>NC_133664.1:21595071-22195071 GCF_037893015.1 Macrotis lagotis
ATATCGAGATTCCCTAAAGATTCATTTGGACTAAAAATGTATTAAGGGCCCCCTGAAAGTTGTTGTTAGAAATGGAAAGGTTTCCTGGGGGAGATTAGACCATATTTGCAATTTCTTATGAACAACTTTGAGTCAGATCAATACCAAACTCTGCCACATATAATAAATATAGGAACATTTATCTGACAGCTATTCTCAGAAAATGATGCCTGGGGAGGTAAGGAGATGTAGGCCTTGTTTCCGTTTTACACATGAGAACTTCAAAGGGCAGAGAGGGGAAATATTTTGGCCCCCTCCCAGATTCTCCCCACTGTGCCCAGCTGCATCTTGGGGCATTGGGGCAGGGAAGAGGGGAGAGAGGCAGGCCTGCTACCATGTGCGGGCAATGGGAAGGAGGAGAGAGAGAGAACTTCTAGCAGAAGTTATTTTTTTTGTTTGTTTTGGGGTTGATATTTTAGAACATATGTTACTGATGCTCCTCTCTCTCTCTCTCTCTCTCTCTCTCTCTCTCTCTCTCTCTCTCTCTCTCTCTCTGCTCTCATTATCATTTCCATCCCTGCTAAACAGTGTGTCACAATAGAGATGTCATCCCATGGAATTCTTTTTTTCTGGTTATATTTTATACATAAAAATGTTCTTTTTTTGGATACTTGTTAAAGTCAGAATTAAAAAAAATTAAAAATAAGGGGTGGCTAGGTGGCACAGTGGATAAAGCACTGGCCCTGGAGTCAGGAGTACCTGGGTTCAAATTTGGTCTCAGGCACTTAGTAATTACCTAGCTGTGTGGCCTTGATTAACCCCATTTGCCTTGCAAAAAAACATTAAAAATAAACATGAGTAAGTAAGTAAGTATGATGAGGACAACCAAATCCACACAGCAGCCATGTTGAGCAGCTGGCTCTACATCACTGCTCATGACTTGATTAAAATATTAGAATAAGTCTGGAATCCTGAAAACCTCAGCTGTGTCTTTCCTGGAGCTTCTTTAGCTTAGCCCATTGGTTCCCTTGTCCAATTGCAGTCTGGAAGGAAGAGGGAAAAGGAGAATAGGCAACTCTTTACCCCTGAATTCTCCCCCTTCCCCCTTATTAGAATGATAGACTATTTGCAGAATTTGCCTTTAATCTAGGAAATGATGTTGTAATCAGGAATAGTTGGGAGCTAGATTTAATTAAGACAGCATAGTGATAAGCCTACAGTTTTGTAAACTGAATTTAATTTTAGGTTTTATTTGACTGTAGTCTTTCGTATTAAGAATACATGAATTGGGGCAGCTAGGTGGTGCAGTGGATAGAGCACCGGCCCTGGAGTCAAGAGTACCTGAGTTCAAATACGGCCTCAGACACTTAATAATTACCTAGCTGTGTGGCCTTGGGCAAGCCACTTAACCCCATTGCCTAGCAAAAACCTAAAAAACAAAAAATACATGAATAAAATAGACTCTTTGGAAGAGGTAGGACAAACTATAGTCTCCCTTGCCAAATGAATATATGCCTTTTTTTCCTGGATTTTTCATCTTATAATCTTAAACTGTCTTTTAACTTTTCTTGGAAAAAAACAATTGTTCAAATTCATACAGAGCTTTACTATTTACAGTTACATTCCTCTCACTACTGCAGTAATTGAGTATGAGAAAAAAAGACCAGAATGGTTGAGGACTTTGTTCCTCCTCATGTAACTAGTAAAGGGGAAAGCCAAGACTTGAATCCACATCTTCATTGTGTCTTACATAAGCAAGTAATCTAGTTTAGGATGGAAAAGAGTTCTAAGAAATGTTATTTAAATTAAAAAAAAACATAGGCCATTTAATCATTTACAGATCAGTGAGTGTATAATTGACGCATTTTGCTGGCTCATTTTACAGTGAGCCAACTTCTATACACAGCTGTGTGTGTGTGTGTGTGTTCATGTGTACATATACATATATATAGTGTTTTAAAAATGTATCTGATGGGGCGGCTAGGTGGCATAGTGGATAGAGCACCAGTCCTGGAGTCAGGAGTACCTGAGTTCAGATCTGGTCTCAGACACCTAATAATTACCTAGTTGTGTGGCCTTGGGCAAGCCACTTAACCGCATTTGCCTTGAAAAATCCAAAAAAAAAAATGTATCACTCATCATAATGAATACCTAAATATTTTGATATTAGAGTTGATATAACTTCTTTCTCTGAAAGTACTCCTATTTGATGTTTATTTTTATCTCTTTTACTAACTTGCGGAACTATAGTTTAGAAAAAAGGTATAAATTATGTGATGTGCACACAATGTGATGATGATGATGATGATGATAATGAAAAACAACCTGGTAGAATGGATAAAGACTTAGAAGCCAGGAATTACTGGATTTAAGTCTCACCAAAGACTGATGATGATGATGATCCAACAGCTAGCCTTTACTCTACATTTGGAGGTTTGCAGAGTACTTTCCATGTATTGTCTCATTTGACATCACAAGCTTGCTGTGACCTTGGTACTCTTCTTTCCATTTTATAAATGAAGAAACTCCCAACTGAGAACAGACCAGAGCCTTGCCCAGGGGTGTCTGGGCAGATTAGAGGGAAGAGCTTCTAGACTCTTGGTTTGGCTCCCTGTCCAATGCACCAGTAGCTGCCCCAGAATGCCCTCCATCTTCCCTGAGAGTTTCTTCTGGTGATGAAATCACAGATCCTTCTGCCCCCATCCTGCCCTTCCCCCATTGTCTTTACAGAGACAGAAACAGCTCTAGTGCTCAGGTCCTCTTCTCTCTTTGAGGAGAGTGTTGTCCTTGTCCTCCTAAGAATTAGTGCAATATTCTCTTTATTCACACATATCTCTTTAAGGCATAGTTCGAAACAGATACACTGAACCCTCATACTCAAATAAGTATTATTTTAATAGGAAATATAAAAAATGAAACTGTTATGAACAAAAGTGTGTTCTCTGCTTTCCAGTGATACGAGATTTCCAAGAATATGTCGAACCTGGAGAAGAGTTCCCTGCTTCTCCACAGAGAAGAAGCACCTTACAGGATGACAGAGAGGACAGTGTCATGCTACCCCTTGGGGCAGACACACTGACCTGTAACCTAGGCGTGCCAGTGCTGGTGGTTTGCACAAAGGTTGGTGTCCTTGCCAGGGCCAGTGAGGAAAGCAGGATTCTTTTGCTTTGTGGGGAAATGTACTTTCTCCATGTGAATCTGACCCTACAGGATAATTATTATAGTCTAATGGTAGACACTTTTTTCTTTTTTTTTAATTATATTTTTTTTATTTTGAATTTTACAGTTTTTCCTTTAATCTTGCTTCCCACCCCACCCCCATAGAAGGCAATTTGCCAGTCTTTACATTATTTCCATGGTATACATTGATCTAAGTGGAATGTGATGAGAGAGAAATCATCCTTAAGGAAGAAACATAAAGTATAAGAGATAGCAAGATCAGACAGTAAGATAACATATCTAAATTAAAGGGAATAGTCCTTCGTCTTTGTTCAAACTTCACAGTTTTTTCTCTGGATACAGGTGGCATTCTTCATTCTAGAGAGCCCCAAATTGTCCCTGATTTGTTGCACTGATGGAATGAACAAATCTATCAAGGTTGACCATCACCCCCATGTTGCTGTTAGGGTGTACAATGTTTTTCTGGTTCTGCTCATCTTGTTCAGCAATTTCCAGTTCTTTGCCACCACAAACAGGGCTGCTATGAATATTTTTGTACAAGTGATGTTTTTACCCTTTATCATCATCTTTTCAGGGTACAGACACAGTAGTGGTATTGCTGGATCAAAGAGTATGCGCATTTTTGTTGGTAGACACCTTTTTCAAACTGGATTGATAAACAACCTTAATCCCTGTTAGTCTTTTAAAGAGAATTAATTTCAAAAATTAACTTGTCACAGGAAGTAATTTATCTCTTTATTTATTTTGGTAGCCAATACCATTATCCTTATTTTTTTGTCCAGTCATCTCAGTCATATCCAACTTTTAATTTTTTTTTGACAGATACTAGATTGGTTTGCCTTTTCCTTCTCCAACTCATTTTACAGATGAGGAAACAGAGGCAAACAGGATTGAGTGATTTGCCCAGCTTCACGTAGCTTTTAAGTATTGAAGGAGAGATTTGAAATCAGAAAGATGAGTCTTTCTATCTAACTCCAGGCCCAGCACTCTGTCCATTGTGCCACCTAGCTGCCCTAGTAAAATTATACCTGCTTTTATTTTTGCTAAATTAAAATTAGTACCCAATTTTTCAAAGTTTGTGCAAATTTCATATATAATTGGATTGAAATTCATAAGAATTTGATAAAGTAGTGATGGTGTAAATAAAATTTCAGGTTGTTTTAAGTATTTTGACAGCATTCATTGTATACTAATATTGTGTTACTAAATAATGATTCATTAAAAGTGGTCTGATAAACTTCTGGTTTGGTGGACACTTAGTTCAGTTTACTTATCATATCCTTCATTGAAGCAATAATACTATATTTGCCTTTTGAAAAATTATATATTTGAAATTTCCCTTTCCTCTCCAATCTAAATTTATGAACTTTTATTATGTTTCAGTAATAATGGGCTCAAGAAATTCAAGTCAGTAATTTAAAAAATTATCTTTGGTCTTAGGAAATTGAATTTTTTTATTTCACTTATTTTTATTTCAGTATTTTAAAATTCCATTCTTAAATGCATTACAAGGAAAGATGACAACATACTAATCTGTCGGTACCAAAAGGAATAAACAACTTCAGAAACATCTAACTTAAAAATTGTTTTTCTCTCCTCAAAGTTCCTCGTAATCATTTTCTAATGTATTTTTTGCTGTGCACCATTAAAAAATATGAATTTTCCCCTGTTTTATTCTTATTAATCTTGGTAGGCAAGCATTTCTAGGCAGCTCCCATTTTCACCATGATGTATTCTTGGAAAGTGTGCCCTCAGTGGATCTTATTTTCCCATAGGATCAGTATTATAACTGGGAGGTCTTTAGATTTGGAAGATGCCTTTGAGATCATTTATTCCAACTTCCCTTCCTCTAGAATAAGAATAAGGTGAGGTGTATGTGACTAGTTAGAACTGACTCTGGAACCCAGACCCTGTGACTTTTTCCCATTGTCCCACTGCTTGTTCCAATCAGACTCTGAGTAATGTGTCTTTAATAATTTGAAATTTTAATGATGGTCTTTTTTTTCCCTTTGATTTTTGCAAGGAAGTGGGGTTAAGTGACTTGACCAAGATCACACAGCTAGGTAATTACTAGTGTCTGAGGCCAGTGCTCTATCCACTGTGCCACCTAGCTGCACTGGATGATGTTCTTGAAATCCTTTTAAAAATGAGTAGAATTGGGTATAAAGTATATAGTAATATACATTGATCCCTGCAAAGTTTATTGTATATTAGTCTATATGGATCTAAAACCAATAGTGTGTTATAAAACATTAAACATTTAATAATTTTGCCTGTTACTTTTGGGGAAAATGTGGGTGGCTCAGATTCTTTTAAAAAGCTGCAAAGAGGGGGCGGCTAGGTGGCCCAGTAGATAGAGTGCCGGCCCTGGAGTCAGGAGTACCTGAGTTCAAATCTGACCTCAGACACTTAATAATTACCTAGCTGTGTGGCCTTGGGCAAGCCACTTAACCCCATTGTTCTGCAAAGACCTAAAAAAAAAAAGCTGCAAAGGGAGTTTTGTTTGATGTCTTATATTTTTTTTTTGATAAATTTTTATTTAGCAAGTAGAGGTCTTTAGAATCATTTCAGTGTTCCTAGTGCTGAGGTTTTCAGAAGTTACCTGTTGGTTCTCTTTGACGCTTAATTGTCATGCTTCATTAATTGAGTAAAGATGCAGAAAACTGTAACATTGAGGTCAATAATTAAACAAAATCATGAAGAGATATACCAGGTTTGAAGGGCATGAAAGATGAGATTTTGCTTACAAGTTTAGATAAATCTTGAGGGAACTTTAGATTCTAGATACTTACTATGGAAAAGAATTATTTGAGCTAATCAATTAAACTTCAGCATCCTCTGTATCTTACCCCTTCCAGAAGCTTGAACAGGTGAAACCTTCCCCCTGAAGTATTTCCCCCACAATTAATTTTACCACATTTGTCCCTGGTGCTTAGAGTTGGACCATTGGTCCATAAGATGGAGAGTTGTAAGAGACTGTAAAGGTCAGGGGGTCATGACTTAGGATCATTTTTTTAGAGCATATCTTGGGCCATCTCGTCCAGCCCTCTGCAAGACCGAATACCCCTAAGGTTAAATGACTTGACCTGGATCACACAAAAAGTGAGTTGAAAGCCTCAGTTGTACTCCACTTTTCCCGTTCCTCTTAATAGTTCTCAAGCCCTTGCATGCAGTGGATATTTTCACAGTAAATTAAAGACCTAAATGAGTTAAAGATGGCAGACATTTATCAGCCTTAAAGGGAAAGAATTCCTCCCAGCACAGAAACAAGAAGTGCTGGCTTCAGGCCAACTCCAAGTGCCCACCTGTGTGTCCCCATGTATAGGATGACAGATACAGGTGATCATATATCTTATTCAATGTAGGTACTTGCCAGAGTTATTTATTCTCTTACACTCAACTCCCCGTGTTAAATCCATCTTTTAACAATGATGATAGCCCTGGTGCTTTACAAAGGATGAAGCTCTAATGGACCCATCAAGGGTCAGCCATGGGATATTATGGGCCTCAAGAAACATTTGGGGAAGAATTTGGGGAAATTTTTTTGTAGAAACACTTTGTGGAAGACCATGGAGAAATTTTTGTTTTTACTTCATCTGTCTGTAATTATCATTCCCATCTGCCTTACTAGGCTATCTACTTTCTGTGCCCCAAAATTCATTACTTCTTGGCCAACTTTTTCATGATAAATCCTCTCCCAAGGTAGCTAGGGTGGTTAACAGACCTATAGTCTGTCTCTAGGTCTTCAATCAAAGCTGTTTCTGCTTAGAACCACAAAACTTCACTTTAGGAAGGCAGGTCTTGGTGACACATCAGCATAGACAATGAAAGTGGAGAAGTTTATCACTAAAATAATTTAATTTATGCAAACACTTACTTTGACTCCTTTACAGGAATACATTTCATTAAATAAAGTACATGTTATATTTAAGTGAATTTTAATCTTTTATGGCTGTTATTTTCATTTCTTGTATTTGTGATTCAATGCCATCTTTTCAGCAATTTTGTGATTATTTTATTTCAACAGTGTGATGCCATTAGTGTGTTGGAAAAAGAACATGATTACAGAGATGAACACTTTGACTTTATTCAGTCATATATCCGGAAGTTTTGTTTACAGTGTATCCTTTTAAAATCTGGGATTGCATAATGGTTGCACATGTACATTAATATTTGTGTTGCATTATAGAGGGAAAGGAATTATGTTGATTGAATTTCCCAGTATGTTAGACTTCGAGGAGAAAGAACCCCATTTAGTTGTTTTATTTAGGATCTAATTATTTGATGAGTAGATCATCCATGCCTTTTATATGTCCTTCTTTGCCAACTTTTTGCCAAATTGTTGCTTTTTGATTCTCTAGAAGAGAGAATATTTCAACTAATCAGTTTTATACTGATTAAAAACATGGAAAGTTCAAAGCATTGTTTTTATAGTGCTTATAGGAAGTGCAAATGAGTGATGCCAGCCAAAGTATCAGCTTTGAACCTAAGGATATCTACTTTTGTGTCTTGTTGACTCCACTTGTAGCTCAAGAATCCTTGGCGGTACTGCCTCTGTATCACTGGATCTCTTGAACAATATAAGGCTTCGAACCCAAAGAAAAATGAACCCTGAAGAATAGTCAAGAAAATAGAGATTCTAGGTCAAAATAATAGGCTGATAGTTTTCCCTTTCCCATCCCTTATTATTATTGATTTGCCTTCCATCCCTGTAGCAAAAATTCCATGGATTAGATTTTTTTTTTAGTTTTTTTTTTTTTGCAAGGCAATGGGGTTAAGTCACAAGGCCACACAGCCAGGTCATTATTAAATGTCTGAGGCCAGGTTTGAACTCAGGTACTCCTGATTTCAGGGCCGGTGCTCTATCCACTGCACCAGCTAGCCACCCCAGCCATGGATTAGTTTTTTGAAAACAAATGGGTTAAAGGACACTGACTCAACAAAAGATACTTTGTGTGTGTGTGTGTGTGTGTGTGTGTGTGTGTAAAAACAGTGGTGAGTCAGAATAGGTGAGGTTAGTGTTCTGTAAGGTCTTTTGTCTTCTGAAACTTATCTGTAGACCTGATAGTTCAAGACCTAATGTTTTTCCTGGCCCCCCCCCCAGCACCCCAACCCAACCCACAACTACATATAGTGTACCTGAGAAACACAAATATGAATGGCAGTTCTAGGAGAATTAGTCTCAGTTTACCTCACCTTATTGCTAATTAATTTAGAAGTAACCAATTCACATTAAATAAATAATGTTGGAAGGTTGGGTGTATGAAATTTGAAAGTGAATAAGTACAACCTTTGTGAAAAGAGTTCCCTTAATGGTGAAGAAATTTATTTTAAACTAATGCTTTCTAGTCTCACTCCTAGCTTCCTCCCTACACTTCTCTTCTCACGCTCCCCCCCCCCCCCAGTTTCCCCAGTTTTTGTAGATTAAGAAATTTTTATCTTCTTAGTTTTTGGTTTAGTAATGTGGTTGTTTCTATCAACTTTACTATTGCCTTGGGGTTTGATAAGAAACAAAGCCTTCTAATTAGTTTATGCAATCTATCTGTTTTGGATGTCCTTAATCTATATGTTAGTGATCTTATTTTTTTAAAAAATGAGAAGCAATCAGTAAAACAAACAGTGTGCTAATGTGCCAAGTGATTTAAAACACATCTGGTAAGTTTATAATTTGCTCCGAAATTTCCTTAACACATTTATTTAGATGGTGCAGCACTTATTTACACTTCAGTAAAGGAAAATAAAAATATAGATTTAGTATATAAATACATTGTTCAGAAATTGTATGGATTCCCTTTTAAGATTCCTGCTGTTGTTGTGGAAAAAGATGCAGTATTTATGTAAGTATCTCATAGGTAGATGGTGCACTCTGGGATGTTTTTGTTTAAAAGTGTTGATATTTGATAGTCATTTGGGATAGTGGAATAAACACGGGGCAGAGGCAGAGGCTGGAGGGAGGTGGGAATCAAGAGGATTTTCTATTATGCATTAAAACGTCTGTTATTCAAGAAGAGAAATCCCATTCTCTACAGCTGCACAGTTTAGTTTGTCTCTTGGCTTTAGCATTTTTCCAACTATTTAATTATATATCACAATATGAAATAATTTCAGTTTATTTATGCAAACATGGAATTGGCCATATAATTTCATTGCTATTAAGCTCTCCTGTGTAAGCAAACTTCCTCAACCAAGTTTGGTCAATACTTTCTCTGCCTCTTCAAGTCTGGAGAGAGTTGCCCAGATTCCAGAAAAGGAAAGTGAGCTGGCCAGGGTCCCCAGGCAGTATGGGACTCTTCCTCCTATTATACCACACAGCCACTTTTCTAATGTTGTTCAGTTGTTTCAGTCGTGTAAGACTCTTCATGACCCCCTTGGGGGTTTTCTTGGCAAAGATGTTGGAGTGGTTTGTTGTTTCCCTCCGTATCTCATTTTACAGATGAGGAAACAGAGGCAAACAGCATGCAGGGTCACACAGGTGTTAAAAGTGTATGAGACCAGATTTTTACTCAAGAAGATGAGTCTACTTGACTCCAGGACTGATGCTCTGGTACCTAATACATACCTATAAATGTGATTTAGGTTAATTGGAGTTTTGAGGGATTTATCCATTTAAGAGAAAAAAATCTTTGTTACTTTGAAATGGTTAAAAACATATATCTGAATAAAACCAAAGGGTTCTTTGGGTCTGTACTGCATCCAAATTATCACTAATAATGATCATATGCAAAGTCATCTTGTTTCAAGAAAACTCCTAATCCCTTTGCAGCATGACCCCCTGTAACAAAAAGTCTTGGCTGCTAAAGAGGACCCAAAGTTGAATTATTAGGATTGTAGTACTGAACCACAACAGATTCCTTTTTGTTACAGCATTGGGTTAGGGAAGGGGACATATACATATAAGTGGTTAAATACTGATGTCTACAAAATATTTCTAGTCCAGCAGGATGGGATAATGATAAGAAAATAGGAATTTTACATGAAAATTTTCAGACGTTAAAAGCAGAAGATAGTTTTGAAGATATTATAACCAAACCACCTGTCCGAAAGGTAATTTGATTTTTATTTTTAAGTTTTTAATGGAATATTGATGTTTTTCATTAAGAAATGGGATTGTGATCTTTCCAGGAATTTGCTTGTTTATAAGGAAAGCTCTGTTCTATCAGTTGTAACTCTGTCTAATTGTAATGGTGACAAGGGCAAATTGAGTTCTTCTGTGGTTTTGCTTTTAGCCTATATTGAAAGGACATGCTCCCAGTCTAATCTTAGTAGAGTCATAGCCATTGAAAAGGAAGGTTTCTTTACCTTCTTGATTCTTTCCTGCCCAGAGAAACTAAGAACCTCTCCTCCCCTTTTAAGAAGTTTTATTGCATTTAGAGGAAAAGATCAATGCTCTGGAACTCAGAGGCCTTACGTGTTATCTCGTCCCCTTCTAGTTCACAAATGAGGAAAGTGAGACCTGGAGAGGCTGAGGGTCCCACAAGGAGCCCCTGGCAGAGCCAGGATTGGACCTCCATCCTCCAAGTGCAGCATTTTTCCCATTGAACCCACGCAGATTTTATGAACAGTTAAATAATTAGGCAGGCCACAAGGATCCTCATAACAATAAGTCATTCTTGGGATCTTTGAAATTTCTTTCCTGGGAGATCCTCAGGTCAGTGTTTATAGAGCACCAGGTAAGCCTGCCAGCTATTCATCAGTAATAGATTACAAGGTTCTGTTAAGGAAGAGTCTTGTTTTGGATGTGAGAGAGAGGAACATGCCCTATTTTGATGTATCTATGATTGCACTTTGTCCTTCATTTTTCAAAGAAGACTACAACATGAGGGAGGTGATGCCATGATAAGCGCGTGAACTGGTTTGGGGTGGGGTGGGGGAGGTTGTGCTAAGTCAGTGGCCTCACTGTCTTCTCCAGAGTTAACTAGATCCAGTGGCCAGATATGAACTAGGATGACTGGAGATGGGCCCTGGATGCGAGGGAGTCAGAGTTAAGTGATTTGCCCAAGGTCACACTGCTAGTAAGTGGCAAGTATCTAAGGCTGAATTTAAACTCCTGTCCTTCTGACTCCAAGGCTAGTGCCCATAACTCTAGTAATTAAGAGTTTAAGGATGCACTGTGTGCTGGAGGGGGGCTGACACAGCAAGGGAATATGCCTGCATTTATCCAGTCAGACTAGATGACCTGGGATTCTCTAGTTCATTTAAATGAAGCAAACAAAAACTTAATAGTTGTTTAAACACTACTTTAATGTCCAGGAAAGGGCAGCTATGATTTCACTGTCACTAAGAGGAACTGAGTCTCTCCCCCCCCCCCCCCCCCCCACCGTAGAAAGTCCATATTTTGAGAGCAGGGTAAGTCTTTGTAGTTCTGACTCCTAGTACAGCATCTGGAAAAAGGGTGGGGTTTTTTTTGTAAGGCAAGTGCCGTTAAGAAACTTGCCCAAGGTCGTATAACTAAGTAAGAATTAAGTGTCTGAGACTGAATTTGAACTCAGATCCTTCTGACTCTAGGACCAGTTTTCCATCCACTGTCCTACCTTGCTGCCCCTGAAAAAAGTTTTTAAAATAATAATAATGTTTTATACAGCAGTCACTTGAATATGCCTTGAATATGCCTTGAATATGCTAGCAGACATTTATAAAACTCCCACATAATATTGTAAATGACTTGGATAGTGGGAAAGAATATAAGAAAAGTAAATAAAGGTCATTTTTCAGGAAGAATTATCTAGACCCTTATACAATAGGCAGCATACATAATAAATGAAAATTAACTTAAAATCAGTCATGTCAAACTCAAATAGAAACAGGGACCTTTAAACTGAATAAAATCATCTCAGCAGGATACATATTGACTTAGATTTGCCCCCATTTCTAGAATATGGATCCAGATGATTCTTTTTAGTTTCTTCAGCTTTTTAATTAACTGCTTATCATTTTAGTAGTCAACTCTTGAAACATCTCCTTTAGATTGAAGTTAAGATCTTTGGAGCAGTAGCCAGGTGTTTCTGTCTTATGAGAGCTCCCAGACTGACCCTCCCAAAATGAGACCAGGTGCAAAGAATAAGGTTGACTTTTAGAGAGATAATCTCCATAATCTAGTATAATGTTTTTATTTTTCCATATCTTTAGGGTATATATATTGAACTCAGTTAAACATTTCTTGTTTCAGGTTGTTCATGAGAAGGAAATTGTAGCAGAAGATGACCAAGTATTTCTTATGAAGCAACAGGTCAGTACATTTCATTTGAAAGCAGATTTAGAATTTAATGTATAAACTCATTCTCCAAAAATATGTGGAAAATTGAAGCAAAAATTTACTTAAAATTATGCATTCTAAACTAGTTGTTTTTCTTTTTTCAGTCCCAGTTAGCAAAACAACCACCGACAGCAGCTGGAAGGCCAGTGGTTAGTATTACAAAATTAAGAAAATGCAAGAACATATTTATTTGGTATTTTTACTTAATTTTCTGTGTGTGTGTGTGTGTGTGTGTGTGTGTGTGTGTCTCACATAAATGTCTAGTTATAAAAAAGGAACTGAAAACTTTGTCTTTTTTATTGTTTTTGATATAACTTATTCCATTTCTAGAAAAAATTTAAGTTTTAAAGAAAATAGAAATCCCTGGGTTAAATCTGGTCCCTGATAGACATTGTGTGACGTCATCTTGGTCACTTAACTCTTCAATAGTTCAGACTACTCCCTAAAACTAACTTGCAGAGAAGATGTAGACTTTTATTGGTGGAGGGAGTATCCTGAGGAGAGCTCCCTTTTCTAAAGAAAAAATCCACTTCTCTCCATGTATTACATTAAGGACACTATAGCACCCCAATGTTCATGGGTCGTAGCATTTATATGGGAGCTTCAGCCTGAGAACAGTAACCCTGCCACCCATACAGACAAGATAACATCTTCCTCTCCACTATTCAGGGGGCTTCATGGCCTAGGACTGGCAGAAGATGACACTGAAAGAACAATTTTCCCCTCCAGCCTCACTGGACCCTTTGTTTCTTAATTAATATTTTGTTTTGTTAGCTCTCTTTGTTGGTGTCTTGCCACTAAATTTTAAGTTCCTTGGGAGTGGGGGTCCACAAGGTATCTGCCTTAGCACCAGCTTTAGCACCTTAGTATGAACTTTAAAATATTGATTGGTTAATTTCAATTCACCTTTGAGACAAGGAGCCAGGTAGTTGTAAAATGGGGATAAGACGGTACTTCTCACTGGAAACCCCATCACCACACTTCTTTTTCTTTCTAGGACTTGTTTTCCTCCACTTCTGATAGGCAAGGGATTAAAAACCAGATCCCTCTGTAGCAAGTTTCCAACTAAATAAAGTTTGCTAAAATAAAACTTCATTTAATGAATTTGGGGCTAAGTTAAATTTTGCAAAAAAGTATGTATGAAACTGAAAAAAATTGCTAAGCAAATTAAACAAGATAATAGAAGAAAATATTTAGTCTAATGAAACAAATTTTCTTGTTTCTTCAGGAGCATCCATTTACATAAAATTATTAATTATAAACCAGTTATAAACTGTGGTTATCTAGTTACTAGAACATTCTTGATATCTTATTACTGAAACTCAGTAGGCTAGCTGAGCAAACTGAGGCCCAGAAGGCTTTCCCCAAGGTATTACAGGTTCTGTCAGAAGTTTGATTTGAAATGTGCCTCTGATGTCCACCATATCTTTGACCTTGGCTCAAGTCCAGATCTATTATTCTAGGAGCCTACTTATATGTCAGTCTTTTTACTAATTCAGATGGGATTTCTTTTTTAACCTCAGTAAGGTTTATTATATTTTATTTTCTGAAGATGACTGTCACCTTTCTTCCCTATGCCCTTGTTACTTTAAAAAAATTTTTTTTTTTTTTTGTAAAGCAGTGGGGTTAAGTGGCTTGCCCAAGACCACACAGCTAGGTAATTATTAAGCGTCCGAGGCCAGATTTGAACTCAGGTCCTTCTGACTCCAGGGCCAGTGCTCTGTCCACTATGCCACCTAGCTGCCCCTCCTTGTTACTTTTATAAAAAAAAACAAGGTAATGGTGTCATGGAGGGATCTATGCTCCAGATGTTTGCCAGTGTGTTCCTCCTCTCAGCAGAATTGTTCACAGGTAGCTGACAGTAAAATGTATCAATGGAGTAGATGGCACAGTAGAGCCAGTGGCAGTTTTATGCAAAATAATCTCTTTGGTACTGAAAGCTTCAGTAATTTTTGGTAAACTTCACTATTCCTCCTGTTACTATTTTGGAACAGGATTCAGCTCCACGAGTTCCTGGAGGTTCCCCTCGAACGCCTAACAGATCAGTGTCATCCAATGTGGCCAGCGTCTCACCCATCCCTGCCGGGTCAAAAAAAATTGATCCAAATATGAAAGGTATCTTTTTCTAAGAGAATAAATTTGATGGATTTGGGACTCCTTTTTAGCACATGCATTATATTACTTTAATTGATCATTTATTACACTGTTGCTACAATAGACATATTAAGTATGTCAGACTAACCTGAGATAAAAAGTTAATGTTGTCAGACTCTCAAAATCAGGGCTGAATTAAGAACTTGGAGCTCCTCAGCTAAAGTTATCTGACATGTTGTCAGTGCCCTTCTAGACTCTTAAGCCCCAAAAGGCAAATTTGCAATATCCAAATTATTCTCACCCTGAGGTACACAATACTCAGTCCAGAGAAGGCCCTAAAAATATATACATATATGTGTATATATATATGTGTGTGTATTTTATTAATAAAAATATTTATTTTCATGCAGCTGGTGCTACAAGTGAAGGTGTACTCGCTAATTTCTTCAATAGTTTGCTGAGTAAAAAAACCGGCTCACCTGGGGGCCCTGGCAGCAGCCCTGGAGGTGGTGGAGGTGGTGGTGGAGGCAGCAATTTACCACCATCGGCAAAAAAGTCAGGTATGGTGGGCTTTGGTAAATGATTGACTTTTCATTTTTGTGGATTTTTTTTCCACAAAATTCATATTTTAAACTTTTTTAGAGGTGAGAAAATGAGGCACAACAAGGCTATGATTTAATAGGAAAATTGGAATCAAAATCTCATATTCCTGACTTGTAAAAAATTCCATACTTTTTAATACTGCACAGATAAGTAAACTTAATGGGGGAACTTTGAGCTAATTTCATGGAGCAGAGCCATTCTGAAACATTAAGTTTGGAGATTGTGTGAGGCAAATGAAGGAGTTCCATGAAGATTAGTTTCATAATTATATTGGAAAATGAATAAGCCCTGTGCAGAAAACTATTCTTTAGCCTGAAAATGAATGAGAGAGAAAAATAATCAATACTAGAGGCAAAGTAAAATATATAATTTGAAAGACTGTAGAAATTTTTTTCTTAAAAAGAATCTGCTGCCCTCTAATGGCGTTTTCTGATGAATTGTACTCCACTGGGGAACTTGGGTCCTTATGGAATGGAGCAGAAGATTTTCTGGCACTGCACTTTGTTACTTCCAGAAATTGGTGTAATTTGGGGTTAATCCTGCAAGTCATCCTTTGCTTGAGAGGTCTAGGATGCTTTAGGCCATTCCCTGGCCAGAAGAAATCAAACAGATCAGGTCAAACTGAGGTACCAATGAGTAGACTCAGAAATTCAGACAAAAACCCCTTTGGTCCTTCAGCCTGTACTGCCCCTAAGCCACCAATCTTTAGTCTCAAATTAGCAAGAACAGGCAAACATGAAAACGTCCTAAATCATATTGGGTAAAGTTAAGTCAACTTGAACCTAAAACCCCACTCTCCTCCAAACTCAGACTGGAACTTGATCAGCTTATAGAAATAGAGAGGCATGGAATTTAGAAAGTGCTCATTTATTTTACATAATATTGTTGCTTATCACTTTTACAACCTCAGGATGGGGTAAGGTAAGGATTGGGTTAAAATCTTGAAAATGATGGAATGAATTGTATATTAAGTCACAGTTCCTGGAGTATACCCCTTATTAACTTCTGGAAATAATAACATTTTTGTTTCCATAACTAAAATGTAGGCCTGGATTAGGAGTAGTTATTCAGATTGTCATTTTGAACTGTAATTTTTTTTTTTTTTTTTTTACTTTTTTGCAAGGCAATGGGGTTAAGTGACTTGCCCAAAGCCACACAGCTAGGTCATTATTAGGTATCTGAGGCTGGATTTGTACTCAGGTAACTCCTGACTCCAGGGCCAGTGCTCTATCCACAGCGCCACCTAGCTGCCCCCTGTAATTTTTTTACTAAGTAGTATTTGGTACTTGTGCAATATTTCATCCATACATCTAGGGGTTGTTCTGTGAAAGCACTAACCATTTTGAATGGATCAATATTTTGAAATAGTCCTACATGTAGTTCCTTAAATTTTAAATGTTTATATTTACATATCCTGCATTGTCATGGTACAGGGATTTGCATGGCTCAATGAAACTATGAGCTATGCTGTGCAGGGTTACTCAAGACAAAGCAGTCATAATGCAGTTCTGAAAAGTGATTCTTTGAAGAAGGAAATGACAAACTACTCCAGTATCTTTGTCCAAAAAAATCCAAGGACAGTATTAAGATAATGAAAGATGTGACACCCAAAGATGAACCCCTTAGATTAGACGATTTCCAACCTGCTACTGGTAAAAAGTAGAGGACAACTGCAAGGAGTTCTAGAAAGAATGAAGTAGGGACAGCTAGGTAGTGCAGTGGATAGAGCACTGGCCTTGGAGTCAGGAAGAACTAAGTTCAAATCTGATCTCAGACACTTAATAATTACTGGGCTGTATGCCCTGCAAGTTACTTGACCCTGTTGCCTTGCAAAGACACCCCCCCCAAAAAAAAAGAATGAAGCAACTAGGTCAAAGCTGAAAGGAAGCTCAGCTGTGAATGTGTCTGGTGATAAAAGGAAAGTCTGAAGCTGCGATTATCAATATTTCATAGGAACTGGAATGTAAGATCTATTAATGAGGTAATTTAGATGTGGTCAAACAGGAGATGAAAAAGTTGATGTCTGGGTGTCAGTAACTTAAATTGATGCAAATGGATGAATTTAATTCAAGTGTTCATTTTAATATACTACTGTGGGCAAGAATCCCTTAAAAGAATTGAAGTGACCCCCCATAATCAGTTAGAGTGAGAAAAGCAGTACTGGGGTATAGTCTCAAAAATAATCAAACGATATCTGTTTGAATCCAAAGGATACTGTTCAACAGTAATACAAGTAATAGTAGGTTCCAGTCACTGATTCCAGTGTTGATTAATTCCATGAAGACCTACATTATCATCTAGAAATAATATCCAGGGTGTTGCTAGGTGGCGCAGTACTAAAGCACTGGCCCTGGAGTCAGGAAGATCTGAGTTCAGGTCTGGCCTCAGACATTTAATAATTACTTAGCTAGCTATGTGACCTTGGGCAAGTCACTTAACCTCATTGCCTTGCAAAAATCAAAACCAAAAAAAAAAGAATATCCCCCCAAAAAAGGCATTATGTTCATCATAGGGGATTGGAATGCCAAAGCAGGAAATCCAAAGATAATTGGAATAACAGTAAACTTTGGAGTACAAATGAAGCAGGTTAGAAACTAATAGAATTTTGTCAAGAAAACTCACTGGTCATATAACAAACACTTTCAACAAATTAAAAGGTGACTTGATATATAAACATCACCAGATGGTCAATATCAAAATTATATTGATAATATGCTTTGTAACCACAGGTAGAGAATCTCTATACAGTCAATGAAAACAAGATCTGGAGCTGTCTGTTTCTCATGGAAAAATTAAAACAACTAAATTGAAAAAAGTAGGGAAAACCATCAGACCCCATAGTTATGACCTAAAATATGTAGTGGAAGTGATGAATATATTTCAAGGATTAGATCTGTTGGAAACCTGAAGAACTATGAACAGAATTTGCAATATTGTACAGGAGAAGACAAAAACATCCCAAAGAAAAAGAAGAGTAAGAAAGAAAAATGGCTGATTGATGAGGTTTTAGAGATCACTGAGGAAAGAAGGAAAGAAAAAGGAGACAGGTAAAGCTATACTCAACTGAATACAGATTTCCAGAGAATCACAAGAAGAGAAGAAAGTTTTCCTAAGTGAATAATACAAAGAAATAGAAGAAAGCAATAGAATGGGGGAAAAGGAGATCTCTTCAAGATAATTGGAGATATCAAGAAAATGTTCCTTGCAAAAATAGACATGATAAAATGCAAAAATGCTAGGGTTTTAACAGAAGTAGAAGTGGTTATAGTTAAGAAAAAGTGTCAGGAATATACAGAAGTACTGTACAGGATGATGACCAGAATGGTTGGTTACTGATGTAGAGCCAGACATCTTGGAGAATGAAGTCAAATAGGACTTAGGAAGCCTTGATAACTTGGACCGATGGAGTTAATAGAGTTCCAGCTGATTTTATATAAAATTCTTAAATGATGCTATTAAAGTTCTTTACTGAATATGTCAGTGCAGTTGGAAAACTCAACAAAATGGCCCCTGGATTGGAAAAAGATCAGTTTTTATCCTAGTCTTTTAAAGAAGAGCAATGGCAAATAATGTTGAAATTACTGAATAGTTGCATTCATTTCACATGCCAGAAAGGTTATACTTAAGATTCTGCAAGCTAGGCATTAGCAATATTTGAATTGCGAATTATTAGAAGAGCAGGCTGGTTTATTTTAAAGTTTTATTTAGTTTTTTATTTATTAGTATTTTATTTTTCCAATTACATGTAGTCAACTGTCAACATTTGGTTTTTGAAAAAGTTTTAGTTCCAAATTTTCTCTTCATCTCCTCCTCCTTCCCAAAACAGCAAACACTTTGATATCAGTTATATAATGCAGTCATTTAAAACATATTTCCACAATAGTCATATTGTAAAAAAAAACCCAGAAAAAACAAAAAAAAAATTTTAGTGAAATTTCTATGCTTTGTTCTGCATTCAAGACTCCCATCAGTTCTTTTTCTGCATATGGATGGCATTTTCCACCATGAGTGTTTTGGAATTATCTTGGATCATTATACTGTTAAGTTGATCGCTGCACATTGCTACTGTTAATATGTACAATGTTTTCCCTTTACTCAGCATCAATTCATACAAATCTTTTAAGGTTTTTCTGGAATCTGCCTGCTCATCATTCTTATTGCACAATACTATGCCATTACATTCATGTACCACAACTTGTTTAACCATTTTCCAATCGATGGGCATCCCTGCAATTTCTAGTTCTTTGCCAAAACAAAAACAGTTGCTATAGATGCTTGTGTGTATGTGTATGTCTTTTTTTTTATGATTTTTTTGGCATATAGACCTAGTAGTGGTATCGCTGTATCAGAATTTGCATTTTGATCAGTTCGCAACTCCACTAACATTGTATTAGTGTTCTAATTTTCCCACATTTTCTCCAACATTTATCATTTTTCTTTTCTGTTATATGTTAATCAACCTGATAGATTTGAGTTGGTCCCTTATTTTAATTTGTGTTTCTCTAATCAATAATGATTTAGAGGATTTTTTTCATTTGACTATAAATAGCTTTGATTTTCTTCATCTAAAAACTGCTTGTCATAGCCTTGAACCATTTATCACTTGTGGAAAGGATGATTTACAAAGAGACAGAAGAACTAGACACCAAAATGCCAACATTCTCTGGATTATACAGAAAGCAAGGGAGTTCTGGGAAAATAATCTGCTTTTGAGAGTCTTCTTGGACAGCAAGGAAATCAAATCAGTCAACACTTCAAGAAATTAATTCAGACTGTTCACTGAAAGGTCAAATACTGAATCTGAAACATTAAAAATTCTGACCACATATTGAAGATTGAACTCCTTGGATAACACCCTGATGTTAAAAAAGATTGAAAGCAAAAAGAGGGGGCAGCTAGGTGATGGAGTGCATAGAGCACTGGCCCTGAGTTCAAATCCGGCCTTGGTCACTTAATAATTGCCTAGCTGTGTGGCCTTGGGCAAGCCATTTAACCCCATTTGCCTTGCAAAAAAAAAAAAACTTAAAAAAAATTTTTAAAAAAGCAAAAAGAGAAGGTGATAACAGATAGGTCAAGTCATGGAAACAACAAACATGAACTTGGACAGACTTTGAGAGAATATAGTGGAGGGTCATGAAGAGTTGGGCCTGACTAATGACTAAACAGCAACATTTACATATTCCTGTATATGCTATAACTGCTGAACAGAACCTAAACTTTGCAGGCCTTAATAATTCATGACTAAATGTAAAACTAATTGGAATTGTGATCAGTGAATGTTCTTTTAAGACTAGTGCTCTTCCACCATCTTGTTACTGTGGAGTTTCATTGGGGAGGTCAGGGTCAGAAGTAGTACCATGGGGTACATGGAAAGGGGACTGGAAATATTTTTGTACATTGCATAGAAATCCCAGGGAGAATCTGCACAAAGCTGGGAGATAATGTGAACTCAGGGACACCGAACACTAAATGTGGACTTTGGCATTTAATAGCTGAGTGACCCAAAGGTAACTCTTGAGATTGGTCTGCTCATTTGTGGAGCGCCTGCTAGGTGAAATATCTGAAACACCATTTATAGATTGATTGGGGGGGGGGGGTGAAAGAGAGAAGATGGAGTCATTATCTTTAGTGGCAGCATAGACCAGTTTTTACTCTGTAAGATTTGTTCCTTTCCATCTTACAGAGAAACAGTTTGAAGACCCTTGAGTGATAGACAAAGACTTCAAATTTTTTATGATTATTAAGTCATAGTAAATAATGAACCCTGAAAATTGGAGTGTTTCTATAGGGATTGCTTCCATGCAGACAATTTCAGGTTTGACATCCTTTTGGTAGGTTGAATCTTTCTTAATTTAATATTTTGCATAACTTATTGTATAACAATTTAAAGTTTAGTTGATGATTAGATTTTTATTAGGAGTATTAATGTAAATGAAGTACATTTTCTACTAAACTTACCTTTATATTTTCATTTTTCTGTAGGCCAGAAACCTGTCTTGACAGATGTTCAGGCAGAATTGGACAGAATTTCACGAAAACCAGATATGGTTTCTCCTACAACACCGTCCCCTACAGAAGGTGAAGCATCTTGAAGATACCAAATAAAGCCATTTATTCTGTTTTCTGAGATAATGTAAACTTGCCTCTGCCTTTTCCTTCAAAAGTGGAATTAGGGAGCTGAAACATTTTTTTTGAGAAGGATAAAAATTAATGTCTTTTTTTTTTTTTGCCCAGTCTTACAAAAAGGGATCTGTACAAATGGAAAATTAAACTACACTATGTTGGACTGCTGTTTGCATTGCCACTTTGCATAAGGAAGTAATTTTGAGATTTTGAACATTCAAAACAATTTCTAAAACTGAAATATGTCCATTTGATCTTATCCTAAACACCATTTTGGTTTGTTTGTGTTTTTTTAAAGGGAGGGTTGGGGATGGATGGTAAGCAGTATGCAACATGGGCACCAGACTCTACTTGGAAATCCCTGTCTGTTTTAGAATTAGGGCTGTTAAGATGGTAAATGAATTAATCTGTTAGTTTTCCTGGAAGACAGATGATGGTCATTTGTTCTTTCTTGTGTGCACCAATCTGAATGAATTCAAATTCTATTTACTACCACATATCGAATGTGTTCACCAAGCTACTGGATCACATCTGGGTCATCAGTTCTTTGAATGTTGTGAGGCAGAATCATCTCTCAAGTACATGGCTTAAAGAAATCTTGACCGTATTTGAGCAGAAGACAGCCCACTGCCTAAATATGTAACAAAGAAAAATGCAGAGGTTATCAAAATGAAAAGAAAAACAATCTTCCATATTTGTTTGTCTATGGCCCAGCCTTAATACTCCCCTTTATGTTTTCCATATTACCTTGATGGTTTTAATGATTGGTCTTTTAAACTGTAATCAGTTAATAAAGTATTTATTCTCTGCATTCATAATTAAATAATTCATTGCATTTTCTTATGGTTAAATTCCTATTTATTAACAAAAAATAAGGTCTGCTAGTATTTTTTGTTTGACTCAGTTGGATTAAGCATATTGATAATTTCTTACTCTTCATCCAAATTTTCCTAAGATGAAATTGGTTAAATTTGCTATCAATTTCCTTCATTTTGTATACCAACAAAATATCAGGAACTGTGAGTAGTTTTGCTTATCTTTGATAGTCTTGCTTCCCTGAGAATGGGAAGTTTTCATACCCTTGAGCTTACTATACATATATTTATCATTCAGCCTTAGAGATTATTTAATGGGAAAAGCTGCTTTTTAGCACTTGATGGCTGGGATTTTAGAACCTATCTATAGTGTTAAATTAGAGGATATTTTCATTTATCAGTTGGTGAGCCATATTAGACCAACTCAAGCCAATTAGGGTATTTTAAAAAATTATTTACTTCCCTTTAAATGACACCTCAAATTTTTAAACTTTAAAGATATACCCTATATTCCAAAGATATTTTTTAGATGTTCCTGAAGCATCAAAGAAAAGTCATCTTTCAGGAGATATTTCAATATCAATTTAGTCAGAGAAAAAGCATGTTGGTTTACTGTACCTTCATAATTGAACATAAATACTGAAAGTTTGTGAAAAGAGGAGAACCTTTATAGCTTCCTCCTTGGGGAGGAAAGGATGTTCCTTTATAATGAAAAGTAGTCAGTTTGAAAAAAGATACTTTCTTAAAAATATGCATAAGCGAAGTACCACATACCATTGACAAAATATTCAGGGGGCGGCTAGGTGGCTTAGTGGATAAAGCACCAGCCTTGGAATCAGGAATACCTGGGTTCAAATACGGTCTCAGACACTTAATAATTACCTAGCTGTGTGGCCTTGGGCAAGCCACTTAACCCCATTTGCCTTGCAAAAAAAAAAAACCTTAAAAAAAAAGAATATTCAGCTCAGTAATTGATTCTGCAAATATAATGTAATGATACAATTTTTCTAAACTCGTACACTAATACAGAAATCCTTGGATACCTGATAAAACCAATAAAATTGATGCTCAGTCTGTATATTTTGAATATCCGCATCTGTGTTTTATGGAGATGTCCCAGGAAGCCCCAGCAGCGAATCCTTTTATTTATGTACTGTCTGGCAGAAGTGTCAAATCGTGCCCTGAATGAGATTAAAATATAATTTGGGGGGCGGCTAGGTGGCGCAGTGGATAAAGCATCAGCCTTGGAATTGGGAGTACTTGGGTTCAAATCCAGTCTCAGACACTTAATAATTACCTATCTGTGTGGCCTTGGGCAAGCCACTTTAACCCCATTTGTCTTGCAAAAACCTAAAAAAAATGTAATTGGGACATAGGTAATAAAATAAAAAATACAATAGAATATAGATAACATTAACATGTGATTTTCCAAATATGCAGCCTGCACAAAGTCCTTATTTAATAAGCTTAATGACCTGTGTTTTTATCTGATTTTGACACCACTGTCCTAGAGGGTTCAGGAATAACGTAACCCAACTCCTTGTCTTTAAAAGCATATCTGGGTACTAAAACTTTTTTATACTGATTAATATTTGCAAGGAAGGCAATTTTTTCTTTTTCTTTTTTTTAAAGTTTTTTACAAGGCATTGGGGTTAAGTGACTTGCCTAAGGCCACATAGCTAGATAATTATTAAGTGTCTGAGGCTGAATTTGAATTCAGGTCTTCTGACTCCTGGGCCAATGCTCAATCCTCTGCACCACCTAGCCGCCCCTGTTTTTGACTGACTTCTCAGGTCACTTTTTTTTTTTTGCAAGTCAGTAGGGTTATGTGACTTGTCCAAGGCCACATGGGCTAGGTGATTAAGGGTCTGAGGCTGGATTTGAACTCAGGTCCTCCTGACTCCAGGGCCAGTGCTCTATCCACTGCATCACCTAGCTTCCCCCGCCCCTGTTTTTGAACATCTCAACTATCCATCTGAATCTTCAGATATCAAATTTTGAATTCCTTCATGATATTGGACTAATGGTGCATATGTTAAAGAAGTGCCCCTAATGTATTTCTTTTTCTTTTTTTTAAACTTATACAGAGAATTGCTTTGCTTTTGAAACTGTTGAAATCACAAAATGCCTTGAGTTCCTCCATATAATTATCATCTCATTTAAGATGTCAATGCCACATTAAATTTAGTTAGATTTAGTCAACCAAAGAACTATTCCTTAATTGAAATCTCTATTTGCCTTAATTTAAAGAAATCTGTAAAATGGATTACAAGCAGTGCACTTAGTGGAAAAACAGATTGAAGGTTTAAAATACAGATGAGGAGAAACTTGCCTTAAACTTATTTTAAACTCTTTACTTAGAGACCCTTTAGGCACCAAAAATGTCACAGTATCATGAATAAATACTTCATTCAAATACAAATTGTAGTAAATCCCTTATTATCCATGTTTGCAAATGTATGAGATACAAAATAGTTTTTAAAAGTCATTCACTTGCCTAATTTTAAACCAAGTAACAAAATCAATAATTTGTTTTTCCCCTCTGGAGGTCACCCTGTATTGCAGGGTGCCAGTAATTTGACAAGCTAGGAGTAGCAAACACAGACCCCACTGTGCTAATATGTATCATCTTGAAAATAGGTGTACTTCGAACTACAATATGGGTCCCAGCCCATCCTAGCCAAGTTTTGTTGCAATCTAAAGGCAGATACTCTGAAAGTTATACTGGAAGTGATACTAGTCATTGTAAATGAGTATGATGATGGTGAATTGTAATATTTCAAATACATTGCTACTGTATGCTCATTTAGATAATCAGAATACTGATAGTTTGATTGTAAATTAAAGTGGTAATATTTTTGTTGCAGTTCCTGAAAAAAAAACAGGCCATTAAATTTACCTTAGTTATTAACTCACCTGGGTATGTTTTTAAAGTTTTTAAAAATCATCCTAAGCAATGATCAAAATTAATGAGTCAAATTAAAAACATTTTTTAAATATCATTCAAGCTCTAGAAAAAAATGTAGGAAATAGAAAGGCTTATATTTCTTTCCTCCCCCTTCCCCCCCCCCTTTTTCTTTAAGTGGTTGACACTATTAAACAAAGAGAACTGGCAAGCAGAAAGTGTAGGTTAGTGGTTCAGCTGTTTGTTGAAAAGGCATTTAGTAAACTATTTTTAAGTTAACATTAACTAATAAACAGCTATAATTCCTTGATACTTCAATGAATGTGTGATCTCATTGATACAGGTACTTCCTCTAGTACCTATTCCTCTAAGTATACACATCTTAACCCATTTGTGCCTTCTCATCCTGAGAGAGAGAATATGTCTTCCCTTAACTCCTCCATAAGTCTCAGAGGCTTTCCTCTAGAGCGCTTGATGTTATATGGATGTTGGTGCAACCCACAGGATTGGTCACCTGATTTTGCTTTGCTTAATGCCTATATTTATCATTATATTATCTATGTCTGACCATTTATACCTCTATTTTCTACCATCTCTCTTACCAAAGATGTGACAGTCTACTATAAACTTGCCGTTTGTGACAACTTTGTTTTCTAACCATCAAGGTTGTTCTCAGTGTGCATGTAGACTATTCTTACAAAGTTGTAGAAATGGGAGTGCTGGAACATAAGGATAACAGGGTTATTTCTCAGTTTGCCATTAAAAAAAGTCAATTGATTTTTCTCCAGTTTTCTATCATTATCTTGAGATTGACTTGTCAATACCTTCCAAGGCCCTGGAAGAGCCTTTCCTCTATAAATAATGTGCATGTATTGTCTGGTTGCTCTTGTTTTCTTTTGTGATACTTCTACTTTTGTTTTTGTAAAGGCAATCTGGTTAAGTGGCTTGTCCAAGGTCACACAGCTAGGTAATTAGTAAGTGTCTGAGGTCAAATTTGAACTCGGGTCGCCCAGACTCCAGGGCTGGCATCACTGTGCTACCTAGCTGCCCCTTGATGCTTCTACTTCTAATGCATGTGCTACTGGATTTGATCAGAGTATTGGTTAGTCATGCTTAACTACTTATTTTGTTTCCAGAATTCTACTGATACATGGTGCTGAGATTTTCTTTTTTTTAAGGGATCATGATATTGAGTCCCAATGTACCTCCACCGTCCAAGAAAAGAGAGTATTATAGAAGGCTCAACATATTTTTTTCCAGTTAGATCTTTAAACGAATGCCTTTGGAACAGTTTAAGGTTGGCTTATCAGTCGGAAAAGTGGAATCAAAGTATAATCCCCATGGGGCCTCTCCTCCCCCATCCCCATCACACAGAGTTCAACTAGTTTGCTGACTTGATTACAACTTGTGGGCCAATTCTGGTTTATATGAACCGGTGCATTATAACTGTGGCCAAGCCACTGAACTTAAAAGTTTGGTCGCTAAAATCACCAAGCTTGCATTATTATTTTTCTTCCAGTTTCTTAAGTCTCTGGAGAAGAAGTAATGAGGCATTTGTCACTGTTATTCAGTTTTTCCATTGTGTCTGACGTTTCCTGACCCCATTTGGATTTTCTTGACGAGGATCCTAGAGTGGTTTGCCATTTCCTTCTCCAGCTCATTTTACAGATAAGGCAACTGAAGTAAGTTACTTGCCCAGCTTGTCACACAGCTAGGAAGTCTTCCTTATTGTAAGCCTTGCCCTCTGAATGAGGAAGAACACCTTGGGGAAAACCAGAAGTAATATGATGTATTGAGATCAGAGAAGGCAGAACATTGATGAAATGTTATTTTATTAATTATTTTATTAATTTATTAAATATGTATGCTTGGTTTACACAGATATAAGCCAACAAGGTAGCCTCTACCTTCAAGGACCTTACATTCTCATTGGAGAAAACAACAATGCCATGATGTGGAGATAGCTAGAAAGTGATAAAGTGAAACCCTGCTTATCAAGGCTGGGAGACCCAGTGTGGATGCTAAGGTTCCAAACACTCAGAAGTTAGGGGTGATGGCCAAAGTATGTGTTAAATGGTGAGAAGATGGCTAACTATTTATATTTGTATTCCCAACACCTACCTACCTACCTACCTAGGCACTTCTTAAATATTTATTGATTTTTGTATTCTCAGATCAATTAAGGACAGTCTTCTGATCTAAATCCAATCATCTTCTCTCTCTCCCAAGTCCATCTTTCTTTCCTCTGTAAAACTCATCATCCTTAAACATCTTCAGTTATTCTCTATTGTCTACTGGATAAAGTTCAAATTTTTGGTATTCGAAGCCCCTCTCTTCTCTTCCACCAAATCTGACAATGTTACTTCATTATTACTCTTCCCTATGCCTGTTCCAGCCAAAACTTTTGTTCCCCGTGCCCTCTTTTCTGTTTTCATCTCAGTACATTTCTCAATGCCTAGTGTTCTGCATTGTTTTCATAAATGTTCTCTAAATGAATGAAAGAGGGTGGCTAGGTGGCCAAGTGGATAAAGCACATGCCCTGGAATCAGGAGTACCTGGGTTCAAATCCGGTCTCAGACACTTAATAATTACCTAGCTGTGTGGCCTTAGGCAAGCCACTTAACCCCATTTGTCTTGCAAAAACCTTAAAAAAAAAAAAAAAGAAAGATTTGGAATTTGCATTACTGCTTAAAGAATCATTTGGGCACATTTCTAACTAGCTATTACCCAGAGATCATCCTTTTTGGTTTGAAAAGTATTTTTCCCAACATAACATCACTGAATATAGGTATCTGCAGTGACTGGTGAGAGGTTTTCTCCTTATGCCCTTTGTCTCTGGAGCTTTAATTAGCCAAACCTTCCAAAAAGAATTAGCTCACTTTTGAGTCTAGGGTTAGCAAACTGACCCTTCAAGTCCTCAAAGTTCTCTCTTGCAGTTTTATGGATTCTAAAATTAAAGGAAAAGTTAGTAGCAAAATCAAAATCACTCAGCCCCTAGAAAAATTGCTAATATTTTAGACAGATGTTTTGCTCTCTGCCTTAATTTAAATAGATGTTTATCTCTACCTATCCCCCAGCCTCTTTATGGTTGAAGCAAAATTCCAAGTAAAGAAATACTTAAAAGTATGTTACAGTGTCTTCTGTTGTTCATCCTTCATTCTCAAAGAAGACCATGACATCAGGGAGGTGAGGCCATGACAAGTATGTAAATTTGGATGGGGTGGGGAGTGGAGAGCTCACTTTCTCCTCCAGAGCCATCTGGGTCCAGTGGCCAAATATGAATTAGTGTAGCAGAGGGTCTCTGGGTACAGGAAGATACTGTAATTTCTCTTTTGTATTGGAAACAATCTTGTAATTTCACCGTTAAAGTGAACCTGGGTATCCTTATTAGTCGATCCTGGTGTGTGGCCACATGTCTGACCTTGGTCACATGCAATACCAATGGAGCCAAGCATGCCTCCTGGTGAAGTCCTAGATAGGACTGGAGGACGATCCCTTAGCTGCTGCAGTCATCCAGCTGTTCTGCTACCACTGCTTTTTCACCTTGCCTGAATCGAATCTCGGTGTGATTCAGTTCCACTTTCTGAACTCAAGGCTCATCCAGAGAGCCCTGGGGATTACTGGTAAATGTTTAACTGTAGGCTGTGGGGAAATGCAGTCAGGATCTCCTTTTGAGTTTAACCCCCTTAGTTTCTTAAGTCTGGACAATCAACAAAAGAATAAATCAGACCCCACTCCCACCCCATTTGTAGTTTATCCACTCCAAGGTGTAAATCAATGTTCCTACTGAAAATGTCACGATGGCTCTCTGGAATCCACACCAACTGGCTGGCACATCCCTGTGATAGTCCCAAATCACTTCTTGGTGTAAGAGGGGAATCCTTGGCCTGGTCGTGGAAACTACAAAATCTCAATATACCAGACTTTTCAAAGTCCTGTTAAAGATGACAATGACCTTTCAGTACTGTGAAGAGCGGCATCTCCATTTTAAAGCTGAGTTAGTTGAGGCTCAGTTTGAGCTGACCCAGGATTCCAGTCCTCTTGAATCCTACACCACTTCTCTGGCTCCAAGGAGACTTCATCAGTGGCTCCTGAGTGGTTTTTGCCTGGTTTTCCCAGTTGCTAGTTGACAGCCCCCACCCCAACCCATGGTCTCATTCATTTGCTTGATCTCAATAGAATATATATTTTTTAAATTTTTATTTAATTTTTGTTTTAAGGCAATGGGGGGGGGTTAAGTGGCTTGCCAAAGACTTGCCAACTAGGCGATTATTAAAATCTGAGGCCTCAAATTTGAACTCCAGGGTCAGTGTTCTTCTGGAGGTCAAGAATTGTTTTACTCTTGTCTTTGAATACCTGTCATGTTGGTTGACATATGATGGGTATTGTTGATGAACTTCCATTTTTTAAATTTCTACGATTTAGTGAAGCCTAGAGGACCGTTATTTTCATATAGAAACAGTAATTTGTCCTTTGGGTCACCCTTTTTCAAAAGTTAAGAGGGGAAAAACCCAACACCTGTCTTCAGTAGACCCAAGGTTGCCTGTTTCCACATTCCAATCTGCCACCTTTTGGCTGATGGTGTTAAGTGCAACGTGTGCGGTTTTCTATAGGGATACTCCTGCCACAATTCTTACCCCCCCTATCATTATCCAATGCAAATATTCAAAAAATGAGGCCATGTTTCTTTTCTGAAGTCTGAATTGACAGCAGGATGCATTTTTCTGTGTTGGGGGAGGGGTGAGGTTTATCTCCCAGGCCCGTGAGGTCAGATTCGATCTGAAGAGAGAATTGAAAGTTGGAAGATCTACAAGACAGTCATAATTTTAAAGAAGGGGAGTTTGTTGTTCAGATGTGTATAATTCTTCATGATCCCGTTTGGAGTTTTCTTGGCAAAAATACTGTAGTGCTTTGCCATTTCCTTCTCCAGTTCATTCTACAGATGAGGAAATTGAGGCCAAGATTAAATGCCTGACCCAGGCTCACACAGCTAGTAAACAGCCAGATTTGAACTCATAGCAGATGAGTCTTTCTGACTTCAAGTGTGTTCCTGGAAACAAATCTGGTATCCCATCACCTGTGCCATGTTCCTTCTAACCTTGAATTGCTAAAGAAAATTCAGAATGGGGGCCAGTTAGGTGGGTGTAGTGACTCTGGAGTCAGGAGGACCTGAGTTCAAATGTGAACTGGGTCACTTTTATAATTACCTCGTTGTGTGACCTTGGGGAAGTCACTTAACCTCATTGCCTTGCCAAAAAAACAAACAGGAAAAAAAAAAAGAAAATTCAGAATGTAGAGCCAACAACATGATTTTACACTATTTGAGTTTATTGTGATCCATTATTAACTGCTTCTCAGGGATGTTCCCATTCTCTTCTCCTTTCTCTCCAGTCTCTGTTTGTGAGGTTGCCTTTGATGCTCTCCAAGGGCCTACATTTATTTGCCTTGGGTCTCCCCCCTTCTACTGCAGCAGCAGATTTCAAACTCATTTTTCCATCTCTCTTTAATCATGAACCTCTTCCTTCCCTACTCCTTTTAAATATGCCCGTCTGCCTCATCCTTAAAAACTTCTGCTAAACACTGGAGTTTCTCCAGGCTGTCACTCTCTTTCTTCCCTTTCTCTTCCACATTTCTTGAAAAAAACCAAATACATGCACGTTCCCATTTTTTTCACTCACTCTTTAACTCCTGATGGCTTGGCACTCAACTGAAACTACTCTCTCCAAAGTTACCAGTGAGTCTGATTATCCGGTTTATTGGCCTTTGTCCTTGACTTCATCTGTTGCCTATTTTCTTGCTACTCTTTCCTCTCAGTCTTTCCGGGATCGTATTCTTTCCTGCTTCTCTTTTGACCTGTCTGATTGCTTTCCACCATTTGTGCTGGGGATCATTTACATCCTATCGCCTGTGAGTACAAACCGAGGTTCAATGCCAGGTTCTCTCACGTCAGTGGGCGTGGGTTTAATTATCATCTCTGTAATGATGGGTGGGTTTGGAGTCGGGAAGACGGGAGTTCAGACCCAACCTCAGGCACTGTCAATGTGAAATTTAGATTGAAAGCACTGATGCAATAATGAGGACAAATGAGTTTCTGCTCCAGGTGCCACCTAGAAGGGCTGGGGACCCGCGGAGGGGGCTGGCACCCACGGAGGGGCTGGCACCCACGGAGGGGATGGCACCCACGGAGGGGCTGGGCACCCACGGAGGGGGCTGGCACCCATGGAGGGGGCGGGACCCACGGAGGGGGCTGGGCACAGGACTGGGCTTGGCCGCAAGGCGAGGCCGCATGTGCGCCGAGATGATGATGCGGGTCCTTCGTTCTGGAAGAAGGCCGTGGCGTCAGGGAGCGGGTGCGGGACAAGGACGGGACCTGGAGGTGAGCGATGGCGCGGATGGACCGAGTCTGCCGCCATGTGGGCCGGGGGCCAGGTAGGGATCGGGAGGCGGCCAGGGGTGGCCTGCCCAAGGCCGCAGAGCTGGGGTGCAAGTGTCTGGGGGCGGATTCGAACTCGCAGCCCGGACTGAGAGCGCCGGGGCCCGAGGCGTGGGGGCGGGGCCGGAGGGGGCGGAGTCTGCGGGCCCGACGGTCCGGGAAGGGGCGGGGCCTGGCTCGGGGCGGGGCCGGCGGCCCATTGGTGGGGGGAGAGGTCGGGGGCGGGACCTGTGGGACCCTGGGGGGGGGTCGGAGCCTCCGGCCCGGGGAAGGGGCAGAAGCGGGTGGGGTCAAGGGGCGGAACCTCCGGCCTGAAAAGGGAAGAGCTGGCGGGAGGGGGCGGGGCGGGGGCGGAACCTCCGGCCCGGGCTGGAGGGGCGGCGCCGGAAGTGACGCGGCGCGCGGCGCTCCCGCAGTCCGAGCCCGGGCCGGCTTCGCAGAGCTCGCCGCCCGTCCCCGCCGCCCGTCCCCGCCGCCTCCGCCCCGGGGCCCCCCGCCATGGACCAGCGGCCCGTGTACGGGCCCACCACGGAGGACGCCTCGGGCCCCGGCAACGGCCCCGGCCGCGGCGCCCGCGCCCTGTCGGGCTACTTCTTCCTGGACCGGCCCTCCCCGCGCCGGGCTCCGCTCAAGCTGGCCGAGCTGGTGAGGCGGCCGCGCCCGCGCCCGCGCGCCCCCGCTGCCCCCTCCCCCGGGCTGCCCCCGCCCCGGGCTGCCCCCCGCCCCCGCCGCTTCCGGGAGCCGCTTTGAGGAAGTGCGCCCCCCGGCGCCCCCCCCCCCCCCCGGGGCTGCGGGCTTGGAGGCGGAAGAAGCTGGGCCTGGGGCGCACGGCGCCCCCCAGAGCGAGCGGGCACGGAGGCCGGGGCCCTGCCAGCCTGGCCCGCGCCCCTGGAGAGCGGGCCCCGGGGCCTGCCCGCTCCTCCCGGCGTGCCCCCGCTGCCAGCGTCGCGCCTCAGCGCGGTGCCCGGGCTGGCACGGGTAGTGGGAAGACCCACTGCGCCGAGGCTGCGTGCGAGCTTCTGCGGAAGCGTCAGAGGCGGCCCCGAGAGCCGGGGGGGGCCCGAGAGCCGGGGGGCCCCGAGAGCCGGGACCCCCGAGAGCCGAGGGGGGGGCCCGAGAGCCGGGGGGGGCCCGAGAGCCGGGGGGGGCCCCAGAGCCGGGGTGGCCCGAGAGCCGGGGGGCCCCAGAGCCGGGGGGGCCCGACAGCTGGGGGCCCCGAGAGCCTGGGGGGTTCCGAGAGTCGGGGGGGCCCGAGAGCCGGGGGGGGCCCGACAGCTGGGGGCCCCGAGAGCCGGGGGGCCCGAGAGCCGAGAGGGGGGACCCGACAGCCGGGGGGCCCGAGAGCCGGGGGGGCCGGAGAGCCGGGGGGCCCGAGAGCCGGGGGGGCCCGACAGCCGGGGGCCCCGACAGCCGGGGGGGCCCGACAGCCGGGGGGGCCCGACAGCCGGGGGGGGCCCCGAGAGCCGGGGGCCCAGGGCTGCCCCTGACATGGGGTGAGGCGGCGCCGGAGGCCGGGAGGGAGCCGTTTGCCCGAGGCTGGGGCGGCAGATGCCACGGAGAAGGGCACCGGTTACCCTCCTGCAGGAGGGGCGGAAGGTGGAGGGCTGAAATAGTGTCACTTTTCCTTTATTTCTTTCTTGCCTTATTCCCTTTCATGGACTGGTTTGGGGTTTTTTTTTATAAATTTTTTTTTATATATTTTATTTAAGGCAATGGGGTTAAGGGACTTGCCCCCATCACACAGCTAGGCAATTACTAAGTGCCTGAGGTCAGATTTGAACTCGGGTCCCCCTGGTATGTCATCTTGTTTTTAAAAACTATCCCCCTTTTCATTGCTTCAGAAGCTGCACACTGATTTCTTACTGAAATTTCATCTTTAAAAATCGGACATAAACAGCAATTTTTGATGGGTTTTTTTTTTTTTTTTTTTACTGTTTGGGCCTGTTTTAGTCTCCACAGTCTTCATTCTCTAAGAAAAATTGGAACCAAAGGGGCGGAGGCTAGAATCTTTCAGCCCTCAGCTCTTTTTAGAAGAAACAGCTTTGCTCTCAGAATTGGTTTCACGCACTTGTGTGCTTGCCTTGACTCTGTCCTGCATGGTTTGCAGCATCGTTTCCTAGGCTGTCACACGGTAAGAGAGCCTCCAAAAGTCTCAACTCTCTACCATTTGCAAAGGCCACACAACAAAATGGGTGATGCCTGGCTTCACCGATCTCTATCTCTGCAGAGCTCACACAGAAACCAGGGTTCCTCTGGGAATGAGGAGAGCAGTGTTTTGTGTTCCCTTCAAATTGAACTCTAGCATGGTAAAGGACAAAGACTTTGACTTGTTATTGCCTGTAAATTAAAACAATTGATATCTTGTCCATCCACTTTGTTACCAAATATTCTTTCTCTGCCCAGCAAACAGCCTTTTATAACAAGAATTTTAAAAAGAAGGAAAAAACCCCCAGTTGAGTCAAACTTTACACAGAGGTCAGACCTCAGAATAATTTATCCTGCAAAGAGGCCCTGCCCCTGAACACTTTCAGAACTTGGCTTGAGTTTTCTGGATCTCACCAACTTGAAAGTCTGAAGTTCTCTGTCATGTTCTTTGGTTATTAGATGGGCAGAAGATCTTGAAGATGACAAGTCCTGAGATCAAATCCAGCCTTAGACATTTAGTACCTGTGTAACCCTGGGCCGTCATTTAACTTGTCTGGCAATAATAATAATAATAATAACAACAACAACATCCGCCTCCCAGGGCGGTGAGGATCCAATGAGATGATAACGGTATAACGATCTGCAAACCAGTGTTGTTACTGCCAGTTTAGATTTGGCTGGCTGAAGGCTTGAAACCAAGTCAGGGAAAGAAGAGTTTGGAGTGTGTGATGCTTCTAAAGCTAGCCAGAAAGTGACAGGCCACGCCAGGATTGACTCTTGGTCCCTAGCCGTTTTCACTAAATGTTATCTCATATACCACCAGCAATTGGGTGGGGTAATGGATAGAGTGCCAGATCTGAAGTCAGGAAAACCTGAATTCAAATCCAATCTCAGACATTTTCTAGCTATGTGACCCTGGGTAAACCACAAAAACCTATTTGCCTCATCTTTGAAATGTTCTAGAGAAGGAAATGGCAAACCACTCCAGTATCTTCCCTAAGAAAACTCTTGATGGGGTCATGAAGAGTAGGAAACAACTGAAAAAATAAACAAATGAAATGCATACCTCCTGCAAGTATCTTTTTCCTCATGATCCTTGGTTTCCAAATGTAGGCCAGGACAGGAATTTGATTTCTCAGGGTAAATATTCACATTGTTTCGTTTGACTGATCTGTCCCTGAAATGTTGTACATGTTTTGGGGGAATTTTTAAGGAGATTTTTTTGTTTGAGGGGAGAGAATACTTGTGTTCTGGTTTGTCATTTGGTTTGCATTAGCTAATAAATAAGATAGAGTACAGTGAGCTCAAGAGTCTTAGAATACACTTGTCAACAAGACTCCACATTATGATGATGGTACCAGTTGAGTGTTCTAGAGTCTAGACAGTGTTGTCATTGTGATCACAGCCCAATGAAGCCCAGTGATATCACTCTATTAACTGAGAAGCAATGCCAAGAAACAAGTAAATTAGACTTTTGAGCCACAGTTTAATATTAAGTAGTTGCTGTACTACTGCCACCATTTTATTGTAAGAATTTGCTTGTAGGAATGCGAAATACTATGTTTAAGTTTGTGATACTACTCCACATTAATAGGTATGGAGACCAGATTGTTTTGTTCTCTCATCTTTTTGCTTTCGATACTTGTTTTATTTTTTCATTTCATCAGATTATAGTTTTAGAAATGTAAGAGAGGATCATCAGCCTTTCTTTCCAATACCTACCTTGACCTTTATTCACTAATAAAAGCTTCCTTCCTCTCCTAGGTCCACCCCTGATCTTATCTCTCCTTTGCCACCTTTGGGCTTATCTCTTCTCACCTGGAACTTGTATTCACCTAATACCTCACAGCTCTAATCTTTTTTTTTTTTTTTGATTGTTTGTTTGTTTTAGGTTTTAGCAAGGCAATGGGGTTAAGTGGCTTACCCAAGGCCACAAGGCTAGGTAATTATTAAGTGTGTCTGAGGCTGGATTTGAACTCAGGTACTCCTGACTCCAGGGCCAGTGCTCTATCCACTTCGCCACCGAGCGGCCCCCCACAGCTCTAATCTTCTGATCCACCCTTCAAAGTGCAATTGGGGCAGTTTTCCAAAGCTTGGGCTGTGATTGTTCTTCCTTGTCTCAGTCTTTAAATGCTTCCAGTTGCTGACAGAATATGGAACAAACTCTAGATCCTGGCATCCTCGGGTTCAGGGCCCATTGCAATCTGGTTGCAAGTGGCTTCCCTTAGATATTCTAGGTTCCAGCAAACTGGACCATTGATTGTTCTTGCAGCACCCTTCCTAGCATCTGAATACCATTACCTCTGGGCAGATGAAGCCCTTGCCTCAGGCTGAATAGCCCATGGCCTATCACACTTGATGGGGACCCTCAGGGGCCAGTGTCTGACCAGGCTGCCTCCTCTTTGAGGTCCAGAGACCCCTGTTACCTCCAGGATCAAATGTAGAGTCCTTGGTATGGCATCTAAAGATCTTCATAACCTGACTCCTCCCTGTCCTTCCAGGAACCCTAGAATCCAGCTTTATGACCCTCCATTTTCTGCCTGTGGAGCCTCCCCACACCCCCCCCCCCACTGAGATTGCTCTGTACCCTCACAGTCACCTCTTCATTTTCCTTGTGTCCATCACACCATTATGAGATCTTTCCTATGGCCTCACTCCCCTGGTAGGTTAAGCTACTGCCTTCCCCTCTCTGCCCCCCTTCATTGCTATCTACTCTGTACAGAGTTCTGTACTTTGTTGGCCTTTCTCTGCCTTCCAGTACTCAGCACAGTGCTTGGCCCTTGGTGCACAATAAGAAATGCTTGACTACTTCCTTGTCCCTTTTGGCTTAGTGTACACTCCCATCTCCATCTGTGAAAGTTGGCTTCAACTTTCTGCCTCCCTTTCAGGTCTCTGCCCTTGGAGCCAGTTTCTCCATGTCTTTTGGGTCTGAGTCACAGAGTTTGTGTTGCATCTAGCGATAATCACTTGTAAATTTAGGCTTCTAATGAACATTGGTAATTGAATGGCTTTTAAAGTGTTGAACCTGTGTCGTGGAACCAACATTGCATTAGATGGCCTCTGTATTATCGAGGAGCTTAGCCTAGGGCCTGTGCTTTTTTTGTCGTTTGGTCTTGACCATCACTCCTGATATTATCCCTGGAGTTTTCTTGGCAAAGATACTGGAATGCTCTGCCATTTCCTTCTCCAGTGGGTTAAAGCAGACAGGTTGAATGACTTGAGGCCAGATTTGAACTCAGATCTTCCTGGTGCTAATAGAAAAGTAAACTTGTTCAGTTAAGTCACTCCTAGATTTTTAGGACTAGAACTATGAATAAAACTAGTAAAGTGTTCATATTTATGGAACATAAACAGTTTTACATATTATATCATTTGATGCTTACATCAGTCAGTACTGAGGGTAGATGCTATTATTCTCATTTTCCCAAAGAAAACTGAGACTCTGAGTGATTGCCCAGGCAGTGTTTGAACCCAGAACATTCTGACTCTTAAGTCCACTGTCCTATCCCCAATATTTATTAAATGATTTGGAACATGTGTTCTAGTCTTTAAAAATATTTTATTTAAAAATTATCGATAAAATTAATCAGGAATTTCAACTTTGTTTTTATAGCTCATTCATTTGCTTCTGGTTCTATCCTCCTTTTCCCAGTAGACCATACTTTTTTAAAATTTCATTTCATTTAAGGCAATGGGGTTAAGTGACTTGCCCAAGGTCACAGAGCTAGGCAATTATTAAGTGTCTGAGGCAGGATTTGAACTCAGGTCCTCCTGACTCCAGGGATGGTGCTCTATCCACTGTGCTACCTACTTGCCCCTAGATCATCCCTTGTATCAAAACTTTGAAAAGAATGGGAAAGAAATTCAACAAAGTCAACTAACACCTAGACTAAGTCTGCAGTATTCGAACTTCATTTCCCTCCCTTTTCAGTGAAGGAGAGAGGGACACTGACATCTTTAACTCCTCTCTTTACTTTCAGACTTGGTAATTATAATTTAATCAAATTCAAAGTAAAAATTTCATTGGAACAGAATGGGAATGACCATATGGGTGTGGGAGTGTGTGGGAGTTGTTCTATAAGCCTCTGTTTTCTTAAGGCGAGGAGGAGATCATTTTTAAAATCCCTGAAATTTTCTCTCCATTTATTTCATTGTATTCCCAGGTGATTATTGTAATATAGCCATGCTGGATGTTGTTTGTGGAGATGCCAGATTATTTTATTGGCATCTAATAAATAATAGCTCTGGATGGTGTTGAGCACAAGGCTGGCCTGACTATAATTATTGCAGTTATTCTTTTGAAGATCATCAGTGACCTCCTTTCTTGATAAATACAGTGGCCTTTCCTCTAAGCACATCCTTTGTGATCCCCTCTGACTTTCTCTTTTTTCTTTTTGGTCTCTTTTTTGTCCCTCTAGTCTTTCCCCGACGATCCTCCTTAAGAAAGAGGAAGAAAAAGAAAACCTTTGCAAAACTAACCAACCTAACAAAAAGTTCAAGGTCCATCATGTGATGTTCTAGCCTGGGGTTCCCCTGCCTCTGTGGGGGGGGGGGAGTTTCCTTGTCTGTCGTCTTTGGTGCTGAGTTTGGGCATTGTGCATTAGTCTTTGGTTTCAATTGTTTGTTGTTGTTTCCATTTATATTGTAAAATCATTGTGTATATTTTTTCTTGTTCAAATGACTCTACTCTGTACCAGTTCATGTAAGTCTTTCCCCTTTCTCTATTTTCTTACAGCAGAGCATAGAATTATTACAATGTGTTAATGTAACGATTTGTTTAGCTATTCCCCAGTCAATGGGTATTGACTTTATTTCTGGCTCTTTGTTTCCCCTACCCCCTAAAGTACTGCTAAAAAATCTATTGGTGTAAATGTGACCCTTCTATCCATCATTGATCTTGGGGTTCATATCTAGCTTTGGGGCCTCTGGCTTAGAGGGCCTGGCTATTTTATCACCCTGCCTCAGATTTCTGTGACATTTGAGGTCTTGACTATCCAGTCTTGGAAAATTGTCCTTTTGGGTTCTGGAAGCTCCTCTCTCTGTTTGTCTTTTCCTATTCCTTAATTAACTCTGGGTTTCCTGTAAGCCTTTTATTCTCTTTTCTTTTCTACTTTCAGTTATTACAATACTCAGATGACTTCCACTGATGTCATGTCACTTTGAAATCTTGTTCTCTTGCTGAACTTCCCAACTTCTTTTTAGACCCATAGTTATTGACAAGGAATTTACTCTGAGATTTCATTCTTTTTTCAACAAGTAATTGTTTTGTGCTTTCTTTATGCCAGATTTTTACCCATAATGCTTTAGGCCACATTGATAATGGAATATAGTAGCTATTTGGGGAGCATAAAATCTCATGGAGATGATAGAAGCAAATTGTCACTTTAAATTCCACTACCACAAATGTATTTTCCCTCCATGTTTTTATTTTTGCCTGTGAAGCCTCCATTTAACAGCTTTCCAGGTAAAACCTTTGGATTATGATCTTCCATGTAACCTTTCCCAAAAACCTGTTGTTTATTCCTTTAAAAATATCTCATGGTTCCCTCTACTTTTACCACTAGCCCTCATTTCAGACCTTTGATACCTCCCTTTGAAATCACTTCTGGGATCAGCTCCCCTGCCTGCACTCTCATCCATTTGTTCTTGAGGCTTTTCTTGATTCATCCTCTTTTGGATGCTTTAGTTTATCGGTATTTTTCTGAAATGTATCTAGAAGTTTACAGTAGCTGGAAAAAGATTTCAAAAGAAGTAAGAGTTGGGTGAGGTTTTCACTTAATTATGCTCTGGAACAGAGAGTGACCTTGATACACCATAGGATGACAATCTGAATACAGACTGAGGAAGGGGCTTTTTTCCAGTCACATCAACTAAGCCTTAGGGAGGGCTCAAGTCTCTGTACTGGAGGAAAACTCCAGTACAAAAATCACAGCTCTTTGACAGAGGCATGGGTCCTACCGCCAGTCTTGGTAGATATAAAGACAAATGACATTCTCTGCCCTCAAGCAACTAAGTGGGACCAGGCTGAGATAGATGCCTCCTCCTGATGCCTCTTTATTAGTATTATTATTATAAGCATTCAGCTCTTTAATTATAAGCCCTTGGGGGTTAATCTGGCATGTCTGAGTGGATTTGACCTGCCCAGCTGAGCTATGAGTTGTTTCTGGACAAGAAGGTAAAAGGGTCCTGTTCTGTACCAGTTCCCGTCCCCCCTGTACCTGAGTCTGTTTTAAGCTCTTGGTGTTTTCTGGTGACTAGGTGCTATATTCTATAGTGAGGATGGCAATGAGGCATGGGAATAGAAGGCCAGAGATGTGGGAAGAACGGGACAAAGTTGAGAAGAAATTTCTGACAGGTGTGGAGCTCATGAAATGGGGTGGGGGGAGTACAGGGGAGGTTTCAGGACTTCTTAATTAAGAAAAGAAGTTGATTTGCTATGATCTTAAAGGAGAGGGGATAGTGAAGGGCTCATCTTATAGGGAGCCAGGAGGATTAGAGTTCAAATTGAACCTCAGACACTTATTAGCCCCGTGTTTCTGGAGAACCTCCCATCTGTCTCATTTTTCTCAACGCCCTTTTGGGAATAATAATAGTGCCTCATAATGGGAGTAAAGCACCTCGCCAGTCTATGTGTGTGGTACACAGTGGACACTTAATAAAAGCTCATTCCCTTCCTGATTCCCATCCCCACTCTGATCATATGAGGACAGAGAGTGGCCCTGTGGGGGGAGTGGAGACTCTTGGCCCCCTTGGCAGCATTGTGAGGCCCAGACAGAAACTGAAACCAGATCCAGGCCCCATTCCCCTCTCAGGCCCCTTCTCCATCCCCAAAGGTCAAGCATATCTTTAAATTGTTTAGTTACATTATGGGGTGAAATCTTCCACAGAAGTCCAATTTTGGTATACCATCTGGGGAGAACTCAGGGACCTCACGGCAAGTCTAGCACAGGCTGGACAGACCCTTGCAAGTCTAAGCCAGGAATAAACTGTCTTAAGATAAGAGCCCCCCTGCCCCCCCCCCCCTTATTTGGCTGGTCAACAATTGATGAACTTTTCTTAAACTGTGGAACAAGATTAGAGTTGTTGGGAGTGGACCTATTGATGAAGTCAGTCTTCAAAGCAGGAATTAAATGTCTATGGACTAAGTTGGAAATTTTATTGCCCTCTGTAACATTTCTGTGGTTTTAAAAGAAGAGGTTAACAACAGTTACATAATGACTTAGCTTTTGTCTGCAGTGCTATGACTCAAGACAGTTCTGAAGGCCTGTATCCATTTCGAGAGAGGGAGCTGATGTGTCTGAAGACAGATAGAAGCACCCTTTTTTAGCTTTATTTTTCTTGAGGTTTCCTTTTAGGGGGTGGTGTCTGTCTATTACAAACATGACCATTATGGAAATGCTTTTCCTGACTATACTCAATGGGGGAGCGGAGCAGTGTGGTGAGAGGAAGGGAAAGAATTTGGAATTCGAAATAACAAACAAACATTTAAAATTGTTTTTTACTCCTAATCGGGGAAAAGTCAAATACTAAATAACTGAAAAAGTGTTAACCAGTTTTGATTAACTTTTGGAATGTAATCCACTGTAAATTAGAAAATTGTTTTCTGCACATGCAGATTATAAAATCATAAGTACTAGAGTTTAAGCTTCTTCAAATAAGTTTTACTTTGAGAATTCTATAGTGATTCAGTTCCAAGATTCGCCCTTCCCAACCTAGGCCATTCGCTGAAATCATATCTTCCTCATCCTGCTACCTGAAAACTGACTTAATTAAGCAGCTATAGAAACTGTTGGGTTGTCTGGCTTTCCTCTGTGAGACCCGAATCTTCTCCACTGGCTGTTCTTCTGCAGCCTTCTAATGGAAGTTATCACCAACACTTTCTCAGTCTAAGATAGTGTTTCCTTTAGATGCCTTATTACTCACTACTCACCTTTGCCTTATGCATGAATATGACTGGGTTTGGATGGTTGCCTTCCATCTTTTGTTTAGATCTTTTTAAGCACCCTTCCTTTTGATAAAATCTCCTTGGGGGTGATCCCTATTTTCCCAGCTCCTATTCAGTTCTTTTCAAACATTCAGCTGTCTTCTTTTAGCTCATAATGGCTGACCTCCTTTTTCTTTTCTTCAAATGCTAACCCGGCAATTTTCTGAGCTCACCCATTGTTGTTGTGCTTCTTGGAAAGGTGGTAAAAGAAAGGAGCCAACCAAGGGGGGTGGGGGGAGTGGAATAGGGGAATAAAGATGTGAAGGAGGCTGACTGGAAACCTTGTGTCCATGAAATGTTCATTCTAACTGAAACTAGGAACAAAACAAAAGTGAACCAGCTAACAGGATAGAAACATCTTTCCAAGGTCACCACATTGGCAGTCAAGGGCATCTCTGTCTTTTGTACCTTGCCCAGCTCTGACTTGGCTTCAGTCTTGGTGATTTCTATGCAGATGACTCCCAAGTCCACATATCAATCAAACATTAATTAAATTAAAAATTAAACAGCCTCTGCTTTCCAGTAGCTTAATTCTGGTGGGGGAGGGAAAAGAGAACATGTATCCTAATAAATTTCCACCAATTTGGTGGGATGTTTTAATACATCTTTAATCCTGAGCTCCAGGGCTATTGCTAATTGCTTGCTAGATCCCATCTTTACCTATCTTGTAGATAATCCCAAACTTTGTATGCCCAAAGCATGGGTCTTTCTTCCAAACTTCCCTTCTGTTGAGCTGGATGCTTCCTGCCAGCCAGGTTCAAACCTCAGAATTATTCTTGGTTCCCCCAAACCCCCTCCTCATATCAGCCATGGGATGCCAGCAGTTCTGAGAGCCAGCCTGGTGACCCAGAGGGGAGAGAGCTCTTCCTAGTTCCACAACCTGGAGCTGTGTTCTAGATCTGCTTACTTCCATCTGTATCAATTCCTTCAACCCTGGATTCTCTGAAATCTCTTTCCTCGTTTGTTGATGGCTCATTAATCTATTTGATTCACCTAACACACTTGGTTCAGCCAATCCTCAATTGATGGATTCTAGTTCTGCTCTTTTCTCCCTTTTTAATCCCTCTCTTGTAGGATTGGGAATATTTCCTCCTTAGCATTTTCTCTCATACTTTCTTCAGAGAAGAAGTTCCTTTAACTTATTTCTGTATTTGCATCCTCATCCTGGAGACTCGACTCTAGTTATGTTCCACCTCCTTATTTTTTCCTAGATGTCTGTATTCCTTTTAACCCTCCCTTTTCTTAATCTTCTTTTTTAAAATTAATTTTATTTAGCATGCACCCACATGCAAAGATAGTTTTCAGTGCTTATTTTTTTGTCCTTAAAAGTCCTCAGAACCGAACCAATCCATTCCCACATCATCTGTTTTTCTTATTTAACTCTATGCCCTTTAAAGAGTCTTATTTCACCCATTTTAAAGTGCTAGAAGTTATCATCATGCAATACAGATCTTTGAATTGCCCAAATCAATTTGCCTTTCTAGGTTTCTCTTGGCTCTTACGTTTGTATTCCAGGGTAAAACCATTCAAGTTCATTTTTTTCTCCTCTGTAGGATGATATTCAGCTTTGCAGGGTAAGTTATTCTTGATTGTAACTTATTTGTCTTTGTCTTTCAGAAAGTTGAGTTCCAGGGTCTCTCATTTGTAGTAGAGCTACCTGATCTTATGTCATCTAACACATGGTTTCTTAGGTGCTTGAACTATTTCTTTTTCAATGATTTCAGTAATTTTTTTTTCATGGAAGTGTTGGATTTGACCGTTTTTGAGACTTCTTTGGAGGTTTCTTTTAGGAGTAATCCATGGATTCTCTCCATTTTTCCCCTGGGCACTTTTTATATATGATTTCTTAAAGTCTAGTGTCTAGACTTTTTTTTTAATTCTGTTTTTCAGGAAGTTTTCTCTCCTTAACCTAGTTTTCCAAGTCATTAAACTGCCTGACCTTATTTACTGCTTCCTATACAGAATGGTTCTTCATGGGAAGGGGCCTCTGTGGCCCCTCTACAGGCAGTGCTCTCCTTTCACTCTTGTGTCTCACTCTTGTGTCTCAGTCTTTCTGATCTGCTTCAGAACCCATATTGATGCTTTTTCTGAGCCTCTTAGGTATTACTCTTGAACTCTTGAAATTTCTTGGTCACAACTTGTCCACCTATATGGACCTCCCAAGGGAAGCTGCCATTTGAGGGTAAGAACAGAATTTTTTTTTAAATTTTGTTTTTTGGTTTTGGTTTTGCAGTCCCAATATGTGATATGATAGAAAAGGTTCAGAGATTGAGCAGGAAGGGGAAAAATAAGCTTCATCTTACACAAAAAAGAGAATAATGTCATTGTGGAAATGTTTTTTTTTTTCCATTGTAATAGGGATGAGAAATTTCTAGATACAGATAAAAAAGTATCTGAAATACTAGAAATTGAGTGTTTAGGAGTCTGTTTTTTAGATAGTCATTGAAGAATAAGGAACTACATTTACAAAACTAGAGTTGGGACTCCAGAGAAGTGATGGGGAAGTATGGGGACAGTGGGTGGAAGTGGGCAGATGAGCTGTGACTCACTCAGGGTGTGGCCAGGCCCAGATAGGTTTGTTCTGAGCTGGCTTCATAGGGAAATGGCCAAGATGAGGGGAAAAAAGGAAAGAAGCCTCAGTAAAACATTTAGGAAGAGAGAGAGGACAACTAGGTAGTAGAGCACCCTAGGGTCCTAGAGTCAAGAGGACCTGAGTCCAAATCCAATATCAGATACAAGGCTATGTGACCCTGGGTTTTACCCCATTTGACTCAAAAAAAAAGGGAGAACCCCAGAAGCATGACATTTTTTTTGTTTGTTTTCTATTCACTATCCTGTGCTGCTGTTTTGTGATACTTTTATTGAATTCATCAAGTTCTAGGTCGTTTAGGCGATGAAGTTTAAATCTGCATATTGTGTCCATCAAGTGGGAGGAGTTGAGAGGTCTTTTGAGCTCCTGGAAGGTCAGGACTTTTGGTATCCCTCTTACTTGGCCCTATGGCTGCCACATAGAAAGGCACTTGATCAGAGCTAGTTCACCTAAGTTCCCAGGATCCTTCAAAACCCAGACTTTGAGTTTTTCCATAAATGCCTTCTTTTGTTTTGTCAAGGTTTGGGCATTTGGGATCTCTGTAGGTAGGAGTAGGGAAATCCTGGGGAAGGCAACCCACAGATTCCCCTGAACCCTTTTCAGGCAGTGCCTTGGCAAGGGCCAGATCAGTGTGACTACAGTGTTGACCACAGTACCATGGTTCCCTCTTTCAGGACCTGGCTGGAATTTGATTGATGTTTTTTTGTCTCTTGAAACCCTGGTTAGTCTGATCTTTTCATTGTCTTTGTTTTACTCTTTGATGGCAGGTACTGTCTCTAGTGGCCTTTATCTGTGAAGAGATCGTGTCCCACTGTACACAGTGTGGGGGCCTTTACTTTTTTGAGTTCATCAGCTGCAGCGCCTCCCTCCTGAGTCTGCTGGTGGTGATCATCTACTGTACCAGTTTATATGACAAAGTGGACAAAGACAAAGTGGCAAAGTCGGTGAGTACTCCCTGTACCCAGGAGAAACCTGGCAAAAAAATGGTCCCTCCTCTAATTTGTGCCTCTTAATTGTTTCATTAATAATGGAATTTTAGCAATGACACAGGCAGTCATTAGAGATTTTGAAAAAAATATTTATCTCTTATTAATCTTTCTGCCACATAGAATGATGGGAAGAAGATACATTGTGAGGGCAATGTGGGATTTAAGATGAGAAAGTATTATTCTAAGACAAAAGTATGCTTATTAATATTTTGATATTTTCATGCATTACATGGTTGTCTTCAGTATTTTTATGAGGATTTCCTGAGTCCTGTGGCACTCCAGTTTTACCATTTCAAGAACTTCCCCTAAAAATGAACCTTTCTTAAATGTGGCATCCTGATATTTGACCTCTGAAAGAGATCAATCAATTCAGATGTTTTAAATTGTCTAAATAGTTGTGGTCTGTCAGCCTTCAGGGTTTTGATCCTTTGGTATCTTTTGCCTTCTTTGAGAGCAGGGGCCATGGTTTTTTGGAAGGAGAAATGTTACATCATCAACCATGAACATGACAGGCTGGATAAAAATCAGTCTTTTAGGAAGAAAAAAATCTTCTTGGTTTTAGTTTCTCCGACAAGATATTCTGCCACTCTCTGAATACACTTGAATGAGGGAGCCTGCATCTTAGCAAATACTGAGTGTTACCTCCAGTTCATGCCCCCTCACTGGGACCTCACAGGAAGGCTTAATGCTAGTCCCCAAATTGACTTCTTTGAAAGAAGATTGAATTTCATCTTGAGTTGATTCTCTGTATCAGAATTATGCCTTTCAGAATTACTTTGAAAAATGATAAGGAAAAGATAGCTTTTATTATAGAAGGAGAAATAGATTTAAAAACATACTCTAACTAGGTAAATAGATGACCTAACCATAGGTAATTTTGGAATTGCCATATTAGAATATGTGAAGGCAGCAGCTTTCAATGGACTGCTTCTAGCCACTTATTCTTACTTGATTTAAAAAAAATACATAGTTAATAATTGCTTTTCCTTTTTTTTTTTTAGAAATCACCAGTTAAAGAAAACACATAGTTAATAATTGCTTTTTTAAAGAAAACAACAGAAATAATGAAGAGTTAAGAGCTCAGGATAAAAATGAAGTAGTAAAGATCTTTTAAATGGAAAGATTTTTTTTTTCTTAAATCAGATTTAGGAGGAGAAGGGATTTTGTAATCCTTAAGTTACTACTCCAAATCACAGTGATTATCATTCTAATTAGACTCAGGATTGGAACTCAAATCCTTGGACTTAAAATCTAATATATTGGTTTTTTTTTTCAAGGCTGTTCTTCCTCCCCATCTTCCCACACATACATACATAAATAGAAACATAGAACTTTTTTTTCCTTTTCAAAGAGATTTCATTGTAGGGAGGTGGGTATAGTTGAACAGTGTAAAGCATCATTTTATAGCAGGAATTAAGGGCTCATGACAATGTCTAATAGAATAGTTTCTTAGGTTTAAAAATTTTTTTTTCAAGGCAATGAAGTGACTTGCCCAAGGTCGAACAGCTAGGTAATTAATTATTAAGTGTCTGAGGCTGGATTTGAACTCAGGTCCTCCTGACTCCAGGGCTGGTGCTCTATCCACTACACCACCTAGCTGCCTTGCCCCCAGAATAGTTTTTAAGTGACTCAAAAAGTAGGTGGCCTATCATGCTGTCTCATATGACCCTGGAAGAGTAGGCATCCTAGGGGCTTTGAAAGTCAGATGCTGAGATGGTATATACTTGGGGTGCAAGTGGGAAGCTGGTTTAGAGTCATGGATTCCTGTGTCAACCTTTTCTGTCCTGTTTCATCTATGGAAAAAGAAATCCCTGACTTTCCAAGGAAGCTTAAGCATTTAAGTGCTGGGCACCCCAGGGAGATGCCTGTAGTTCAACAGGGCTGAGCTGCTTCAGGCTTCCAGGCATGAGCTGTCACCTGAGGACAAGCCTGGCTAGAGCACTAGTCTCTGGGGAATAAGCCCAGTCTAAAAGTTGATTAAAGTTATGGGAAGGCTAAAGATTGAATCATTCCCCACAAAGAGAAATAACTTGCTTGTCACTTTATGGGGTTTGTTTTTTGTAAAGACAAATAACTGAACTTGATTTTTCAAAATGCTCATCTTGGTCTCTTTCCCTTTGGTTGTGGACCTCAGGATTTCTTTATCACTCCGATAACTGGATTGCTATTTTTGATTGCATCAATAGTTTTTGCCTGCACCAGTGATGGGACCTCACCTGAAACTGCTGCAATTGTAAGTAGAAATATTGTCTCTCTTGTATTCTTTTCCCAAAGAACTTATTTCCAAATTTTTGTCTTTTTTAAAGAAGTTATTTCGGGGTGGCTAGGTGGCGTAGTGGATAAAGCATGGGCCCTAGAGTCAGGAGTACCTGGGTTCAAATCCAGTCTCAGACACTTAATAATTACCTAGCTGTGTGGCCTTGGGCAAGCCACTTAACCCCGTTTGCCGTGCAAAAACCTAAAAAAAAAAAAGTAGTTATTTCATCTAACAGGATTCCTACATAGCTTTTTAAACAGGCCAGTAAAAGACTGAAAGGACAGTCCTTTGCCTTCCTCTCCAAAGGGAGACCAATGGAGGAGGATATCATTTTATTTTTTCTGTTTTTGGAAACAGATTTGAGCAAATTTATGGCAGGGAATTTTACTTTCATGACAAGACAAAGTTGATGATCTTGAAAATACATCTTCTACATTGACTACAAGTGTTTGTCTATTTTTTCTGAATTTTCTCTTATTTATTTGTTTGTTTGTTTGTTTGTTTATTTGTTGCAAGGCAATGGTATTAAGTGGCTTGCCCAAGGCCACACAGCTAGGTAATTATTAAGTGTCTGAGGCCAGATTTGAACTCAGGGATTTTCCCTTATTAATGGGAATATTGGGTACCAAAATAAAACTGAATTATTGGTGCCCTCACTTAGACAATCTCTCTGAGAGAATTCCAAGGGTTTTTTTTTTTAAGATTATCACAGAAGGAATTTTCATCTTTATTCTTTGTAGCTTGACCTGGGTCTTGTTCACATTTTCTCAAGAAAAGGCATTTTAATTTTTGTCATTTTTTTTTTTTGCAAGGCAAACAGGGTTAAGTGGCTTGCCCAAGGCCACACAGCTAGGTAATTATTAAGTGTCTGAGGTCGGATTTGAACCCAGGTACTCCTGACTCCAGGGCCACTACGCCACCTAGCTGCCCCTAATTTTTGTCATTTCTTATGGAATAAATAGATTCAGTTTATTGCATACTATCCCTCCATTCTTCTTTCATTCTTTCTCATCTAGTTTATAAATGAAGTTATAAATGAAAAAAACAAAAGGGAAATTTGAATATGATGAACTTATGAATAACTAGATATAAGAAAATTGAATCCTTCTAAAAGATTGCCCCAGGAGTCCCAAAATAGTTGGTGTCTTTATGTCACTGTCATCATGGAGTGAGAACTCATTCTAAATCTCAAATTACTCCCCTGTTAGGGGGCCTGGTGGATAGGAGGTTAGGGAGGGGGGATATTTATGTCTTCATTTTTACTAACTTATGACTGAAATGTAGCATTTCCTTCAATTATTTAAAAGCATTCTTCTAAGATTGGCTCATTGGCTTTACCCTGTTACCAGAAGGACTCATGAGATAAAAAAGATGATGACTGACTTAAAGGTGAAGTTCTTTCCAAGACTGGCTATTCTCAGGCACAACCTCTTAGAGACCCCAAAGATCCCTTCTTGGGATCTGTTTGCTGCTCAGTTCTTTGACCCCTCAGGAGTCCTGCCCAGGTATCCCTGCTAGTGGCTAGAGGATTTACATCAAGAATGAAGAGTTTGAAATGGATAGAATCAAGTCAACTAAAACTGATGAGCTATTGAGGCTCACTAACTCTCTTGCTTCAAATAGCCTTAGGTTCAAACCCTTAGGTTCCTCACCTTAGGAAGATAATGATGGCCCCCATCTCCCAGGGCTGGTGTGGAGTTAAATGAAATATTTGTGAAGAGTGATTTGTAAATGGTACTATTGTGGTTAGATTGACATTCTCAAATTCATGGAGTGATTTGAATCATCGAGACCTATGAGTGGATTTGAATTAACTTTCTCTTTTTACTTTCTAGGTTTTTGGATTTTTGACAAGCTTTGTATTCACAATTGATTTTGGTTTACTGAATTTTGAGCGGAAGAGCCAGACAAGGAAATCTGAAAGCACTCCAAGAGCTCTTACCCAGCCACTGAATGCTTAGGAGAGAAGGCAGGGACCAAAGGAGAAACAAGCCAAATGGGGAGTACTTATAAAATGGAGAATTCCACTCTGTTTAGACTAGTTCTCTACGTTGACTCACTTCTGGGGGTTAGTGGGAGGAGGAGAAAGATGAGGAAATACCTTGTTAAGTCAGCACTTTTTTCAAAGGTCTATTCAGGTCACTTTTTCCCCCCAACTTCTGCTAAATTGTGTGCCTTAATGAAATGCTTTTTGCTATTTTTTTCTTTAAAACTCATCGTTCATCAAGTGATAAAACTTTCTGTGATACTGTGATGAGACCTTTGACTTCGTTGGCTTCCAGATAGCATTGTATGTTTGTATAAATGGTAATGACACTTGCTCTTTAATTTGCTTATTTGAAATTTGGGGGGAATTTTAAAAAAAGAAAAAACTAATCCAAACATTGAATGACTGAATTTTATCTTATTGATTATTATGTAATATATTTAAAAGGGAAAAAGTTTTTTCAACTTTTCAGATATAGGAATCCCACTTTTCTCATTGAGTATCTAGGTGTGATTGTAGCTCAGCCATGAAACAAAGTCATCATTCTTAAATACCCCATTCCCATCTCAGAGGGTCTTTCGTTAGCTCACTGTAAATGATTTTCTAATTGAGACTGGGTGTGAATATTAGTTTAAAAAAGAGTGACAGCCTCTAGTCCATAAGATAGTTTGGGTGTCTTAATAACATAACAAGTTGGAAACTGTTTGTTACTCTTAGCTTGTGAGATGAAAACCTGGACATGATTGGGGGGGGGGGGGACTTTGTAACCTGGTGGGCAAGAAGAGATGTTTGCCATCTCTTCCAGATGGAAAAAGGGAAGCTCCTCCTGTGTCACATGATATTACATTTGGCTTTGTGGAGCTCCCAGGTCACCAGCTACATTTGGTTCTCCACTACAAATGTGAAAAGCCACCAAATGGTCATGGTTCTCTCCCTTTTTGTAGTTCCAGCCTAATTATGTTGGTAATATTGAGAATCTTTGGGACAAACTGGAATAAGGAACTTTAGATGTCACCTCTAGAGGGAAATACCAGAAAAGGAAACTTCCTCTGCCAAAGCAAGTACAGATCTGCTGGTGGTCTTAGCTGCCAGGGACACATATCCAGTCCATTTAGAAAGTGAGGTTTGAACTCAAGAGTCTGACCTCTCACCATGGCTGCCATTTTGTGTACAAATACTGTTTCTATGAATGATGTTTTTAACCCTTCAGAATAGGGACCAAGTGGACCACCATGATTAGTAGAACAGGTGCTATTTGTATTTGCATGGACTGACTGCCTTATCAGGAGGGGAGTGTGTGGAGGCATGAGATAGATGGATCGAGACAAAGAAGACTTCAGATGGAAGGAGTAGTGCCAGTTTTACACTGGCATTGTAGTGACTTCCATCTAGTTGTGATCTGGCTCAGGGACAAGGCAATTCCAAATGAGTCTGGGATAGCTTTCCTCATTGGGAACATGGATTTGAGATCCCCACTCTGATGGGGTGCGCTCTTCCTTAGTTAAGTTATAGATTCACTCATTTTCATTGAACAATTGTATTGTGTTATGAGAGCTAGGATTATGTCATGGTGGAATGTTCTGGAACCTCCTTTGTTTTCTGTATAATACTGCTTGTGTAAATGCCTTTCCTTTCATATGTAAATCTTGAATATAAAAATAGATTTTTCTTATTAATTTCTGTAGATTAATTTGTGACCTGTTTCAATGTTAGTATGAGTCAGCTTGGAATACTGATTCTTCAGCTCCTCATTGTTGCCTCGGGAGTTGATATTTCTCATCAAAAGGGGACATCAGAACCTGGAATGTTTGTCTGTTCATGTATGTGTCCCACCAGTCACCCTCTTTGTCCCCTGGCATTCCCATCACACAATGGTTTTCTCCTTGGGCACAGGGCTGCCTTTTTCCCCAAGGAGCTGATTTGCTATCCCAGTTCTCACAGATGGCCCATCACCATCAAAATGATCCTACCCTCATTTCTTGCATATGATTCATATGGGTCCTGTCAAGATAGGTATTGTTGGGAAATTCCTCTATGGATGTGTGGGAAGAGACACAGCGGGATGGGCCTAGGTGTGGGCCCGGGCTCTGTGTGTGTTTGTGTGTGTGTGTGTGTGTGTGTGTGTGTGTGTGTGAGAGAGAGAGAGAGAGAGAGAGAGAGAGAGAGAGAGAGAGAGAGAGAGAGTGTTAAAAAAATTCAAGACCAACTTAGAGCTTGGACTAAATTTTCCAAAGTTTAAATGATGTTGAAGATGTGTACACAAATCTGTCTCAAATAGAGAATAAATACCAAGTTCTTTTTCCCCAATGATTAAGTTTCTTAGGCAAATTATGTAACTGGATTTTTGGACTCTCTAATAGTGTTCTGGGTTAGCAAAAGTCTTGTTTGCCACATGCCTTTTTTTCTTTACCGGCAGAAGAAATTAAACTAACAAAAACACAGATTTCAAACCAGGAATTATAGAATAATATTGTCGGTAAGAATGCCAAAACAACATAAGAGACAAGTCCTCTTCCTCGGACTTCTGACGGCTTGTCAGCAGTGCCTTAAAATAGGCAGGATCATGTGAATCTGCCTGTTAACTTTCAATTTCATGAACTTGCCTCTACTGCAAAGTATTGACCTTTGGTATTGTTGGTTTCATTTTTTTTAATTTATTTTTTTTTAGATTTTTGCAAGGCAAATGGGGTTAAGTGGCTTGCCCAAGGCCACACAGCTAGGTAATTATTAAGTGTCTGAGGCCAGATTTGAACTCGGGTACTTCTGATTCTAGGGCCGGTGCACTATCCACTGTGCCACCTAGTTACCCCCAAGTGTTGATTACATTTTCACTGCATCTGTAATACAAATTTCAGATGGAAGAATTCAAAGATTTGGTGGGACCAATTTAGGATGCTATTTAGCCAATGCCTTGTTCATTTCTTTATTAATTTGGCAGTATGTTAGATGAATTTAACATATGCAGGCATGTAATCAAATTCATTAGAAGTTATCAAAAGTTTTTAAATAGGTTTTTGCTCTTTTGAGGGTTTGAGTGTTTGGATGCTGTAAATTTTAACTTGTTCTTCAGGATTAACATTTGTTTCCACTACAGCTCTGGACTACTTTGAGCAAATGGGGAGGAATATTTTCCTTAAAGTTTTGTATTTCTTTGTAATTTTCATCAAGGGGTTCTTGTAACTCCCCAAGTGAATTCTTGACATGGTCTTGATAATGAACCTCCAACTTCACTTTGTTTAAAAGGTCATTTAGAAGAGTCATTTTATGTCTAATTTTCTGAATTACAGTCTTAAGTCTGGATCATGTCCTGTGTTTTTTAATTGCAGAATTTTCTTAACATGGGAGATGTTTTCATTGAGAAGAGAACATTGGTCTCTCAGCTCTGTACCAGTCATACTTAATGGTTTCTTGAGGAAATGTATGTTTCCTCAGCCGTGAAGTTCCAGCATTGGAAATAACTTATAAAAAAGATTGTATAAATGGTCTTATTAATTTGCTTATTTGAAATTTTTGGGGAGATTTGCTTGTTTTTGAAACTTATACGGTTCTTTTGAAAGATTTGATTATGAATTGTTCAGAAACTTAATTTAAAATCTCTTTTGGGGGCCAGCTAGGTGGCACAGTGGATAGAGCACTGGCCCTGGAGTCAGGAGGACCTGAGTTCAAATCTGGCCTTGGGCAAGCAACTTTAACCCCATTTACCTTGCCAAAAAAAAAAATCTTTTGGGAGGACATGGGGTTGGTCAGGGAATCTTTTTGCACTTGTAAGTTCAAACCACTACTTTACCAAGTTTTTCATTTTCTAAGCCTTTGGGTGATCAATGACTGTCTTGAGGTTGCTGGGTTGGTCATTAGATTAGGGTCTGCTGAGGTTGAGGGCCCCTTTATGAATGTGGAAATATAGTGCCTAATTCTCTTTGGTTGGTTCATAAATGAAATCTTAATTTTGATCTTTACTGACTTGAGTGACTTTTTAAAAGTTACTCATTTGGACCTTTTATTTGTAAATCTTAACATGTGAAGTGGTAAGCTACCACAGTTTGGAAAAAGTTAATGGAGTCAAAACAAAATAAAAAGACTTTCATCTTAAGATTTAAAAGTAAAATTAAAAATTGAATATTAATGTTCTCTAATGAAAAATCTAGTAAAACACTTATTTACATTGTTAAAGTTCCAACTTTTGTGATATAATTCCCCTTTCTTTTCGCTTTATGTTTAATTTTAATTTTTATTGGATCTTCAGAAATTATAGGGTAAATTTTTTTAATATGAAAGACTTATAATTAGCTAAATTATATGTTGTTTGTACTTGGGTATGTGTATTTAATTTTATTTGCAATATGTCTTTTGTATATATGTTACTTTTTAAACCTGTGGTCTTTTTATCTGCCTATGTTTTTGTGGTGCTTTTTACAAACAAGAGGTGAACTTTTGTAATTCTTCTTTTTGAATAAATTCATTTTACTAAACTTGTCCTAGACATTCAGTGCCTCCTTTTTCACAGCATCCTAAGGTACAAATGAACACCTGGTTGGGAGCCCCGGCTCAGAGCACTGTGTACCCTCCCCAGCTCTTTCCATCACCCTGGAGAGAGAGAGAGAACAATAAATGAGCAAGTTTAAGAAATCACATATGAGATGCAAATGAATAATAGCATTGGGGTGATGTGTCAAATTAATTGGACTCAGGCTCACCTCACATTTCTCAGAGGCAAATTCTAGGGTCTTAGTAGCTTTGGTCTTTGGGGGAGAAGAATGAAGTGAGGGGGTTGGGTTGGATGATGGCTAAGGTGCCTTCTAGCTCCAATCTATAATCTGAAGCATCCAGATTTGGGTGGCTTTGGCAAGGCAGCAAGTATTTGTCTCCACGCTTTGCTAAATTCTTTCCTCCAGTTGATATGAAGACAACAGAGCCTGTGTGACTAACCAGAACTCTTTAGAACGCTGACATTCCTTCGGAATTTGTGTTTGTAATAAAAACAACTGCAGTAAAAGTGAGGAATGCTGCTGTGGGTATAGGCAGCTAGATGGCACAGTAGGTAGACCCTAAAGTCAGGAAGACCTGAGTTCAGATTGACCCGAGACAATGGTGACTGGGTTGGGCAAGTTGCTTAACCTCTTGATGCCTCGGTTTACTCAGTTGTAAAGTGAAGATTATAATGGGATTTACCTATCAGGGCTCTTTTTGTAGAGTGCTTTATAAATCTCAGTGTAATAGAAATGCTATTATAAGAAACCTAGTAGGATGAATATTTTCTAAAGCAAAGTTAGAACTCATATAGAAGTACGTATAAAGAAGAAAAACTGATTATGATTTTAATTTGTCAATTCTAGTATGATTACTTTTGGAGGGGGCTGTTGGAACTCTAATAGGAACCATAGTATCTCTCAAAGGATATGTCTTCTCTGATTGTTGCACTCAGAACAAAGGAGCTTCTCGATAGACCAGAGCCGATCCTAAATGTCCTTACGGACTTCCCTCTGCAAGGATAACTAGCACTAGGCTAAAATAGTGAACGGGTTTATTTACAAGTCAGAACCTAAACAGAGTTTCATATGAGATCCCATAAGGCAGCAGTCCTCCCAGTAAGCAGTGCTCCCTACTGCCCTACGTTGGTCTTGGGCATGGAGTTCTAGGATGACTCCTGTACTGATGCTTCCTTTGATTGAACCATTCCTAAGAAAGGTTGACTGTTACCCGTTTCCCCTTATAATTTTATCTCCATTCTGTTTGCATGAAAACTTTGCCATTTTAAGTGATCAGAATTGTGCTTGGTGGAATTATAATTTCTATTCATAGTCATAAGTATTTGCTTTTCTACCCTAATTAATATGACCTTTTAGATCTAATTTATCCATTTATAACTTAGTATATAGTTCGAAGATGTATAGTTTTAACCAAATTAGCCATTTGATGTTGCTAATCTCTTTGATATTCAGATTTCTAATTATATAGTGTTTTGGGGGGGAGGATATAATTTGTTGATTTTCTAAGTTTATATTTAATTGCATGTTCAGTTCATTGGCCTAATGATGCTAAATAAGTATAGAAGTTACCCTAAGGCTTTCAAAAATGCACACCAAAGGTTTTGATCTGGTCTTTTATTTTTATTTTTTTTGTAAATATCTATATAAACTCTCCCTAATTGCTCAATGCTTGTATGTTCTCAATCTGTGAGATTGGAAAATACAAATAAAACTCTTCTGTTGCTTGTTAGTTTATTTTCCTCTATGTTTTCTTTCTTCTCTTATGATAATCAAAATATTTAAGAATAAAAGAAATAAAATTAAACAAAAAAGAAATGTTGATTGTCTGGACAACTCCTCTGCCCTCTCAGCAGATGGTATTAGTGGCTAGCCCCCCAACTGTAATATTGCCAAAGCCCGGTGCTCCTCACCAGTCCCTGGAGTGCTAAGCAAATGGTGACAGACTCTTGCTATTCCATGCCCTGGAACCTCTCAAAACCTGAGGCTTTCTTGTCTTGTGATATCCCTGCTTCCTTCTATAATTTAGTTCCTCCTGGGAGCTGTCATTTGGGGATGGGTCCAGGCCAGGCATGCTTCATTTCCCTTCTAGCTATTCTGAATGTACTTTGCCACCGTGCCCCCATTCAGATGTCTTCTTCCTCCTCCCCCACCCCCCTTAACAATTGCCTACCGTGACCTGTCTTGACTTTGAATGTAAGCTCCTTGTGGGCAGGAATTCATCCTCAACTTAGGTCCAATATATGTTAGTATATACTTAAATGACTGTTTTCTACTTACCACCGGCACACTTATACATCCTTTTCTATTCTCTCCCCCTTAAAAAAATTTGCTTTCCTTACAAAATATCTGATCTTTACATTTTTAAAGTTTAAATGATATACTTTCATTTTACATATTCTACATAAATGGTAATTTGCATCTGGAAGACCTTACGTGAATTATTTGTGTTACCTCTGCCAGAAGTTGTCTCTTATGTGTGACAGCCTCACTCTATCCACCCAGGCTAATGCATGCTACAGTATCCCAGGTTGTTGGCTAACCAATAATCTAAGTTATTCAGTTGTTTTCAGTAGTGCCTTACTCTTTGTGATCTTATTTGGAATTTTCTTAATAAAGATACTGGAGTGGTTTACCATCTTACAGATGAGGAGACTAAGGCAAACAGGATGGAATTTCTTGGCCATCACAGTTAATAAGCTAATAAAACCAGATTTGAACTTTGGAAGATACTACTCTTTTTTTAAAATTTCTTTTAAAATTTATTTAGTATTTTATTTTCCCCAGATAACATTTATTTAAAAAAACTTTTGACTTCCAAATTCTCTCCCTTTCTCCCCCCCCACTCTGTCCCAAACCCACCCTACTCCCATCTCATTGAGAAGACAATTCGATCTAGAGGGATTGCAATCATGCAAAACATTTCCATAAAAATCATGTTGTAAAAGAAATATAACCCCCCCAAGAAAACTCAAGAAAAATGAAGTTAAAAAAAAAGTATGCTTCAATCTGCATTCAAATGCCCTCCAAGTTCTTTTTAAGGGATGGCTAGCATTTTCATCCCAAGGCTTTCAGATTTGCCTTGGATCTGTGTATACTGAGAATAATGAAATCATTCCCAGATCATCTTTCTCTGTACCCAGCATTTTACTGTACTTCTAGGTTTTTCTGAGAGCATACTGCTCATTCCTTAGAGCAGAATTGTATTCCAAGATAATCCTATACCACAATTTATTCAGCCATTTCCCAATTGATGAACATTCCCTCAATTTCCAATTCTTTGTCACCAGAAAAGATCTGCTATAAATATTTTTGTACATATAGATCCTTTGCCTTTTCCCTTTTTTCTCTTTTGGGAATACAGCTAGTAGTGGCATTGCTAGGTCACAGGATAGGCATGGTTTTATGACCCTTTGAGCATAGTTCCAAATTGTTCTACAGAATGGTTGGATCTGTTCACAACCACCAATAATACATTAATGTCTCATTTTCCCCACATATTCTCCAAAGAAAGATATTTCTAAAGGCTCTGTCTCTATCTTTTGGAATGGAAGCTATATGTGAAGGTCAGAGGGCCATGTCCATGACCACCTGAGAGGGACTGGGAATGTTCTTGCAGAGCTGATTTATTTTTCAAAATTACCTGGTCTGGAGTTCAAATGATGTTGGTTTTCAACCAAAACGGAGCTGCAAAAAACCACTACACAGAAAAGATGAGGCTATAGTTTATCCCTGACTGAAGGATGATCAGGATTCTGTGTCCACCAGAGCACTGACTTCCTAGGAAGATTTAGTTATAGCGTGGAAACTGCGCAGGATATGAGATGATAAAGCTTGGGTTAAAATAGACCTTTCTCATTGCCTGACAGGCTTCGATAAGCTTTCTTAGATAAGTTTTCCCTTCATCATCTCCACACTGACAGTTTCCAGTTTGGGAAGACTAAGAATAGATTCCTCAGTCCTTTGTGTGTGCTTAAAGTTGACACAAGACCTACTGTTGATCCTTCACTAAGGGCTCTGAAGACTGTTCCACTTTTTTTTTTAATCTTTTGCAAGGCAATGGGGTTAAGTGGCTTGCCCAAGGTCACACAGCTAGGTAATTAGTAAGTCTCTGAGACCGGATTTGAACTCAGGTTCTCCTGACTCCAGTACTCTATGCACTGTGTCACCTAGCTGCCTCAAGAGTGTTCCTCTTTGAAGAAGGCTCCAGGTTGGCCATCCTTCTGACTCTGATGCTGATTTTCTGGGCCTTGCTCCCAGGTGCCAGCTTGGCAATCTCCCCACTCCTCATCTTTGTGTTGGCTTCTCCCATTAGAATGTAAGTTGTAGGATAAAGCTCCGGCCCTGGAGTCAGGAGGACCTGAGTTCAAATCCGGTCTCAGATGCTTAATAATTACCTAGCTGTGTGGCCTTGGGCAAGCCACTTAACCCCATTGCCTTGCAAAAACCTAAAAAAAAAAAAGGAATGTAAGTTGTACATCATAATTCTGCTGTTTGAAGTGCAATCATCTTTTTTCATTATACTGTGTTTTGGTTTTATTCTTTATTCTTGAAATGAAAATAAATCACCCCTCCCTCCAAAAAAGAATGTAAGCTTCTTGAGGGCAGAGACTATCTTTGTTTTTATTTGGATTTGTCTATGCCAGTGCAAAACACCTGGCATTAATAAATAAATATTTGATGTTGACTTGGAGGTAGTGCCACCTCACAGGGTTGTTGCGAGTATCTAATGACTATAATTATCATATTCAGCCAACCCCTCCTGATCTCATTTGGAATGTTCTTGACAGAGATGCTGGAGTGAATCATCATTTCCTTCTCCAGTTCACTTTAAAGAGGAGGAAATTGAAGCACGTAGGGTTAAGGGACTTACCCAGGGTGGCATAGCTAATAAATGAGCCAAATTTGAATTCAGGAAATTGTCTTCCTGACTTCAGGCCCAGTGCTCTATCTACCCTGTCACCTAGATGCTCAAACTTATAATAGTTCACATTTTCTAGGATTTTATATGCATTATCTCATTTGGACTCTATAAAAGTAGGAGTCATGATTCTCCATTTAATAGCTATAAAGACATCTATAAACAGGAAGTGTGAGAATTGACACGAATTAAATCTCACATTCTAGTCTGTCAGGATCTTTCAGGGTTCTTGCCTAGGCTATCTGATATGGTTGAGTTTCCAGATTGGATTCAGGATTGTAATATCTGAAGGTCTAATAAGCATGGCATCACAGCATCCCTGCCTTTCTCTAAGACAGCCATAAAAAGGAGACCCAGATCAGAGTCAAGTCTGCATTTCTTTTTGCATTCTCTGCTAAAATTCCCATTTCAAACTGACCTTGATCTATCCATAACTCTTGGCATCCACTCCTTCTATATTCCTATATTTCTCAAATTCTGCAGGCATGGGTTATCTCATCCACTTCCTCCCAGAGACTTCTATCAAAGACTTGGCCAAAATGGTGGTTAACCACATACAACAGGCTTCTACCAGTTTTACAACTTTGTCAATAAAATAATGCCAAATCTTGTTCGACCTGTTCTGGATGAAACCATGCTGGCTCTTTGTGATTGCTGTTTCCCTAATTAGATGCCCACTAAAACCATCCATTTAATCATATTTGGTAGAACTTTTCCAGGAATCAGTCAAGCACCTTGATATGTGATTCACCAAATGTCTTCTTTCTCTTAAAAAAAAATCAGAACATTTATTTCTCCAGTTCTGTGGTAACTTCTGTGTTCTGTGATCTTTCAAAGGTCCCTGAGATAGCAGCTCAGACATCATATCTGTCAGTTCTTTCAGGATTGTAGGTTTAGCCATTTAGATTCAGCAAAGGCAGCTGTTATTCCCACTATTGGTCCTACTTAGTTTAGCTATCAATTCTTTAATCTTTCTCTCTTTCTCTCTCTTTCTTTTTTCTTTCTTTCTTCCTTTCTTCCTTCCTTCCTTCCTTTCTTTCTCTCTCTTTCTTTCTCATTTCTTTCTTTCTTATTTATTGTTTATTTATTTATTTACTTATTCATTCATTCATTAGGTTTGTTTGTTTGTTTGTTTTTACTACCATCCTTTTTAGTCCAAAGTCCATTTTTCATTGAAAACAGGAGCAAAGGGGCAGCTAGGTGACGCAGTGGATAGAGCACTGGCCCTGGAGTCAGGAGTACCCGAGTTCAAATCCGGTCTCAGACACAATAATTACCTAGCTGTGTGGCCTTGGGCAAGCCACTGAACCCCATTTGCCTTGCAAAAAAAAGAAAAGAAAAAAAAAGAAAACGGGAGCAAAACAAGATTTGAACAGCCCTACCTTCCCTCATCCCTATGTTATCCCTGTCCTCTCCTGCCTGAACATTATCCTTCTTTGATCTTGTTCTTCCTCTTTCCCTTCAAAACCCTTTCTTATTGTCTTTTGCTCTCCTGCTTACTTCACCTTGTTCAAAACCTTGGCTAATTGTAGACTCTTCTTACAGGACCACACATTGGTATTCTTCTTTTGATCCTATTTTTGTTTCCAACCTCTGTAGATATATTTTAAAAAGATAAGAGCAATGGCTAACCTGAAATTATTTGTACAGCATCAGAAAATCATTGTGATGAGAAAACTTTATCCCTTGCTACCTCAGGGGTTCTTAACCTGGGGTCTCTGAATATTTTTTTTTTTGCAAGGCAATGGGGTTAAATGACTTGCCCATGGTCCCACAACTAGGCAATTATTAAGTGTCTGAGGTCTGATTTGAACTTGGGTCCTAACTCCAGGGCTGGTGCTCTATACATGGCGCCACCTAGCGGGCCCCTCTGAATATTTCTTAAAATAATTAATAGTATTGTATTTTTCCAATTACATGTAAAGATAATTTTCAACATCCATTTTTTTGAAAGATCTTGAGTTCTAAATTTTTCTTTCTCCCTTCCCTACCCCCTCCCCAAAACAGTAAGTAACCTGATATAAGTTATGTATGTGTAATAATGTAAAACATATTTCCACCATTAGTCAAGTTGTGAAAGAAGAAAGAACAAAAGGAAAAAATACAAAACAAAACAAGTGAAAAAGAGTATGTATTTTTCCATCTGCATTCAGACTCCATTAGTCCTTTGGATGTGGATAGTTTTTTTCCCATTATGAGACTCTTGGAATTGTCTTGGATCATTGTATTATTGAGAAGAGCTAAGTCAATCACAAATGAGAATTGCAGTGTTATTGCTACTGTATACAATGTTCTCCTGGTTCGACTCACTTCACTTAGCATCAGTTCATGGAAATATTTCCAAGTTTTTTAATGGATTTTAAAAATACATTTTAATAACTATTTCAATAGAATTGATTGCCTTTGTAATGCGTTCTGAGCTATCTACAGACTTCATCAGACTGCCAAAGGGGTCCACACATACCAAAAAAAAGGTTGAGAATACCTATACTAGGGCATTCTTTCTGTCAAAAGCAGAGGAGCTACTATCTTTTCTTGACAATAAAATTCTTTAAAATGTGGAGAACCTGATATTCCAGTGTAGACTTGATTCTCAGGGACTTTTGCTGCAATAGAAATAATGGGGACTGAGGAGGAAAGCAGGCACTCTCTTTTTGAGTAGGTGATAGAAGAGAGGAGAGCCAGAAATAGTCTAACTTGTACTCAAGATTTTAAAAGAGCAGATCTGAAAGTTTTAGAGGAAGCATATTTAAAATGCCAGAGACTAAAATGGGAAGTTCAGTTCTTGGAACAGAAATTCTGAGAACATCAAGACATCCTTCCAAAGAAGAGGGAAAAGGAAGAGATGTTAATGAGATTGATATATGTGTGTACGCACATAATTCACCAAACAGCTTAGATTTTTGAAGATGTTCAGAAGAGGCTTGTTAGTATAGTACAGAGGTTTTAAACTTGGATTGGACCTTTAAGGGGTCTGTGGGTAGATTTCAGGGCATCTGGGAACTTGAATGGGGAAAAAAACCCTTTATTTTCACCCACCTCAAATTGAAATTTAGTATTTTATTTCACATATTAATATATATGTGACAAACAACAGTAGTAGGCTTCTTCAGACTGCCAAAGAGGTCCATAATGTAAAACGAGTTAAGAATTACTTTGTATAATATAGGAATATGTTTTACCTGATTTTTCATATATAATGGACATCATATTAGACTTCTCTGTAAATAGGTGAGGGGCTGGAGAGAGGGAGAAAATTTGGAACTCAAAATAAAAAAAATGAATGTTAAAAAAATTTTAATTTAAAAAAGCCTAGAACCCCCTGCCTGGTGGACAGAGGCCAGCTCTTGAAGTCAGAAGACCTGTTTTGGGACCCTCCTCACATCAGGTTAGTATCACTTGGATTTGGAAAGCTCGTAAGATGATAGGTTTAGACCTAGAAGACATCATAGAGGCATCTGATAGTCCAGACCCCTCTTTTTACAGAGAAGGAAATCAACATCTGGAGAACTTAATTGTCCAAATTAATTTAATTTTTTTCAATTAGCAAAAATCTGTTTCTTTCCCTCCTACCTCTACCACTTCCCTAACAAAAAAGGAAAAAAGAAAAACAAACTCATAATAAACATATTTAGTCAAGTAAAAAAAATTCCATTGTTCATGTCCAAATATAAAAAAGTATGTCTCGATTTTCCTTTTTCTAAGATTTTGAGTTCTAATTTTTTCTTCCTCCCTCCTTTCCCTTCCCCCTCCACAAAACCCCAAGCAATCTGATAAAAGTTAGACATGTACAATTATGTTAAACAAAAAAAAAAAATTGTCTCTGTCTGCATCTATTACCATAGAGTTCATTACCTATTAGAAGGTGGGGAGCAGTTTCCACAAGGCTTCCATTGCAGATTCTCTGATGCTGGAAGTACTTAAGTCTTTCCAAATTCATTTTGCATCAGTTCATAGAAGTCTTCTCATAAAACTGTCTCCTTGATCATTTATCATAGAGTACAATAGTATTCCAATATATTTATATATCAGTTTAACCACTCCCCAATTGATGGATTTCCTCTTTAGCTTCCAACTCTTTGCTATCACCTACCTAAAAAGTTGCTAAACTTCTTTGGGAGGGGAAAGGGGGATGTTGAAGCAAATTGTGATGGTGATGATCAGGCCATGGTGAATTAGGGGATTCACTCACTGCCTCCTTAACCTGCTCAAAGCTTCTGAGGATGGATTTTTCCCTACCAATCATGCTGGGGGACAGGGACAGCAGTAGCCCAGGTCCATGGGAGAAGCTGCCCCTTGGGGTGAATGTGACCAACCCCTACCAGTCACCTCAACTTCCCTCCCAGAGGACCCAGAGCTTGACTGAGCCTTCAAAATTGACAGTGTAGACCCTGAGGAGATGGTTAAGAGGATTGAATCTGAAAAGGGAAAGGAGGTCTTTTCAGTAGCGGCCAAAAATTAATTTATGCAGGCAAAATCATTGGAGGATACTGCTCTCAAAGAATATAAGATTGATAAGAACATAATGCTGGTTATGGGGACAAAACCCAAAGCAGTCCAATACCATCATCAACTTCAACTCAACCATCAAATTCTGCTGCCACTACTCCAGGGGGCTTCTCTAGGGCAGCATCTGTGGCTCAAGTCCTTCCATTGCCTTGGTTCCCACTCCTACACCTGCATCTGTCACTCTCACACTGGCTGTAGCAGCTTATGGACCTATATGAAGGAGTGCTCCCAAGGAGAGAAAGCCAGAGAGAAACCAACAGAAGCTTCTACTGGTATTAGCCCAACATCATCTGATCGACTGTAGGGGCACAGAATCTCACTTTAAGGAATATCATTATGATGTTCACTTCTATGTAATGAGGATATTTCCTCATCCTGGTCAACAGTCCATTCTAACATTGCTTTGCTATTGTGGACACAGTAATAATTCATTTATTTGGAAGCTGAAAGAAAGAAAAGAAAAAGGGGAAAAAAGAAAAGAAAAAGAAATGAAGCTTTGAGTAGCTAAAATAGGTGTTATAAGATCCATAAGTCTCATACCTTTTTTACTCATCAGAAAACTCATCCTCTCACCCAAACCCCATTTGCTTATTTGGGATACAGTTTTAATCACACTGGTTGTAAAGGGACTCTAGAGAAGCATGGAAAGAATTACAGAAACTAATACTGAGCAAAGGGGGCAGAACCAAGAGAACATTGTACACATGAACAACATTGTGAGTTGATCAACTTTGATGGATGCAGCTAGGACAGCCTTGGGAGACCTGTTAAGGACAACGCCATGCATGCCCAGATGAAGAAAAAACCCAAACCAAAACAAAACAAAAAACAAACTGCAGAATCTGAACGAACACTGTGTTCACTTTTAAAAAATTTCTCATGTTTTTCCTTCCTATCCCATGGTTTTCTTTCTTTTCCCTTAGTCCTGATTTTTTTTGAGGTTTTTTGCAAGGCAATAGGATTAAGCTAGCCATCCCTAGTCCTAATTTCTTATACAGAAAATGACTAATTTTATATATGTTAAACATGCACAGTGTTCACTAGATTGTTTGCCCCTGAAGGGACAGGGGTGGGAAAGGAGGGGGAAGGAAATCGGGTAACTTATAAATTCTCATGTGAATGATTGTTGAAAACCTTTCAAAACATGTAATTGGGAAAACAAAATATCAATTAAAAAAATAAAGGGACTCCTTTTGATGGAAACATTGATAACAGCAAGAAATGATGATAAAGTAGAACTTAGATGATATAAAAAGCAGGCAGAAGAATGGAAGGAGAAAAGAGCATTATTATTTAATTAAAAGACAAATAATGGGGCGGCTAGGTGGCACAGTGGATAGAGCACCGGCCCTGGAGTCAGGAGTACCTCAGTTCAAATCTGGCCTCAGACACTTAATAATGACCTAGCCTTGTGGCCTTGGGTAAGCCACTTAACCCCATTGCCTTGCAAAAACCTAAAAAAAAAAAAGATAAATAATCCTGCAAACCTCAGGAATTCTTCTAGTTCCAGTATGGTATAATACTAACTGATGTGCATCGTGACTGCCTTAGGTCAAAGAAAGGGTTAGGTGTGCTCTGTTTAAGACATTGGGGAAATGAATGATAGTTACTGAAAGACTTCTATCTAAAATGGTTAAAATTTTAAAAGAGATACTTTACATGGCAAACTTCAATTATCCAGAAAATTAACATGTGAAACACTTCATTTCTCTGAGTATATATAGCTTAATATTTTAAACACTAAAGTCCTATATTCCCTGTGTCAATTTAACAAGGATGGTCCTTTTGATGAGGTATTTCAGCATTTTTATTTGAATAGCTGTTCAATTGAATACCAATATAATTTATTTCTTTATTTTTTAAAACTGTTAAATATATTTTTTGTATGTTTGAGGCTCTTTTCCTTTTCCTTTGATTTCTTTGGGGTATAGGTCTACCAGTGCCATCACTAAGTCAAAAGGTAGGTTCAGTTTAGCAACTTTTTGGAGAGTTCCAAATTGCTTCCAGAACATCCAGACCCATTCACCGCTCTATCCACAATGTACCAATCTGCTTGTTTTCCCTCAGTTCCTCCAACCTTTATCATTTTTTTAAACCAGTTTTGTCCATCTGATGACTGTGAAGACAGGTCAGATTTGAATCTAGGTCCCCTGACTCTGAATCTGTTAACTTTCCCAATGCTGTGGGAATCTCTGTCTTCTCAGCCCTTCCCACCACGCAGCACACTAATGAGCTGCATGACCCTAGACCGGTCATTTTACAAGTGCATTGAGTTTTATTTCCTTATCTCTAAAACATGGACAGTAATATACCCTCATACACAGGGTTCCATAGGACCAGAGGACATCATGCTCATCCAGTAACAGGGCTCTGCAAATTCTGACCTTGCTTTGTAAACTGTTAGCTAATAGCACTTCCACCATCAGACGGTGAGCTGCAGTGAGGCCCTTTGGCCACAAGAGGGAGAGCAACTCCCACTGCTCAAATGGCTCCAGAGGTGGGTTGGTCCAGCCTCTGGGAGGACTTTAGGGATGCGCAGCATCTGCATCCTGATTCTTTGAGGTTTCATTTTTTTGCAACAGAAAAAGCCTGCAGTGCCCACAGTCCAGAGGAGTTATTCAGAAGAAAAAAAAGCTGTTTTGTAGAGAAAGACTGAAACTGCAACAGAGAGAGCAGCACCCACCCATCAGGTCTCTCCCCTCTCGCTCACAATCCCACCCCCCCAATCTTGCCCCTGCTTCCCCCACAGAGGCTGCCTCAGCTGCAGTGGTTTTATAATGGGGTGAGTTCAGGAAGGAAGCAACGAAGATCCTCAGCCTGAGCTGGCCAGATTTGGAATCAGAGGCCCCAGGTTCAAATCTGAGCTCTGCCACTGTCAACTTTATCAAATAAATTTGTTTCTGAGACTCCAAGTTGGATGAAATGGCCTTGAGGGGGCTATCAATGATCCTTCTTAGAACTGGGGCAGGGTTACAATAACAATAGCCAACATTTAGAAGTGGTGTTTTAGGGTTTGCTTGGAAAACACACTGATCCTCATGTTATTATTAGATCCATTTTTACAGATGAGAAAACTGAGGCTGAGAGATTTTAAGTGATTTGCCCTGGCTGACAGCTAGTAAGTATAGGAGACAAGATTTGAACTAAAGTCTTCCGAACACCAAAACCATCAGTCTATCCACTATGCCAACCAGCTGGCTCTCTGGTTTTAGAAGTCATGAGATCTAAACAGCCTTGAGATGATCTGGGTTCAGGTCCTCCCTGGTACTCAGCAGTGAGCATGGGAGTGCTTAAGAAAATGCTTCCTAATCAGGGAAAGATTGATGTCTTTTAGTTTTAGAGAGCCTACTAGGCAGCCTCATCTATGGAAAAACCTTTCACTGTGATGTCTTTCCAGTTTAAGAGAGCCTATTAGGTGGCCACATCCATGGAGAACTTTCTGCCCTAGGCCTCTGAGCCCCTGGGTCCCTTCCTTCTTGTCCATGGAGCTAGTAGGGACTCTGTGGAGGGTTTGGTTTAGGTTAATAAGACTCAAGAAGGGCAGAGCAGCTCTTGCTGTGGTAGTGAAGATGGTACCATACAAATATATACAACTCCATTTGTGAGTGGGTCATTGAAAAGTGTTTGATTTGAAACCAAAAGGTTCAAGGTTCAAATGCTGCATCGGTCGCTTCCTCCTGGGCAATCTCAGGTAAAACACTTCACTCTCACTTCCATGGGGCTTCTATTGCCTCCTCTGTAAAATGAGAGGATGGAACTTTGTGACTTTTAAATGTTCCCTCAAGCTAGAGCTATGATCCTTTATAGAATCAAAGGAGCTCAGTTGGGGGGGGTGGACCTTACAAGCTGGGTCCCCTGGCAAGACATTTTCTTCCTCCAGGCCTCAGTTTCTCCATTTGTAAAATGGGGATAATTTGAGTACTGCCCTCACAGGGTCATACAACTCTTTCTAAGCCACTTTACATTCTGTAACTCCCTGAAAGTAAGGTGATTTTTCTCCCTTTTTTATATTCCTAAGACAATTCCTAGCACATAATAGGTGTTTAATACATGCTGGTACTGAGAGGCAGCCTATAGGATATAAGCAGAAAACCTACTGACTGTGGATTTAGGATGATTAGGGTTCAAATCCTCCCCTGGTACACTGTAGGAGCTTAATGTAATTACTGCCTGTTGAATGAATAGAGGAATGAATTGGATCTTTTTGTAATATAAGAAATATATTTTTTGAAACCTATGATGCTTGGAATGGGGCCTTCCTGGACCTTTTCCCTAAAATTCTCTTACCCTCCCAGTTATAAACAGGGTTAAAGTGGATTTGAACTCCTCTAATTCCAGAGCAGTCACTGCTCTCAAATCCCACTTCTAATGCTTCCTTCATTTGTAAAATGGTGGCTACCTGGTCTCTGAGGTCCTCTCCGCCTGGTGGTCCGCTCTCATCCTCACATCTTCACTCCGTAAGATTGGCTTTACCATTCTCAATTTCTCCTTAGCCCCTCACCTGCTGAGCCTCACTCTCCACTTCTGTTAAAGGATAGGGGTGAAACTTCTCTAAATTTATGGTCCCATCAGTTGAATAGGTTAATGGTTATAAATAAAGTCTTTGGAGAACACAGAAAAGAAAAAAACAAACATAACAGAAGGACTCCACCAAACAGTTTCCTGCCAGAAGTAAGACTGATGAGAAAAACACCTGCTGGGGGGCCCACCCTCCTTCCCCAAGGACACTCCCCACCCCCACCCCACCCCAGACACACCCACAGCACAGCTGACTGGAGGTGGGGGACTGAATAAAAGGGGAATCAGGACTGGTGATGAGGTAAGCTGGCTCTCAGAATTTTGAGAGAGTGGGGGGGAATCCCCTTCCCACCCACCCACCCCACTCACTCTTCACCACCATCACTGAGAGACAGCAACTGCTTTCCTCTTGCCTGAGCTCAGAGACACAGGGTTTGGGGTTTCAGAGCTGCCCCGAAGGGCTGTTGGGGGTCTCTGGAGTTACTTATCATGTGCCCCAGACTGGAAGCTGGGACAAAGACCTGAGAGATGGAAAGGACCGTATGGTCCTTTAATGATGCTTTAAGGCAAGGACCAAGCAAGGGTTTTTGAAGTCAGAGGGAGAGAGCTGGAATTCTGGTTCTGCTAATTAATACATCACTTCAGTGCTTTGGTGAAATGAAGAAGCTGGATTGTATTATTCCAAGATTGGAGGGTTTGGAAGGACTCGGCAGGCGTCATGACCATCCATCCTCTGCCTGAAGGCCTTCAGAAAGGGGGGGATCCACCAACTCTAGAAGACCTCAAGAGCCCTTCCAGCTCTTCATTGATACTCCTAGATTGAAAGGGCTAGGAGAGAAGTCAATCTAGTCAGCATAGTTATCTTACCCATGAAGAAACTAAGAATCCCAAGGTCACACAGGATGAAGGAATATTAGGATTTGAACTTGGTCTTCTGATAGATGTTACTAAGTTCCTTAACTTTGCTTGACCTTAGTTTCCTCATTTGGACTAAATTATTTCTAATTTTCCATTTAGCTTTAATGTTTTTTTGACTCTATTAGACTTGTTCTCCTGACTCCAAAGGTCAGAACTAGAAACAAGGGACAAAAATTGCAAGGAGGCAAAGTTAGACTTGATAATAGAAAGGAAGAAATGGAAAGCCACTCCATATCATTGTCAAGAAAACCTCAGATGGAGTCACAGAGAGTTAGATGTGACTGAATAGACTGAACAAAAAACTAAAACAAAGGAACAGAAACAAAAGGAAGCTTTTAAATATGAAAAACCAAGAAGTGGAGGGGCCAGGGAGGGAAAGGAATGAATTTCAGTGCAGTAGAGTTGAAAAGATGTCTCCTTGCCTTCATAAAGACCCCATTAGTTTCCACATGGGCAAAGAGAGGCTGGGAAGTGACTAGTCCACACAATTCAATTCATAGATTCAGGAACTCAAAAACTGGAAGAAACATGAATGCTTATACATGAACAATGACCTTTACAAATTTTTGATAAGTGGTCATTGACCCTTTAAATTCATTTCAATAATAAGCATTTATTAGGCACCTCCTGTGTGTAAGGCTCTGTACAAAAATAAAAAAAAACTAAAACAACCCTTGCTCTTAAGAAAATAGCCATTTTTCTGGACTGGACTGGACTAGACTTACTCTCATTTATTTATTTTTGCAAGGTAATGGGATTAAGTGACTTGTCCAAGGTCACACAGGTAAGTCCTCCTGACTTCAGGGCTGGTACTTTATCTATTGCACCACCTAGCTGCCCCTGGACTTAAACTCAAATGTAAAATGGGAATGATAGCATCTACCTTATAGGATGTTGTGGAGATGCAATAGATAATATCTGTAAGGCCTTTAGCTTAGTGCTAAGTAAGTGCTTACTCCCCCCTTTTCCTCCTTCCTAATGTGGTTGACACAAAAGCTAGACTATATTGGGGGACCCTTGGTTACAGATCTCATGATGATCTCAGCCTAGACAAGAAACCAGAGCTCAGGGTCCATTTCCTTCTCATCTTTTCCCAGTCAACCACTGCTCTTCTCTGAGTCTTACATTTCATCCTTCCCAAGATTTCTGTCTTTCCTTATCTGTCTCAGTCTCTTAGGTTTTTGCAAGATAATGGGATTAAGTGAGTAGCCCAAGGTCACACAACTAGGTAATTGTTAAATATCTAAGACTGGATTTGAACTTCCCATTCTAGGGTCCACCTAGCTTCCCCTCTTCCCAAGATCTCTTGCAGGATCTTCCAAACCCTTCTGTGCTCAGCTATGAACTCATGCACACCCTTGGGGGGGGGGGGGGGTATAGGATTTCTAAATGAGTGTGGAATCCCAGTCTTGGCCCTTACAAAAAGAAATCAAAGACTCTCCAGGTGACTCCTAATCATCTCACCAATGTGGAAGGCAGTCTCAATTAAATTTCCCAGACCTTTCCTCGGTGTCCATAAGTAAAGGTCCATGGCAACATCTCAGGTCTAGAGGCTGGTGGGGCTGCCCCACCAGGTTTCAAATCTCTTGGAGAGATTAGATGGGCTGTGACCCTGCGCAAAATCTAGCAAAATCCATATTTTAGAAAATGCTTGTTCAGGGGGTCTGGTAAGGGAGCCAGATGGTTTAGCATTTTAAATAATGCTCCTTGTTCTATTTAAGTATTGATTTCTCCGATTCTTTTGCCGTGCATAATTTAGATGGTGCTTCAGCAAGTGTGGTGTACAGGCCACAGCTGGTAGGTATTGATTTTTTAAGTGATGTATTAGTTTGTGTAGGAAGAGTATCCATTTCAGCCCTTGGAAAAGTTTGAATGGAAGATCCAGGGAATCCCAGAAGTAACCTGAACGATTTAAATGAGACCCTGCTGCTTCAGAAGGCAGGCTCAAGGGTTCCTTCTAAGTACGCAATTTAAGGCCTTTCCCTAGTGTGTGGATAGCTTCATCTCAATGCTGACTAGCTGACCTTGCTTGACATGGGGGATCCTGAGGCAGGATGGAGGATGGCTAGGGCCAGCTGAACACTGGGCAAGTGATCAGGTCAGGTTGATTCAGACCATGGGCTCAACCAAGGCTCAGAAATCTGGAACTTGAAAACAGTGAAGAGGAGAGTCTCCCATAATCTGGGACGGTCCACCTGCGGCAATTTCAAGTTCAGAGAAGGATGATCTCTATTCTTACTCACTTGCTTTGAAAATGGACTCGGGGGGCAGCTAGGTGGTGTAGTGGATAGAGCATAGGCCCTGGAGTCAGGAGGACCTGGCTTCATATCTGACCTCAGACAATGAATAATTACCTAGCTGTGTGACCTTGGGCAAGTCACTTAATCCCTTATGAAAAAAAATTGGACTGTTTTTTTTTTCCTAAAAAGGATGAGGGGGAGAGGGAAAACAAAAATATCAAGCCACTGAGGATATAAAGGACACCAGTCACCAAGCCACCGTAGACACCAGCAGCCTCAAGGGTGATGAGCACAGGAACTGTTCTAAGGTAGTATATGTAATGAAGCCAAAATGGCCCAAGATCTTATTTCTCCAACTCTGGTTTTTCATAATCGCCCCCTCTCATGCTGAGACGTCTTGGTAGACAGCTCTAGATGTACCCCCAAGCAAACCAGTTCAGTCAGTGTTGCTCTAAGATTCTAGACTCAATTATCAACTCCTCTGGCATTTGCAACTCTTCCCAGATCAAATGGAATATTTTTTGTTGAGAGTGCCAGGCCTAGAGTCAGGAAGACTCATCTTCCTGAGATCAAATCTGGCCTCAGACACTTACTATTGGTCTGACCCTGGGCAAGTCATTTCGCCCTGTTTGCTTCAGTTTCCTTATTTGTAAAAAAGGAGAAGGGAATGAGAAACCACTCTAGTGTCTTTGTCAAGAAACCTTAAATAGGGTTGGATGTGACTGAACATCAATACTCCATCAGGCTCAGATTCTAGTCCATCTCTCTTATGTCTAGGAATATTTGTGTTTGTGTGTGGCAGTGGTGACACATGGTACATACTAATGGGTGGTCTCTCCCTTCCCTCTTTATGGTCCATCATGTTTTCTCACACTTCACTCTCAGCCATGTACTCACAGGCCTTCTTCCAGTTTAACTCACACCAGACTCCATCCCCCAGTTCTGGGACTTTGTCAACCCTTGTGCCTGGCAACCTTTTCCTCCCTCCCCTCAGGCTCTTAGAATTCCTGGCATCCCTGGAGATCCATTTCAAATACCACTTTTCTGTAAACCATTCCTAGTCCCCACCAGCTGCTGGGCCTTCCCTTTGGGCGTCCCTTGTATGCCTCTGCCAATATCTTGGCTATTCACCTGTCTGCATGTACCTGTAGGCTAACTCTTCAAGGGCAGGGATTGTTTTTACCTTTCTTTGTAGTCTCAGCTCTTTTTTCCTTTGTTTTGTTTTTTGGGTTTTTTTGCAAGTCAATGGGGTTAAGTGACTTGCCCAAGGTCACATAGCTAAGTAATTATTAAGTGTCAGAGGCCAAATTTGAATTCAGGTCTTCCTGACTCCAGGGCTGGTGCTCTATCCACTGCACCACCTAGCCACCCTCAGCTCCTTTTTTGTTATATCATTGTTCAAACCTTTCAGTCATATCTGACCTTTTGTGATCCCATTTGAGGCTTTCTTGGTAGAGATCTTGGAGTGGTTTGCCATTTCCTTCTCCAGCTCATTGGACAGATGAGGAAACTGAGGCTGACAATGTTAAGTGATTTGCCCTGCTAATAAGTGCTTTGGGCCAGATTTGAACTGAGGAAGATGAGTCTTCCTGACTTCAGGGCTGACGAACTATCCACTGGGGATAAATGCTCATGGATGGGTTGCAAAGCCCTGGCCTAGTAGATGAAGGCCAAAAAGAGATGGCCTAGTCAGAGGTCTTGTTCTGAAGGAGCTTCTAGTTGAGGGTGGGTGGGATGGGAGGAGGCAAATGATCCCAGCACAAGACAAGGTGACAGAGAGATGAGGAGAGGGCCGTGTGCTTCCTTCATGAGAAGGGAGCAAGGAAGGCCTCAAGGAAGAGGTGTTTGTATCCTCATACTTTAGGAATGTACATGGTCTTTCTTACCTAGTCCCAGATTCTGATTGTGTGGCCTTGGGTAAGTTACTTAACTTCTATTTGCCTCAGTTTCCCCAACTGCAAAAATGGAGATAATAATAGCAGCTATCCCTCAAAGTTGTTGTGTACCTGATGGAACTGAAGAGGGTAGAAGAGAGGAGTTTGGATCCTACCTCACACATTAGCCACATGACCCTGGGCAAGTCACTGCCATCCCTCATCCTCACTTTCCTGGTTTGTAAAATAAGGAGGATCATCTACCTCACAAGGTTGTTTGGGGCCAACTGAGTAAAGTGTTTAGTAAACTTTAAAGGTTTTGTCAATGTTAGTAAAAATATAACGAAACCTCAATCAGAAGAGTCAGTCCTGAGAAGTTGGGTTGCCTCCACTGGGTAGTCAGACGAGTTTTGGTTTTCCTTTCTCTGGGTTGTAGTAGCAAAAGGCAGGGACGAAGAAATGAGGCACTGGGGTGACTTTCCTGGATGTATGGTGTTTATCTGGGTGTATTTCACTTGAAGCAAACTGAACATCTCCAAGGTTGGATTTACAAAAGCAGATAAATTAGGAACTGGGGAGGGTTTACAAAAGGATTTACAGCATTAGACAAGGACTCAGTTTTGCACTCCTAGGAAATGGGAGACCTGGGACTTGGAGAGATTTCACAGAGGTGGAGGCAAAGGGTTACTTGAGGCATGGCTTCCCTTTCCATCCCACCTAGTCCATCCCCTACCATCCCACTCCCAAGAAGAGGCAGGGTTGTTGCTGGGAAAGCTGGAGCCAGAGTCTTGGGAAACCCATCATCTGGGCAGAACTCCAGGAAGGGGGTAGGGGAACCCTCAGGAGGCATCTCCATCCTTCCAGGCAGTTCTTTGGCTCCAAAGACTTTGCTTCAAAAGCCTTTCTTCATCCCCCCCCCCCACAACAGGTGGTTCTTCTGGCTGGGCTCCCATCTCAGCCACATGTTCCCTTTAGCCCCATGGGGGCTCTTCCTACCAGGGGGTACAAGGCATTGCGAATGACGCCATCACACAGAAGCTGCAGCTGGAGGAGAAGAGGGAGGATCAGGTCAGATGGCCATCCACCGGTAGCACCCATCTGCCATCTGCATCAGCAGAAGGAGGGTCCACCCCAGTGACAGCACAGTTCCATGAAACATTGGACAGTTACTACCATTATTACTATCATCAGTATACAAAGAGAGCCAATGGAATCTGGTGAAAAAATGCTAGGCTTGGAGTTAGGTTTGGAAGTCCCAACTATAATACTTACTAAACCTCTCTGAACCTCCGTTTACTCTTTTATAGAATGGGGATAATGATTCCTGAATGCTCTACCTCACGTGGCTGCTTTTTGCAAACTGTAAAGTGCTGTAGAAACATGAGCTGTTGGTCTCACATTAGTATCACCCTTGAGATTGATCCCTGTGCTCTAACCCCCAATCCTTGAGTCCTTAAATGCATGGAGAGAAGGGGAGACTACTGCTCATCGTACTGAGACTTTCTAAGCCATGATTAAACTTTCTCTTCTTTGCAGAGGTTGGGGGACCATGGGAATGGAGTATTGGATATAGTATTAATGTGTTGGGTAGTTTTTCTCTTTTTATTCTGATTAAGAGATGTGGAGGGGAGAAGGAAGGGATGTCTCTGGAAATTAGGGTATTGTAAAAAAAAAACCCAATATTGATTAATTTAGAAAGAAAAACATAAAGAATGACTTTTTTTTAGGTTTTTGCAAGGCAATGGGGTTAAGTGACTTGCCCAAGGCCACATGGCTAGGTCATTATTAAGTGTCTGAGGCTGAATTTGAACTCAGGTTCTCCTGACTCCAGGGCCGGTGCTCTATTCACTGCACCACCTAGCTGCCCCAAGAATGACAGATTTTTAAAAGGCTTCTTAAACTCCTAATTTTTGGAAACTGGCACCTCTCCTAGCCTCTAGTTCACCAAAAGAAGCCATGGCCTGTGGGAGATCTTCAGTCCTCTTTTTTCCCCATTCACAACTCAAAATACTTTTGGGCTTGGGTCTCCTCCTGCACTAATTCTTACCGACTCATTCCTTCCTAGAGAGATGAGCTCTCCCCACTTGGCAGAGAAACACTCATATTTTCCATAAATTCTTGGGCAGTAACTCACCTGTGGCCTGGGTTATACACGAGATCTTATAGGATAACCAGACGCTTATCATGCATAGGAAAGTAGCCAGGAACCCAAAGACCTGCGGACAAGAATCAAAAGAGAGGCAAGGACATTCATCCCCAAGGGTTCCCAAACTTCTTAGGCCCAAAGGCTGACTTTATCACCCAAGGAACATCACCTTTCCCCTGATTCTAGGCTGGATGGAAACAGTCAAGATTTCCCAGGGGCAAATCCCCATTCTATTGTTTAGTGTGAAGTGACCTTGGGCAACCTTCAGCTTGCTGGCCTCAGTTTCCTTAACTGTAAAATGGGAAACTTGGTCTGAGGTTCCTTCATGCTCTGAATGTAACGTGTGTGTGTGTGTGTGTGTATGTGTGTGTGTGTGTGTGTGCATGTGTGTAATCAGATCTGGGATTTTATCAACTGAAGGAAATTCTGATGAGGAACTCCCTCTATTGATACTGCAGATAAAGATTAGAGCAGTTTCTATGAATTTATAAATTTATAATTTTTACAGTATAATTGGCTTCCCTTGCAATCCTAGGTATTTTATTTTCTGCATTGAAAAGTATGATTCTAAGAGGGGTCCAAGAGGCTGGGCTGCTTCGAGGGCCTGAGACACAAGAGCTTCTGTGTCCCAGCTGCCCGGGACCTCGTGATAACTCACTTGCTGAGTCACACACCAAGTATCTATCAGGGCTGGGTGCCAGGCAGCCTTTCCCATAATCTTCTTAAAGGATGGGAGATCTTTGCAGGGCAGTTGAAAATGTAAATGATTGAAACTGGACAAAGGTGGCTCTGGAGATAGAACCTTGGATCTGGGGTCTGCAGGACTTAAGTTCAAAGTTACTTACTAGCTGTGTGACCCTGACCAAGTCACTTAACCTCTGCATGCCTCAGTTCCCTCATCTGTAAAATGGGGCTTAAACAGGACCCCACCTTGCAGGGCTGTTATGAGAATCAACTATTTGTAAAAAGTATGACTGTCTAAGACTGCCCCCCCTCAAGTTCATTCTCAGAAAGCGAAGTTTCTGGCCAGAATAGCCCAGATATCTTATGTACCAGCAGATAGTAGGGCCTTTGTTTCTTGAATAACTTGACAAATCCAGCTAAGTCTAATTGAAAGAAGACTAGACTGAAGTCAGGGAGCTTGGGGCTTGAGTCAGGTTCAGACTCTGCCTGGCCAGGTGATCCTGGGTAAGTCAATGCTCTTTTCCAGTGAAGGGATTAGACTTCCAGCTCTCATCTTTGGTAACTTGGTGGATGAGTAAATGAATGAAGGGAAGATGGCAATCCCATCAGCCCTTAGACCTGCTGCAGGAGAAGAGGGATGAAGGAGGAGTGAAGGCTGTGGGATAAAGCTCAGCATTCCAACTCCTGGGCTGTTTGTTAGCTCCAGTCATTAACTTGGGTTTGAATGGAAGGCTGAAAGTGACCCCATTGTGAGGCAGAGAGGCCACATACCCAGCAGACTGACCGGCTGGTGACAATTATCATCTTGAAGGGGTATGCCACTTCAGAACTAGAGATCTCCTAGTCCTTGGGTGCCCTCCTTTTTATAGATGAGGCCCCCTGAGGTCCTGAGAGTGGGTGTGCTCTGGTCATGGGGATAAAATTGGATATTTTGCAAACACGAAAGCACAGTGATTAGCATCTGAGCTTAGTGAGGCTGGGCCTAAAACAAGAGGCACACCCATCCATCTCAGCCCCCAGACCCAAGGTGGAGCCCTGTCCAGAACAGCCACCAGCACATGGGAACCTGTCGCTTCTGCCATGCCTCTGGTACTTACTGACCAGTCTATAATCCTGTTATTCTGGAGATTTCTCTTCTTGGATTGCTGCATAATGAGCTGACTGTAAACTGGCCTCTTCTCAATTGTCCGCATCACTACATCATTCTGTTTCCTGGGTCTAGTCTACCTCAAATAAGAAAAGAGGCCCTCACAAGCTGAGATAATAGTGATCATGATCATGATCATAGATATTTATAAACCACTTGGAGTTATCTAATTTGATCCTCACAGGAACTCTGTAAAATTGGTACTATTGTGATTTTACATTAAGAAAACTGAGTCTGGTTAAGGTTCCGTGACTTGGCCATGGTCAGGTGGCTATTTGTATGAGACAGGATTTGAACTCACATCTTCCTGGTTTCAAGTCTGTCCACTGTGTCCCCTAGAAGCCTCATGTCTTTCTTCCATAGCCTCTTCCCAAAGATGTAGGACTTAGAACAGCCCTAAGAGCCTCATCTATAAAACCCACCCATGTCAGACCTGTGTGATGTGACTCTGAATGTGACTCAGTTTCCTTCGCTGTAAAATGGGGATAAAAGCGTCCTGAGGTTGTTAGATGGAACAAGTGATATCAGGTACATAAAGTACTCTAGAATCCCTAAAGTAGAAGCTAAAATCAGTTCATTGTTGTCTCTGAGGGCACTAGGTTTAAATGGGGAAGTTTGTGACATTTCCTGGCTGTGTGACATTGTCCCGGGAAAGTCAACTAACCTTTCTTTTATTTCTTTACTTACATACTTATTTCTTCACTTATTCATTCATTCATTCATTTATAGCATGGCAATGGGGTTAAGTGACTTGCCCAAGGTCACACAACTAGGTAATTATTAAATGTCTCCAGTGCCAGACTCCAGTGCCAGTGCTATATCCGCTGGTGCCACCTAACTGCCCCTCACCTAACCTTTCTCAGACTTGGTTTCTGCTTCTGTGAAGTGGAAATAAAACCAGCAACAACTTGCCAAAGTTCCTGGGAGACTCAAATGACAAAACAGACATTTAGAGCACTTTGTAAAGTCCAAAGCACCATGGAATGTTGACTTTTGTTGTTGCTGTTGGAGCCTTCCCAATGTCTCTTCATTCTAGTGCCTTCTCCCTTTCACTTATTTATTCTGGATTAAGCCTCTTGGTACATAATTTTTCCTGCTGTCTCCCCTGCCCCCACCCCATTAGATGGCACGCTCCTGAGGACAGGGACAATCCGTGATTCTTTTGGTATAACCAACCATTAGGACTGTGCCTTGCTTACACAGAAACTGCTTAAGATATGTTTACTGACTATTGACTAAGGAGTACAGGGCTTAGAGTTGGGAAGACTTGGTTTCAAAAGCTTCTTATGGTGCTGATGAGCTATGTGATCCTAGGGAAGTCACTGAAGCTCTCTGACTTAGTTTCTTCCTCTCTAAAATGAGATGTTGGATTAAGAGTATCTGTAGGATGAGCTGCATGACCTTGGGGGAGTCACTGAAACTCTCTGACTCAGTTTCTAAAATGAGATATTGGATTAAGAGTATCTGTAGGATGAGCTGCATGACCCTGGGGGAGTCACTGAAGTTCTCTGACTCAGTTTCTAAAATGAGATGTTAGATTATGAGTATCTGTAGGATGAGCTGCATGGCTCTCTGACTCAGTTTCCTCATCTCTGAAATGAGATGTTGCATTAAGAGTATCTGTAGGATGGGGCTAGACTAGACAGCCTTAAAGGTCCCTTTTAGTTCTCTGTGTTCCTGTTATGCACAGGAAGGGAGGAAACTCAGACTGGGGCATGTCAAAGAAGCAGAAGACCATCTGCATTTTGGGGTGCTCATCCAAGAGAAGGCTCCTCACCGCTCCAGCCACGAGGCCATCTATACCATAACTCTTGTATGCTGCCACGATGGATGCAATCAGCAGGAGAATTGTGCCAATTAAGTAATGGAGAAATTCCTGGAGGAAAGAAAGAGGCAGAGCAGTGGGTCGGCTGGCCCAAGAGGGTCTGTCCCTGGGGCATGGCTCATGGGGTGTCCCTGTGAGATCAGGAAGAAAATCGTCCCCTACCTCCAAGACAGCCCTATTCAGTTACAACATAGACAAACTAGGTGGGAGATGATTCAAGCGAGAGGCAAAGGGAGAAATGGCAAAGGAGAAAAGAAAACAGGACAGAAGAAAAACTCAACTTATCAAGAGAACCTCCAGCAACTGCTTCGTGGTCCACTTTGTTCTTTCAGAAGATCGTTCTGGTCCTGCAGAGAATTAAAAATGATTTTCTTCCTCCTTTACTGTCTCCAGGCAGCTAAAATCTTTGAAGAAACCATTGGCTTCATTCCCAAGGACACAGGTCCCTCGCAAAGCATCTTGGGGTTTTTTCTGCCTTTAGAAAAAGTTTCTGGATGAACAGGGATCTTTGCATAGACTAACAGTGCTCCTAATTTTTGCCACTGACAAGAGAGAGCCTGATGAGTCCATCATCAGCCCAGTATGCTGCTACAGGAAGAAGTTCAAGGTTCTTTGCCACACGGTCCTCTCCAGATTAACCCCCCCCCCCGATTTCTTCTTCATCTGTAAACTGGGGGTTAAGAATAGTGACCATCTCACAGAATTGCTGTGATGGGCTTTGGGCAGAACTTCAAAGAGAGTCGGTTGCTGTCTGTGAAGCACCCAACTTGGGCTCAACCTGGATGCCCCTCACCCTGATTCCTCTGAGTTTGTGTGGAATCCCAGAAATGGAAAGGATCTCAGGGGTCTGAGTGGTCTGGATCTGAACAAGAGTCCCCTCTTCATCAGCCCCACCAAAGGGTGAACCAGTCTTTGCCACTTGGGGACAGGTCTCATTGGAAGGAAATTTCTTCTGGTGTCCAGTTTAAATCTGCCTCTCCTGCAACTTCTGCACTCTCTGGGAGGGCGAGGGGGTGTCTAAAAAATCCACTTACTTGTCCTCTTAATAACTTTTCAAATTGTCTCAGTCCTGCAAGATTTCTCTTCTCCAAGTTAAAATCCCCAGTTCCTTCAAATAGAGCTCCAACCATGGCTTAGTGGATAGTATTGGACTCAGGAGTCAGCAAGACCTGGCTTTTAATCCAATCTCGGATAAAGACTAGTTATATGACCTTGAGTAAGTTGTTTTACTTTTAAGTTTCAGATTCTTCATCTCAAAAATGGGAACAATAGCAGCAGGTATCTCACAGGGTTACTAAAAGGATTAATACTAAATTAAATTAATATTAAAAAGCCTTATAGGGCGTAGCTATAGGTGGTACAGTGGATAGAGCACCAGCCCTGGAGTCAGCAGTACCTGAGTTCAAATCCAGCCTCAGACAGTTAAATAATTACCTAGCTGTGTGGCCTTGGGCAAGTCACTTAACCCCATTGCCTTGCAAAAAAACAAAAACAAACCTAAAAACAAAAAGCCTTATAGAGTTACAGGCCTTATAGTATAAAAGATTCATGAGAGTTAAGATGATTCTTTATTACTATAATTATCTTAAGACCTGTAGGTCCTTTAATTATTTTGATTATACTTCTGAAGATCCACCAATGTAAGAATGCCCTTCCTAAAAGGAGGAATCAGCCATGATATTCCAAGAAAGGTTTTCTCTCATATTTAAATGGACAGCTTCAATGCATCATCAAGGTGATTTTGTCTTTGTTGAGTCCACCAAAAGAAGTTTCCTCTTTAATGCTCTGACTTGGTCCACTGGTTTTCCCATTTCCAAACACACATCCCTTTTTTTGAAGTCCTGGGGTAGAACTACACAGATTGTGTCAAAAAATTATTTCCACCACAATTCAAAACATTACTCAGCTCTTCTTCCTTGTAATCAAACCTTCACACTGGATGGAATGGGGGTTGACGTGAAACGAGGACTGTGGTGTGGAACAGGAACCTCTCTGAAACTAAGACAGGAGGGAAAAAGTAGAAACTATAGAAAGAACAAGGAAGCGATAAAGCAGACACATAGAACAGAGATCCTAGCTAATGAGAAACTGGAGGCCTGAAGGGACAGAGCATGTGACTGGCTCTAGCCAAGGGCATCCTTACCCTGCCTCCCCCTACCCCTTCACCCTCTGCCTCAATCTGTGCTGCTGTATTATGAACCACACACAGACAACAGGGAAGCTCGAGACTACAAGGAGGAACCTGAAAGGTTGACCTGTAGTTTTGGGGACTCACTGCACTGATCTTTGGAATCAACAGAGATGGATCCATTAGTATTTATTAGGCGCCTCTATGAACCAGACACGGTAATCACCACTAGGACTCGCTCCCAGGCCGGAGTCATCTGTCAGTTCTGATCAATTATAGAATCAATTTCACTATTTGAGTGAAATGCATTCAGTTATCAATGCCAAACTCTGAGTCAATCCAAGGAGACCCTGTTCAGATCCAGAGTCAAAATATGTTTGGTGATTGACTTTTATGTAGGAAATTTCAGGAAATTCCAAGAATTCCATCCTTGTGATGATGAAAAAGGCTCTGAGGCACCAGTGAACCAGGTCTGGGAAGCACTGGACTGTGGTCTTTCTGGTAGAGAGAAGATGGCTGAGCTATTTTAGACTGTGGGCTGCCTTTTCATATTTAAATGTTTTGGATTTTTTGTTTCAAACATTTTTAAGACTATCAATTTTTTAAAAAGTTACCAAGTAAGGTTTGAATCCAGCTGTTATTTTGTAGCTAAGATAGGGTTCGCTTAGCACAGTGTTGCCTATTCAACAGTGTTGACTATTCACAGTGTTGAATGACAACTCGTCACAAGGACAGTTAGAAATGACCTTTTTAATCACTCCTCCCCCAAAATCCTAAGCCTGCTTTGAAGTATTCAAGGTGAAAATTGGGATGCCAACCTACCAGCCATGAAATCTTTAATCAGTAACAGGTAATAACAGGTAATCACCGGCAAGGGATAATTAGTATAGCAGGTGCCAGATTAAAGGATTAAAAAAGACCACCTGGAAGGATGATGTGATCACCTCCCTCCCTCTCTCCCATACCAGTTACTGTGTAGCTCCCAGGTGAACACTACCAGCCCGCTTACCGCCAATGGCCAGCTGATACAGGTAAGCACTCTGTAGATGTGGAAAAGGTGGACCAGGTAGAAGACGAGGATCATCAGCAGATCACACATGGTGACCACTTCAAAGTAGCTGTATGCGCTGTAGTCCGTCCACATGGAGTTCTTCACGCAGAGGAAGGCAATGAGGAGAGAGATCTGCAAGAAAAGAGAGAGACCGAGCTTGGAGAGATCTCTCCCAAAGGCACTACATGGAAGACAGCTTCATTCAGGTGCAGTGGAGAGCACTCTGGACTTGTCCGGAACTTCATTTCTGCCTCTGACACTCATCACCCATGGGACCTTGGGCACCTCTCTCTGAGACTACCCTCGTTGGGGGTATGAGAAAATAACCCTCACCACTTTTCTCACCAAGCCTATGTTCTCTGCTGAACTGAGAGGCAAAGAAAAAAAATAATCAGCCGGGGACTTGCCCTCAAGGAGCTTACATTTTTTGAACCACAAGGCTAAGTAACTGAGGATCATTGATTCATAGATTGAGAAAGGGAAGTTTTTTTTTTTTAGGTTTTTTTGTAAGGCAATGGGGTTGAGTGGCTTGCCCAAGGCCACACAGCTAGGTCATTATTAAGTGTCTGAGACCGGATTTGAACCCAAGTTCTTTTTTTTTTTATGGTTGTTGATAACTTGCAATTCTTTTGAAAACTTTTTTTTTATTTAAAGATTTTATTTTGAGTTTTACAATTTTCCCCCTAATCTTACTCCCCTCCCCCCACCCCCACAGAAGGCAATTTGCCAGTCTTTACATTGTTTCCATGGTATACATTGATCTAAGGCGAATGTGAGAGAGAAATCATATTCTTGAGGAAGAAAAATAAAGTATAAGAGAGAGCAAAATTACATAATAAGATAATGAGGTTTTTTTTCTCTAAATTAAAGGTAATAGTCTTTGGTCTTTGTTCAAACTCCACAGTTGCTTCTCTGGATACAGATGGGATTCTCCATTGCAGCCCCAAATTGTCCCTGATTGTTGCACTGATGGAATGAGCAAGTCCATTAAGGTTGATCATCGCCCCCATGTTGCTGTTAGGTTCACCAGACTTCTGATGGGGACCATGACAGAAAAAAGGATTCCGCAGAGACAGAAGGAACTTTGGAGGTCATTGACTCCAACCCCATCCCCTCCACGAATTTGTAGATGAGGAAACAAAGGAAGAGATGGGTTCAGTCACTTGGCCATAGTCATAAAGCCAGTGTCAGAGAAGGTTTTGAACCCATGACTTTTGGATGAGAATACTTGGCAAACCAACAAGCTCTGAGGATACAAAGAAAGGCAAAAACCCATTTCTGCCCTTCAGGAGTTTATAATCTCTGTATTGTTTTGGCCCTTAGTAACTCAAAACCTGGCGAACAGGGGCAGCTAGGTGGTGCAGTGGATAAAGCACCAGCCCTGGAGTCAGGAGCACCTGGGTTCAAATCTGGTCTCAGACACTTAATAATTCCCTAGCTGTATGGCCTTGGGCAAGCCACTTAACCCCATTTGCCTTGCAAAAACCTAAAAAACAAACAAAAAAACCAACCTGGGGAACAGTAGCTACCTATTAATTACCACATTCATTCACTAGGATGAATGCCATAAGACAAGGAGTGTCTCAGGTGTATTCTTATGTTCTCAGTGACTTGGGGAGATTGACTGAAGAAGGCCCAGTATAGTCCCAATCATGAGAACTTTTAGGAAACTCTCCATGATGTAGGTTTTTCTCTATAGCAGAAGAACAAATCCTTTAGTAAAGTCCAGTTTACCCAAGGGACCCAGTTCTGGTGCAAGTGGCCAGTGGTGAAGAGCATCTTCCAGAACTCCTCGTTTGGAAAAGCAAACTAAAGCCAGGCCTCCCAACAGTCTTCCCAAACCCTTTGCCAAAACTGAGGAGGACACACATGGTGGTTTATTGTGGGGCTAGTGAGCATTTCAATGTCAAAACAAACCAATGTTGATTCTGAGACTGGGCCCACCTCAGTATTTGCCTATCCCCCCCCTCTCCTGCACCCAAAGCCATGCTGCTCTTCTCAGTTCCTCTCCCATCAACCAAACAGAATCAAATAGTGATTCTAGCTTTGGGGCTTTTTCAACATCCCCCCACCCCCACCCCAAGACAATATTTTACTCCTTTGCAGTGGAGTGAGCTTTGAATTTTGTCCACACATCCAACTCTAAAACTGCCAGGGCTGCCATTGAATTGTAGGATGGGCTTGATTCTTTGACCTCTATCAAGGCCTCTCTGGTTGATGCTGGTGTGACCCTCAAAGTCTCGTGACTCAGCTCTGGGGGACTGAAGGTCCAGGGGATTCTGACTGGGAGGAGGGAAATACAACAACTCTAAAAACATTCAAGAGACCTAGGATGTTCTCAAACAAGTACAGAAACTTTCACAACCTGACTCAAGGAGATGGAGGCTGAATGGAGGGGAAACAGACATCCTAGAGGGGCAGGGGGTTGCCTCTCCAAGCCAACTGAACACTTGGCCAGGATGTTAGAGATAGAATTCTTATTCCAATATAGTTTCTATTGGTTAGCTAATTAGATAGATAGATAGATAGATAGATAGATAGATAGATAGATAGATAGATAGATGATGGATAGATGAACAGATAGATGGATTGATAGAAGATAGATGACAGATGAATAGATAGATACATATAGATATAGATCTCATCCCTCTTACTGGGATTCTGGGAGTATTTATGAAATAAGAATGGAAGATGGCCCCAGCTTGTGGAAAGGAACTAGAGGTTTGAAAGAAAATTTGGAGTTAAATCAAGATGCAACAGGGCAGGGGCAGGGATCTGAGACGTCATTTGGTCTGGCTTTGCCAAGTCAACTGCAGTTGAGACTTGAAATTCAATAAATCTAGGAGTTTTTTAGAGTTAGGATTTTTAAGCTGATCATTTTGTATGGTTTGAGAGTGATGTTAAAAATATCCAAATGACTTTTGGGAGAAAACAGATTTCCCACTCCTGCAACAGGGAATAATTGAAAACATTTGAGCAAAGGAATGATTACAGATCCAGATATGGTGCTCCCTTGCTCAAATATTTTCAATGATTCCCTACTATATTCTGGTTAACTAGGGGCCTTGCAAAATCATCCTTTTTAGGTCTAAAGAAATCCCATGGTCTTTATGAAATGCCCTTTTCTGTCACAATGAAGATAATTTTTTTCTTTTACCATGTTCTAAAAGACAGTAATTCCAATATAAATGTTTATTTCCTCCTTTTTTCCCCCCCATGGAAGTAGAACCTCTGGAGTTTTACTGTGAATAATCCATAGGATCATAGCATTATAGATTTGGACTTTAGAGTAGGGATCTCAACTTGGGAGTCTATGAACTTAAAATAAATTGTAAGGACTTGTATGCTTCAGCAGACTGCCCAAAGGGTCCAGGATGTAGCAAAGTTGAAGACTTGCCTTAGAATCTATCTGACCTAACTCGCCCTTTCTCTTCCCCTCCCATCACCACTATCATCACCACCATCATTTTACAGATAAAGAAGTGAGGGCCAGAGAGGTTATGCACTTTGACCAATGTCACACAGCTTATCAGTAGCAGAGCCAGGATTCAAAAACTGGTCTTCTGGCTCCCAGTCCAGTGTGCTTTCCAGTGAACCAGAAAACACCCTCCTTGTTGGAATAACACATTGTATCGGATGGTATGAATGCCATGATCTGGGTGGTTTCACAAGATGGCAGACACATTGTGGTCTCCTGGGCTTGTAGAGTTATACGTCTCCTACGATGTCTTTGTCATTTCTAATGCGGAATTTCACAAATTCACTTCTGCAGTTTACCCAAGGAACCCATGACCCATGGTTGTTCACAGCTCCACCTCTTCTTTTCCGTCCACCTGAAACCCAACTCTGGTAATAGACTGACAAAGATACACACAGCCAACCTGACCCCTTGCCCTAGTCTAGCAACACGGGAATTTTGTGCCTTATTTGAACCTTTTGCATCCCACATCTCTTCCACTAGGATGAAAAGTCTTCCCATACTCTCCCCCAACCCCAGGACCAAGATAGACCCAGACTTCAACTCCACCTTAGAATACTTTTTCACACTGAATTCCATTAAATATTATTAAGCAGGATTACTAACCTCCCAGCTAGATGGGGGATTCATAGTAAATCCCAACAATTAGGGCTTCCGGTCTGGATTCCATCGCAACCAACACCATGCATCTATGGCTTGAAGTTGGGGGTGGGGGGGCAGGCTTTCTAATGGATGCCTATTAGTATTTATTGGGCATCTGTTGCATGCTCTTGGCCTTCTGGGGCTAACTAGTTGTGTGACCATGAATAAGTCACTTAACTTTTCTCAGTCTCACTTTCCTCATCTGAAAAATAGGTCAGGCCTGTGCTAACCAATGAGAATGCCAATACAAAAGGGAGATGGCACTCAAGAGATTATATTCTATTAGGACAGGGGTTCATGAATTAATTTATTAGGCTTCAGGGTTTCATGAATATAGATGGGAAACAAAATGACACCTTTATTTTCATCAACCTGTAATTGAAATTTAGCATTTCCTTCAATTGTTTAATAATATAATTCTGAGAAGGGGACCCAGGCTTCCCCGGACATTCAAAGGGGATGCTATACTGTACTAAGGAGATAACAGATATATAAATACATATAAAACTAAAAATTAGTAGGCAAATATTGTCTATGATTTTACTATGCATGAGCATGGTATATCCCGCTAATTCCACATTATTTTAGTTGTTCAGTCATGTGTGACTCTTTGTGACCCCATGGAGCACAGCGTGCCAGAGCCTACTTTCCTCTACCATCTCCTGAAGTCTGTCCAAGCTCATGCTCCTGGCTTTCGTGAGCCTATCTACCATCTCATTGTCTGGCAACCTCTTCTTCTCTTGCCTCTTTCTTTCCCAACATCAGGGTCTTTCCCAGTGAGTCCCATCCTCTCACTATGAAGTCAAATTAACTAGGCTTCAGCTTTGGTATTTGTCCTTAGTCAGAATTAATTGCTTAAGTTCTGGTATGAACAATTCTCAGTATGGAAGCTCCCTCTTCCAATGAAGATTAGATAGAACCTGCTGGGAAAATCAGTTTCAAAGGGTTGCTGGGAGCATGACTTGTCCAAGGTCACACAACCAAGAAATGTCAGAGGGAAGACTATGGCCCAGGTGTTCCAGACTCCATGGCTGATTCTCTATTCATTCTGCAAGCATCACATACTGGATGAGTGTTTTGTATGATTCTTAGATGTTAATATGCAACAAAACAAAACTAACAACCCAATAGTAAATGAATACAAAGTCATATGAAGAGGAAAAAGTCCTAAAATTAGGTGGTAATCAGTGTAAGGGATGGCCTCTGAGCTAAGCCTTGAAGGAAGCCCTGGATTTTCTGTGAGAAGAAATGAGAAGGGGTAACGTTCTGGTCAGGATGGACAAAGGGAGGAACCGCAGGTCAGTTGGGAAACAAAATGACACCTTTATTTTCATTAACCTATAATTGAAATTTAGCTTCTCCTTCAATTGTTTAATAATATGATTCTGAGAAGGGATCATAAAGAGAGTAGCAGGCACATAAAGAGAGAGTAGGAACGGGATGAAGATGAAAAAAAGACTGAAATGGTGTGGGAACCAGATTGAGGAGGATCTTAAGTACCAGGCTCACTCATCAGCACACACTTACTAGTGACTTCTGAAGTCTACACAGCACCATTCTCACAATCTTTGGAAGCAGAGAATGCAACTAATACTTGATGGATAAGGAAGCCAGCACAGAGAGGTTGAGGAATTTGTCCAGGGTCACACAGCTGGGATGTGTTGGAGTCAGGATTCCAACTCAGGTCTACTGACCCCAATCTAATGCTCTTTTTCAGAATGCTACAGCCTGTCCCTGTCTCATAGACTTGTCAGGGTGACTACATGAGTGAACAGAGGCAAGTTAGGGCAGGAATGCTGTCCTCAAGGGATCAGGAAGATTCAAGTCCCTGATAGAGACCCCCAACACTACAGACCTGTAGGAAGCTCTGCTCAATGCTAAAGGGAACAACCTTTACTCCATCATCTTCGCTCCTCCCCAGCCATCCCTTTCCATATCTGGTTCTGGGATGAATCCTCAGTGTTCCCATCTGTGAACAGAAAACTGACCTTAGAGGCAGGAAGACAAGTTTTAATTCCTGCCTTTTTCATCTTCCTTCCATTCCTAGTCTCTCTTTTTCTTCCAGTCCATCTGACCTGCTGTTCCTCCCTTTGTCCATTCTGACTAGAACATTCCTAAGTGTGACCTTGAACAAGTCACATAAGCAGTGCCCCAGGCAACTGTATTGGAAGAGAAAGCAAAATTTCTTATACTGATGAAATCACAGGTACTCAGTGGTCTAAATAATTAATAAAAAATCCTTCAAAAACCCTATGTCAGACTCACTTTCCTGTTAGTTTTGCCTTGGCCAATTCTCCCCCTTCTGGCTTCCTTCCCAGTCCCTAATGACCATTCTGCCCTTTCTGTTAGGGCAGAGGCAGCAAAAAGAACCTTCTCTCTCTATTTCAGTGAAAGGTAAACTTAGTTTCACTCTCACAGGAGGCAGAATCATCTAAGAGTGCTGCAGAAAAGATTCTCCCTTGGGAGTCTGTCAACCAGGGTGAAAGACAGAAGATGGCTACACCAAGATTTCATTCTTGACCTAGAATCTGGTTTCAACTGAATCTTGGCCTCGACTGTCCTACATACCTATGTGTAAAGAAGAACCTGATTTTGAATGAACCACGTTTTAGAGTGAAGCTCATATCATGAAGTTGTAGAGATGTGAGGAACCTTAGAGTCGGGTCAGCACTCTCTCCATTAAAATGTCTGGATCTGTGGGACCCAGATCCACCTTCCGTCATTACTTTCCTGCCTTTACTCTGACATCTTGGTTCCACCTCATCCTTTCCATATCTGGTTCTGGGATGAGTCCTCAGTGTTCCTATCTGTGAAATGAGAGGGTTGAACCCAATGAGCTCCAAGATCACGCCTAATCTAGATATAGCCTAGAATATTTATTTTAAGTGGGTCAGTTTCCTGCCAGGAAGATAGCATTGGCACAGCTCCATGATGAACAGGGATGTGGTCTGGCTGACTCCAGCATGATGGTCAAGAAACCAGGGTCAGTGGCCTTCCCCCAAGCTCATCCTCTTTAAAGATTTTGTCCAACACTGAATGTGTCCAATGTCCTTTCTGGCTGAAGATGGCACCAGATGCCTTTGGTTCAGGAAGCAAGGAAGAACAATGTGGTCACGCAACACCATTGCCTCTCTGCATCCTGGCTTCGGGATAGAGTTTCTGCAGGAAAGGCAGCTGGGTGGAACTGAGGGAGGAGGACAGAAGGGGCTCAGATGAAACCTTAACAGGCTTTCTGGAAGAGCCCAGGGAGGAAAGAACAAGGCTCTCTTGTTCAGCTTGAGAGACCAGTGAAAAGTCGGTCAAGTGCATTTTGTAAAGAAATCGAGGCCGATGAGTTTTGCTCGGTGTGTTCTCAAATTTAACCGTATTCTGGTTTGGAGTGCAAGAAAACTGCCCCACCTGCAGAGACGGGGATCCTAGGATCTTAAGACTTGGGAGGGACTGACTGAAGGGACCCACCACAAGACTGCCTAGTCTAACATCCCCATTTTCCCGAAGAGAAAACTGAGGTTCAGAGAAATTTGTCAAATCTTAGATTTAAAGGTGGAAGGGACATCAGGGGCCAGATAATCCAAGCCCTTCCTTTTACAGAAAGGAAAAATGAAGGGATTTACAACCTGAAGGGACTTCAGAATCCATCTCATTCTTTCCCATCATTTTACAGATGAGGCAAATGAGGGACAGAGAAGAAAATTGACTTGTCTAAGGTCATACAGGTAATAAATGGGAAAATTGGTGTCTATAGTGACAGGCCTGGAGACAGGACACTTGAGTTCAAATCTTGCCTCTGACACTTTCTAGCTATGTGACCTTGAGCAAGTCACTTAATACTATTTGCCTCTGTTTCCTCAGCTGTAAAATAGACTGGAGAAGGAAATGGCAAATCACTCCAGCATCTCGGCCCCCCAAAATCCCAAATGTGATCATGAAGAGTCAGACCTGACTGAAAGGACTCACTTGATTTTAGAGTCAACCCTCCCTGCCATTATCAGGCTGAAGGATATAACTTTCCTTGGAGCCAGGAAGACCTGAGTTCAAATCCCACTCCTGTCACTTATAAGCTTTGTGATCAGGACCCAAGTCCCTTCCCTACTTCAAACTTCAGTTTCTTCATCTCTCCAATGGGAATCCAATGGGAGAGCATGTATGGGAAGGACTTTGCAAACTTTCTGGTGCTTTGACAAATATCAGTGACTTTCATTTTCTTCAGAGCCCCGTTCTGACCAAAAGATGGCAAGGGGAGTCCTGGAGAGAGCATCTGAGAATCAGAGCTGGCTTTGAATCTTGGCTTAGATAATAACTAGTGTGTGACCTTTAACAGAGATGTGTCCCCTCTGGGCACCTCTGTTTTCTCATCTATCAAATGGGGATAACTAACTTTGACCTGGTTGTTGTGAGGTCAGTGCTCTACGGGAGAGGAAGTTGTGATCTGGGAAAGTCTACGATGCTTTCAAAAAGACTTGGGGAAACTTCAAGTCCATTCCAAATCAAGAATCAGAACAGAAGTTACTCACTAATTCCTTCCACAGTCCCACTGCACGTTTGCTTATTCAAATATGTGGGATCTTAAGCAAATTAGATACTTCCCTTTCTGGGTCTCATCTGTAAATGGGCAGGTTCAGTGATAGCCCTTCCAAACTGTAAATTCACAATCCCCTGTCCTCTATGTCCCTTCCAGCCTAGCCCCTTGTCCAACTGCCTTAAATTCATTTTAGACTTATTCTGTCAGGTTTTGGAGGACAAACTGAAAGAAGGTCTATTTAGGATGGGTGGCAGAAAACATCATGTGACTGGTAGCACAGTGGATAGAGAACTGGACCTGGAATCAGGAAGAGCTGAATTTGAATCCCACCTCAGACACTGGCTGTGTGACATTGGGCAAGTCACTAATGACTGTTGACCTCAAGTTCTTCAACTATAAAATGGGCCTGATGATAGTATCTACCTCACAGGGTCATGTTTGTGAAGATCAAAGTAGATAAAATTTATTAAAGCACTTAGGACAGTTCCTAGTAGGTGCTCTAAAAAGGCTTCTTCCCTTCTCCAAAAATAGGATTGGTTACCTCAAGAGTTGAGGTTGGTTCCCCTGATTTGGAGATATTGGAAGACCACTTATGGAGTGTGGTATGGTGGGGATTGCTTTTGGGTATGGGGTATAGGTTGGAGTAGACATCTCCTTACAACTCAGTTTCCATGAATACCAATGGCGCCATATTGGTAGAGGTTTGGCATGGTCATGCAAACAGATGCAGTCAATGCATCCTTCCCCAGACACATCATCAGGGGCAGTGATTTGGAATAGGGGATAGAGCACTGGATCTGGAGTCAGGAAGGCCTGAGTTCAAATCCTGCCCTAAGCATGTGTTCTTGGACAAAGTCATTAACCCTCTGCCTACCTCAGTTTGCCCATCTGTAAAATAGGGATCATAATAGTCCTTTTGCCTCAGTGGAAAGATGAGGTTCCTCATTTATAAAATGAGGGAGTTGGATTCAATGACTTCTGAGGTCCCTTAAAGCTCAGATATTGGGGTGAGAGGTGTTTGTAAGACATGATATCTGCCTAGGTGAACTCCAGCCCTATAATCTCAATCCTTTCAGGTGCTCCAGATAAGCTTCTGGGAAGAGATTGAGGAAGAAAAAGAAATCATACCCTTGAGGGCAAGAAGGATATTTGAATTTACTCAATGGACTCTCCAAGGTCACAAAGCTAATTTGGGGGCAGAATTAGAACTCCCAGACCCCTTTCTCTAATCACACTTCTTTGTAATTAGAATAGATGAACTTAAAAAACAAGCAATGATGAAAGATGAAACTATTAGCAGTCAAATTTGAATGCCAATCTTTAACCCAAGTGTCTAGCACCTCTGCCTGAATCATACAGGCTCCCCATCTATTTTTAACCAAAGTAATTATTTCAGACTTTGCCTTACAAATGATTGATTAAATAACCAAAAATAAGGGGAAATATTCTAATTAAAACCTATAACGTCCAAGTATTTATATTAGAAAAAAATGCAAACTCTAATATGAAATCACCCACAAAGTCATGAAGCAACAGTGTGGACAAGCAAAGGGAGGAAGACCAAGATTCAAATCTTGCCTCAGTCACCTGGGCCACTCTGGGCAAGACAACGGAGCCTGCAGGTCAAATGAGGAAATTGGACAAGAGATTTCAACCCCTACTTTCTTCTTCAGGACCCCCCCCAACACACACACACACACACACACACACACACACACACACACACACACACACTGCTACTATAGTAATTTCCTCTGAAATATCTCCCATCTACCCCATCTATATCTTTTCTGCAATTTGCATCTTCTCTCCCCTGTTATACTATGAGCACAGAGACTGATTTTTTAAAAAATCTTTCTTAGTTTCTTCAGGCCTTAGCACGATGCCTGACCCCGTTAAGAAAAGCTTGTGGACAATGACGTCCACTGAGGTTCCTTCTGGTTCTAGATCTAGATTTTCTTGTGCAGTGGAAAGAGTGCTGAGATGGGCCAAGTTCAAAATCTGTCTGTGACACTAATTGCCTGGGTGACCTTCGCTGCCCTGGGTGTGCCTCCATTTCCTCCTCTGTAGAGTGAGGGGATTGGACCATATAAGCTCCATTTTCCCTTCTAGCTCTTAGGCTTCAGTCTCTGCAGCCCCACGAAAAATACATACTGATTTCTTTGTGTTCCCTTTCTGTTTCTTGGCCCTTCCCGCTATCTAGATTTTCAAATGGCTTTATTTGGACTTAAGTTCCCCAACCAAGTCTCTGAAAACATTGGCATTCAAAGGTCACCAGTAGGAAAAATGCCAAAGAAATCAGAAGAGCCCCAAGGTGCCATGCTGGTGTGGCACAGCTGAGGGGGTGCTAGACTTGACTTCTGGACAGAACTGAATGACCTCTCTGAGCCTCAGTTTCTTCATTTCTAAAATGGAGATACCTTTAGTATCTACTCCATATAAGGGCTGTGAGGATTAAATGATATGATTACCTAAAGCACTTTAACCTTCAAGTTGGATATGATATAACATGATAAACATAAATATAATAGATATCAGCTATTCCTGTTATTAATGTGTCAGAAGTTGGGGAAAAGAACTCTGGATTTGGAGTCAGAGGATGTGGATCCAAATCCTGGATCTTATTAGTGGTGGGAATTGGCCTTAAGTTCATCCACTGCAAAACAGAGGAGTTGGGAAAAAGATATAGAAACTAAAATGACCAAGCTTGGTCTTGCCCACATCTCTGGACACCATTTTCCTCATCTAAGAAATAAGAGGGTTGGATAGGATGACCTTCCACCTCTAGCTCCATGATCATTTGTGAGAAGAGATGAGAGCAAGAACCTCTCTCCCTTCTTTGCAGAGGTGAGGAATAATGGGTAGGGACAACTCTATGTACTCTCAGACTTGGTTGATATATTTATTGGTTGAGCTGCTTTTTCCTCTTTCCTTTTTATTCACAGTCCCTCTGGGTAGGGGAGGGAGAAGAATATATTCAGAACTAAAAATGATATAAAAATGATCAATAAAATTTTGTTTAAAAAACCTAGGGGATTGGATGATAACCTCCATGGTTCCTGATCCAGTTTTCAGTCCCAGGGTCTGGGATCCATGTATGATTCCTCCTCTGCCCTCAACTTGGGCAGCTTTTCCAATGACCCCCTTCTTCTCATCACCCCTCAGAAGCATCACTGAGGAGGGGAACTATATTATGAGGGAAAAGGGGCCCAGCCTCAAGGGGCGCTGCTCCCTGGGTAGGTCAAAGTCTGAGGCTCATTGCCCTTAATATGACTTGTTTTTTTGATGTAGAGTTTAAGTTCAGCACTACTCTTCAGTTCCCCACTCAACTACTTCCATCCTTCCATCCAAGCATCCATCCACCCATCCACCATTATTCCTTCCATTCTCCAGCTTCCTTTCCATTGTTTGCCTTAAGGTCTAGAGGTGCCCACACTTTGCAGGATGCAGGGAAGGAAACCAGGATATGGAGATAATAAAACTAGAGAGTGGGGATGATAATGGTTAGTGGTGGAAAGTTACTGGAGAAATGGGAGAGGATAGGATCAAGGGCCCGTATAGAGGGGTTGGCTTTGGTAAGGAGAAGGGTCACCTCTTCAGCAGAGAGTAAGGGAGAGAGTGGGATGTTGAATGTGTTTGGGACAGGAAGGAAAGGCCTTGATTTTCTCACCAAAATATAAAGTGAGGTTATCAGTTGGTAGGAGGAAAGGAGGGAGAAGATGAGTAGACTCTACTAAACTAGTCTACCTTCATCCTTTCTCCCATTTATTCCTAAACTATACATTTTCTAGAAGCCCTGAGAACTGATACAAAGCCAGTGGGGACAGTGGGGGAGCCAGATGAATGATTGGGGACTGTTATGGGTGGGGAGAGAAGAGTGGGCAAGCCATTTCTAAAGATGTGTTGTGTAGATGTCAGGTAGGGAAGGTGTATACAATGTCTAGTGCTTGTTTCTTAACAGAGCTTATAAAGGGGTGTTTGGGACTGTTCAAACACTTTAAAAAAGCCACAGCTGTCCAGGACATGAACAAAGAACTAATTTGGGCACTGGGCCCCACATCCTGAGCTGCTCCTCTGAATTCTTGCTTCCCTTTATTTTGTCAAATCACCAAGCCAAGGACACAGATGGACAGCGCCCTGCCCCGGTAGGGTCAGCAGGCATGGGAGCCATGAGGAAAATGGAAACCAGAGCTGAGAACCCTCAATTGCATGTAGCTGAACACTCAGTAAGCATCCATGATTAGCTTTGCTCCAGAAACCCAATGGTTTCTGCCAAGCCCTCAGGAAAATGGAATTCTGAAGTCATAGGTCACGCATCAGACATAATACAATCCCTGTCCATCTTTAAAGAAATTCCTTTTTATTAGATCATGGTAAGAACATAGCTCTAAAGCTGGAAGGGCCCCAGAAGCCATCAGAAATTGGAGTAAAATCTTATTTTACAGCTGACGAAACAAGCTCATAGAGAAGAAGTAACACAGGTATTAAAGGTCAGAGACAGAATTTAAATCCAGATCCTTTTCAGTGGACTGAGTTAATATCTTTCATCTTTACATCTTCATTTCCTAATAACACCTCCTGTTCTGCTACCTACAAAGCCTGTCTTTGGAACAAAGAATAAAAAGAGGGGAAAAGACAGTTTAGTAAAACTAATCAACATACCCCAGGCCCCTGGTATAAAGAATGGGGAAGGGAGGCCTCAACTCCAAGCCTTGTGAGATGGGGAGCCCACATCCCTTATTTAGTATTTGAGAGGTGTGGCAATGGCCCTCTTCTCTGAGCACTGGTTACCATCTCACTGTGAAGAGGGGAGCTCAAATTAGGGAGAGAGTGAGAACCATTCCTAGCCTGATGCGGTCTTGTTCTGGTAGGACTGGGCAGAGGCCCTGGATTGACTGTGTGACCATCATCCTGGGGCTCAATTCCCTCCTTTAAAAAATAAGAGAGTTAGATTACATAGTATGTGAAGTCCCTTCCATTTTCTAGAGTTGAATAATAATAAAGATAGCATTATTTTTTTTGTTTGTTTTTTTGTTTTTGGCAAGGCAATGAGGTTAAGTGTCTTGTCCAAGGTCATATAGCTAGATAATTATTAAGTGTCTGAGGTCAGATTTGAACTCAGGTCCTCCTGACTCCAGGGTTGGTGCTCTAACCATTGTGCAACCCAGCTGTCCCTATATAGTGCTTTGAGGTTTAACAAAGTCCTGGAAAGTGGGTGCTGCTATTATTTATACTCATTTTACAGATGAGGGAATTGAGGCAGACAGAAATTAAGTAACTTGCTCAGAGTTGTACAGCTAAGGCTGAAATCTGTATATTTCTATCCTCTTTTCCTAGAGAGCATTCATACCTCATAATAAAGAATGTTTATAAAGGAGGAAGGAAGCAAGGAAAGAAGGAAAAAAAGAAAGAAGGAAGAGAGAAAGAAAGAAAGAAAGAAAGAAAGAAAGAAAGAAAGAAAGAAAGAAAGAAAGAAAGAAAGAAAGGAAGAAAGAAAGAAAGAAAGAAAGAAAGAAAGAAAGAAAGGAAGGAAGGAAGGAAGGAAGGAAGGAAGGAAGGAAAGAAGGAAGGAAGAGGGGAAAAGAAAAAAGAGGAGAAAAATTGGTAAACTTGATGAAGACATTGAAAAAAACTGGACTTTATGTGCAATGTTTTCTCTCTCCATAGACCCTCAACTCCTGTGAGAAAGTGGGTGGAAGGCTTTTCTCCTATCTCTGGAGCTGTCTCTATTGCCTCCATCACTCTTGCTACATGTCTGATTCACTTCCTTTTCAATCATACATCCTCCTTGATGATGTCTTCGAGGTTATTTCCTGTGTGCACCTCATTATTTAATGTGATAACCACATATACGCTTCCCAAGGCCTTGTAGGTAACATGTACTTTTGGTTCTACAGGTTTATATTCAGGATATGTTCTTGGTTTTTTCCATGCTAGGTCAATCATGTTGGAGGAGCAAGGGCTACAGGGTGGACTGATGGACAGTCATAAGTATATTGGTGGTCCTTGAATCTCAGACCTTATCTCATGGGAGGGCATGAATAAGAGAAAAACATGGAAAGACTGTGACTGAACCCCTGGGGAGAATCCATAAATCTGCATCATAGCCATAGCCATGGAAATATTGAAATTTCTATGATTTATTTGTTTAATGGACAGTTTGATGTTATAGGATAGGGTACCATGCTTCCTGGGATCAGAAAGACCTGAGTTCAAATCTGACCTCAGACACTTACTAGCTGTGTGACCCTGGGGCAAATCACTTAAACATGATTACCTCAGTTTCCTCATCTGTAAAATAAGCTGGAGAAGGAAATGGCAAACCATTCCAGGATCTCTGCTAAAGAAGTGGGGTCATGGAGAGTCAGGCACAGCTGAAAAATGACTGAACAACATTTACAAAATATTAATTCCTTGGGGACACAACCTTTCATTTAAATAGTTTCAAAGGGGAAAGTATCATTTTCCATTTCTAGGAAAAGGCCACCGCCCCTTTATCAACCCCAACGTGCTAGGTAAATGTAAGTCGTTCATATCATTGAGCTACTTCCAGACCCAAACTATGGGCCAGAAGCAGCACAGGTGACGCACTTGTACCCAGCTAACTTCTGAGAAGTTGTGTTGCTCAATTTTCCCAAGAAGGAAAAAAGTTCAGTTAGCCTGGGAAGCACTGAAGGTATGATGGGAATCCCAGGAAAGAAACTGGGAAGAGGCTCCAGAGAGCAACTAGTCTTGCTTAGTGTTTCCTCAAACAAGTCACTGGGGCAGGATAACACCTTCCTCTGGATCCTGGCAGCTCTCCTGGTTGTCCCCTGCCCTGTGACCTTACACCTTACACACACACACACACACACACACACACACACACACACACACACACACACACCCTGGACCCTGGGAGTAGTGATGGTCAAGCCATCATGGTGTAACCCAAACCCAGTGGCTCTCTTGGCAATCTTTTCTTAGTATTTATTTCCTGCCCAGATGGAGATAGAAACATCAGCTTAGGGCACCTTCCTTTTTTATCTCAATGAGAGAAAAACAAACAAAAAGAAATGACTTATTTGTTCAGTTACTCAAAGAAAAGGAAATAAGCATTTGTGATATGGCAGGCATTCTAATAAGAGCAGGAGGTCCAGGTTGTGCTCTAATGGGGGAAGACTACTAAGTGATAAACTGAAGGTGAAAATGATGGGGTTGGGGGAAGGGATCAACACATGGTAATGAAAGAGAGAATGTGATTGACTCTGAGAAGAGGGGATAAGGCCAAGAGTACAAATGCAGGATGGTAACCAGGAAGAAGGCTTATGTTGACTTTGCAATGTCCTTTTACCACCAAGCTTTGGATTCTCCCAGCATCGAATTTTGTCTCAAAGCCTATAATAGAATCATGTGATAGCATTGATTGGTGGCTTGTGTCTAGAGCCAACCTACAGCGGTGCCTTCCACCCATCCCCCCACATACCCCAACACTGGGGTACACACTAGAGTTGGTCTCCTTGCTATAAAGTTTCTAGATTACCTAAGTTCCCAGTTTTAGAGCTATGTTCTTACCATGATCTAATTAAAAAACTGTTTAAAGATAGAAATGAGTTGTTCTATATCTGATATTATCCCTGTGGCCTCACAATTCGATTTCCTTCTCTTTTTTTTAAGTTTTTGCAAGGCAATGGGGTTAAGTGGCTTGCCCAAGGCCACACAGCTAGGTCATTTATTAAATGTCTGAGATTGGATTTGAACCCAGGTACTCCTGACTCCAGGGCCAGTGCTCTATCCATCACGTCACCTAACCACCCCAGAATTTGATTTTCTTGAGAGCTCAGCAGATCCCATTGGGTTTTGGGGGCAAAAAATAGTGAATGCTTGATGAATGTTTAGCTACAAGCAGGACAGAGTTCTCAACTTTGGATTTCATTTTCCTCATGTAGTTCTGTTGAGAGCAGATGCTATTTGATTTTTGGTTTTGTCTCTTAACCTCTAGCAGGGTAAATCATTCAAGACATGATTCATTGACTGATCTCTGCACGTCTGTAGGTGATAAGGAAGGAGCCAGTAAGTAAAGAGAGACTGAAGATCAGGAAATGGTTGAAAGGCCAAAACCCAGCCAGAAATGGAAGAGGACCAATCATGAGCTCCAGTACAGGAGTTTTAATTGTACCATCAATTGTTACCTCAAAGAGGGAGAGCATAGGGGATGATGAGGACAGGTTATGGAGGGATAAAGAAAGAAAAGAAGAAGCTCATAACAGCCTGTCTTTCCTTTATTTATTTTCTCTGCTGAGATAGAAGGTGAAATGAGCTGAGGAGAGAAGAACTGTAGTTAAGCCACTGTAAGGAATACTATAGAGAACTCAATCAGAACCAAATTAAAAGATTGCCATGCATCAGTGAGGACCCAACTGAGATAAGGTAACAAATTTGTAGTGGATTCAAGTGCCTCAGTTATGGGACTTTCTCCAGCAGCATTCAACAAGCCCTTGAGTAGGAGGTAGAGATGGGCCATGGTGGAGTGATGCTAGATGGGATTTGATGAGGAAAAGCTTTCTGAGAAAACAAGGGGATAAAAGCTATCAGTCAGGAGCATTAATTAATTGTCTACGATGTATCAAGTGCTGTTCTAAATGCTTTGAACATATAGGTCGAAGTCTCAATCCTCAAAGAGTTTACACTCTGGTGGAAGAGTCAGCAAGAATATAAGCATATAGAGAATACAAATACAAAATGGAAACAAGGTAGTTTGAGGAGAAAGAGAGGTCAGTCCACTGACAGCTGGGGAAAGAAGGGGAAACAGAAAAGATGGCTTCTGAGCAGAGTCTTGAAGAACACTCAAGGAGGGGTGGGGGAGAGAAGGGAATCAATGAAATAGCCAATTATAGGGTCAAGATTGTGAAAGGAGGAAAATGAGGTCTAGTAAGGAGAACAGGGTGTCAGAGGGAAAGTTCATGGTGAAGAGGAAGAATTTAAACTTAGGCAGTGAGAGAGAATAGAAGGTTTCAATTAGCTATCCAAAAGTTATCTTTAAAGCAATGACTGGATGATCCCCACCTTGTTTCAAAAATGCTAGGGAAGGGTTTAAACATGGGCTGGATTAGGCAGCTTTAGGTCTCTGCCAGTCCTGACATGATCTGATTCTCAGTTTGATAACAATATATCTGGGGGAGTTGGATTTGGGGTTTGTCTCTGATAATGTCCTGGGAATTCTACTGATTTGCAGTTGGCCTCTTTGAACTTTTTACTCCTGATAAATGTTCTTGAGTAAAAATGTTGACTGAAAAATGTCATTTTCTTTCTTGTGTCTATATGTGTATGGTGGGGGAGAGGGGAAGGGAGAGAGAGACAGAAACAGAGAGAGACAGAGAGGGAAGGAGGGAGGGAGGAGAAGGGGTAAGAGAGACAGAGACAGAAAGGGAGGGAGGGAGAGAAGGGGGAAGGAGAGAGACAGAGAGAGACAGTGACAAGAGAGAGGCAGAGAGACAGAGAAGGAAGGAGGGAGGGAGAGAGAGAGAGAGGGGAGGGAGAGGAAGAGAGAGAGAGAGAGAGAAAGAGAGAGAGAGAGAGAGAGAGAGAGAAAGGGAGGGAGTTAAGGAGAGACAGACAGAGATAGACAGAGACAGTGACAGAGAGGGAGACAGAAACACAGAAACAGAGATCTGGGAACTCAGATTCTTTCTCTCTACTGTCTCTCAACTCCATCATCTTTGCTTATGATGTTTGCACTCTCTTTTCCAGGTGAGTGGTTGTTTGCAGTTTGTTTTGCTGCTTCTATATCTGCCTATAGAGCTTACATTCAGGGATTTGGTTTCTTTTTGCTTTTAGACCTTTGTTCTTATTTCCCACTGCTCTCTCTCTCTCTCCAGTGATGGCTTCTATCAATTGATCATGTTCTTTCTTTACTGATGACAGAGCTCTTATTACAGATCCCAGATATTTCTTTACTTGCAGGCAGACACTTCTTCATTTCCTTTTAATTGTTTATTACCCAATCTGATCTATTCAGGCTCTAACCCTAGAGCTGTCATTGAAGTCATTTAGTTATTTTTTTCCCCTCTGGAAATTTCTTTGTGTGATCTTTTAAACCCTGATTTCTCAATGAGGGTTTGTCTCATATGTGTGTGAGTGTGTGTGTGTGTGTGTGTGTGTGTGTGTGTGTGTGTGTGTGTTTTCATTCCCTTGTTCTTTCCTTGGCATCATCTGGGAGATTGTTCTCATTTGAGGCTTTTTGGTTGTTCCCCTTCTTTTCTTGTTGAACTATCTAACTTTTCTAAGGAAGATCAAGGAAAGGGGTCATTCTCAACCTCTCATTCTGCCATTTTGTCAGAATTCTCCAGGTTTATTGCTCATTGCTCCTCTTCACACTCTTATATTCTAATCATGATGTCCCTCTTCCCAATCAGTATCCCATATTCCCACATCGGTCTGTGACAAGAAGTTATTTGCTCCCTATGTATGCTTCTCTGAATCTTTTCCCTTACTTCAAAGGGCAACTCAGCAGTCACCTTCACCATATAGACTTTCCAGATCGCTTCCCCAACAAGTTGCTTGTGTTCTACCCCTCCTCAAATTATATCTACTTAAATGTGCATATATAGATTGTCAACAGTCAAAACTAAGCTCTTAGAGGACAGGAACTGTTTTCTTTTGGTTCCTCAAAACCAAGCAAAATGCCCTAAGATCCTCAGTCTACTATTTAAGTGGATATACCAACTCCCTTGACACATAACCATCCAACTTTGACTTGAATCTATCCATTGATGGACAATCTCCTTTGATATGAGGGATCTTATTCCATTGAATGATGATTTTCACTGATATAAAATTCTTTCTTGTGCAGAATAGAAATGTGCCACCCATAACTTCCACCATCATTGCTTATTCTATCCCCAGAAATGATAGGATAATTCTGCTCTCTCTTTCATTTATTTCAAAGATATGTCTCCTCAAATCTGTTCTTCTCTAGGCTAAACATCCCCAGTTTCTTAAATCATTCCTCATAAATATCAATGATAGTTCCTCATCAAAATCTTCTGAATTTACTTGAATTTTACAGCAATAGTGTAATTTGTTAACATCCCTCTTGGAAAATGACACCTAGTCTCAATACTTCATGTATAGAGCGACAAGAACAAAATGCAGTGGAACTATTACTTTCCTTGATCTGGAAGTCTACTCAGTATAGCCTAAGACTACATTGAAAGAATGAATTGCAGAATTGTTGGAAAGTTGGCCTCAGAGCCAGAAAGACCTAAATTCAAGACCTGCTTCTCAATCAATCAATCCAGAACCATTTATTAAGTGGCTTTATATGCACTGGATACAAACAGGCTGTGTGATCCTGGGCAAGTCACTTAACTTTTCAGTGTCCCAGGCACTGCTACTACAAGACTAAGGTATAGTGAAGGTGTTGATATGTGTTAGTGGGTAGAGTTTCTTCATTGAGAATTCACTGTAACAAATGAAATCATATATAATCCAAAGAAATATATTAACTTTTTTGGTAGGCACACAACATTGCTGAATCATACTGAGCATGAAGTCACAATTATTGCCCCCAGATCTTTCTCATAGGAGCCTCTGCCAAGCCACTCTACTATCTTTTTGTTGTGCAACTTACTTTTTGAACCTAAGTGAAGTACTTTACATTTGTCCCTTTTAAATTTCATTTCATTAGTTACAGCTCAGATGATTCTGATTTGTTGCAATCTTCTCTGAATTACACATTTACCATCCATTATATTAGTTTTCTACCAGAAATTTGTGCTATTGGCAAATTTAAAAGCACATCTTCCATTACTTCAAGCAACAAAAATAATGGCCATAACAGGGTGAATAACTTAGTCCTACAGTATTCTACAGTAGAGGGACATCAATCTTTTAATCAATACAAGTTTAGCTGGCTAATGATTCTGCCTCATTAGGAAATCATATAATAATTGACATTCTCCATCTTATCCAAAGGACTATCATGCAAATCACAGAAAGTGAGAGTTGGGAGGGAATATGGAGGCCATCTAAACGAAAGCACCAGAGAACATGTCAGAGGACTAGCTGAAATGAAGACACACAATGTCTACAGAATTGCCCTATGCTAACCAACTGGAAACCTTTGTAAAAACAAAAAGATTCAAAAATAATAACTATAAAAATACAAGATCACATGAAAATATGCTTCAAATTATTATCAAGAGAAATGCAAATTAATTCAAGTCTGAGGTTTCATCTCACAGCCTGCAAATTGGCAAAAACAAGGGCCCATCAGTTTTGAAGGCACACACTAATACCTTTTTATTAGAATTATAAATAAGTCCAAATCCTTATAGAAATTAATTTGAATTCATGCAAGAAAATTGACTTAGCTTGACCCAACCTGGTTGAGGATGACTCCGACTGGTGCTCTATCCACTGCACCACCTAGCTGCCCCCACTACTTGAATTCAAAGGAATCAGAGAAAAAAACACAGTCATAGCACTTTTTCAAGTGGCAAAAAATTGTCAACAAAATATGGTTGAATAAACTATGAGCTGTAAATACAATGGGATGTCATTATGTAGTGAGAAATAACAAATAAAAGGCATTCAGAGAAATATGGGATAATTTTGTCAGAACTGAGTCACAGTGAGATCAACACAATGAGAAAATATAAACAATAACTTCTATGATGTGAATGAAAACATGACAAAGTTAGGCAGAACTTTGAATCTAGCTTCCTTCTGAACAATTGAAATGCTCCTTAGGAAGCTAATGAGATAGATCTTCCACCTGACTCCCTAGGCTTTGTTTGAGAGGTAAGCCACATTTTGCTGAGAATCAGGGCTTCAACAATCTTTCCAGAATTATTTCTGTGCTATGTTCCCCTATTAGAATATCAGCTCTTTGAAAATAAGGGCTATCCCCCAAATGACAAATGGTCAAAGGATATACAAAGGCAATTTACAGATGAGGAAATCAAAGCAATCCATAGTCAAATGAAAAATTGCTCTAAATAATTACTGATTAGAGAAATGAAAATTAAAACATCTCTGAGGTACCACCTCACACCTCTCAGACTGCCTAATAGGAACAGAAAGGACAGTGATAAATCTGGGATTGGTGGATCTGTGAACTTATCCAACCTTTCTGGAGAGCATTTTGGAATTATGCTCAAAGGGCAACAAAAATGTGCATACCCTTTGATCCAGCAATACCACTACTGGGTCTATACCCTGAAGAGATGATTAAATAAAAGAGTAAAAACATCACTAATACTAAAATATTCATAGCAGCCCTGTTTATGGCAGCAAAGAATTAGAAATCACGTGAATGTCTATCAATTGGCGAATGGCTGAACAAATTATGGTATATGTCTTTGATGGAATACTATTGTTCTATTAGAAATCAAGAGGGATGGGAATTCAGAGAAGCCTGTAAAGACTTGCATGAACTGATGTTGGGTGAGAGGAGCAGAACCAGAAAAACAATGTCCACCTTAATAGCAACATGGGGGTGACGATCAACCTTGATGGACTTACTCATTCCATCAGTGCAACAACCAGAGGCAATTTTAGAGCACCTGCAACAGAGAATACCATCTGTACCCAGAGAAAGAACTGTGGAGTTTAAACAAAGATTATGTACTACATAATTTTGCTACCTCTAATATTTTCTTTTCTCCTCAAGGATATGATTTCTCTCTCAAGACATTCAATTTCAATCAGTGAATATCATGGAAACAATGTAAAGATTAGACTGTATTTTGTGGGGGGGAGGTAAGGGAGACTGGGGAAAAAAGTGTAAAATTCAAAACCTTACAAAAAATAATATGTAGAAACTACCATTGTATTTAATTGGAAAACATAAAATATTTTAAAAAAAGAAAATGAGGGCTATCTTATATCTTAATATTTCTATTTCCATCTTCATGAGTTCAGACACTTACTAGTTGTGTGACCCTGAACAAGTCATTTCACCCCATTTGCCTCAGTTTCTTTATTGGTAAAATGAGCTAGAAAAGGAAATGGTAAAACTTCTCTAGTATCTTTGCCAAGAAAACTCCAAATGGGATGAGGAAAAGTAGGACTTGACTGAAAAGACTTAACAAAACAACCACAAGAATAAGTAATTTTTTTAGGGTTTTTTTTTTTTTTGCAAGGCAAATGGGGTTAAGTGGCTTGCCCAAGGCCACACGGCTAGGTCATTATTAAGTGTCGGTCGGATTTGAACCCAGGTCCTCCTGACTCCAGGGCCGGTGCTTTATCCACTGTGCCACCTAGCTGCCCCAAGAATAAGTAATTTTCAATAAAAACTATTTAAAAACTTTGTTTTGGGGCGGCTAGGTGGCTCAGTGGATAGAGCACCGGCCCTGGAGTCAGGAGAACCTGAATTCAAATCCAGCCTCAGACATTTAATAATGACCTAGCCGTGTGGCCTTGGGCAAGCCACTTAATCCCATTGCCTTGAAAAAATCTAAAAAAAAAAATTTGTTTTATTCCTCATTTGGCACAGTGCCAGAAACATGCTAAGCACTTAATAAGTGCTCTCTATTCTCTAAACCAATTGGTTGGGAGACTTCTATGGCAGAAGGTATATACAGGGTCAGATGAAGGCTATATTTGTTTTTTAGATTTTTGATCTTTTATAAAAGATAAGGTATCCAAAAATGACTGTGATGCAAGAATAAAAGGGATCAAGAAAATTTACTTTGGTTTTTAAAACATCACCAAGTAAATACTTCAAGAAAAAGCAACCAAATTAAAAAGGAAATGAGCTAAATTTGACTTTTGATCCTAGTTAAAACAGCACTGGCCTTTCCTGGCCAACATTTCCTTAAATCACAATTTCCTCCCACTACCTCTGTGTTTAGCAAGGGATGTTCCAGGAGCTCTTGATACAATAGAAGCTCCTCTTTCACCATTGGCGGCAGCCTGAGGTTTTGGGGTGAGCCATGGGCACCAGATGGATGACAGGGTCAGGAAGCAAAGGTTCATCAAGCAGCCAAAAAAAACTCGAGACAAATTTTAGAGCCTGAGGGTGAGAAATGAAAACATCTGGATGGTACAAAGGGGGAAGAAGGTCTAACATATACCATGCTGATGCTTTTATGGGAAGGTGCGGAAATATGCTGAAGGGATTGCTACGGAATGGAATATTCTTCCATCAGAAGGCAGGGGAGGAGTGGGAGAGTTAGCAGGACATTGACAGGAAGGAGGTTCAAATACTACCCTGAATTTCTTGCCTGTTGTGACCTTGGGCAAGTCCCTTCACCTCTGTCAAGTCTCAGTTTCCTTATTTGTAAAATGAAGGATTGACTTTAAGGTCCCATCCAGCTCCACAGTTCAGCTATCTTTTCCTGATTATAGATTTTATCATATATATTTATATTTATACACATATTCACTGTAACTCTTGAGTTGTATATACTTAATGATGATGTTTGTCCTTCTTTCTCAAAAATGATCATGGAGAGTGGGGAAAAAAGTGTAAAATTCAAAACCTTACAAAAAATAATAGGTAGAAACTACCATTGTATATAATTGGAAAACAAATAAAATATAAAAAAAGAAAATAAGGGCTATCTTATGTCATAATATTTCTGTTCTCACCTTCACGAGTTCAAATCTAGCTTCAGACACTTACTAGTTGTGTGACCCTGAGCAAGTCACTTCACCCTGTTTGTCTTCATTGATAAAATGAGCTGGAAAAGGAAATGGTAAAACTGCTCTAGTACAAGGAATTGGATCTGAGTGAGGGGGGGCTTTGCTAGGTCCCCAGCCTCGCTCTCTCCTATGGGGCAGCTGGGTCCAGTGACCAGATATGAAGCAGGACAAGTGGAGATGGCCCTGGATGCGAGGCAATGAGGGTGAAGTGACTTGCCCAATGTCACAAAGCTAGTGTCAGGTGTCTGCGGCAACATTTGCACTCAGGTCAGCTGGCTTTTATATACTTATATATTTATTCACTGAACCTCCTGTCTTGTATGCACTGTATTCCAATCGAATGTTAACCTTTTGAAGACAAGAATTGTTTCACTTTTGACTTTGTACCTTCAGAGCCTGGAGGTGCTTCATAAATATTTATCTCATACGACCCTCACAAGGACTCCGAGGATAGCTGCTGTTATTATCTCTGTTTTAGAATCGAAGAAACTGAGGCAGACAGAAGTGAAATGATTTGACTAGGGGGTCACGTAGCTAGTAAGGGTCTGAGACTGGATTTGAACTCAGGTCTTTCTGCTGTACCACCTAGCTGTTATACTAGCTACTGGGGAATACAAATGTTAAGCAGACAACCCCTGCCTCAAGGAGTTTATAGTCTATTAAGTAATTCTTAGCTGAACATTTTCCCTTTCTTTTTGGGGGGGGGGGCAGAAGTCATGTAAATGTAAACAATTTCCAGGCCATCTCCTCCTCTCTAGCTGTGAATTATTTACTGACCCACTAGCTATAAATCTGATTTAATTTTGGGAAAACAACAAAACAAAGAAGTCTCCCCATCTTCTTCTCTCATAGGTGTTCCTCCGCCCAAATGAATGAATCCAAAGCATCATAGATGTAGAGCTGAAAAGGACCTTGGGGATTATCTGGTTACCATTTCATTTTGCAGAAGGGGAAAGCTGGGTGCAGGGAGAAGTCATTTGTCCACAGCCATCCATGTAACGTGTCAGAGATGGGATTTGAACCCAGTCCTCTGATGCCAAATGAGCATTCGATGACGCTCACTGCACCCTTGCTCTAGAAACCATTTGCTTTGCTCTCTAAGGAGTCCATGTTGGAGCAGGAAGCCTCCCTTGCTCCCTTCTATCCGCTGTCCCCAGGGAGACAAGGCAGTCAGATATTCAGCAGCAGGTTTTCCGGAGTCGACCAGCAGCCCAGAGACCCAGAGGCCCCTTCTTTCCTCTTTCCTTCTTTTCTTTTCTCCCCATATCAAAGGTCACTATTATCATCCTTGTGCCAGGGATGGGGCAGTGAGGTCTGGGGAAGGTTGCTGTGGTCTGTCCTTCATTGTTGAAGGATGGTGGCATGAGGAGGAAGGGGGCTTACAAGTATGGGGGTGTTGGTGGCTGTGCAGTCTCCAGCCTCCCTTTCTCTTCTGGAGTCATCTGGGCCCAATGGATCAGGACAGTGGTGATGGCCCTGGATGCTGCCAGAGACCTTATAAATAAACTAAGGTCTTTCCAGGTCTCAGTTTGACTGAGGCAACACCCATTCAGTGACTAAGGTTAGGTCCGGGGGAAAGTGTTTAGCAAAAGCCACAGTTGACCGGAGGAGGCCCAGCCTCAGCAGGAGGCCCCTGATGATGGGTGTGCCCTCCTCTTCATCCCTTTCTGCCCTTTCCTACAGCCCAGGCCCTCCCCGCCAAGGGTGAAGGGACCGCCTCATTCTAGGCCTGTTTAAAATCACCAGGTGAGTCCACAGTTTTTTGGAGTGTGGCCTCTCACAACATCACATCAGTCTCACTCCGGCTCAGTGTGCCAAGTCTCGCCCCCACCTCTCGGCCTCTGTCCAAACATGATACTGGGCCCACAGACAAAGGAGTCTTTCAACCACCTCTGAATTAGAGGCCTCCGCCCATCCCCCAAGGAGAGCCATTGGAAGAGGGGGAGCTTTGAAAGGCCCATGAACAGCCAAGAGGAGTGAGGAATAGAGCCAGTGTTCAATTCTGCCAGTCAACCTGGCTGGAGACATTCATGGAGGCCCAGGACAGCAAAACTGGGCTTAAGAGGCAGCTGAGGCTTGGGTTCAAATTTAACCTCTGCCATTTCCTAGGTGTGTGGCCACAGGCAAGTTGTCTTAAACTCTCTGACGGTGACTTCTGCCATCTCTTAAGCGCACACCTTTAAAAAGGCTATAAAAATGTCACTGACCTGCTGGATTTGACTCCTGCCTCAGTTGTACTAAGGGCTGCAAGTTTAAAAACAATATCAGTGATTATTTCAGGAAAAGATCAGAAGAAGCTTCCAGGGTTCAAATCATACCCCTTACAGCTTGCTTCCTGCATGACCTTGGTCTATCAGTTTAGTCTTTGGGCCTCAGTTTCCCCTTCTTTCAAAGGAGATGACTGAACTGACTTCCAATCCCAAATCTATGACCCTATTATCCTGTGCAGGCAAGAGACTTGGCAAACTTATTATAAGGCCATGTAAATGTGAACTCTCTGTAAGGGTTTAGAGTCAGAAGGCCTAGGTTTAAATCTTGGGCTCTTTATCTAAATGTGTGTAACTCACACGTGTGTGTTCACACATATCTATAAACACAGATATATGGATGGCAGCTAGATGGTACAATGGATGCCTTTGGAGTCAGGAGGATGAGAGTTCAAATCCAGCCTCAGACATTTACTAGCTGTATGACCTTGGGCAAGTCACCTAACCCTGATTGCCTCACATCCAAGGCCATGTCTGCTTGTTCTGATTCCTATCTGGCCACTGGACCCAGATGGCTCTGGAGGAGAAAGTGAGGCTGGGGACTTAGCACAACCCCCTCACTCAAATCCAACTGATGAGCTTGTCATGGCCTCACCTCCCTGATGTCATGGTCTTCTTCGGGAATGAAGGACAAACACATCCGTATAATTATATATCTAGATCTGTAGAATCTACGGACCTCAGTTTCCTCATCTATAGCTTCTTCCAGGCCTCAAGTTTCTTCGTCCAAGGTCCCTCCCAACACTAAATCTCATAAATTGCAGATAAACCAAACTCAGGATAATCTCAATTGTTGGTTTCAGCCTTCTTCCCAAAAAGCTGTTGTAAGAATTACACTTTTATTAAACAGTCCCCCATGGATGGTATGAAAAAAATGACTGGGCCATTAGCAATTTTGACTATAATTTCACAGTCTATAAATCATTTGTTAAACACCTAACATGAGTTGGATACCAAGTTAAGCAGACACTAAGTACTCCCCCCCCTTTTTTTGCAAGGCAAATGGAGTTAAGTGACTTGCCCAAGGCCACACAGCTAGGTAATAAGTTATTATGAAGTGTCTGAGGCCGAATTTGAACTCAGGTCCTCCTGACTCCAGGCCTGGTGCTCTATCTACTACCCCACCTACCTGCCCCTAAGAGGACAATAGGGATAGAAATACAAAGAATAAAACCATCCTGATTCTCCAGGAATTTGTCTTCCACCAGGGGAAATACAAAGTCTTCTTATACTATAATATTATATGATATAACAGATTGTAATTGTAAATGGTAGGTATAGTTTATATTATGTGATATATCATATTATACTGCTAAAATCATAATATTCTCCCATTATAGTATATTCAAAATAAACTTACTTATTCTTTCAAATATATTCAGAATAATGCATCTTATACTTTATGCCAAAACATAGTATAATTAAATATAATATTTATAGCATATGTCATGGGGCTTTTAGGTAGTGCCATGGATAAAACACCAGGTTTGCAATCAGGAAGACTCATCTCCCCAGCCTCAGACAATTATAAAACTATGTGATCCTGGACAAATCACTTAAATCTGTTCCTCTCAGTTTCCTCATCTGTAAAATCAGCTGAAGAAGGAAACGGCAAAGCACTCTAGGATCTTAGCCAAGACCTCAAATGATATCACAAAAGGTTGGACCTGGCTGAATCACAACAGGCATACAGCAAAAGCTATTATATACTAAACCAGAGGTATCAGACTCAACCTGCAAAATTTTGTTTGTAGCCTGTACCGGATTAAAGTGTCATTGGGAGGGCTGGCTAAGGTGGTGCAGTGGATAGAGCACGGGCCCTGGAGTCAGGAGGACCTGAGTTCAAATCCAGTCTCAGACTCTCGTTATTTTCTAGCCAAGTCACTTAACCCCATAGCCTCGTAAAAACAAACAAAACAATGTAATTGGGAAGTGTTTTAACAAGATAAATGGGAAGATGATACAACATGGCTCCTGTTAATTTCTGGTTTTCTAGGTCAATGGGTGACCTATAGGCATCTGAGTTTAATGCCACTTTGCCTACTATAATATAAGAATACTATTTCATTAACGTAGATTGTACCAATAAACATCTGGAATAAATACAGAGTGGTTTGGTGGTAAGCTGCTCAAAGCTGAGGGACCAGGATAGGTGCAATGAGGAAGACAGATCCTGAATGAAGAAGGGGATTCAACAAGGGAGAGGGAGGGAGGAGTGAGGGCTGTCCAAGCTTAGGAGATGGGCAGAATAAAGGCTCAAAGGGAAGGCCAGTGAGGAACAAAGAGTTGCCTGGTTGGACTCCATTGTGGAGCTTGGGATGGGAAGGAATGCTCAAGGCTTTGGAGAGGTTGAGGCATTTTCCTCCTCTTGTCCGACTTCTTGCTGAAATAATCTCCAGGAGGTCAGTAGAAAGAAGTGACCATCCAGGGACCAAAACTAGTCCATGAATTGCCCTCTTCTCCTCCTTTATCCAAAGGGGCATCAAGATCCAAGACTATTCTGCTCCCTCATTTGTGATCAGGAGCCTGTCCAAGGGTTCAGTCCCATTGCTCTCCCTCTCACTTTGATCTGAGCCATAGTTTTAAACCCCATTGAGGTCTGCCCCCCTTTAGGCAAACTCAGCATATGAAAATCTGCACTAATGAAGCAAATCAATTTGGGAAGGAGGGAAGGAGGGATTGTTAACAGAAGGTTTTACCAGAAGACCCATCTGTCATTTGAAGAATTTAGAACTGGAAGGAGTTTAGTCTTCATCCCACCCAATGTAAACTGAGTCACTCTTCCTAAGGTCATCAATCCATAACCCATCTCCAAAGTCAGGTTCAGGCTTGTTCCAAGTTCCTTGGTTATATTTAAACCTCAGCTGGACATGGTGGCGCAAGTCTGTAATCCCCACTTTCCTGGGGGATGCCGGGTCTGAAGGATTCCTGGCTCTTGGGAGTTCTAAACTGCAGTGGAACTGAACTGAAGGTACCAGTCAGGTATCTGAGCTAAGACCTGTGTAAGTAATGGGCAAGTCACTTAACCACCTGCCTAAGGTTTTCTATCTGTAAAACAGGGTGAATAATAGTGCTTGGCTCCCAACTTCTTATAAGAAATGAGAGAATATACATAAAATACTAGGTAACTGTCAGTCATAATAATTATTAAGTTCCTGACTACCCTGTGGGGGGAATAGCAAGCTCCATTTGACAGATGATTGCCCCAGATGATGAAAAGTTAAACAACTTACCTCTGGTCACACAGCTATCAGATGTCAAATTCAGGTGGAATCTGAGCTCAGGCCCAATCTAGTCCACCCACAGACTGTTATGCATTGTCCTTAAAGAAGAGAGATCCTGTGTACTCTTCTTAAGGGGCTATGGGTGTAGATCACTGCATTTGCTTTCAGATTTAGTTGATTAGTTGATTAGCTAACTGGTTAGCACCCACCTTCCTAGTACCCCAGTAACAACTATTGCCACCAACAAGAGAATAATCACAAGAAGCCTAAAGTAGTCATGTCACTCTCTCCCCAGACCATGGGTTTGGTTTCTAGTCCAGAATTCACAGATATCTCAGGGGAAATGATTCTTATGGAGTGGAGGCCCGCCATCCCTATCAACTGCCAAGCAGCTGCTCCAATGCAGGTCAAGTGAGACAGCAAGTCAAACCACCAGTACTGACCACTATCCCCTTAGAGATCTTTGAAGAGGACCTGAAATTGCAGAGCCTAGGGAATGGGCTTCCAGCCCGGGGCCCTCGACTACCATCCTGGGAAGTAGCCTGGACTTGCTCCTGGCAGGGGCTACAATCACAGATGCTGAAGAGCCAAGAAAGAAGACTCTTATCACCAGCATCCTCCACCCTCTCCAAAGGTTCAATGGTGAAACTGAATTGATGTAAAAACAAACTCTATAAAAAAAAATTACATAGAGGTATGCTTTCCCAAGTCCTTGTCGTTGAACATCAGAAAATGTCTATAATGTGATCAGTGGAAATGACATTAAGGATGAGCCATCATCATCATCTGCTTTGCTGCTGCTGTGTCCCAAGAATCCACTAACTTGAAATGAATACCTTCCATGTATCATAGTTTCCCCCATTAGAATGTGAATTCTTACAATGTAAAGACTAACAGACTGCCTTCTGTGGGGGTTGGGGGGAGGGAAGCAAGATTAGGGGAAAAATTGTAAAATTCAAAATATATAAATTTAATTTAAAAGGGGTGAATTCTTGTTGGACAAGGAGCAACTAGCTTTCCTATTTGTATCTCTAGCATTTGGTACAACACTTCCGAGCCACTGTAATAAATGCATCATTCTTCCATTCATTCTTTTGTTCATTTGTTCATTTGTTTGTTCATTCGTTCATTTGTTTGTTCATTCATCTAGAGCAGGGGTCAAAAGCTGAAACTCTGGGCCTCCCAGAAAAAGTTTCAGAAATGCTCTGATGATGTTTTGTGTTAACTTTAAAATACCAGACATCCAGTAGAGGGAGGGTTCCCTGTGTTGCTGAAGTATTTACATCTAGGCCTGAGCCCCAAAGGTAGGTGGATGATTACAACCCAGAATGGACAGCTGGATTAGGGCAGATGGCCTGCATAATTTGTGCATCTATTATACTATTAATTTGTCCTCTACCTCTTCCAAAGCTAATACGATGGCAAAAGAGGGAAAAGTTAAGCACATTGAGTGCTGGATAAGGTCACTTGACCATCAAAGTTGAGAATATAGAAAGTCAGAGCTAAGCAGGACCTTAAAGCAAGTATTGTTTAACACACACACACACACACACACACACACACACACACACACACACACACAGACATACACACAACCCTCCCCACCCCCCTCTGAGGCAAAGGAGCCTAATCCACAGAACAATGAAAAACTTGCTGGCCCCAATCCAATTAGCATATGGTATGTACTGTTACTTTTTGAAATCTGGCCACGGGCAACATTTACAACAAAGATATTATTCTCTTGGCTCCTGAAATTAAAAATTAAACACTCAGAATATCCAGAGTCAATGGAAAGTTCTTATTTCATTTTGCAAAATTGGAAAACTCGAGTTATTGAAGTCATCATTTCTAATGACTATAATCCTTTATTACAGTGATAAAAAAAAAAAACCCTAACTAATTCAATGGCCTAGCTTTGTTTGACACATCTCTCATCATGATCTTTGGAATTCATCTGATGCCTTCCTCAGCTATCTGGAAGGAACCATTAGGTGCTTTCCAGGCTCTGCCTCATTAATTCTCTCAAAAGATTCGGAGTGAGAAGCCAAATGATGGAAACCGATGCCATACATTCTGGAAGAATCCTCACGGACTGAATGTTTAATGAAGCCACCTCTATCCTGGCCCATGAGCCATACACTGATGGAATCAGAATAAAAACCAACCTTGTTTTCCTCCCAAGCTAGGGCAGACCTCGGGAGGCTTGGATGCCAGCCCTGGCTCTGCCAAAGAGCACTGAACTTGGAGCTGAACCCAGGATCTGAGTTCAAATTCTGTTTCTCCTAGTTACTCCTTGGCTTGGGCAAGATGCTTTACCTCTCTGGGCCTCAGTTTCCTCCTATAGAAAATGAGGAAATCCAACCAGATAACCTTGAAGATTCTTTCCAGCCCCAGATTCAGTATGGGTGACCTTGGACAAATCACAAGGCCTCAGTTCCTCATTTCTAAAATGAGGAAGCTGACAGGACCTGACCTCTAAAGTCCCTTCTAACTCAGATCTATGAATCCACTGCCATGAATATTCTGCATTTCCCACTTGGTTCTACTTGAACCTTCTCCATCATGCTAGTTTTGGAGGCTATCATTATTATTCTCACAGGGAAAACCAAGTGGATGAAAAATGCTTATTATCCAGGTTGTGATGCCAGCTGGTAAACAACCAACAGAAAATATGGCATTAAGTGGAGAAAAAGCAAAAAATGAGCCCATACATATTTGGTTCAAGCTGACGCCCGTTTCTCTTTCTTATCACATAATACTCACCACTGTGAAAACCTGTAAGCACCACCAGCTTAAATGAAGAAACCTTTCCTGCGGGTGTAGTCAATCCAATTCTTTGAGGTATGAAAACTGCCAGGTCCTGGCTGCTCTATTATGTCAAAGGGACCATGCCTCCAGATCCTATCTTAATACCTCGTGGGGCTGCTGCCCTGGTATAAAGGGAGGCCAGGAACATGAAGACAAAAGAAGGAAAAGGAATGTATTATTGCCAATAGATTTTCCAGGAGGAAACTACTACTACTACTACTACTACTACTGCCACTACTACCACCACTATTACTACTACTACTGCTATCATTATTACTGCTACCTCTACTTCTACTACCACTACCACTACTCCTACTCCTACTCCTACTCCTACTACCACTACTACTACTACTACTACTACTACCAGCTAGGTGGTATAGTGGCTAGATCACTGGCCCTGGAGTCCGGAGGACCTGAGTTCAAATCCAGCCTCAGACATTTACTAATTACCTAGCAAGTCACTTAGCCCCATTTCCCTGCCCTATTGCCAAAAAAAAAGCACTTTATTAAGGTGGCCAGTCTCCAATTACTTTATCCTGTCAGCTTGACTGCTAGGGAAGTATACTCCTGCCAGCCATCAGGTTAAAAACACCAAAACCTCAAAACATGATGGCCACTGTGATTTGGAATAAGATTCCCCAGTGAGCACCCCTGGAAAAGTGATTCTCCCAGCTGAGCTGGCAAGATTTTCCGACTGGTCAGTGACTACAGGCTCCAGCAGGAGCAGAGACTGATTAGGTATACAAAAGCTTCTGACTTTCATTCAGTCTCCACCAAGTGGCCTGGAGATAAGTTTAATTGGGAAGGCCTTTTTGATCTTTTGTCTCTGCTTTGCAAATAGAGAGCTTCTCTCCCCTGGTTAGTTTCTTTCAAGTCAGAAATGCCTCCAGATCTTCATTTTCTCTCAGTAGTTTAAGAAAGAAAAATTCAGAAAAGTAAGAAATAGTTCTTGCTGAGAATAAGCCATTAAAAAAGGGAGACTTTAAAATGAAAACCAAAGAGTGAAATGTAATTGATTTTTCAAAGTCACCAAGGGATGGGGTGGCAGCTCTTTCCCAGAAAAATCATTCCCTAAATCAATCAACAAACATGTAGTAAATGCCTACTGGGTTCTAGGCTTAGGTTCAAGGGATATAAAAGATGCAAATGACAATTTGCATTCTCCTTGAGAGCACAAGGAGGTCACCAACTAACGAGGGGGCAGGGGAGGGAGACAACATTCAGACAAATATTGCAAATCAAGCTAATACAGGATAGATAGTAATTATCAGAGCGAATAAAGAGAGGTTAGGAAAGGCTTACAGTAGAGCTGGGATTTTAGTTAGGACTTAAAGGAACCTTCCAGATTGTTGATGTTTTTTAGCTATGTGAAAGGGGTCATTCTCTGATCCCTTTTCTTACCTAGCTTTAATCACAGAGTGGGTATTGTTTCAAATTGGTTTTCTGAGCTTTTTGTGTGTGTGTTTTTTTTGCAAGGCAATGGAGTTAAATGACTTGCCCAAGATCATACAGCTAGGTAATTATTAAGTATCTGGGGCTTGATTTGAACTCAGGTCCTCCCGATTTCAGAACTGGTACTCTATCCCCGTGCCACCTAACTGCCCCCTTCAGTCAAATTGCTAAAGACCATAGTTTAAAATGATCAAGGTCTTTCACTGCCACCAGGGCCATCTCCAATTATCCTGATCCATAACTGGCCACTGGACCCAGATGGCTCCAGAGAAGAAAGTGAGGCTGGTGACTTAGCGCAGCCTCCCCCATGCTTAAATCCAATTCACTTGCATGTCATGGCATCAGATCCCTGATGTCATGGTTCTCCTTCAGAAAGAAGGACAAATGGCATCAACATCAACAAAGGAACCCAGGAGGTCGTAGTCAGAATGATGGAGGGAAGGCACCCAGAGGAGAGAGATGGAACAATATTACTAGACAGAAGAGTAGATACATAGTGGAGAGTAAATAAGCTTGAAAATGAGGAGGAAGCTAGTTTTATGAAGGGTTCTGAGTGCCAGACAGTATTTTGTATTTGTTCTCAGAGAGGATAGAGAACCATTTAAATTCGTTAAATAGGGGAATGATGTGTCGAATTTAGCCACTTCAGCTAAGTGAATTCAAGTGAACCCATGATTTTCCATCCCCCTCTTTGCTCCTTTAATGGGCAGGTAGTTGGCACAGTGGATAGAACACCAGGCCTAAGTCAGGAAGATGAGTCTTCCTGAATATACACCTGGCCTTGGACACTTACTAGCTGTGTGACCCTGGGCAAGTTACTTAACTTCTGTTTGTCTCATTTTCCTTATTAGTACAATGAACTGGAAAAAAAAAATGGCAAACCACTCCAATACTTTGCCAAGAAAATCCCAAATGGGGTCATGGAGAGTGGGAGTGGGATGTAACTGAAAACCCCAAACTGAAACTCTGCCCAAAGGCCAATGAAACTGTTCATAACCTTTGATCTAGCAATAGCAATATTAGGACTATATCCCAAAGAAATCATAAAAATGGGAAAAGTCTTACATATTCAAAAATATTTATAGTAGTTCTTTTTGTAGTGGCAAAGAATTGGAAATTGAAGGGCAGGTAGGAGGGTGCAGGGGCATGGCACCAGCTCTGGAGTCAGGAAGAACCAAGTTCAAATCTGACCTCAGACATTTAATAATTACCTAACTTAACTGTGTGACTTTGGCCAAGTCACTTAACCCCATTGTCTTACAAAAAAAAAATGGGAGGACACAGAATTGGAAAATTGAGGGGATATCCATCAATTGGGGAATGGTTGAACAAGTTATGGTATATGAATGTAATAGAGTACTATTGTTCTATTAAAAAAATCATAAATGGTCATACTTTAGAGAAGCACCGAAAGACTTGCAGGAACTGATGCTGAGTGAAGTGAGCAGAACCAAGAGAAGACTGCACACAGAAACAACCACATTATAAGATCTTAACTATGATGGTTATAGTATCTCTTAGTAGTTCAGAGATCAAGGGCAATCCTGAGAGACCTGCTATGGATAATGCCATCCACATCGAGAGAAAAAACTATGGAGTCTGGCTGCAGAGCAAAGCATACTATTAAAGATTTCTTTTATGGTTTTCCTTTCTTTCTCATGCCCCCCTCCCCTTACTTCTAATTCCCCTTTCACAACATGACTAATATGGAAATGTGTTAAACATAATTACACATGTACAGCTTTTACCAGATTGATCATTACCATGGGAAGGAAAGGAAGGATGGTTAAAAAATGTGATAAATTTACAAATGGATGAATGTTGAAAAGTACCTTTGTATGTATTTGGAAAAATAGAATAAAATTTCAATTAGAAAAAAAAAAGAATTGTATATCTATCACAATAGTCTCCTCTTACACATCTTTAAAAACAGCATTCAATTTGAACCCCGTACCTGGCCACATTTAATACACTTTTGCCTTGGATGCTCAATAAATTCCTTCAAATTTTCTCTTCCTGGATTGTTTGCTTCATTGTTACAAGCAAGACCTGAACAAAGATTTTCTTTTCACAATTTTTGACAAGCTCAGCCAGGAGAATCACTTATCTGGGGGCACTTGCTAACCATGTTTTGGGGTTGTTGTGGGTGGTTTTATTTTTTTAACCTGATGGCTGACAAAAGTTTACTTTCTCAGCGATCAGCCAAACGTGATGAAGTGTTCGGAGAATTAAACTCACCAAGCTCGGGGTGGTAAAGGAGAAATAGATCCAGACAGAAAATTGTTGCTATGACAAAAATGGTTGATACCAAATGTAATAAGGACGGCCACTGTCTTAAATGATCCTCATAATGCCAGAATTTCTGCAACCTCCTGACATTCCAACTCTTAAGGTATTTGCTCTTGGTTAGATTGAACTGATCCCCCTAGGTCCCCCATGCAGGAATGTTGCCTGTGGGGAAGGCCAGCAGAAGTTGGATCTCAGTTTCTAGAGTCCTTGCCCCCTTTCATTGTGATTCATGAAATGAAAGGCAGGACTGCCAGAATGCAGTGACTTCCCTTGCCTGGACTCCCAAAAGCTACTGGGGTCTCATGTCCAGGTCCTCGTTGCTCCACACCATCTGAGACAGAAATTTCCCTCATAATATAGCATTGACATTGGAGAAGAGACTAAAGAATGAAGGGGAGATTGAGGAAATTGGAAAAGGGGCTTGGGAGGAAGTCCAAGGGGATGAACAATGACAGGACAGAGATGGATGAAAACTAGGGGTGCCATGGGGGAAAACTGACGTAGAATATCTGTCACCCATCAAAGCTGCTTCAGGACACCCTAGAAAGAAAATTTGGAAGGGGCATGGAGACTAAGGAAATCTCCATTGACCATTGATCAAACTCTCAATGGGAGAGAAGGAGGAAATTGTGAGTTTTTTTCTTTCTGCCTTGAAAACCTTGGCCAGACAAGAAAAGGGAGGAAATATTTATTTTTCACCTGTGTTGTGGAAATCAGTTGGAAATGGTTCAGTAGAATTTAATTAGGTAAATTAGTAGGCTTTAATCAAAGTCCACTGGAGGAGTAGAACAAGAAAGAAAAGATTAAGTAAGTAGGGATAACAGGAAATGGGTAGAAAGCTAAATCAGGTGGGGTTAGTTTTGTACAGTCTGTGAGATACCCAGAAGGTCTGAGGATAAAAGAGTTTGAAGAGAAGTCAGGGAAAATTTGGTTCCATTGAGATAATAAGGCTTTGAGGAATTGTTTAAAGAAATAAATACCTCTTAGCAATTTCAGATGGCCAGTGGTCTATCAGGTTATACCTGAAAGTTGAGAGCTCTAAAGTTGGAGGGGGAGGCAGGTTTTGACCCTTAAAGGAAAAGAGAAATTTTAAAAAATTATCATTAACTATGTGATCTTCAGCAAACCATTTCAGTGTTTGCCTTCAGTTTTCTTACCTGTAAAATGGGTTGTAAAGATCACAAGATATAATTCTGAAGTGTTTAACACAAAATGTGGCACATAGTAAAGTACCAAACTATTACTCTATACTGGGCTTTAGATGTGATTAGCACAGAATGCCAGATTTAAATACATGATTTTGTGTATGTTATTTTTGTGTTTCTAAATGTCTCTGATTTTGTGAAATTTGGGAAACCATTGTATCAGAGATGCAGTTAGATTTTTTTAGATGCTGTTAGATTATGAATGGAGCTATTAAAACTGGTTCAAATGTTTGAAAACTTAAATAATTGGATATATTTTGTTTTTCAAATGGATAATACCAAGAACTTACTGTCGGGACAATTTAACAAGGTTTTCCTCTTAAGTTATCCCTATCCCTGTGAGGTTCCTTGGGATCTTCTACTTCAAAGAAGTCATAAGATCTTATCAGTCCGGTAGACCACATGCTGTAAAATTCTCAGGTACTTTGAGTCAACTTTGAAGTTCCATCTTTGAGCCAACTTGGTAACAAGATGTTATATTCAAAGACTTCGTTTTGCTTTGGGTTTAAAGGCGGTACAAGATTGGAGACTTGACGCAGCCAGCATTTACTGATTTTGTCATCAACTGTCATGTAGTCGTTGTGTGTGGACCTCTAGAATCCCTTCTACGATACATGAAGGATAAATGTGATCATTGTTATCTGTTCATGCAGTAAGGGTGGGGAAATGATAATACCTTGGGCCTAAGCTATAATTAGCATAAATTTGCTATTTGAGTCATATTCTTGTGGAACTGCAGTTAGATATTAATCTGAGTTTGATTTTAGTTGTGATTGTCTGAATTGTTCTTAAACCAATAATCCACCATTCACAGGAAATACAATGAGCTGCCCAAAGGGAGTTTGGACTGAGAACTGCTATAGGTAGCTGTCTGTCCCTGGGAAAAGGTGAGGAGATGATCTTGCATAGAAAAAGGTAGGAGTCTCTTGGCTCAATTTCCCATTGTGTTATTTCCTTTCTGAAGAGGAAATTTTCCTGAATGGTAAATTCTTTTTTTTTTATTAAAGATATTATTTGAGTTTTACAATTCCCCCCCCAATCTTACTTCCCTCCCCCCCCCACAGAAAGCAATCTGTCAGTCTTTATTTTGTTTCCATGTTGTACATTGATCCAAATTGAGTGTGATGAGAGAGAAATCACACTCCTAAGGAAGAAACAAAAAGTCTAAGAGCTAACAAGATCCAACAATAAGATATCTGGTTTTTTTTCTAAATTATAAGGGAATAGTCCTTGAACTTTGCTCAACCTCCATGGCTCTTTCTCTGGATACAGATGGAATTCTCCTTTGCAGACAGTCCACAATTGTCCCTGAATGTTGCACTGAGGGAATGAGCGACTGACTGGTAAATTCTGAGCTTGGCTGATAGTCTTTGAATAATACAGAACTTGGGAACAATATTAGCTGTTCAATATTCCTCCTGCCTGGGATCAAACAGAGCTAGGGGAAGTTTCCTCCCATTATGGTTTTTGTCAGGTCAGTCTGTGCCCTTGAAGGGACAATTTTGATACTGTCATAACTAAGTCCCTTGGTTTTTTTTCCCTTTTAAGGCAAATTTCTATGATCAGAACAGGTGAACAGTAATAGTGATAATACAAGATCTATTATTTATCACACCAATACCAAAATATCTGAGTTACAATTATAGAATGAAAGTAGGAAGATCTTCCTGTTTTAATCTGAAATGGTGTCAATTCCATATCCATATCCTTAAAAGAAGGATAGAAGGGAGGGAATAAAGATGCAAAAACATTTAAAAAACTTGTTGGAGACTTTGAGAAAGCAATAAGCAGGGTATATATATATGTATATATATATATATATATATATATGATATTTTATATATTATATATGATAATAGATAACGATATATAAATAGTTTTCAAAGTGTTTTAAAATGTTCTGTGTTGGTTTTGAGTATATTCAGAAATGTTTTCAAAACATTTGGATTAAGGGTTTCATATATAAAGTTGCATGAATAATTATAACAAATTTTAAAATCAAGTCTTTCCTTCCCCTTCTCCCTCCCTGCTTCCCAGTTTGAAGTATCTGTGATAATATTAAGAGACAAAAGTGCTCATTTTCAAAGTCAGGACCCAATGGATTCCTTTCAAGAACAGGATTAGGTCCATAAGGTCTGAACAGGGTTTTACTACATATGAACTAATTACTGAAAGGACAATCTGATTGGCTTTTGTCACAGTTTACTAAATTATGCAGTCTTATCACCAGCAGGATATAGCAGAAACATCTAAAAAATCCAAGGGGGCAGCTGAGTGATGGAGTGGATACAGCACCAGCCCTGGAGTCAGGAGGACCTGAGTTCAAATCTAGCCCCAGACACGTAATATTGTGTGACCTTGGGCAAGTCACTTAACCTCATTGCTTTGCAAGAAAAAAAACTCAGGAGGGAACCTGAAGATAGTTGAGTAAATGCCTCCACAGACCTGCCCTGATCTATATGCAGCTGCTTTTGAGAGATGCATGGGAAGAGCTTGCTGGATACCTAAAGATTATGTATTCTGTACAAGGACATGGCAACCCTAACTGTATTGGGTTTCTTTATTCTCTTGTTATAACTTTGCTTGTTAGTCATGTGCATGGACCCGTTACCTATTCTGCAAGCTGCTTGGACTACAATGCCACTGGAAGAACCAAGGCCCTTGTATTGCATGTTGGCCATTCATGATTTGCCCATGGAGTGGCCTCTAGCTGTAATTCTTGTTAAGAGTCCAACTTTTCATGGAAGGAAACTGTGATGATAAAAGGGGACTCACAGTGGATACTCTCCCATTTCAGCACCTGCAAAGTAATTACATTGAACTGCCAGAATCTGAGATACAGCTACAATTTGGTATGAGGAGACAAATTGAGCCACTTTCCATCAACCCAAGGTATCACAGTATAGTAGTATTCCCACATGAAGTGTGTTGTGATTGATGTCAATCCAGCAGAAGAAACACTCCCCAACTGACCTTTGGACCCAGTTCAACAGAGAATGGACCGTAGGGTCCAGTTGAGGTTTTTGGATGCTGCTTTATTTGATCCTGTTAATTAGGACCTAATGCCTCATATGCCCTATAGCACGTATTTGTTATTTGTACTTTACATCTTGTTCTTCAAGTGTTAGGGATCTAGGGGAGCCCAAGGATGTCTGATCCGACATCCTAATAGTGCCTTTAACTGGACCACCTGTTGGATATGGGCGCACACCTCTTCCTCACTGGGTGGGCATGGGGGCAGACATTCCAGACTTGTGTGATTAGTCTTTTGTAATCAATAAAGGTTAACTTAATTATGAAACCAATTTGTATTGTCCTAGGCCGAAGAGTGAATTTTCCTCACTTATTCACTTTTAACCGGGAAAAGTTCACTTCCCTTTCACAATTCTTGCTGCCCTTAATCTTACAACATGATGTCAAACTGCCAGTTCTGTATTGTGAGCAAAATGGGACACAAAGTCTGACAATGGGTGACTGATGGGATATTATTGTACCTTTCTCTGAGATGGAATGTGTCTGTTTGGGAGGAAAAGGGCCTTTTGAAGACTGTTCTCTTTCTTTTTTAAAGGATAACCCCACCATGGTTTTCTTTTAACAGGATCTATGCCAATCAATTGATCAATGAGCATTGATTAAATATCTACTTAATCCAGGGGTATAAAAAGTGACAGTAGACAATCCCTGCCTCCAAGAAGCTTACAATTTAACAGAGGAGACAATATGTAAGCAGATATCCAAAGCAAAGTCCTAGAATTTAGATGGAATGAGAAAGACTTCCTGTACAAAATAGGATTTCAGCTGGGACTCAGGAAGCTGGGAAGTAGGTAGGAGGAGGGAGGGCTCCCCTTCACACATTCTCCATGCCAGTTAAATTTAGCAAATTTGCTGTTTCCTGTGATCCTTGCCTGGAAAACTCTCCCTCTTCACTTTTACTTAGAAGAATCTTAGATTCCTTCAAGGCTGGCATCAACACCACATTCCTCAAGAGACCTTTCCAGTAGGGTGGAAATTTTGTCCTAGGGGAAATTTTCTTTTGTATTTTACCCCAGTAAAGTTAGTTCCTCAAGGGCAGGGATTACTAGCATTTATATCTCCAGTGACTAGTACATTTAATAAATCCCCTTCAATTTAGATGAATTGTTTCTATTCTCTCCCCTCCACATATCATCTCATATTTTATCTGTTGAAACGTTGTAACCCCATAGTAGACTAGAAGCTTCACGATGGCAGAATATTGTGTCTGGAGACAGAATGGCACTAGGGTAGATACAGTGCTAGTCGTGAAGTAATAAAAATCTGGGATCAATGCCACTAGCGGAGAGATTTTAGGAACGTGGACTAACCTCTGAATCTCAATTCTTCATTTAAAAAATGAAGTGGTTGGGCTGAATCTGATATTCCTTCTGATTTGAAATCTGTTTCTATGCGTTCTGCACCCACACTCTCAGTGACTAGTAAATAAAACCAACTAGATAGGAAAAAGATCTTGTCCACAAAAATGGGAAAGCCAGCAAAGGACTTGGGGCTATTGAAATTCAAAGCAGATTAAATATTTTATCATTGGAGAGGGAGAGCCTGAGGATCCACTCAGTTAATGGGGCCTCTGGGGTAGAGAGTGGTCTTTATTGTGCCTATTTTACAGTGGATAACTGGCCCACAGTAGTTTCCATCAAAAGGACTTAGCAAGGGAGGAAGGTAAAGCCAGGCTTTAGAAACTAGAGCTGTCTTGAGTCCAAGTGGGATGAACTCAGTTGCTGGCTGACAGTCAGAGCTGTATGGGGCCTGAGGGAAGGCTGCCAAAGAAGGAGTGATGAGATGGCCATGGACAGAGACAAGAGAGATGAAGAGAGGGAAGGAGTAAGAAAGAATAAAGTGTGGGGGGGGAGAGAAAAAGGGAGGGGGGAGAGAGAGAGAGAGAGAGAGAGAGAGAGAGAGAGAGAGAGAGAGAGAGAGAGAGAAGAGAGAGGGAGAGAGAGCTGGCACTTGGCTGGCAGTGGGTCATACAGAACCTCCATCTCTCAAAGCTGAGCCAAGACAAGCCTAGCAGATGGTGGAGAAAAGGAAAACAGATGGAAGGAAAGTTGGTAGATGCCTGGGAAGATCTATTACAGAGAGATTGGGGGTAGGCAAGGAGGAACTTTAGCTTGGTTTAGATGAACACATTGACCCACAAAGAGAAATCTTATGGAGACAGGAAGTCTGGTGACTGCACCCTGGGAAATGGATAAAGGTTTAGGGTCTCTGGTTCAGTTAAGAAGAGATCAACTCTAGTGGTCTCCAACCATGTGGTCTCTTCCCTCTTTTAGAAAAATTCAAGCAGGCAATTAACTTTCTATATTGGATCTAATTATTGGGGGCGGGGGATGAAGGAGGTCACAGAAAGGAAAGAGGAGCCAGAAAGGTAGATTAGCTGCTCCCGGAATTTGCAATGGATTTCAGGGTTCCCTGGATTTAGAACCAGAGGGAATGGTAGAGATCCAATAGCCTAAACTGTTATTTTACAATTGACCACACAGGTATTGGCAACAAAGTGATGAGTGAAAGGGTAGAAAAGATTATTTAGCTCCTACTTTAAACCAGATGGGGATGTGAAGACAAGAGAGAAGAATCCACTTTCCTGAAAGAGCTTCCATTCTGATCTGGAGAGTAGAGTGTTATCCACTGCTCAATGTTGGGAAAAACTGAAGTGATCACCTAAACTAACCCTCTAAAACTCTTTTATGATTCTTTGAAAGATTTTGGTTTTTCTACAATGTTGTTGGATGAGCATGTGATCGATCCATGAGTGTGTATTAATTGCTCACTATCAAACACCTACCTACTATGTGCCCCAAAATATGTTAGGGACTGGGGATAAGAAAGATAAAAACATATGTTCCCTACCCTCAAGAAGTTGGTTTTAAGTTTGAGTTTGACAGACTTTGCAAAAGGACAAACATTTGGGCACCATTTTGTTACCCATTTTGGTAGAGGTGTTAAATGAGGGAGGAGGGGCGGGAAAGAGAATTCACAGGGAGCTAGAAATCTTGGGACTTCCCCTCTACCACAGAAGCACTGGGCTGAAGGGCAGTTTTTTCACCCTTCTCTGGCATTGTGAGAATTACAATTGTGATGATATGGTTGGCTTGCTTCTATTCCTCCTATACCATCTTCCATTTCCCACTGGCATTCCTGGAATTGTCCCCTCCTCAGAGCCAGCTCATAGTATTTTTAGCTCCTTTCAAGGTTCAGATGAAGTAATACTGCCTACAAAAGTCTAACCTGATCCTTCCAGTGGCTAATACCTTTCCCAGAATTTCTTATTTAATTTTCTGTGTACAAATTATTCCTTATCTTGTTGCCTTTGATGAGTGGAGACTTAATTTTGTCTTTGTTCTCCAGTGCCTACCACATAGTAGGAGCATCATAGATGCATGAGAAATAGCCTACATTTGTGTATTGTTTTAATGTTGGAAACCCTGGCTTCAAGCAGATTTGGTTTGAAGAACCTGGCTATTGATAAGGATGCTGGTATGAAATGGCTCCAAGTGGATTGTGTGGATGACTGCCATTGCTGAGGACTTCAGAGGATCCCTTCTCATCCCTTCTCTCTCTCGCCCACAAAACTTCTTGCCAGAGTTCTAAGCAATCAACCAGCACTTATTTAGCACTTACTGACTTAGTCGTATCCTATACTATTTGAGGTTGAGGGGACACAAAGAAAAAATGGCTATTCCCTAGCAACAAAACTGGGAATAGTTATTACAACATGTTGGCTAGCCATTCCCTAATTATTAAATTACTAAAATGTCATTGTAAAAATCCTGGATGTTCCCCTAAGCCGGGAACTTCATTCATAGCTTCTGTCTGCAGTAATAGGGAACCCCATGAATCTACTGTGAGTGCTCTAAAGAAGGAAATCCAAAGAGGATCCTAAGTGAAAGCTACCCCCTAAGTCTTCGAAGGTTCTATTCTATGTCTTCTGAGCAAGGAGGCCTTTCTTTGCCACCTGCAAACGGTCACAGAGAGCAATTAAGCATGAGACAGACTGGATTGGGGGGTTGGGGGAGGAAGAGGATGGAGCAATTTCTATCAGCTCAATCAATCTCCAGAATGTTGCACTTCTTTCTACTTTGCCAGGAAGCTGTCTATCCTATAGAGCTTGGTTGATTCACTGAGGCCAATATTTTCACTTCTCCACAGTCCATTTAATACATTTCAAAGCCTAAAGTTATAGAGTCCTTACCAAGGAAAACATATCTCTCCCTATTCCCAAGTTTTTTGAATATAGATTTAGCACTGGAAAGGACAGAGTACAACTGATGCAAAACCTTCACTTCACAGATGGAGGAAACTGAGACTCAGAGAGTCATTATTTGCCCAAGATTATTTCTAGTGCTCTTTTCCTCGTACCAGCCATACACTGTGTTCAAATATATCAGTTTTAAAATAAAATAGGTTCTAAAGAAATCTATACTGCTTTGTATATAAGTCTCTTTCTAGTTGGGCTATCTGACTTCAAGACTAAGGAATTTCTAAATTTTTTCTTTTTAACTTTTGATAATGTAGTTGAAATATGATTTCTAGTCATCTTTCTTTAAAAATAAATTTAAAGAATTTTATTGAAATCTTTTGTTTTTGTACACACATGTACACACATGTACACACACACACACACACACACACACACCCTTTCCTGACCAAGGAAGTCATCCTTCTGTAACAAGAAACGAAAAATAAAGAAAAAACCCAGCTCATCAAAACTGAAGACCAACTGAGAGTCTGACAGTATTTATAACAGGGACAGCTGGTTTCACTCTCCATAATCTATTTCAGATATTTTGACCCAAATGTCCCTTTAGCACATTGAGGACCCCAGAGTGACTGTGAAATAAACAGATAGCTAGCTAGATTTACTCAAATGCTTGATCTTTAATCACAACTTGACTGAAGCTATTCAGTCCCTGTCTCTCACCACCTCCAATCCCTTCACTTCCCATTCTACTTAGCCATTTGTTCCCACCTTTCTAATGGTAATAAATCAACCTAAAGTCAAGGTGCACTTTCAAAAGATTGGACCATCATCTCAAAAGAGAAGTATTCTTGGAAGTTTTTATTTAAACCTTGAAAGCAAGCTCAAGTAGATGGCCCTGAAGGAGAAGAAGGAATAAAAAAGGGATACCAGAAGAACCAGATAGAATGGGGAGGCTTGGAAAGACCAGGTAAAGAATAGTATGGGACAAGTCATTCAGTCACAAACTAACAGGTATTTATTAAGCACCTACAATACGCCAAACACTGTGCTGGTACTAGGGACAGAAAGACAAAAAACCCAAACAGTCCTTCCTCTCACAGAGCTCATGTGTGTGAGATGGCTCCTATAGGACAATTCACATTTGCTAACCAAGTATATTTAAAGAGGATAAGAGAATGTTTGTTGAATGAATTGTGAACAAATAGTAATGCTAATGTCACATTTATGTTACACTTCTCCCTACTTTGCCTGGGGGTCTCAGGCAGGCCCTCCTTCCACCTCCTGGAAAATAGTGGAGAGATGGGGGGGGTCAGAAGACCCCAAGTCTAGCCCTAGCTCTGAAATTAGTTGTGCGATCAAGGCAAGTCAATTAACTAATGGCTCTGAGCCTCAGTTTCTTTGGCAACATGGACAAGATTCTTTCAGCTCAAAAATCGAAGAAATTCACACTATTCAGTCTTGAAAAGTTGTAGTAAGTAGATAATAGCTAAAAATGTAAATCATCACCCCTTGCAGCCAGGCCTGGAGTTAGGAAGACTTGAACTCAAATCCAAACCCCAGATATTTACTGGCTGTGTGGCCCTGGGCAAATCGCTTCATTCACCCTGTCTGCCTCAGTTTTCTCATCTGTGAAATGGGTTGGAGAAGGAAGTGATAACTCACTCCAGTATGTTTTTGTCAAGGAAAGTTCAAATGGGGCCATGAAGACAGAAAGGAACGGAACAAGCCCACCCTAGGGCTCTCCGAACCCAACTCCGCTTTCCCCATTTGGATCCCACAGCAGATTCCATACACTAACATTGCTTCAGAGACTCGAAACACCCCACACTTTCACAACTGCTTGGCTCTAGTGGGGAGCCCACACTTCTGTAAATACCGCCACGAAGTGTTCCATCCAGAAAACCCAACACCCTCTGCCACTCCGGCCTAGACAGAGGTGCCCTTCCACACTCATCTCACCCAGGGCCAAGGGGTACCAGGAGAAGAGGCCGCAAGAGTAAGACCCCCCCCCCTCCAAGGCAGACTTTTGCCGAGACCAAAAGACTGAGACACTTCTGCACAACTTCCAACAGGGCCCAGGAGGGGGAACTTAGTAAACGTGGAAGTCTCTTGTTTGGAAGGCCTGGGGAAGACATCCAGAGGAGGGGGCGGCCGTGGGGCCCAGAGAGGGTGGACGTGCCATCGCATGGGAAGGGGAGGCAGGACCTAGAGTCCAGATGCTCAGCCCCCAGGTCGGCGGGGAGAAGTGGGAGCCCCCAGGAGTGCAGGGGAAGACAAAAGAGTGCTGCTGGGGAAGTCATCCCGAGGGAGTGGGCCAGGAGGAACCCCACAGCGAAAGAGCCCCCTCTCTCCCGGGCAGTGCCAAGGCTGCGGGGCTGGGGATGCTCCCAGGTGCTCCCCCGCCCCCCTCACCTCCCCCAGCCCTTCTGCCCCCCCTTACCATCTGGGCCACCTTGAGCAAGGCGGGGTAGCTGGCGGGGTATCCGCGGGCCAGCGGCAGCCCCTCGGAGGGGCCGGGGCCCGGGGGGGGCGCCCCCACCCCGACCAGGCCGCTGCTGCTGCACGTGGTGCGGACCAGCCCGGGGCCGGGCGCCCTGGCTCCGGGGCCGTGGGGCCGAGGGTCCATCTGCCCGGCGCGGCTGCTGCCCGGGCCCCCCGCCCGCCTCTCCAGGGCTCCGGGACCTGCCGAGGCGCCCAGGGAGGGCCCGGGGGGCGGGCTGGGGGCGGGCCCTCGGACAGGTTGGGGGGGCCGGGACGGGGGAGCTGCCCGCCCCTGCCGGGGCCGCCCTCAGCCTTGGCTCTGACCCTGCCCTTGACCCTGGGCTGCCCCTGCCCGGACGGGGGGGGGGGAGGCGGGCCAGGCCCCCCGCCCCAGTCCGGAGCCTGGCAGGGGCGGGGTCAGGGGAGGAAGAGCCCGGGCCGCCCAGGGCGGAACAGGATCCAGATGTGGGCTGGGGGGGGAGGCGCGAAAAGCAGCTGAGGGGGGCAGCTGGGAGCCCGCCCCGCCGCCACCCCCACGGCCGAGCCCCCGGAATCCGGGGGACCCCGGGCCCCGGGGAGCCGCCGCCTGGCCTCATCTCACGCGCACCAGGCTTTGGGGATCCCCGAGAACCAGCCCGGGCCTCGCCTCGGGGAACAGGAAACTCGCCCTTGTGGGGAGCCGGGGCGGGTCCAGGGGTGCCGCTGCCAGGCGATCCCCGGCGATCCCCGGATCCTGAAGGGCCCCTCGGGACAAATGCGGGGCCCTCCCCCCGCACGACTTTTTTTTTTTTTAGGTTTTTGCAAGGCAAACCGGGTTAAGCGGCTTGCCCAAGGCCACACAGCTAGGGAATTATTGAGTGTCTGAGACCGGATTTGAACCCAGGTCCTCCTGACTGCAGGGCCGGTGCTCTATCCACTGAGCCACCGAGCCGCCCCTCCCGCACGACTTCTCGCACTCGGGGCCTTTGGCCGGGGGCTGTGCCCACGGGGCTCCAGAGGAAGCCACTTACAGCTGTGGGGCGCGTGGGGGGGCTTCCAAAGGGCCCCTCCCTTCCAGACGGCCGAGAGTGAGTTCAAGTGTGGGGTCTGGAGAACACTGGGAATTACACCCCAAAGGCTGTCGGGGCTGGTGAGCAGCCCCTGCAGTATTTGTAGCTGCAGTTTGGGGAGTCGAGAGAGCCCAGCTCTAGTGTCCGATATCTGGAGAAGTGGTTTGGGGGCGTCGCAGAGACCGGCGATCTAACTTGGGGCCCATCTATTGTGTACTGTTCCTAGAAGCAGTTTGGGGCAGTGGCAGAGAACCGAGCCCCAGGCTGGTGCCCATGCGTCGGCGGGGCTGAACCAGCGGTAGCAGACTATGGAGACTGAGTTGGTGCTGGAAGAGATTTTGAGGGCCGTCGAGTTCCACCTCCATCATTTTCCAGAGAGGGAAACTGAGGCCCAGGACGTTGCATGTTGCCAGAGGTTGCTCACAAGGATCTTGGTTGGGATTGTGAATCTAAGTCTTTTTCATCAAAACCCCCCAGGACTCTATATTCTCTCTATCAGACTGTAGATTAAGAACCCCCCCCCCTTGGGGCGGCTAGGTGGTGCAGTGGATAGAGCACCGGCCCCAGAGTCAGGAGGACCTGAGTTCAAATGTGGCCTCAGACACTTAATAATGACCTTGCTGTGTGGCCCTGGGCAAGCCACTTAACCCCACTGCCTTGCAAAAAAGCCTAAAAAAACATTACGATAGAAGACCCCCCCCCAACAATAAGATAAAGCAGTGGGAAAAGGACCTGAATTCCCATGAAGGTCAATGCCTAGGCTTGGTCAGACGATGAAGAATATTTCCCTCTTAATTAGCATTTCGGAATGTTGTCTCCTGGGTAAGCCTGGATAATTTTGGGGATTCTCTTAGCTCTTTGCTTTTTATGAGGGAGTGTTCTGGAGCAGGGGAAAGCAAAACTGAAGTTGATTCTGTGTCTGTTTTAAGGATTTTAAACAATATGACTAGTCATTTTTTTCAGGGCGCATGGGTGGACCAGGTGGGGAAGGGTCTTCAGACTGTGTCAGAAACTTCTTGCATGGAAATTTTTTCCAGCACTTATAATGTCGATGCATAGAGGGTTTAAGGAGTGACTTAGAGGTTACTTGACTTGACCAGGCCCAACCACTTTTATCCTCCAGCCTGGTGGTTCTCAATCTTTTCCACTGGGGTAGAACCTTTTAGTTTAAACAAAAGATTGACTGGACTTTTTTTTTTTTTGCAAGACAAATGGGACTGAGTGGCTTGCCCAAGGCCACGCAATTAGGTCATTATTAAGTGTCTGAGGCCAGATTTGAACTCAGGTTCTCCTGAGTCCAGGGCCTGTGCACTATCCACTGTACCACCTGAACTTTTATTTTTTGACAGAATTCTGAAATTATTTGAATGCCTCCTAATGAAAAACATAATGAAAGCTAAACTGTGCCACCTCTTCGTAAGTTATAGTCTCATTAAGTTTTCTGGGTACTGAGTTGTTAAGTGACTTGTCCAGGGTCTAAAACCAGCAGCAATAATGGCAAGCACATGAGAGGTAGACAGTCATTCTTCTCTTCTTCAACCTACTCATAACTATTTGATAAGAGTGGGAGAGACTTGGGGCAATGGATAGAATCAAGATCATCTTTCTTGATCTGCATTAGGAATGAGGCAGGTTGGTGATAGCTCAGAGAATGCCCATGGTGAGCCTTTTTGGCTGCTCATAATGAGACTGGGTTGCACTGGGTATTATTGGGATCTTAAGTTTGAACCCATATTTTCTGGTTTGAAATCTGAAGCAGAATTAAAATCTGTGTCAGTGTTCATGGCCTTGCTTCAAATTGCCCCAGATTTCTTTGTATCTTAGCCTGGAAGGATTGTTGTATGACAATCTCTAAGGCAAAAAAATGGAAGACAGGCCATCTAGTTGTCGCAACAGGGATTCTGTTTAAAAGTCCTTCCTAATCACAATATCTACCCATGATATGGTAGTCTCTTCTGGCAACCTGTTGACCAAGCAGTTCATACTGCTTATGGCCTTACTCATGTCCTGCCTGTTCTGTGGTATTGAAGATGAGTCTCAAGAGTATGTATGGCCCACGGGAGGAGTACCTGAGTTCAAATCTGACCTCAGACATTTAAAAATTCTCTAGCTGAGTGACCTTGGGCAAGTCACTGAACCCCACTGCCTTGCAAAAACCAAAAAAAAAAAAGAGTATGGCCCATGCTTTCTGTTTCATCTGCATTCTCCCTACCCTTTTCTCCTCAGTTCCCCACCCCCACCTTTAGCCAATCCCATTCTCTGTTCAGAATTCCTCCTTTTGTTAGCTTTATTCACCTACCACTTGTGGTGGGATTCTACTAAAGTCCACTTCCGAGTCTCATCATAGTGTGAAGGTGATGGTGGTTCTTCGAGGAGATTGCTAATGGAAAACAAACTCCAGCAGATGCTACATGACTGAGGAAGCTTCAGATACTGGCCCTGGGATGGGTAGAATGTCTCTTGTCTGAGATAGCAGAGAGGCTTGTCACTAAAAAGGGGGGGCCTGTCGATGATGTATTTCTTTTCAGGTAGAGCAAACTGAGGAACAGATGGAATATACAAGCTGGGTCTATCCTGCCCTGTCAGGCCCCCTGTACTTTTGGGAATATGGTGGTAGCCAACAAGGTGAGAAGTAATGGTGATTGTATTTGAACCCAAATTTTCTGGTTTGAAATCAGAGGCAGGATTAAAATCTGTATTGGTATTCATGACCCTGCTTTAATTCTCTCAGATTTCTTTGTACCTCAGCCTAGAGGGGACCTCTCCTTACAGGTGCAACTGAAAACTCAAATAAATGCTAAAATGAATCAAATCCCCTGAGCAAATCTATTCTTATGTTGTGTCTTTGGCCAGATCATTCTTTTGTAGGGTTCGATGCAGATTAATGAATTGCTTAAAGGATTTTATTGATTTGCAGTGAAAGGGTAAGTATATCAAATTAAAACTACCCAACTTCACCAATAAAAATATAAAAATTTTGGAAGGCCCATGAGGTGAATACAGATGGTGAGTGCAGATGGCAAACAACTAAAGAACAAGTGCATTATTAATAGAATCTGAGAATTGATTCCTTCCTTTTTTATGCTGGAAGGGATGGGAACAATTATTTAGACAATAAATTCATTTCACAGATGAGGAAACTGAGGCCCAGGAAGAGGAAGTCACATGGCCAAGTTCATATTATTTGGTTCCCTTATGGTCTTTCATGCAAAATTGACATTCTGAATAACTCAAGAAAAAAATTTTACAACAGTCTTCCAGGTCTCCCAGGCCCCTGCCCCACCTTCAGTGTCTCCCCCAGATCTGGGAGAACAGACAACATTCTTGCCAGAATAATCCCTGAGTTTATGAGCCTTTTCAAATTGTAAATCAATTCTAGCATGGAATGGTTTGTGTTTTGTTCCGGGGGGTTTCTGTTGGTGTCGTTCACCTTCCTTCCAAATTCAAACCAGAAGTAATTCATGGCCTATTTTGATTAATAGAAAACGTTACTGGAGAATCATAAGACAAATGCTTTAGTCACCTAAACACCCTCACTGTTGAAAAGTATTCATGAACCCTGCCTCTCTACCCTCAAAAGAGGAAATTCTGATTTCCTTTCAGTTAAAAATAAGTGCCTGTTTCCCCATGTGGTGGTCTGTATAGTACACAAAGGAAGAGTTCAGAGACCCAAGATGTTCCAAGACACAAAACCAGTCATCATTTTTCATCAGGGCAAAAGTGAGCCTGTGGTCTTCTGGGCCATGGATCATAACAGGTCACCATTCCCAGAGATCTAGAAGCCTTTGAGTGTGGGGAGCATAGGCCTGTGGGGCAGGACACCTTTCCCCCTACAGTCATTATTCATTTCATCAATGTCCCTTCTGTACAAGTGTGTGAAAAACAACCTGGATCCATACCCAACCCAAACCAGGAGCGTGAAACCCAACTTCTGTCTAGAGCTGTTCAGTGGGCAGCACCCCAAAAACCAGTTAAAAAAGCCAAGATCTGAGCTAAGGGATTGGTTTGGGTGGCTCATTTTTGGTGCCCATTGGTCTTGCTGGACTTTCTCTTGCCAACTCAATATGTGAAAGGAGAGGTTGGTGAAGAAGGGAGGAGAGAAAGGAAGAGCTTCAACAGTCCAGGGGATCAAAGAATCTTAGAACCCAAAAAGGTTCTTAGAGGGAAGTCAGGGTGGAGCCATGAAAAGGGCAGTAATTTGGGGTTCAGAAAACTCCAGAATTTGCCACCAAATTTGTGTCTCTGCTTCTGTCAACTGTCTAGGCCTCAGTTTCCTTGTCTGTAAAATAGGGGGTGGGACTAGATCTCCCCTAAGATCCCTTCCCACTCTAAAACTAGCACCTTCTGATCCACTGGGCCAATGCCATAGTCAAATTTTTCCAGCCCAGGAAGCTGGGGAGGGAAGCAGTTCCTCCCACAACTCCCAGCGAGTCAGCAGTAGAGCCAGGTCAAATCCAGTTGTCCTGACTTCTGGGCCACTGGACCACACCACTTCCAAAACAGCCATGTCCCAAGATGCCCTTCGGTCAGTCATGCAGAACCCAGGCACCTTAAGGAGTGGGTGACCAATATTCAGCAACCTTGTTTCCCAACATCCTTGGCACCCATTCCTTCTTTGACTTGGTCCGCCAAAAGCTAACCCTTTTTCATGGAGCTGTTGGGCTGCCAAGGAGTACATGTGGTAACTGGGTACAATTTGTCTCACAGAGAGAATAAATAGAACATGAGTAGGGTCTTGTGGAAACACATGAATAAGCAGAAAGGATCAACTTTGCCCAGAATCTTGGTTTAAGTTTTGCTGTTCAAAACGAGACAATGATATTCCTGTATTCTTAAAGAAATGGAAAAATTGAACACTTTAAAGGGGTGGAGCAATATCACTTCCCCCAAGTAGGTGTCCCCCGTGGGTTTTGTTGCCTCCCTTCTCTCGACTTTATTAATAATAGTAACATGGAATCATAGAGCATTGAAGGCTCCTCATGATCAGGTTCCCATCTACCTTCACAGACTTATTTTGTATTGCTCAGTGCTACTCAGGCCCCAGTGACTTGCTGGCTATCTGCAGTATAGGACATCCCATCTCCAGAGAGTCTCTGCCCTCACATGGTGGGAATGTGCTTCCTCTGTTTGTCTCCACCAAGCTCAATCTTCCCCTTTCTTCTAAGCACAGTCTAGCTGCCATCTCCTCCCTGAATCCCAGGTTGATGCTCTCTTCCTTTAAAAACAACATTCTTTTTATGTACTTTCCATTCATTTGTGTGTCACCACTGTCCCACCACCCCAGTAGGATGAAAACTCAAGGGCAAAGAGTGCTGAGTGGAGACAGATGGGTGGTGCAGTGAATAGAAAGTTGTGTAAGGGAAGACCTGAGTTCAAATCCAGCCTCTGGTGCTTACCAGCACCGGGCAAGTCACTTAACCTGTTTGCCTTGGTTTTCACAACTGTAAAATAGGAATAATAAAACGAAATGGTTGTAAGGATCAATTAAAATAGTATTTGTAGTTCTTCTCTTCCCTTGAGCCATAGTGGGTAATCATTTAAAATGGTGAGGTGTTCTCTTGACCCAGAGAACCCCACAAAATCACACAAGTCAAGGGGTTCAAATCTCCGGGTCTGCTTCAAGAACACCTGTGAAACATCCTAAGCCATCAAGGGCACACATATCTAAAAAGCTATCAAGTATTTGAAAGATGTCACATTGAAGAAACGATGCGTTGCATTCTGTTGACAGAATGGTGGCGTTGGCAGGTGTGCCCAGACTAAGCAGTGGGGTTGGACACAGGGTCGTTGGCGAAAAAAGGGTGCTGAGTTCTTGCTGCATATGCTTAAAAATGCAGAGAGCAACGCTGAATTAAAGGGTTTGGATGTGGATTCTCTTGACATGGAGCACATCCAGGTTAAGAAGGCCCCCAAAATGAGACGGTGTACTTACAGGGCTCATGGTCGAACCAACCCATACACGAGTTCTCCTTGCCGTATTGAGATGATGCTTACCGAAAAGGAACAAATTGTTCCTAAACCCTAAGAGGAAGTTGCTCAAAAGAAAAAGATATCCCAGAAGAAACTGAAGAAACAGAAGCTTATGGCATGAGAGGAAATGTGACATTAGAGTGCAAAGTGAAATGAAAGAATTTCTTACCATAAAAAAAATAGTATTTGTAAAAATATTTAGCACAACGCCTGGAACTATATCAGGCTTGTTCCCCTCCCTCCTAGTGTTTTTGTCCTTGTATTCCTAGTACTTTGTATTTAGTAGACACTTAATAAGTGTTGGATTGTCTTGAACTTTCGAGGGATAAGGAATCTTGAAGATTATCTAGGCTTCTTTTTTCCTGTCCAAATTCACAGACTTCTCTACCCCAGTCTCATTTTTTCATAGTAAGAAAACTGAGGCCCAGTGAGTCAATGGCATGACAAGCTCAATGACTGGATTTGTACGAGTTCCTGGGAATATCCTGCCTCTGTCCCCCAACTCCCTGGGCTCAGACATTGTGAAGGATGACTCTTTACAGAATGCTGAGCAGCCAAGGACCTGGAGACAAAGTTCTCACCCCTCCTGGCTACTCATTCACCCTAGTTTAGTGGCTGTTACACTTGAAGAGTCAGCCTCAGTTTATGTGTGTGAATGTGGGTGGGTATGGAGTGGCTGGTGCGGGAGGTGTTCCACAGCAAGAAGGGTCTGCAAGGAGAAACCTCCACAAATCAGAGGGTCATAGGCATGTCTGGCATCTTTCATTAGGGGGCATGGTTGGGAAACTTGGTTTTATTTTTGTTCTCACTCATTCATTGCGTGCCCAATCGTGCAGGATATTATTTTTATTCAGCACTAAATAAAGGAAAAACCACTTAAACACAATATGACAAACCCAATCTTAAAACTGAAAGGGGACAATATGCAATTAAATTAGAAGACAAAGTTCCTGTTCATTTTTGTTGGTTTGCTGGTTCTTAAAGGGACTTTGGGGTAGACCTGAGAACCTCCTGTGTTATCTTCTATGAAAGGGACACAAATCCCTGCTTTCTCTAGGTCTTCTACCTCATTCTTTTGAAAAGATTATCTTTATTTGATCTTCACAATAGCTTATATGAGACAGCCTGGGCTATCCAGATCACTAGACTTGATTCAGGAAGACCTGAGTTCAAATCCTCTCAGCTACTTATTAGTTATGTGAGTTTACCTTCAGGGCTTCTGTCCTCAGCTATAAAAATGAGCACCTCCCTCCCTCCCAAGGTTGTGGTGAGGATCAAATGTTAGCGTTGTTGCGAGTTAGATCATTAGGTAGTACAAGGATTATTCCGTCCATTTTAATAGATGAAGACACATGGGCCTGGAAGGGTCAACTGTAGTCTTATAATGAATTTGGCAAGGACTTGAACCCAAATCTGAATTCCAAGGTCATATCCACTGGGGATGTAGTAGAAAAGCTTCTTGGTTAGACATCACTTGGGTCACCATTGGGACCAACTCAGACTTCCTATGACTGACCAGCTCCAATCACCTACACCTACAACATCGACCAACATAGACGCCTTTTTTCTTGTCTCCCTACTATATCTTCAAGGGTACATAGTAGGGGCTTAAAAAGTGCTGGATGACAGATTGGCTGATTCAGCCTCTTTCAGATGGAAAACTCTAGGGGCAGAGACTTTATTTCCTTTACAATCTCCAGAACTGTTCAGCCCTGTTCTAAAAAAATATGTTGACAAGACTAATTAGAATAGAACTTGGAGGGTTAACTGGGTGAATAGAGCACCAGCTCTGGAATCAGGAGGACCTGAGTTCAAATCTAGCCTCAAATACTTAATAATTACTCAGTTGTGTGACCTTATCAAAAAATAAAAGGATAGATCTTGGAATCCTGGCTTTCCTTTGGATGATGAAAATCTTTCACTCCCCAATCTGCCCACTTTATATATAAAACAAGATCATCCAAGTCTGATGGTACTTTATTATTTATGTAGGATAATAGGAATATAAGTCAGCCTCTCCTGGAAAACAGGGTCCTTACACAGGAGGGAAAGTAAGCTGGAGAATTGGTTTCCAGCATTGTTGTTCATCCTTCATTCTTGAAGTCAATCCATGACATCCTGTCTTGACTTGCAGGAAAACATATGTATGAAAAAAGTCTTTTTTTTCCCCCTTACCCTTGTCCTGGATAATCTTCTGATATAAATTGGAAAAACAAAGGAAGTCAGTTGGTGGGATAGGTAGAGGGTTAGATTTGGAGTCCAAAATATCTGAGTTCAAATGCTGCCTTAGTTTTTTGCTAGCTTTGGGAAAATTACATAAGCTCTCAGCCTTCATTTCCTCAACTGTAAAATCAAGATAATATTAGCACTTACTTCACAGGATGGCTGTGAGATTTACATAATATCTAAATTGCTTTGCAAACTTTAAAGTGTTATATAAATTAGCTATTATTATGTCCTTTTTCCCTTGGAGAAGGCAGGAAGACCAAGGCAGAAGTAGATAAAAAAATTGATGGGGTCACTGATATAACCTAAAGATCAAAGGAATTTTACCATATTCATCCTTATGTAACTTACTTAGGGCTGGTGTATTCATTATTTGAGTTTTTAAAAAAAAATTATTTAATTAAGGCAATGGGGTTAAGTGACTTGCCCAAGGTCACACAGCTAGGTGATTAAGTGTCTGAGGCCAGATTTGAACGCAGTTCCTTCTGACTCCAGGGCTGATGCTCTATCTACTGCATTACCTAGCTTCCCCTAGGGTTGGTGTATTCAAAGGTATCCTGGGTTTTCTTCTCCTAAATTAGCAGATTTTATAAAGGGCTCTCATTTTCTTTGCAATTCTGAGAATAACTCTGAATACCTCGAATCCAGGGCCATCTCCTGATTCCTATCTGGCCACTGGACCCAGATGTCTCTGGAAGGGTCTTGCAAAAAAGCAAAATAACAAAAATGAAAGAATGCAGGTGATGAGTTAACCCCCTGCCCTTGCTCTCATGATCCAGGTAGAAGGTTTCTCATAAATAATCTTGCATGCGCTCATTTTCCTGTGGAGCCACGAACATTGGTTGCAGTGAAAGGCTTCATTTTTCTGTAATTCCACCTCCCCCCAACTCTGAACACTGAAATTCATGGGTGATTTTCAAACATTTAATCAAAAAAGGCCAGCCATTTAAAGGTTAGGTTTACAAAGTGGATGCAAATTTAACATTAGCAACTCTGTTACTTATTGTCTAGGAAAAATAGGATTTACAAAGTTTGTAACAATGTACTGAAAAGGTTTTGAACTAAGGATTTACAGTGTTGTGTAAACAAGGATCCATTTTACTTGCAACCGACCCTAGTGACCACAATGGAACGAAGTGTACAAAAACACGCCCAAAACACAGTTCTCTGGAAATGTTCATCCTACCCAGGGCGGCCTTGACAGCAGCACTCTTTCCATGAATATCACTGTCAAAATGGCCATCACTGTACGGTCCGGGATCTCCACGATAGAAAGCTGAAATATGTGTTCCCAGCATAGCAGATTGTGACCACAAAGGCAAAGAACTGTGGGAAAGGAAGCAGGTTAGAGAGGGGTCTTATGGAACATTCTAATTAACCAGCTTAAGGGCCTACCCCCCTTGACCTGAACATTAGCAGAATGATCTAGCCAAAACAGCTTTATTGATTCAAGTCTGTTTTTGGCTGCCCCAGTTCTGCTTTTGGAAAAAGTAGAGATCATTTGTATCAAATAGAAGGTGGGGGCCATCCCTAGTTCGTACTGATTCCTCTCTGGCCACTGGACCCAAATGGCTCTGGAGGAGAGAAAGTGAGCCTGGTGACTTTGCACAGCAGCCCCCCCAACACACACACACACACACACACACACACACACACACACACACACACTTAAATCCCTCTGATGTCAATGGTCTTCTTTGAGAAGCTAAGGAACAAGTATAGAATATCAATAATATTTTCATTTTTTTTAGGTTTTTGCAAGGCAAATGGGATTAAGTGGCTTGCCTAATTATTAAGTGTCTGAGACCGGATTTGAACCCAGGTACTCCTGACTCCAGGGCCAGTGCTTTATCCACTGTGCCACCTAGCTGCTCCTAATATCTTCATTCTTAAGAGATCATAGAACTGTAAAGGACTTCAGGGCTCATCTGGTCTAATCTTCTTATTTTACAAATGAGGAAACTGAGGCCCAGAGAAGTTAAATAATTTCTCCAGGTGTATAGGCACTAAGTATCTGAGTCAGGATTTGAACTTGGGTTTTGTCCCCTCTTGCCTCTTGACATTTTCATTTTGTCTTTATCATCCCAGAACTGTGCATTAGGTGTTTGGGGGAGGAGAAGAGGGAGGATCAGGATCTTTGAGTTTATTTGTATTCTGGGGAGAAAAATTCCTTTCTTTAATGTGGATCTCTATATACCTTCTCTGTAGCTCATAGCTAGTGGGAGATTACAGGATTAGGTCCAGATCACATAGTCAGAATGTCAGAGATCTTCCTGACAGTCAGCTTTCTCTCCGCTCTACCATACTATCTCTTTCCTTATACACAATAGTCACTTAATAAATGCTCATTGAATAACGAATAATAACGAATTGAATGTAAGGATAATAATAACGAATAATGCTGAAATCCAGTTTTCTCATTAACAAGCACTTATTTTTTCAATTAGGAAATTTCCCTCCCATCTCCCCCTGCCCCTAGAAGAAAAAGGAATAAAAGCCTCATAACAAATATGCATAATCAAGCAAAACAAATTTTCAAATTGGTCATATCCAAAACTGTCTGTGCCATTCTATTTAGCTAGGTGGCACAGTGGATAGAGTGTTAATAGTGGATAAGTGACCAACTCGTGGTCAGGAGGACAAGAGTTCAAATCTGATCTCAAGACACTTATTAGCTGTGTGGCCTTGACTAAGTCACTTAACCCTGATTGCCTCCCATCTAGGGCCATCTCCTGTCATCCTGATTCACATCTGGCCCCTGGATTCAGATGGATCTGAGGGAGAAAGCGAGACTGGTGACTTAGTATAGCCCCCCTCCCCCACTCAAATCCAGTTCATGTGTTTATCATGGCACCACTTCCCAGATATCATGGTCTTCTTCAAGAGTGAAGGACAAATATCACCAGCTTCACAATATACAAATAGTTCTAAATATTATCTCAGTTTCCTCATCTGAAAAATGAAGAAAATAGCACTTGCATCATATGGTTGTCATGAGATTTATAAAGCCTTTGCAAAGTCAAAGTCGAGTACTATGGATATTATTCTTATCCTCACTTTTCCAGATGAGGAAACAGGATTCAATGACTCAGAAGCACTTAATAAATGTTCATGGATCACTTGGTTGCCAAAGGTCATACAGTAGGTGGTAGAATCAGGATTTGAAACCAGGTCTTCTGTCTCCAAACCCTACAGCGCTCTTTCCATTGCACAACAGCTGTCTACCAAAAAATATATGTAATTCAACTGAATTCTGCAAAATTTGGCTTCTGTAGGGATCACGCATTTCCTGGAGAGCTCTTCCTTCATATAAAACAAAATAAGAAGAAAGTTCCCATATCTAACTTAGCAATCAGCTCTCTCAGGAAGTCCTCTCTAAAGATAGACTTTGTTCTTCTGTCTCTAATCTGTTGTCTGCTTCTGGGGATTCTGGAGAATTGTCTGAATCAGCTCCCCGCATTGCTGCTGATTCCCAGCACAGCTCTCTTTCACAGAAGTCTGCTGGCAACAACTGCAGCAACGACTTAACTATAGAGATGTTTAGAATACTCTCTTTCCTCATCTCTGTCCCCTGTCTTCCTTGGCTTCTTTCAAGTCTCAGATAAAATCCAGTCTTTTACAGGAAGCCTTTCCTAACTGCTCTTAATTCTAGTACCTTCCTTCTCATATTTTCTCTTTCTCCTGTATATAATATGTTTGTATATTTGTTTGATGTTGTTCTCCCCATTAGATTGTAAGTTGCTTGGAGGCAGGGTTTGTCATTTACCTTTCTGTATCCCAGGCATTTAGCAGTATCTCTTGAATTCTGTCCCAGCATATAGTAGGGGCTTAACAAATTTTTTTTGACGGACTGACTTCTGTCTTCATAAGCAAGGAGTGGGGTGGGGAGGGGGACAGAGGCTCCATGAATAATCAGTGTGTTCAATGTCAGAGACTAAGAAAGTTTACTTACGGATGAGGCGGCCCAGCTGTTGTAATTGTGGCTGTCTCTCTCTTTGGTAACAGAGGAGGCGTCTACAATGGCGGCAATAAGGTATAAAACAAAGGCACTTCCATTAAAGCAGAGGCCCTGTGCCGAGACAAAGGAGAGATGGGGCTCAGTATTTGGGTGTATCTGAGCATGTGGCTTTCACGCAAACATGATGAACATTTCATAAATGCTAATAGAATGTAAGCTCCCAGAGGGCAGGTTCTAGCCTGATAACTTTATGTCAAGGATGAAGAGTGGAGGTCCAGAGAATGGAAACGAGCAGCCCCCACAGTCAAGTGCAAAGCTGTAAGAAGACCTGGGTCTTCTGGCTCTAGATAGAAATTTTTTCCTCCTGTACCACACTGCCCACCTTTCTCTAGGTTAGCCCTTCAGTAACTTCATCTATTAGGTTTTTCTTGAGAGGCAGCAGTCAGAGCTTGAACCTGGGTTTTCTACTTCCAAGACTAGGGTGCTTTCCCCCTCAACTCCTAGCATCTTTTTTGTAGTAATTACTCCCTCAGTTATTACCAGTTCAGACCTTATTTCATCAGAAGCACGCAATTTGCAGTCTCTTGGGGGGAAAAAAATGGGAAGACTTGTATGGACTGATTGAGCAGGAGAGGAGAAACAGGAGAATGGCAAACACAAAGTGAGGATATTGTCAAAATCACTATTTCTTCTCAGTAGAGAAATAAGGAATTACAGATGGAAAATACTGCATAGACTGTAGAATTTTTGTTTTGGGGGATGATTCATTTTTTTTTCTGGGGAGGGGAGTGGGAGTGGCATGATGGGAAATGAATCTGTTGAGAAAAAAGGCAAACCAGACATCTGAGGATGAAGTTTATTAACCACCTCCTGACAGTGAGGTCACAGACTAATATTCCATATGAGTCACAATTTTTAGACTTAGCCAATGTGGGAATTTGTTTTGTTTGACTTTACTTATGTGTTTCAAGAATCCTTCCTTCTGGGGTGGCTAGGTGTCATAGTGGATAAAGCACGGGCCTTGGAGTCAGGAGTACCTGGGTTCAAATCTGGTCTCAGGCACTTAATAATTACCTAGCTGTGTGGCCTTGGGCAAGCCACTTAACCCCATTTGCCTTGCAAAAACCTAAAAAAAAAAAAGAATCCTTACTTCCCTCCTTCCTTTCTTCCTTTTTGTTCCTTCTTGAGGGGAGGAAGAAGAAGAGATGGGAGAGAGAAAAAATAAATGCTTGATAATTGAAAAAATTTACTAATGACATAAGACATATTGGTTAGAAACAAATTAACAGAATACTTTACCCTAATAGGAGTATGGAAGAAATGTTAATAGGGGACAAGAAATAATGGGGAAAAGTTAAAGTACTCACTAGCCTTCTGAGGTCTTCAGATAATGTATCATGCCAAACAAATGACATCTGTTAAGCCGCCATCTATTTCTGAAATCAAATTTTCTGTCCCTAACGAACTTCAATCAGCTTTAAAACAGAAAGAAAACTCTGGTTGAGGATAATCCACTTTGGAGCAAGGACCATCATTTTCTGGATTGGGGATTTGGAGAGCTTAGAAAAGACCTGTCCATCTCACAGAGAAGAAAAAAGGCAGGTAAAGTGGAAGGGAGGGAGAGTAAGGTGTCTTGGAAATGTAGCTTAGTCTCCAGGTCTGTGCAGGTCCAAGAGGAGTCCCCAGAAAGGGAGCAATGGATATGGAATGATGCAGACACTAGTAGAAAAAAGTTCATTTGAGGATTGGTTTTGCAGAACTATTTCCTTCCCTCTTTCTTTATGATTATTTGTTTCAGGGGAAGACACACTCAGGAAGGAAGACTGGGGATTTATATGGAAATAAAGGCAATAGAAAAATTGAAGTTATCAGTAAAAAAAAGATGATAACAAATGTGATTCCTCAATCAGCAGCCTATAGACTCTTCAAAAGGTTATTGTTCTTAATATTTTCCTCTGATGAGAGGGAGGTTTTCCTGTTTCAGTGAAGATAGTAGTCCAGAGCCAGAGAATTCATGTTGGCTTATCACTTCAGTTCAATTCAGTTAAATACTTCTTATAGACTTACTGCATACCAAACATTGTCTTAGGTACTAAGGATACAAGGACCAAAAAATGAAAATATTCTGGAGGTCCAGGGGGAGAGGTCCAGCATATATCTATGTCAAAACAAATTAGTATAAAATAATGTTCAAGGTGACCTTGAAAGGAATGAGGGATTCTAAGAAGTAAAAATTTGGGAGGGCAAGGAGGACAGACAAAGGCATTGGGATGGAGTTGGGATGATACGTCTGGGGAGCAAAGCCAAGTCACTCGAATGGATTTATCCAATAGAAAAAAAAATCCAGGCTATTCCTTCCAACAGAAGAGTATCTCTTCCTGTTGTTAGTTTGTATAACTGGCACATGTTCCACAATCAGTACTATGTAGTGGGATGGCAGAGTTGATGGCCCTGGCCCATTTAGGTTGGCAGCTGGAAGGGCAGACTCAGCAGGGTTTTATATTCAGCACCTGGATTCATGAGAGGCCAGGGCTGCCGACAACAAATGAGATTGGGATAACAGTCACAAAGCCAATGATTTGCCGTGCTAAGGGAGCTCATCAAGATGGTGGGTCTGCCAGCAGAGATGGAACACTTCCTGATTAGGATGGGTATGGAGAAAAGCCTTGTTCACTGGCCAGGAGAGTTAACGTCTCTTTGTCTACACAGGAGTGGCTAGAGAGAGTCTGTGTGGAAGTAGCTCATTTATCACAGAGCTATTAGGAGTCTGTATGACAGTATATGATGAGCTTGTGCCACAGATAAAGTGTGGTATAGGCAGGAAACAGCCAAGTTTCCTTTGCAAAGGGCAGTACAAGGATATTGGTTTCAGGGCATCTTATCCAGAAATCACAAGGTCTAGTCTGAGATCCACCACTGACCCTGTAACTTTGGGCAGAGCCCTGAGTTTTGGGGGACCTCACTTTCCTCATTTTTAAGATGGGACTACTAAATTGCATCATGGGGTTAGCGTACCAATGATGGACAAGACTGACTCATGGGTATGTAGGAAAACAGAAAGAGCTTTGGACTGGGGGAAGTCACAGGACCCATATAATCATGGAGAATGACAACTTCTGAGACTCAGCTTTCTCATCTGTAAAATGGGGATATTTCTACTTTTTCCACCTGCTTTGAAGGTGATATTACAAAAGTAGAGATTTCTAAAGCTCAATGTACTTTAGAAATGTATTAAAATCATCATAATCAAAGTAGTTGTCGAACTCACTCACAGGGACATTCCCTCCAACAGGACGGACTGTTAATGAAGACACTTGTCCACCTCCTCCCATCTAATGCTGGGGGCATTCTCTGATTTCTCCTGACACTATGAGGATCGTAATTCTAGTGATGGAAAGAATCTTACAAGTCCATCTAGTTCAACCCCCTAATTTTAACAGATGAGGAAACTGAGGTCCAGAGAAATAAAGTGTCTTGTCCAAAGCTACCCAGGTAGTGAATGGTAGAGCTGTCTGTTTCAAGGTTTTCTAACCCCCAATCCAGCCTATTTTCCACCACACCACCCTAAATGTCAGAGACACACAAGGGTTGTCCATTAGTCATCATGCTCCTGACAAGGCCAGCCCATCTCCTTTTTCATTCATACATTTTATGGATGACCTCCTTGCTCTAGTGCTCCTTTAAAATTTGATCCTAGTGGCCTCGAGAGCAACTGCTGTTCTAGGACTTACTGCTGGACTTCAACTGGTATGGAAAAGATGGGACTTTGTTTTAGGTTGGAAGAGTGGAGTCAATTTAAAAAAACCTATTCAGTGTTTCCTCACTCAGTTTGATTCTTAAACATCACATTTAAGTGATCTGTTGATCTCTCTATCATCTCTCTATCTTACTCATCCATCTAACTTTCTATTGACTTGTTGATCTATTCATTATCTATCTACCCATGTATCTTTCTTTCTCTCTTCCTTCCTTTCTTTTTTCCTTCCTTCTCTTTCTTTCTATGTATCTGTCTATCCATCCAAATTTCTGTCTGTCTCTGTTTGTCTATCTCTCTATCAGTCTATCTCTGTATCATTCTATCTATTTATCTGTCCATCCGTCCATCCATCCATCCATCCATCCAGTGATGGCCAGCTCTACGGGTTGTCCAGCAAACTATTTATCAAATTTGGAACAATAGACTTTCTTCATCCACTTGGGTTTTTCTTGAATTGTTATTCTACAGTTGAAAAAGTGACAATACAAACAAATATGGCCCCCTTTAAAAGTTCAGCCGTGACTGCATGATAAAAATCAAGACACCAAGGAACTTTGTTTAAAAACCACAATAGCAACAAAAACCACAACCATCAGTCTTTGAATGCTGTATAGCAACCATCACTAGAGAGGCTCAAAGGAGAAGGTGAAGTTGGAGTCGTTGCTGCAGACCAAAACCCTTCTGCATGTGACCATGACTCTCTATCTCCTTTCAAACTATAGTAAGGGAATAACGAACAGATTTCAAATTGGCTCTAAGTGGAGCATATATTTCTTAAAATCCCCTTCAGACAGTGTTTGGGTGGCAGGATGGCCAACTTGAAGTGTGCTCTCAGTTCAGTTCGTAAGGAACCAAGTAGGGAACTCCGGGACGGACCAAGTGCTACCTCCAGGCTCTCAAATAAGTCACTTCTGATGACAGAGTGGAGTCTTAGGATAAGCTTTGAACTAGAAGTGCAGCCAGCCTCATTTTGAAATGCTCTTTTCATCATGAAGACTCAGATTTCTCAGAATACTGCCTCCTCCCTTTCCCTTCCCTCCCTAATGATGCCGTGTCCCAGGATAGCTGAAGGAGGAGCATGGACAGACAGACAGACAGACAGACACACACACACACACACACACACACACAGAGCATTTCTTCAGAATGGGAGCTTCTGGAGTCTGTAAGTGTTTTTGTGTGTGTGTGTGTGTGTGTGTGCATGTGTGTGGTGTGATTTGTGTGTATGTGGTATATGTGAGTGTGTACGTGTGGTGTGATGTTCGCACATGTGTGCACAAGCGTACATGTGTGGTGTGGTGTGTGCAGTGCACATGTATGGTATGTGTAGTGTGTGTGTGTGTGTGTGTGTGTGTGATATTCAACAAGCATTTCCATAAGCATTCCCCAACATGTTGAGGACTCAAAGACAGTTTCCGCTGCAGGGGACACACCATTTAATCTGGAAGACAACATACAAACAACTCCGAACCCACAAGCTCAAGGTGGAAAGCAGTGGAGAGGGTTTCAGAGTGAAGGTCTGGTATTAAGGGAGATGCTTCTTACCACCGTGGTCCACGGCACCTGGGGAATCCTGGTGTAGGTCATCGTCATGTAGATGATTAAGAAGAAGACTGTGAGGACCCAGTAGAATACTGCCACGAACATCACCCAGCCAAAGGCAGGGACTCGGAAGTATTCTGTCCCAGCGATGAGCGTCCACACGAGGAGACCAAAAACCTGCCGAGATGGTGGAATGCAAAGGGGGATAGGCAAGGAGGAAAGGAGATCAAGAGAAGGGAATGCAAGAAGGATGGAAAGAGGAGGGAGGAAGGGAAGAGATGGGGAGAGGGAAAGAGGTTGAGAAGAGAGAGGAGAGAAAAGGAAAGAAAAGGAGAAAAAGCGAAGGGAGAGGGAGGGAAAGAGAAAATAATTACTCTAAAGAGTTCCACAAGAGACGGGGCGGCTAGGTGGCATAGTGGATAGAGCACCAGCCCTGGAGTCAGGAGGACCTGAGTTCAAATCAGGCCTCAGTCACTTAATAACCTAACTGTGTGGCCTTGGGCAAGCCACTTAACCCCACTGCCTTGCAAAAACCTAAAAAGAAAAAGAAAAAGAATTCCACAAGAGAAACAGAAAAGCTCTTAAAACTATAAATGAGCATATCGCAATAACAATAACAACAATGACGATGATGATTCGGAAACGCCTCCCTAATGTCAGTGATGCGAGTTTGGGGCTGGCGTTAAATTAAGAGTAAATACTGATAGAAAAGTATGAACACTGATAATGATGATGAATGAGGACTCCTTAATCAGGGGCAGCTATGGAAATTTCCTTCCTTCCTGTTCTTGGTTTCATTTGTCTAGCTCTCATGCCATATTATCTGAGGGCACTAGAGGAACAGTCAAGAATGATGTTTCCTTTATAAACGGAGAATGAGGGGATGAGTTTGTTCAATGCTTTTGGACTAACTGCCAAAGCAAACATAATCCCATGTGGCCAACCTTCAGGGAATGGAGCTATTCTAAAAGCTGCTGTTGTGACTCGATGTCTACAACGTTCTTTTTTGACCGATATTATCCATGAGCCCATTGATTGTTATTGGCAATAGTGTCCAGAAAAAGTCATCCGAAGCTGTCTGGTACCCAAGCATGTTCAGAAGTGAACAAAAATCAAGAGCAAAGAGGAATCAAATCTGAAAATGGCCAAATAACCTTTCCCCAATACATGGGACCTGCCTGCCTGAACCACTAAACTGGAGACATAGGAATAGCTAAAGACATTACTAGTCCTCAGTCTACTTCGGACTTAATAGCTTATTCTGTGAGAGATGAGGACTTCAAATCAAATGCTTTCATTTTCCTTGCCATGGCGAAAAACCAAAGCTAAAACTAAACCTGTCCTTTTCTCTTCTCAGGACGGTGATTACCGCTAGGAGAGTGATAGGAAAAACAACTATTCTCTTTGACTCTAGATTAGAAAAATGCCTGAAAAAAATCTGCCAAAAAGATAAAAAGAGCTGCCTCTCCCGACCCAAAATACTAATAGAACCTTGAGACTGGAAAAACTAGAAACAACCCAAATCTTCAAGAGCTGGGGAAGGACTGAAGAAAGGGAAGAAGCGATTATCTCTCACCTAGCAGACACGGTATCGAGGGCTTTTCAAATATTCTCTCCCATGATTTTCACAACAACCTTGGGGAGTAGGTACTCTTATTATCTCCATTTTACCATTGAAGAAACTGAGGCAGAAGTTAAGTGACTTGCCCAGGATCATATAGCTTGTACGTGTTTGAAGCTGGAATTGATCTCAAGTCTTCCTTACTCCAATCCCAGTTTTCTATGCAATGTGCCACTTCAGTGCTTAACTACAGTAACAAGTATGAGGAATACTAAAAAATTAAGAAAAATTGATATAAAATCATGCAACATAAATAAACCAGAACCCAGAGTCATTTTTACTTGGTGCACCTCTATAAAAGAACATTTTTTAATTCTTTGTCCAGACCTATGATTTCATCAGTCTAGGGATGAATTTATTAGTTAGGTCCAGAGTATCCAATAAATTAGATTAATACCTTCTATCAATTTCCAAAGACCCAGATGGGTGGAAATTTCCTCTACCAATGCAGATGAGCAAATCAACCGGAATTTATGGTGATCAAGAGGTTAAGTGACTTGCTCACAGAAATATATACAATGCATATGAGGGGCACATCTTGAACCCAGCTCTTTCTATCTCTAAAACCAGCCCCCTATTCACTCTGCCAACTTTACCTCACAAAATACACAATTATACACATATATGTGTATGCAAAATTCAGGAATGAATGGACAAAAACAATTGACTCTAAAGGGAGGGATTAACTGATATCAGTTAATTGAAGGTGTTAAGTTTTGTTGACATTCAGTTGACCCTTCACGACCCATTTGAAGATTCTTGGCAAAAATACTGGGGTAGTTTCCCAGCTCATTTTACAGATGAAGAACTGAAGCAAACAGCATTAAGTGACTTGTTCAGGGTCACACAGTCAGCAAGTATCGGAGACTGGATTTGAAATCAGGAAGATGAGTCTTCCTGATTTTAGGCCCAACATTTCGTTCCTTGGGGAAAATATATTTACTAATGGAAGAAGCTTCTTTGCTCCAGTCTAGGTCTTTGTATTATGGGAAAATCCTTCATTGGTTTATATTCTACGCCTTTCTGTTGTGTTGGCAAACAATGTAAGCCCATCCTCTGGACTGGTCCACTACCCTGCTGCTGTTATTATTTCCTATGCAAGTCATTAACTGAGAGCGCAGCTGACCTTTTCAAGTCTCATCAAGAAATCTGTACCATTTTTTCACAGTGTGCCATAGCCAATCTCATCAAGGCCCAATCTCTCTGATCAAACTGAATGTCGAACGCACTTTTATAGATTGCCTGTCAGTTATGATGAATACGAGCAGGAAAAAAATCCCATTAGTGTAAATCTTGGGGTTTTCGGGAATTATATCGGACTTGTGCATCTTAACACCAGATAAATTGTATTGCCACTGCTGGAAACCAAGAAAATACATCTTCATTAAGCATCCTTTCTTTGGAGTTCTCACATACCATGTAAACTAAATAAGCAGCTAAAAGCCTTAAGCTTCCTACCCTATGGAAGGAAGAGATGGTTATCTATCATCATAGAGAATGTAATCCTCAGGTCACCTAGTCTATTCCTCTGCCTCTGAGTCTCCTTTCCTCAATCATTTCCTAATGAAAATACCTAAGGATGAATGTTCAAAGGAATCAGATGAAAATGTCCTTAATGACATCTTCTGAGATCTAATACATTCTAAGGAGTTCTTGCCTATGTCTAACATATTCTTGCTGTAATGGAAAACCCATTTCTCCTTACTTTAATATGGTAAAGTTGACATTTATATAACACCTTAGATTTGCAAAGGATTTTAAACACTTCATGTTATTATCTTTATTCTATGCAAATGAAAAAACAACCTGAGAGAAATTACATGCACGAGGTCACCAGCTCAGTCTAAAGCAGGATTTGAATTCAGGTTTCCTAGCCTTTGAGACTAGTACTTATCCATGGTGCTGTTCTGATCCTAAATGAATATTTTTAATGCAGCATCCTCTTGATATCAACTTCAGACATACCTAATCATTTTAAATAAGCCAATGATTTGGATTCAGAGTGAAGTGGGGGGGGGGGGCAGCTAGGTGGCACAGTAGATAGAGCACCAGCCCTGGAGTCAGGAGTGCCTGAGTTCAAATTTCGGCCTCAGACACTTAATAATTGCCTAGTTGTGTGGCCTTGGACAAGTCACTTAACCCCATTGCCTTGCCAAAACCCAAAACAAAACAAAACAAAAAAACTGAGTGAAGTGGGAAGGTAGGTAAAGTTGACTAGAATATAATTTAATTTTTAAAAATATTCTGCAGCATTTTATTGATGTTTTCTTTCCATCAATAGCATAGTATATCTTCCCAGTAGCCAACTCCTCTTCTACCACCACCACCACTACTGTAGCTGTTCTTCTAACAAATGTGTACAATCAAACAAAGAAAAAGACAAAAATCTTCTCTACTCATCCCTTTGCAGAGATGGGGGACTGTGGTCACTGAATTCTACATAATAATAATGATGGGGGGTTTTTCCCAAAATGTTGGTCAGGTTTGCTAAACTGTTTTTTCCTCTTTTAGATTCTTTGTTATAAGGGATATAACTCTCTAGGAGGGAGGAATAACAAAATATGGCAATAACTATTTATGTTATCATAATAATTATCAATTTTTGGAGAGAAGAAATGAGCAGCCTTTAGGCCCAAAGACAATGTCTCTGATGGCACCATCTCCATGTACAGAAATAAATGGACCAATGTTTTACTCATGCCTCTTTTATCCGACATCACTCAGAAGGGCAAGTTTCTCAAAGACTCAAATGAACTTGTGATCTCAGCTATCTGGACATTGGACCTTCCAATATTACAAGCCATGATCCATCTGTTCCTGGTCGTCCTGTGAAACTCTTATCCATGTCCTTCCACAAGGTTCACCATCTATGGTCCACTCAACAGACTGGAGGTCTTTTTTTGAACATCTAGAACAGTAGTGTCAAATTCAAATAGAAATAAGGGCTACTAAATCTTACTTAAGGATCCCAGTCTATGGTCATATTGACTTTGAAAACTACATAGCAACATTACCTATAGTTTATTGCATTTGTATTTATTTTTTTGAATATATAAAATGATATTTTAATCTGCTTTTTCCCATCTGAGTATGATAAATTTATTAGTTAGGTCAACAGTATCCAATAAATTAAATTAATACCCTCTATCAATTTTTTTTTTTAGCTTTTGCCAGGCAATGGGGTTAAGTGGCTTGCCCAAGGCCACACAGCTAGGTAATTATTAAGTGTCTGAGGCCGAAATTCGAACTCCTGACTCCAGGGCCGGTGCTCTATCCACTGTGCAACCTAGCCACCCCAACCCTCTATCAATTTCCAAAGACCCAGAGTGAGGACTGACAGGGTCATTAAAACATTTTTTAAAAATAATATTTTACGGGCAGCTAGGTGGCGTAGTGGATAAAGCACCAGCCCTGGAGTCAGGAGTACCTGGGTTCAAATCCGGTCTCAGACACTTAATAATTACCTAGCTGTGTGGCCTTAGGCAAGCCACTTAACCTGATTTGCCTTGCAAAAACCTAAAAAAAAAAAATATTTTACTTTTTCACCAGTTACTTAAAAAGAGAAATTTTAACATTCATTTAAAAAAATTTTGAATTCTAGAATTTCCTCTCTCTTCCCTGAAAAGATAAGCAATTTGCTAAAGGTTATACATGTGCAATCAGGCAAAACATATTACCATATTAGTCATGTTGTAAAAGAAGACCCAGCCCCAAGGGAAAAAAATCATGAACAAATACAGAAAGTAAAAAAAAAATAGTATGCTTCATTCAGCATTCAGACTCCTTCAGTTCTGGCTCTGAAGGTGCATAGCATTTTTCTATTCTTTTTTTCTCAATACTGTTTTCTATTTTTCCAATTATATGTAAAGACAGTTTTCAACATTCATTTTTGTAAAATTTGAGTTTCTGATTTTTTCTCTCCCTCTGATACTTCCTCCCTCCCCAAGACAGAAAGTAATCTGATATGGATTTTATCTGCACAATCATGTGGATAGTATGTTTCATCCTTTGGAATTTCCTGGATCCTTGTATTGCTGAGAATAACTAAGTCATTCACAGTTAATTATCATACAATGTTATTATATACAATCACTTTGTATCAGTTCATCTAAGCCCAGGATTTTCTGAAATCAGCCTGCTCATCATTCCTTATAACCCATTACAATCATATTCCACAATTTATGCAAGCACTCCCCTGCTGATAGGCATCCCCTCAGTTTCCAATTCTTTGCTGTTGTTGGGTCAAAGAAATTGTATAATTCTATAGTCCTTTAGGCATAGCTCCAAATTACTTTCTAGAATGGTTGGATCAGTTCCTAAGTCCGTGACAGTATATTAGCATCCCAATTTTCCCATATCCTTTCCCTCATTTATTATTTTTCAGGAATATTTTTAACAATGGTCCCACTGGACCATTTGCCCTACTTAAATCTCATTTTATTACCTGCTGTCCCTGGACCAGCCCAACTTCTCTTCTTAGTTTCCCATGACATCTTTACCTACCAGACTTTGAAGTTCTTCGTTGGTTTCATCATCATCATCATCATCATCATCATCATCATCATCATCATCACCACCATCATTACCATCATTACCATTACTAACATTTACTTATTTTTTAAGAAATAAAATCTTTTTTTTTTTAAATTAGGGAATTCTGCTATTTACTGTCTATATGACCTTGCTTTGGGTTACCCTTAGGCCCCAGTTTTCTTATCTATAAAATAAGAGCATCTGATTAAAGTCCTAGATCTATGTCTAGATCGGATGTGTCCAACTCGAAATCCCTAGGCCGTAGGCCCTCAAAGTCCATTCATGCATCATTATTGCAATTGATTACTCTTCTCAATAATATTGGTTACATTATAGTCCTAATAAATATTATATTATATATATATATTACAATATAGTCCTAATCAATATAAATATAGTCCTAAATAAATATTAAATTCTATTGGCTCCTGACAAGTTTTTGTTGGGTGATGCAGTCCAGAAAAGCGAAGAGGCTGGACATCCATGGTTTAGAAGACCGTAGAGTCCACAACCTTCCAGCTCTTCCATAGCACTTAAGCCAAGCTTTGGCCGAGTAGAGCATGGCAACCTTGCCCCTTTTTGCCACAAGGGGGTGCCCAAATACCACTCTAGGAACAGGAGGTGCCTAAAAACCAGTTCCATTCACTGCAACTGATGGGTTATTTTCCAACTGTTCTGATTATTCCAGTTTATTCACATACATTCTGAACAGGCTGTGAATCAGGACCAAACGCTGCCTTGGGAAGCTCAATCCGAGACAGAGGCTGTGTGCTGAGCCAGAGGATTACCGAACAGACTAGTGTGGTCCGAGGAAACTCAAAACGCAAATTCAGGATCCCTTCCGAATTATGACTGAAGTGTCAGGCAGAGAGAGAGGCATCGGGATAGTGGAAAGAATGGTGGATGTGTCAAATTTACAAAACAAACAGAGGGGTTCAGTCTATTTACTTTGACTCTATCCTCTCTGGGCCTCAATTTTCTTATCTTAAACAAGCTGGACTAGAGAGCCTCTAAGTTTCAGCTCTAAATCATTATTCCTATGATCAGAGATTGAAAAACAGGAGTTCATGATCCAAGAGTGAAATTTCAAAAGAAACTGCTTTTAGGGTTAGGGAAACTGAAGTTTAATGTGATCTTGATGAGATGCATGTTGAGGTGACAAAGGAGGTTGATAGAGATGAGGGATAGTTAGATGTCACCATAGTGCATAGAGTACTGGACCTGGAGTCAGGAAGACTCATCTTTCTGAGTTCAAATATGACCTCAGATACTTAGTAACAGTGTGACCCTAAAATGAGCTGGAGAAAGAAATGGCAAGTCACTCTGGTATCTCTCTCAGAAAATCCCAAAGGTGGTCATGGAAAGTCAGACAGGACTGAAAAATGACTTAATTACAACAAGAGAGTGGAGGGATGAAGTAAGGAATTGAGAGGATACAGGGACTAGAGTGCAGTAGGAGCCAGGGCCCAGGAATTGATATTATCAATCGTCAGAAGAATGTCCTGGGCTTCACTGGAGAAAAGAATCAAGGTTGGGGAAGAGGGTGATTTGATCTCAAAAGGGATTATCAAGGAAATGAACTGGGCTTCACAGTGTGGAGGAAGGAATATTCCCCTTAACCCTATGAGGGGGCTGCAGTTCCTCTAGACATGGGAGAAGTAAATAGCATTATAAGGGGAGTGCCACTATTGTTCTAATAGAAACCAGGAGGGATGGGAATTCAGGGAAGCCTGGAGGGATTTGCATGAACTGATGCTGAGTGAGATGAGCAGAACCAGAAGAACACTGTACACCCTAACAGCAACATGGAGGCGATGATCAACCTTGATGGACTTGCTCATTCCATCAGGGACAATCTGGGGCTATCTGCGATGGAGAATACCATCTGTATCCAGAGAAAGAACTGTGGAGTTGAAACAAAGACCAAGGACTCTTACCTTTAATTTAGGGAAAAAACCTGATATCTTATTGTCTGATCTTGCTATCTCTTATACTTTGTGTTTCTTCCTTAAGGATATTATTTCTCTCTCATCACATTCACTTTGGATCAACGTACACCATGGAAACATTGTAAAGACAAACAGACTACTCTCTATGGGGGTGGGGGGAGGGAAGTAAGATTAGGGGAAAAATTGTAAAACTCAAAATAAATAAGATCCTTAATAAAAAAAAAAATAAGGGGCAGCGGCTAGGTGGCACAGTGGATAAAGCACCGGCCCTGGAGTCAGGAGTACCTGGGTTCAAATCCAGTATCAGACACTTAATAATGACCTAGCTGTGTGGCCTTGGGCAGGCCACTTAACCCCATTTGCCTTGCAAAAACCTAAAAAAAAAAAATAAGGGTAGTGCCAGGACTCCATTATAAACAGGAAATAGAAGGAATGATGGTTGAGAAACTGGAGGAGTAAAAGAATTTGTTGGCAATGGAGTAGAGATTTCCAGAAGGCAATCTGTGGGATGGGCTAGATTGAATTGGAATGTGCCTGGGGAAGAAGAGTAGAATAGACAAGATCAGGACTGCAGAAATATAGGAAATGGTTTTTATAGCAAGCACTTCTGACAAAGGACTCAGTTCTTAAATATATAGAGAACTGAGACAAATTTTTAAGAATCTGAGTCATTCCCCAATTGATAAATGGTCAAGCGATACAAATAGGCAGTTTTTGAATGAAGAAGGTAAAGCTATCTGTAGTCACATGTAAAAATGCTCTACATCATTAGAGATGAGAGAAATTAAATTTACTCTGAGGCACCACTTCATAATGATTAGATTGGCTACTCTGACAAAAAAAGGAAAATGATTAATGTTGGAGGAGGCTGTGGGAAAGCTGGGGCACTAATCCATTCATGGTGGAGTTGTGACCTGATGTGATCATTCTGGAGAACAATTTGGAATTATTCTCAAAGGGCTACAAAACTGGGGCATACCCTTAGATCCAACAACACTATTGGAGTTGTATCTCAAAGAGAGCAAAAAAAAAAGGACCCACACATGTAAAAATATTTATAGCAGCTCTCTCTGTAGTGGCAAAGAACTGGAAACTGAGGGGATGCCCATCGATTGGGGGATGACTGAACAACTTGTGGGATATGACTGTGATGGAATACTATTGTTCTGTAAGAAACCATTAGCAGGCGGATTTCAGAAAAACCTAGAAAGACTTAGATGAACGGATGCTGAGTGAAGTGAGCAGAACAAGAAGAATATTGTATACACTAACATCAAAATGGCACAATAATCAATAAGATAGACTTAGCTCTTCTCATCAATACAGTAACCAAAGACAATTCTAAGACTTGTGACAAAAAAAGGCCATTCACATCCAGGGAAAGAGTTATGGAGTATGAATATGGACCAAAGCAAACTAGTTTCATTTTTTAAAAATTTGTATTTTTTCTCATGATTTATTCCCTTTTGCTTGATTATTTTTCACAACATGACTAAAATGGATAAATGTTTAACATGCATAAACTGTATTAGAGTAATTAGTGTCTTGGAGAGGGGGAGGGAAGGGAGGGAGGGAGAAAAATGTAGAACTCAAAATCTTATCAAAAGTGAATACTAGGGGCAGCTAGGTGGCACAGTGGATAAAGCACCAGCCCTGGAGTCAGGAGTACCTGGGTTCAAATCTGATCTCAGACAATAATTACCTAGCTGTGTGTCAGACAATAACTACCTAGCTGTGTGGCCTTGGGCAAGCCACTTAACCCCATTTGCCTTGCAAAAACCTAAAAAAAAAAGTGAATACTGCTAACTATCTCTACATGTAATTGGAAAAAAATTAAAATAAAAAAGAAAGAGTAGGGTTGATTAGAATTAGGACTATGAATCAGGACAATGAAGGGCCTTGAGTTCATTCACAGTGAAGATTTGCTGAAGGAATAGGAAGATGAGAGGCAATGTGATAATTCTATTCTAGGACTATCAAGAGAAGGAGGGGGGTGACTAGGTGGTGCAGTGAATAGAGCACTGGCCCTAGAGTCAGGAGGACCTGGGTTCAAATTTGACCTCAGACACTTAATAATTCCCTAGCTGTGAGGCCTTGGGCAAGCCACTTAACCCCATTGCCTTGCAAAAAGTAAAAAAAAAAAAAAAAAAAAAAAAAAAAAGAGGAGGGTATTTAGACCTCTCAGAATAAAGAACAAGAACAATGATTGAAAATTAAAAACAATGGGGCAGCTAGGTGGCACAGTGGATAAAGTACCAGCCTTGGAGTCAGGAGTACCTGGGTTCAAATCGGTCTCAGACACTTAATAATTACCTAGCTGTGTGGCCTTGGGCAAGCCTCTTAACCCTGTTGGCCTTGCAAAAAAAACCTAAAACAAAAAAAGACCTACCAGGGATGTTTCTCTCCCTGCCTCCCCAACATCCATCACCTCCCTTGGTGTTTTCCTTCAGAAATATTCATCAATGAGGGAGTCCTGGGAATACAGAAGGGCTGCCTTTCCCTTGTATTCACTGTACTGATCTTTCACCAGCAGTAATGGGGAATGGGGTTGAAGAAGGGGCTAAAATTTAGGAACCCTCCACCTTCAGCTTTGGGTTATAATTCTTGTTAAGTATTCATCCACTGTCCCACTACCCCCTAAAACAGGGGTTCTTAATCTGGGGACCATGAATATTTTTTAAAAAATAATTTGATAGCTGTATCTCAACAAAATTGATTTTCTTTGTACTCCTCTATTTTATTATATATATTTAAAAAAAAAATTTTTCTGAGAAGGAATTCATTCCTAGGTTTCACTAGACTGTCTCCAAAGGGATCTAAGACACACAAAAAGTTATGAATTCCTGCTCAAACTACTTAGAGCTTCTAGCAGCAGCTAATGGACCTGATGTCTACTCCAGTAAAAGTTTTGGTCTTCTATCTTTTATTTCTCCTCCTGAATCTCAATGGGGACCTAAAGTCTGCAGGTGTACAAAACTTTCTATGTATTCTTTTAATTAGCATGCCTGTTTTTAGTTTTATTTTTTCCCTGAGTTTTCAGTCTTTTTTTATTTGTTTCAAATACTAAGTTGAAATTGGAGATCCTGTAAATCATTGCCTCCTGTCCAACCAACCAGCACCTGGGATCCAGCCATGTCCTCCAGGCTTTGAGCCAACCTGACCTCTGACCTTGGAACCAATAGATGTTATTTGCAGCCAGGTCATTGCTCAAATGATCAGAAAACCATTATTACATAGCCAGGGTTTCCAGGTCACAAGACTCAGAAATGCACCTAATTTCTGCTATTTCTATGGGGCTTTTGAGGGTTACAACATGTTTGCCTAACAGCAACGTTTGTAGGACAAATATCAATATCTCTTTTTATGAAAGAGGAAACTGAGGCAATCTATATTCTATTCTTTGAAATGTACTTTCTCTTCATCATATTCTCTGAGAACCTTGAGTTTCCTTCAATGTTCAGTTCAAATGTTACCTCCTTTTGGAGGTTTTTCCTGATCCCCTAAGCTGCTAGGTGGAAATTAGGAGGTATAGAGGATGGAGTACTGACCTTGGAGTAAGGTCAATTCCAGCCCCAGAAACTTGACCCTTCCTAGCCATGTGACCTTGGACAAGTCACTTAACCCTGACTGCCTCCATCCAGGGCCATCTCCAGTGGTCCTGATTCATATCTGACCTCTGGACACAAAGGGCTCTGGAGGAAAATGTGAGACTGTGACTTAGCACAGATCCCCTCACTCAAATCTAATTCATGTACTTGTCATGGCATCACCTCCCCTCTTTGAGAATGAAGGAAAAAAACCCTCATCATCAGTTGTTAGTTCCTTTACTAACCTCAATATGTCCATTATCATTTGGGCAAATGTTTTATCTCCTTTCTCCCCTTGTCTCCTACCCCATAGAACATAAGCCTTGGCGGGGGGGGGGGGGGGGGGCTGTTTTTGTTTTGTCTTTGTATCCTTACTGTATAGCTCAGTGTCATCCAGGAAGGCATTTAACAAATATTTGTTTGATTGGATAATATGATGTGTTGTTAGCATCTGACCCCAAGTGTCTCTTGAGTCCAAGTTCAGAACTGTTCCTGCTATACTGCATTTCCCAACCAAACTAGGATCTCCCTCTGTTAATCTATAGCCCCTCCTACAGTAAGGTGGTTCTCCTTGAAACTTGCCTACACATCAAGTGAAGTGATTTATAATCAGGTATTATAGTAGGTAGATCTACAGATTGATTACTGAATGTGAGCAAAGAAACAGAACAATAGACTTTTATGGTTCTTTCACTTACACTTGTCAAGATAAATGCATGTTACCAGGGCTGGCTTCAATGGCAAAGAACTGGCCTCATTTTGTCCTCCAAATACAGCTGAAGCCTGAGTCCATTTGCCCCAAGAGAATGGGCTATACCAGTCTATTCTTCCTTGTCATTGGCTTTTCTTTCCAATCTCCGCAGTTGTATGTAGGCATAAAAAAAAGGGGGGGATGAATTTGAGGGATCACAGTGTAGAGGTCTGCAAGTTTAATCCCACCTCAGACATACCCCAGTTGTGTGACTGGGCAAACCATTTGACTGTGTCTCAGTCTCCTCATCTGTAAAATGAGAGTAGACTCAATAGCCTGCAAGATTCCCTCCAACTCTACAGCTGAGTCCGATTCAATTCAATGAATAATGATTGTCTACATAAGCACTAATGTAGGATCTGCAGGGCACTGTCCTCGGTACTGAAGGAGATACAAAGTTAGGTGAAAAATGCCTTACCTACAAGATGCTTACAATCTGATAGAGTTGATGTTTACATATTGCTTCAGAAGGTACATTCACCAATAATAATAATAATAATATGAAATATATTTTTCAGAAGTATAAAAGGAAGGTATAAAATGAAAATAGGACCTATTATGCGTGAAGTGCTATGTTCAATGGAAGCAATGTAGATAATGCAATGATATGAGATAATCCCTGCCCTCAAGGAGCTTCTCTTCCGCTGCACAAATAAGCATAATACAAGGCAGAATGTGAAAAATACCAAGGAGAAGTTCCAAAGAGTAATCAGATTTGAGAAGGGAAAAATAACTTTTCAGCAGTAAGGGAGAAAACAAGGAAAACATCATGAAGAAGATGGCAATTGAGTTGGACTTTGAGGGAAAGCAAGGATTTTGACAGGGGACATCCTAGGCATGGGTAATGACCTGTGCCAAACAAATGTGAAAGAAGGCAGCAAGAAATAGATAAGAATTCTAATTTGGCTAGAAATAGAGAATAATGCAGGAAATGATGATTGGGGCCAGGAAGGCAAATCATCTCATTTGTATGTTGAGGTTCAAGAATACTGAAGAACCTTGGAATATTAGGGAACATTTTATGGAGGAGGTACCATTTAAGCTGGGTTTTGAAAGATAAATGGGAATTCAATAGATAGATTGAAGAGAAAGGAGTATAGTTAGAAAAAAAAAGAGCATAAGCAAAAGAATGGAGTTAGGTAGGATGATTTAGATCTAGAAGGGACCTCAGAGTTCCTTTCCTCCAATTCTCTTATTTTGTACATGAGAAAACTGAGGCCTAAGAATTTTGTTCAAGGTCATACAAGTAGGAAGAGTTCCTGAGAAAAGATTTGAACCTAGGTCCTCTGGACTCAAGTCCAGATCTCTATCCATTGTTTCCCACAGGAGGTATTCAAGGGATGATTAATTCATTTGGGTTGAAGCACTGAACACATGGAGGGAATAAGAAACGTGACATAGCACTGGAAAGAGTTCAGAGCCAGATGGGAAAAGGCCTCAAAGTCTAGGCTACCTACCACATTTGGATTAAAATGAATAGCTATAAGTTAGAATGTGGAGAGAATGAGTAAGTGGAATCCAAACTCCACACATCTGAGCATCCTTCCTCTTTCCAAGTTGATGTCAGGAGGTAGAGGTAAGGATAAGTGCCCACAGTAGGGTCACAGAAAGGATTCAGAAGGAGGACATTCACATATCATTTTAATGTCTACCCAGAGTCCTACCACTTAGAATCTCCTTTTCCAATTATTCTAGAAAAGATAACCCTGAGACAGAGCAAATCAATCTCACAAAGTACCTAAGAACAACACATTTTCTGGCAAATTGGGGAGCACTTAATAAATGTTTATTGGATTGAATTGATTGGAAAAGTTAGTGGAAGGCTATTGGTGCTCTCCAAGCTAGTATTCTAGGCTTTTACATCATAACCTCTCTGCTTCCCCAGTAGCTTCTTTCCAGCTTTCATCTTTTGTTTTTAATCCTTTTTTTTTCAGCACCACAGTGATATCAGAGAAAGATCACCAGATTTGCAGCCAGAAATTCTGGAGTCACATCATGATCACTCTTACCCTATTTGAGTGACCGCAGGTAAGTTGATAAACCTGAGTTTTAGCTTCCTTATTTATAATATGAGTATAACACATATACTATCTAACTCATAACTGGGAGCAAAATGCTTTGCAAAATGTAGAATGCTCTCTCTCTCTCTCTCTCTCTCTTTTCCTTAGGTTTTTGCAAGGCAAATGGGGTTAAGTGGCTTGCCCAAGGCCACACAGCTAGGTAATTTTTAAGTGTCTGAGGCCGGATATGAACCCAGGTCCTCCTGACTCCAGGGCCCGTGCTTTATCCACTGCACTACCTAGCCAACCCTAGAATGCTCTCTTGATGTGAGTTATTATTATCATCAGCCTTCACTAGTCTCCGTCATCATCTCCTCTCTCCAACTAGGTGGATTTTTTGCCATCCCTTGTTCGTTCTCACTTTCCATAGCTTTGCCCATGCTGTTCCCAGTACCTCCAATTCTGTCTCCTCCATCTTTGGGCATCTGGCTCAGAATCCAACTCCCACAAGCTTCCTCTCACTTTGGAAACTGCCTTTTTGAGTTCACTTTATTTCTAGAAGAGGATTCCCAAATGGTTGTCCAGGAAGGAATCTTTTTTTTGTTTTTTAGATTTTTCAAGGCAATGGGGTTAAGTGGCTTGCCCAAGGCCACACAGCTAGGTCATTATTAAGTGTCTGAGGTTGGATTTGAGCCCAGGTACTCCTGACTCCAAGACTGGTGCTCTATCCACTACACCACCTAGCCGCCCCACCAGGAAGGAATCTTAAAAGAACACTGGGTAGTCCAAAGTTCTCATTTTGACAGAGGGCACCCAAAGTCCAGAGAGTTAAACTGATTGCACTAGGGTCACACAACTAGAGTGACAGAAGCAATCACCCAGTCACCAATCAGGAAAGTGTGATGTAGCCCTGGGGCTACAAAGATATAGAAGGAGCCAAACCCTATTCTTAAAAGAAGACCTTGAAGCCAGCTCTTTTAACTCTTGGCTAGGCACTCTGTGAATTGTCCAGCCTCTTCTTGCTCTCTTTCCCTCACCATGATCACCTCCAGCAGGAACATACCACTGGTATTATGTTATCTGTAACTTGCTTACATCTCTGGTTGTTCCTTTTGTTTGTGAGAATGTGAGTTCCCCGAGGGCAAGCCCTATCCAGTTTCGTCTTTGCATCTGCAGACTCTGACACAGTATCTGGCATATGATGGTCAATTGATTGTTATCGCTGCTCGGTCATGTCCCACTCTTTGTGACCCCTTAGAACATAGGTCGTCGGGTTCTACTGTCCTCTATTTCTCAAATCTATTCAAGTTCATATTCATTGTGTCTGTGGAGTAATCAATAATAAATGAATAAATGAATACATGTTTGTTGACTGAATCCTCGATCAAAGACAGCAGAGAACAGTGGAAAGAACTCTGGTGTCTAAGGACCTCAGTTCAAATCCTCTCTAAGGTGACCTTGTGCACTTTACTTAAGGGGATCAATCTCAGGACTTAGAGTAAGTCATGAGCTCTAATCATGCCTCAGACATTGACTGACTGTGTGACCCCGAATAAGTCACTTGTAACCTCTCTATTCCTCAGTTTCCTCATCTATAAAATGGGGATTACAATAGTATCTACCTCAAAAGTTGCTGCAAGGAACAATATGGGCAGCTAGATGGCACAGTGGATAGAGCTCCCACCCTGGAGGTAAGAAGATCTGAGTTCAAATTTGACCTCAGACACTGACACTTATTAGCTATGTGACCTTGGACAAGTGATTTAACCTTGAATGCCTCACATTCAGGGGCCATCTCCAGTCACCACAGTCCATATCTGGCCACTGGACTCATGTAATACTGGAGGAGAAAATGAGGCTGGTGACTTAGAACAGCCCTCCCCCTCACTCAAATCCAATTGACGTGCTTGTCTTGGCATTATCTCCCTGGCATCATGGCCTTCTTTGAGAACGAAGGAGAAATAACAATAAAACAATTGCCAAGATCAACAAAATTACCATACGCTATATGCTCTGCAGACCTAAAACACCATAAAGATTCTTATTTATTATTAATTGTTATTAGTTTGCATCTACAAAACGAAGGGCGCTCAAACTCCCGATCTAGATCTAGGGTCCTACATATCCCTAAATAATATTTTTTGAAATTAGGGACAATGACAAATAAGGAATGACAGGAGGAGGAGGAGGAGACTATGAGCAAGTCATTTCACCATTTTGAAAGTCAGTGTCAAACCTGTAAATCAGAGATAATAAAATCACCTATCTCACAGGCAAGTTGTGAGGAAAGGAAATCTGAAATTCTATACAAAGGTGGCTATGGTTATCGTTGTTGTTGTATTTTGTGCTGTGAATACAACAGAAAGGAATTTTGGTGGAAAAGTTGAGTTAATTGAGTTCTTGAAAGAAATGAACTGTACGAGGAGGGTTAATAGGAAGATATTAATTACTAAGTATGCTTTATGGTAATAGATGACCCTCATCAAAACTGCCATTACAACCAAAGGCAAGGCAGCTTTTTTCTCCTTGGGGATGTTGTTTGGGAAGACCAAATGCAAGAGAACTAGGTTTGTTATTGGAACATGCAGGTTCAAATCCTGAGTCTACAAGTCCCAGGAAAAAAGTCCTATGTCTCCTTGGTAAAATGAGGCTTGAACTTGGTCATCCCTGAGATCCCTCTGCTCTCTCATGATCCTGTCTAACCAGAGCCATCGAAACCAGTTCTCTCAGTGGTCCAAGTCCAGAAATCATCTCATTGAAAACAGCCTTCCCTTGGTCAAGAATGACACAGACATGTTTCACCAACAGTTTTGCCCACCTAGGCATGCCCTCTCTGCCTTGAGATGGGCTCTTGGAAGCACAAATCTCATCTCTGGCTAAGAATTCAAACGTGAGATCCATTAACCCATCAGTTCCTGCTACTGGCTGGCTCTTCTTGGGGGAGGATGATGCAGAATGGGAAGGAGTAGGCTTAGCATCTAAATGTCCAGGGTCCTATGGGGAATCTGCCAGTAATAGCACAGAGGTCTGCTCCATATAGCACCTCTCCCACTCCTTGCCATCCCAACTATCACTGGAAGGCAGACACACAACCAGTTTCACTCACTGGCTGTGAATTAGTGAACAGAAAAACAGCTACTGTGGGTTGAGAAACAGTTCAGGCAGCAACTTTTTGCAGGGAGAGTTAATGGCTAATGGAGGCTGCATTGTGAGCATCACAGTAGCTCAGCCTGCCTCTGGGTGTATGCATGTGAACATGCTCATTTGTCTCCAACTCCCCCAAATTAAATGGCATGAGGTTTCCTTGAGACAACAGATAATTACTCAGCACTAGAGCCTGCATTCTGAAGACTCTTTAAAAAAAGGGCACTAGCTATGATTTGTTTTAGATTCATTTCCCTTCCAGGGCCAGTACAGAGGCTCTTTCCTACATGGGGCCTTTCTGTTGCCCCTATTTAATAGTGTTCTCTGTGAAATGACTTTGTACAACCAATGGATGATGTGTTCATTATGCTCCAAGTCAAGGTCAAAGATTGGGGGGGGGAGATTTACCTTCTAATGTGGGGAACCAAAAACCCAGAGAAAAGAGGACTGGGGAAGGATGTTCTGTCCTAGAAAGTCCCAGGGGAGTGGATTAATATCCCCTTTCCAACTGCAAAGGTAAGGGCAGCTAGTTGGTGCAGTGCATATAGCACTGACCCCTGGAGTCAGGAGGACCTGAGTTCACATTTGGCCTCAGACCCTTAATTCTTACTTAGCTGTGTGACCTTGGGCAAGTCACTGAACCCTATTGCCTTGCAAAAACCAAAAAAAAAAAGTAAAAATAAAAGCAATGCTAGTAGCAAGAAGTGGTTGTAAGGGTGAATGGCAAGAAGATAGGGCTGATGGATGGTATACAAAACTCAGTATGGATCCTAACAATAAAAATGGATTCCTCGTCTTCCCCCATGTGTACAGGCTGGCCATCGTATTTGGAATGCTCATATTTACCTCATCTTGAGGTCTCTAGCTTCTTTTAAAGCTCAAACCAAGGGCTGCTACCTCTGTTCCTGAGCCCCTTTTCCCCATTGTTGGTTGCTAATACTGCCAAAAATATTTTGAATTTATTATCATCTACAGTGTTGTTGTTTGATCATTTCAGTTATATCCAACTCTTCATGACTCCATTTGGACAGAAATACTGGAGTGGTTTGCCATTTCCTTCTCTAGCTCATTATACAGGTGAGGAAACTGAGGCCAATAGAGTAAAGTGACTTACCCAGGTTCATACAGCTAATGCCTGAGGTTGGATCTGAATATTGTATTTTGTATTGATTTATCTGTGCCCATGTTATTTCTACCTAATAGAATATAACTTCCTTGCTGGGGGTGTCTTTCAAGGCAGAACAATGTCAATGAACCAAGCTGAGGAAACAAGGATCTGTTTGGGGAGCAAAAGGGCTGGTGGCCTTATTTGTCCCGAGGGGAGGTGGTTCATATATAGGGAGTAACAGGCATTGAATGAGGATGTAGAGGGAGCCAGTTTAAGGACTTTGGATTTTATTTAGTTTTCAAAGTTTTTGAGAAGATATGTGAAGTTGAGGAAGATTAATCTAGAAACAGTGTCTCCATATTGGATACCTACACTTCACACACATGTCTTTCACTCTCCCAAGCCTCAATTTCCCCAAGTTGGACTAAATGTCCTCTAAATTCTAAAACGAAATCCACAATCCTGTGTAGGATTGTGGGCAGAACTCAAGATTAGGAGAGAGGGATTGTTAAATTTGTGTCCTCTTCCCATCACTAATTAGCTGTGTGACCTTAGGTAAGTCATCTAACTTCTCTGGGATTCAGTTCTTTTAACTGCAAAAGGAAGGGTGTTCTCTAAGTCCTCCATGAGATATGAAAAGTTTGATGACTAGACCTGAAATAGCAATACAGACAATTGATCTTCATTTTTTATGACCCAGAAGGAGGGGAGGTTCATAGTAACCTAGAATTCAGATTAATCTTTTTTGACTGTTTCAGAAAGAAAAACTTTCATGTTCTTCAGAGATGCTTATTCATAACAACAGTGATCATTATTATAATAATAGTGATAATAGTATAATAATGATATAATAATAATAGATATTCATACCACTGAGCTCTGATTTGTGCATATTATGAGTCCCATGAAATAGTCACATTATTTCAATTCACATGGCATATTTCCATTGGGCTGGAACCAATGACCCCATTTTACTCAATTACAGCTTGGAATACGTTGAAGTAGAATACAAACAACCATCTGACTGGACTCATTATTCACCGTATTTGGGTCATAGCTGGGCATCACGTTAAGGTTTGTGATGTAAATGTGTATTTAACATGTGCTGCCTCATTTGAGCCTCAGCACTGTGAGGTAGAAAACATAGTGATGATCATCACCCCTGTTTTTACAGAGTTAGGAGAAGTCATTTGTTCAAGGGTCCCACAAGTAATTTATGTCAAAAACAGGTTATGAATCCAGGCCCTCTGATTTGAGTCAGTTTTCTCTCCATTGTATTTGACCATGCCAGCTTATTATGAGAGGCTCCTTTAAAAGACTCCTTTCTCTTTGATAATATTAATCCTTGTTAACTTAATATTGTTACTCCGAGGTGAATTGTACCTCTTCTCTTTGTGGGTAAAAATGTGTAGGATGGCCTTCTAAAAATATTCTGGTCTCTGGCTTTTTGGCATGTCTTCATGTGGTATGAGATTTACTTCTTGGGTGCAATGAAAGGAAATCTGCCAGAGATCTTCAGTTGCATTATTTCTTTTTCACAAAGTTCTTAAGAACAATAACGCCCTCTCTTCCATTGCTAAGAAATGCAAAGAAATATCCAGTGGAGAAGGGAGTAAATGAACCCCATTTTGAAGTAACACTTGCTGAAAGGACATTAGTATAACAAATACTAATAATGCCAATGTACCTGTTTTTGTTTCAATTTTTCTGAAATGTTTGGCCCCAAAATAAACTCCATATTATTCCTGACTTGGGCAGACAAGTATTGATCTACCCTTGGGGAAGACCCATAAATGCACACATTAATTAAAACTTGAATGAGATGCCGCTGTTAGCTATGTTTAAATTCCACCCATAAATCAAAGTCTGTCTAGAGCAAGACAAGACTGGCACCCATGAACATTACCCTTCATTAGGTCAGCTTAATGCACCAATCTTTCAAAGGTAATGAAGTGGGGGCTACCATAATAATGGGTTATCAAGTAACCAGTATTTATTGGGCATCTACCAAGTGGTGACTGTGGGGCAGCAGGAAGAAAGGAGATCTCTGAATATGAGGAATTGCTCATGTAATGGTAAAAAGAGGAGAACCTCACAAAGGAAAGCAGATACTTCAATGGATCTGTGATCTCACTGATGTAATCACTCTTTCTTATAGTGAGCTCTTATTAGATATGTCCACTCTCCACACTGAGGAAAGCATACCCCAGATTTACAAGAAAAATCTTCTATCGCTAACTTTTCTTTCTATTGTATTTCATTAAATGCCTTTCATTTGAACTAAATGCGGCCCTACCTCTCTCAATATAGTTGATATTTTCAACACATTTAGTTAAACATATCAACGGGGGCTCAGGAGCTATATTGTCTTAAGTGGATTTTGTTGGACATTGCTTACTCTGAGAACACTTTTGACTAGACTATAGATTAGAAGAAATCTAGGGATGCTGTAGCTGCTACAAATAAAATCTATTACAAAATCTATTAAGTACAATCCAATTTATTTCACAAAAAAGTTCTATGTACAGGATTAACCACAAAGGCTAGAATGTTACTAAAGGCAAGTGGTATAATCTGATTTGCATATCCTCTATTATTCAGATGCTCATAGACATACTGCCACCCTTATCATTCGGGTAGAATAAAATTTCATAGTGATGATTCGGGTGGAGTTTGTATCACCTCCACCAGGGCCTTATTCTTTTGCCTTCCAGTAGGGGTAGAGGTGACCCCCCCCCCCCCATGCTTTCAAAAGCCATGCTAGCTGAGAGACGGCTAGCTCTCTTATGGGTCCCATCTATAAAACCAAAAAGGATTAGGTTATAGGCTTGGTGATGGAGTGTCATTTGATGACTGGTCATGTTAGTTCAATTCAATAAATGTATTGGCACTGAGGTTTCAAGGTTACAAAGACAAAGACAGAATATAGTTTCTGCCTTCTGCTTATGTTCTTAGAGAAGGGCCAACTCATTAAAGGAGGTTTCAACAGAACTAGGGGTGATTAGTGGAAGTTTCCTTTTTCTTCCCCTGGCAACAGGCTCCCTCTTCCCCCTGTCAGGATTACTCTACCATTCTAAATTCACCTACACCCATCCACTCCAGCGTCTGTCTACAGATGCAGTCTGTTGTCTCTGAGGTTGCCCATCCTCAGTGGCTGGTGGTTATGTGTGTCTGAGATAGAGGGAGTTTATGTACATTTTTATAAAAATCTGCTCCACAATGGATAAAAAGTTAGAAAGAAGTCAATATTGGCTCCCTCTAAGGAAAAGCTTTCTAGTGGGATGGGCTGCCTCAGCAAGTTCAAGGTATCCATTCTTTGCAGGTCTTCGAAAAGATACCAGATGACTATTTGTCACCTAGGTGATCTAATGAATAGAGCATTGAGCTTGGAGTTGGGAGAACTCAAGTTCAAATCTGGACTTAGACACTTACTAGTTGTGCGATTCTGGGCAAGTCACTTTAACTTCTTCCTGCTTTAGTTTCCTCATCTGGTAAAATGGGGAAAATAATATAATAATAATAATAATAATAATAATAATAATAATAATAACCTCTCAGGATTGTTGCGAGGATCAAATCAAAGACATTTTTTAAAATGTACTTAGGTTAGGGTGTGGTACATATATTGCTGTTCAGTTGGTTTGTACTTCTGTGACTCAGTGACTCCTTTTGGGATTTTCTTGACAAAGACACTGGAGTGGTTTGCTATTTCCTTCTCCAGTTCATTTGACTGATGAGGAAACTGAGACCATCGGGGTCACATAGCTAGTAAATATCTGAGAGCAGATTTGAAATCAGGAAGATAAGTCATGGACTCCTCTAAAAGCCTTTGGAGACCTCAGCATAAAATAAAATATATGGGTTTAAAATGGAAGCCAGCCATTTGGAAACACAGTGATCAAAAAAAATGTTTTTTAAGTTCATCACCATGAGTTAGAACTCCCTGTTCTAAGTCTTTATATTGTGTGAGCTTTGGTGACCCAATTGACCTACTAAGTCTTAGTTTTTCTCTTCTGACCTTCAAGTCATAGCTAAAAATCTCACTTTCCACCAGAAGCCTTCACCAGTCCTCCCTAATGTTAGTGACTTCCCTCTGTCCACTATCCTCAATTTACCCAGCATCCAGAATGTGGGCTCACTCAAAGCAGGGACAGTTTTATACCTTTCTTTGGTGTTCCTAGAGCCTAATGTCCCACATGAACTAAATTCTTGTTGTGTTTGTTGACAGATTGACTTTGAGAGGACAAGATGGTTTCTGAGAAACCTTCTAGATCTAGAACTGATACCAAGCTGTAGCTGAATGGATGATTTGCCTAGGTGAAGGGAAATTCCATACAGGGTTTCCCCCACCCCAACAGGATCACAGGAAAAGAGAGGGAAGCTTTGAATTGCTAAAGGGGCTTCCCCACCCAAGTAGCCACTTCCTTTTCTTGAGAAGGGTCATCAGAATGTATGCAGCCAGGATCCTGGGCTTCTCTCCCTTTTCCTTTTTCTTCCCCTGGCAACAGGTACCAGGGGGCTCCCCCTTCCCCCCACCAGGATTACTCTACCATCTTCAATCTACCCATGCCCAACAGCTCTGACATCTGTCCACAGATTCCTTCTGTTGCCCCTGAGGTTTCCCATCCTCAGCAGCTGGTGGCTGTTTGTGTCTGAGATGGAGGGAGTTTATGTACATTTTTATAAGAGTGTGCTCCACAATGGATATTTGACTTATGACCTGAGCTTTCTTTAGGCCCCTGTCTTTGTTGAAACAGAGCCTGAGTTTCCCTGGGAAACAATGCTGGTACTGCTGTTTCACCAGTGGGAAAACACAGTCCTTACTGGGTGGTTATTTTTAGAGTTCCACCTTCCTGTGGTGTTATACAAATAAAGAAGGGCTACATTTAGCCAATATCAGCATTGTTTTTCCAGCCACCAAAGCAATTTTGAATAGAGGAAAATCCCAGAAAGAAAGTTAACCCACTCCATCGCCAGGTTTCCAATAGATGATGGTCTTGGAAACATTATCAAAGAAACTCAAAAGCGGGCATTTGTTAAGCGAAGGACTGTCACACACCATGATTCACCATGAAGAAAATAATAATAGTGGGAAGAATTATTTTAACCCAACCTGTAATTTCATCCACATAAAAAACTCCCAGCGAGGAACTTTCTCTTCTATTGCAGAAAGCAACATCTGCTCTCTAAGCCACTCTCTGCCTACGAACACAGTTTAGAATACCCACCCCAGTATTGACATGGATTATTTGTGCCCAGCCTGTGGTAGAGCTTTTGTAGCACATGATTGAGTTTTGGGGGTTTGGGGTTTTTTTTGCAAGGCAATGGAGTTAAGTGGCTTGCCCAAGACCACACAGCTAGGTAACTATTGTCTGAGGCCGGATTTGAACTCAGGTCCTCCTGACTCCAGGGCTGGTGCTCTATCCCCAGGCTCATGGTTGATCTGATAAGTCACAATCAGACACACTAATGTCATTTTGGTCTTCTTTGATAATGAAGAAACTGCCTAGGATCATAGTAATTGATGCTCATGTGGCATTCCTAAAGTTTGCAAAGGTCTTGAGAGAGGGAAAGAATTTGGAACTGAAACAGAAAATTAAGTTTATAAACTATTTTCTGAATATCCTGCCATTTTAGTTTCACAATAATCCCAAGAGTCAGTCACTATCAATAGTTTATAGTTGAGAAAACTGAGGCAGAAACTGATATCAGCTGTCACCATGGCCAACATACTGTCTCTTGACCATCTAATGATTCCCCTAGGAATCTATGAGACCTTAGAGTCTCTTCCCTTCTCTTCCACCACTTTGGAAATGTATGTCTGCTGGCTCACACTTCCAACTTTCTCACTCACCCAATTTTGCCTCAGTCTCCTCATCTGCAAAATTAGAAGGCTGCACTAGAAGGTCCTAAAGTCTGACCAAAAAGGTTCAAATCCTGGCTCTGATGCTTATGACTTTAAACTGAGCCTCAATTTCCTGGATGGCCTCTAAGATCTCTGTCTTCTCTTGGCCTAGAATCCTGGAATTCTGGGTGGCAGCTTCTCTTGTTATTCCTATTATTTCTACTGCCTCGAGTTTGTTGGGAAGTTCAACTGAAGCTGGAAGGACTTATTACTGCCTAAAGACTGGACTAAGTGGCAGTTCTGATAATTACTATCATTACTCACTGGGCCTATCCTTCTCACCCAACAGAATGGCACACACCCTCTGGTATTATGACTACCCACAAGGGGCTGCCGCCCACATGAACAAGCTTCTGCCTGTGCCCTCAAAGCAACTCCTTCTAGGATGACTGCAATTGAGGACAAGAAGCACCATGACCCGTTGGACAGAATCATTCAACAATTATTTTTAGGGGCTAAAGAGTAGACCCGGGTCTTAATCCCACCTTTGATGCATATAAACTCTCATATAAGTCTCCCAGCAAATCATTTGGTCTCTGAATCTGTAAAATGGGAGTAAGCAGTATTTGCTGTTGAAAATGGGATGAGAAAAGATAGATAAAGTCCTCAGCAGTCTTTGGAGGGACTATTTGTATCTTAAGTGGGAGATGGTCTAATTGACATTTGGGGGGAATGGATGATAAGGGTCATATGGCAGACATTTGACCCTGTCCCTCTTTCAACCAACAGTTATGACTAAGTAAGTCAGGACAACCTTCAGAGTGAACCAGCCCTTGGAGGCCCACCAGGACCTGGGTAACTTCATTTATTTTGGAATATCGAGAAATGTCATAAGAAGCAAAGGAGAGAGAGAGAGCATGGAAAGGAGGGCAAAGAAGGGGGACCCTAACTGCTCTCCAAATATTTATAAACTGCCATAAAGACAATTGGACAATGCTTGGTTTGTTGCTTTGACTTGAGATAGACCTTATCTTGACTCAGAGAAAACTCAATTGTCTTGTAAAAGGTTTCAGACCAGATGAACAGAGGAGAGAGGTGGGAGAACAGGAAAGGTGCCTGCTGGAGAACTAGGGAGGATCTCTTCTCCCATCACCTCCCCTGACCTCACCTCCACCCCACCACCAACCGACTCATTCTCCAAATGTCCCAATTTCTTTGGAGGACACCACCCTTCTAGTCATTCACCCAGGTTGTAATCTCAGGGACAACTTTGACTCTTCAATGGCAGTTAGTTGTTGAGGTGCAGAGTCTTGAGTCTGGAGTCAGGAAGACCTGAATTCAAATCTAGCCTGCAACGCTTACTAGCTGTGTAGCCTTGAGAAAATCACTTAACCCCCGTTGACCTCAGTTTTCTTAATTGCAAAATGGGAATCCCAACAGCAGCTACATCCCAGATTTGTTGTGAAGTTCAAAGGAGATAATATTTACTTGTTCTCTCCTCTCCTTCCCCCTTCCCTATCCCTCAGCCTCAACAGTCAATCACTTGCCAAGTCTAATAGATTTCTCCATCCCTTTCATTGTACTCATGGGGTCCTCTCCTTAGTGAGACCAATATCACTTCTCACCAGCACTCTTTCGATAGCCTCCTAACTGGCCTCCCTGCCTCCAGGCTCTGATAAGAGTTTTTTCTGGGATCCAGGCTTCCAGGCCATTCCCTACTCTCATCCACTCAGCTTTCCTCCACTAGAATGCAAGCTCTTGAGGGCAAGGACAACTTTGCTTGATTGGATTATTTCTCTGCCCAGACTTTAGCCTGGTTCCTTCCACAGACTGAGGTTTTGATCTATCCAGACTCTATCTCTCTTTTTAGGTAGCTATCTTTCACATCTTTCCCTTTGCTGCCCCTGGGATCTTGCTAATGCACTGGTAGAATCACATCTCTCTTCTACTAATCTTAAAATCCCTCAATGGCCTCCCTTGCTTTAAAAAAAAAGAATAAATTTCTTATTTTGTCATTCAAGGCTTACCATAGCCTGACCCAGGCTCCCTCACCTGCTTTGTTCCATGTCACAACTCTTTTTCCACTCTCTGCCTACTCACCACCCAGGCAGTGTTGGCCCACAGATAACAGGTAATGTGAGAGTGAGCTCAAGGGAGGGATGACAGGCACAGCCTAGAGAGTCACTCAGAGAAATGAAAACTGAATCCATGGGAACAGGTGAGCTCATTGAGAGAGCAGAGTCAAAGTCAGAGCCTTGAGAAATATTTGGTTATAAAGGGGGAGACTGAGGCAAGCAGGAAGAGAATCGGGAGCCAGCTGTGACACAGAAGCCAAGAGAAAGGAATATCAAAGAGGGCAGGCCAGAAATCAATAACGGGAGGGACCAGACTTTGTCAAACTACTTTAAAAGTAGTTCTTGTTTTTCAATCATTTTTCAGTTGTGTCTGACTCACTGTGACCCCATTGGGGCTTTTCTTGGCAGAGATACTGGAGTGGTTTGCCATTTCCTTCTCCAGCTCATTTACAGATGAGAGGAAACTGAGGCACACAGGGTGAAGTGACTTGCTCAGGGTCACTCAGCAAGGAAATTTCTGAGACTAGATTTTGGGGGTTTTTTTTAGGGTTTTTTTTTTTGCAAGGCAAATGGGGTTAAGTGGCTTGCCCAAGGCCACATAGCTAGGGAATTATTAAGTGTCTGAGACCAGATTTGAACCCAGGTACTCCTGACTCCAAGGCCAGTGCTTTATCCACTACGCCACCTAGCCACGCCTAGAGACTAGATTTTGAACTCAGGAAGATGGGTCTGCACTACAGTACCACCTCACTGCCCTTAAGAACAGATTGCTGCCCCCAAAGAGCTACCATTCCAAATGGGGTGGAGAGACAATAGTCTGTAGTGGAATAAGTAAATCTGTGCTTTGTGCTGGGGGAAGCTCTGCCAATTGTAAGGATTAGTAAGTGGAACAGGACTCCAAGGACACTTAATAGGTGACTGGAAGAAGAAAGGGCTCTCCAGACATGGGCACAGCCAAGGCAAGGTTAGTAGGTAGGAAACAGAATATTGTGTGTGGGGATTCCAGCTTGGCAAGAATGTAGTAGAGTATAGAAGGGGAGCGATAGAGAATATGCCTGGTAGGTAGGTCAGAGCACTTAAATGCCCCAAGAGTCTGGATTTTTATCTCAAGGTAATAAGGAACCATTGAGGATTTGGGGGTAAGGAAGCCAAATGGTCAGATCTGTGCTTAAGGAATAATTTGGCAACTATGTGGAGCTTATAAATGAACACACACACATACACACACACAATATAAATCATTACTTTTTCTCAACTGACTCATGGAGGAAGTAAAATATAAAATTGATGCCAACTAGAATTAAACTAAACTCTAGGAAAACACTAGGCTTTGAGATCAAACCCCAAGAAATAGTGTCTTGCAAAGATTCAGAGATTTTCTTACCATCCTCAGTAAAAGGGTTAGAGTAGGTTCTGTGATCAGAGAAACAGAGAACCCTTTCAAAGCTTCAGGCTCCACTGAAGCCAATCCTATACAACCTTCATAACTAAAATAGTTTTGTTTCTAGGGTGTAGCCAGGGTTCTAGGATGAATGTGGTCCTTTCATTATCTTATAAATAATGATAGACAAAAATTTACGGTTCATGAAATATCTCTACGTTTATTGATTTTGATTCTCAAAGGCAAACCGATGAGGTTGATAATCTAAATGTCGCCCCTCTCTTAGAGAGGAAGAAATGTAGTCACAGAGTAATTTGCCCAAGATCTAGGAGCAAGTAATGGAATCAAACCCAGTTCTCTGATTCCCAAAAAACCAGTAACTTTTTGGGCAATGCTATACTGCATATCCATCACTCAGACAATTAAAGTTATTAATTTACCTCTACTTTGCAAATATCTCATTTGATTCTTTGTGCTATTGGGAGAAAGTGAGGAAAGCCTTCAGTATACTGGGCAGACTCTGTGGGGAATTTATGTAACACCAAGGACAAGAGTCATAGGAGATGATGGGCAGGGATGCATGGGTTGGGATCGCCACAGGTGGACAGTACCACAAGTGTTGGAGATTACAGATCTATTTTATGTATTTTATGTTTTTCTCCTTTTCATTTCTTCAACAGAGTTGCTCCTTTACAATATTTTCTAATCCACTCACTCTTATAAAACTATTTTTAATTACATTGACAAGGTGGTCTACGTTAAAAAGGATCTCATGGAAAGGTACCCAGACCACTAATTTTTTATTCCTATGTATTTCATTTACTTGGTTCTCAAATAAAGACAGAAACCCAATTCATTCTACCCCAAGAAGAGGTCTCAAACTTGAGAGATCCTGGATTTCTCAAATCCAGGCAGAACTATTTCTGCTCATTGGTTTGTCAGACCTTTTATTTACTAGAGACTAGAGTCTCTCCCTCAAAGTCAAGAGAACCCAAGATTTTCTCCAGGCTGCCTTTCAAAAGTTATTTGCCTAGCTGACTGGCTCTGCTGATAGGGCCTCAGTGCTGGAGCTCGTGACCAGGGAGCCAAGTTCCTCTTCTGAGGAACGTATCACCAAGTGCGAAGAATTCTGTCTTTTGTGTGTTCCTGCTGATGCTTTAGCCAAGTCAACATTAGACCATTTCTAATAACTCCAGGACAAATGGTTAGGCATCAGATGTTGTTGACATGAGATAAATGTTGGCTGAAGAGTCTGGGCTTAGGGTGGTGGGAGTGAAGAAAGTTCCTTTTGCATTCTACTGTGTGGATAGATACCTGGGTGATGGAAGGGAGCAGAGTGCCCCTAACATCTAGTAATTAATGAAGAGAATATTCAGTCAGTTAGATCAGAGAAATTCCAGACTGAACTCCACCCCCCCAACATACACACGCACATGCACACAAATGCACACCCATGAAGGAGTTATTGGTCTTCTGCTATCCATGTCTGACTAGGGAATAATATCCTTTATAGAATAGCAGAGGGAAATCTGATGCAACCATTTACTCCATCCCAAAGAAAGTAGCTGAAGCTAAAATTTTCATTCAATGGAGTCAATAGGTCTTTCTGAATCCCCCTCTTTTAAAACGGGAAAGAGGGGCAGTTGGGTGGCTCAGTGGATAGAGCACCAGCCCTGGAGTCAGGAGGACCTGAGTTCAAATCCAGTCTGAGACACATAATAAGTGCCTAGCTGTGTGGCCTTGGGCAAGTCATTTAATCCCACTGCCTTGCCAAAAAAACTAAAAAAGCTGGGGGGGGGGGGAGGGGGAAGTAGGAAACCAAAGGAACACATTCTTTTAACTGACCCTTCTTTAAAAATAAATTCTTTTTTTATATGAAAGCGGTTGCTTTTTAATGAGCAGGAAGCAGAGCTTGTAAACATTTATAAAACTCACATTTGAGACCTGCTAACATATAAAAAGGGCTGGCTAGGTGGTACAGAGGATGGAGTGCCTGGCCTACAGTCAAGAAAACTCACCCTTTTTACCTCAGTTTCCTCATCTGTAAAATGGGCTAAAGAAGGAAATGGCAAACCACTCCAGGATCTTTGCCAAGAAAACCCCAAATGGGGTCAGGGAGGGTCAGACATAACTGAAATGAGTCAACAAGAAAACATTTAAAAATGAAGACTTTTCTAAGGGAGACTTGGGAATTTTGCTGTGTTTCTATACCCAGTAACCACAAGCCCCAGACAAAAGTAGTCCTCTGTGAGTGATCTGAAGTGTGTCACCCCATTCCCATCTTCCCAGATGGGCTCATTCCTCTGAGCTCCATTTATCCTGCAAATGAACGACAAGAAGGTGCCGTACCCTCCTCTGGGGACTGGGGGGATCTGCCATCCAGTTTCCTATTCCAGCCAAACCACACACCAGAAGGCTTCCCACACACCTCCCAATTTAGGGACTCCAGGGAACTGCCAGTTTTTCTAAGATTTAGAACATCTTTCCCTTAAATGCCAGTAAGCTTGTAATTAAGCCTTCTCCCAGATAAGAAGGAGGAACAATAGAGAAAATTGTTATCTTGAGCCATCAGAGACTTGATTCCAAATCCTTGTGATACAATATTAAGATTGTATAATGTTGGATGATAGATCCTCCCAATACCCAGGGGTGGGCACTTCCTGCCTGCCAAGAATCCTGATTTTTCTTCTTACTATTGATGCCTTTCTCCAGACAGATCCCAGACCCCGCAGACTTTAGGGACATACTTTTAAGATGTGGTTGAAAAAAGTCCTCATCAAAAAGCCAACCCTGTGGAGACCAAGCTCTCTGACTCAGACTACAGAGCTGATGCCCACTCCACCCATCTTATCTCCACTTCCTAGCTTCCTTTACAGTTCAGCTTAAGTCTGACCTGCAAGGAGCCTTCTTCAGACCTCCCTGATGTTCATGCTTTTCCTTGGAGACTATCCCCAATCTAGTCTGCTTATGTCTAATTTTATTCTTGTCCCCTCCCCCATTCAACTGGAAGCTCCTTGAGGGTAGAGATTGGGTTTTGATTTGCCTTTCTTTGGCCTTCTTAATCTTTGTGCTTTCCCTGGGAGACTATCCCCAGACTAGCCTGTTTAATGCCTTATTTTCACGTTGCTCCCCATTTGACTGAGCACTGGTTTTTAATTTACTTTTCTTTGTATTCCTAGTGCAAAGCACCTTCTGATAAATTCTTCTTGAATTGGCTTGATCTTTCCTTCTGGGGCAGATTGAATGCTAGATTGGTGGGTGGGGTCACGAAGGCCTAGGTTCAAATTCTGTCTCTGACACTCTGACCCTGGGAAAGTCACTGGAACTTTTCCGTCCCTCAGTTTCCTCATCTGTAAAATGGCCTCTCTTTCCCAGGATTGTTGTGATGATCAAATGAAATAAAGTGATCTTTAAAGGAGGGAGATGGACTTGATAAATGTCCCCAATGGTCTGAAGGTTTGGGAGAGAAAGATTCAGTAATAATAATAATAATAATAAACAGTAACAATAGCTCATACAACATTCTAAAAAGTTCTGCAAGGTGCTTAATACACACTATTTCATTGGATCCTTGCAATAACCCTGGGAGATTGTCCCCATTCTATGAGGAAACTGAGACTGAGGAAAGTTACTCTAAATTTACAATCTCATGATCTTCCTGTGTGTGCCAAATACTGAATTGATAGAAAACCCAGATGAGATATGGTCATGACCAGATGGAACTTACAGTCTAGCAGGAATATAATAGCAAAACCAAGTCAACGTGCATTTATTAAGCATTTATTAAGATGACCATTCTGCAATATACAAGATTATCCCACAAATGCTAAGTTAAATCCTATGGTCAGTCCCTGGGGGAAGGATGACTCCAGGACACATCAGCCCAGACACCTAATGTCTCTGGTATTCACCTGGAAGAGTCTTCATGAGACTGGGGCTAGCTCCCCAGCATGGTGAAATATGGGAGTAAGGCTGGAGGAGAGGGTACATTATACCCAGAGATAAAAATGGGGAGACAGAATCCCACATAAATCTTGGGATCTTAGAGAAGCAGCCAGGAGCAAAGGGAAGGTGGATTTTTTTTTTTTACCCTAGGCAATAATATACAAAGAATTTTGAAGGCTGGTTCAAGTCCACCATATAGCAATTTCATTATGAGATGGAGAGAGCCAGACATCACATTTAAGAACCATAGAAAGACTGGCTGGTAACTCTCCCAAAGACACAAATGGGTAAGTAGCCCATTGTTTCAACGTAGGAATAATTTATGTCTGGGAAATCTGAATCTCCTTTAGTGGGCTAAGTAGTAAGTTACATAAGGGAGGCTCTTGGAAGGGCTTTCTCTGGATGCCCTTTAAAAAATTCCTGTGGCTACTATTTTATTCTCCCCAGGTCTCAAGGCAGAGTGGACAATGGCTGGGTGGCTTCTGCCCTCTGCTGGCTAGACTCAAGGCCCATTTCACATGCCTTGATTTGCTTCAGTTTCCTGAATACAGATCATGGCATCAGAGATTTAGAGTTGTTAGAATCCAGTTCTAAATGAGAAGTTGTCTAGTCTAATCTCCTCATTTTACAGATGAAGAAATCGAAGCCCAGATCGGTTGAGAAATTGGTCCAGAGTCACAATTCACTAACTGACATAGAAGAAATTCAAACTCAATTCTTTTGTCTCCATTGCAGTAGTCATATTTCAAGAACCCCATGGCAGACATCTCGTAGTTCTAACCTGGGGTATCACATGCATTGGAATGAAGAGGACAGCCCTATCACCTGCTTTTCATATTATGGCTAATTTTCAACTCTATTTTCCTTCATTCATTTATTCATCCATCCATTCATTCATTCACTGACACAGAGTTGGAAGAGGTCTCAGTGGCCATTTAGTCCAATCCATACCTGAATAAGAATCACATTCACAAGAAATGATCAACCAACCTTTGCCCAAAGACCTCCGGCAAGGGGAAGTCCACTGCCTCCAAGGCAGTAACTCTCCTAGTTTGGAAATTTTTCCTTATACCAAACCTCAATTTATCTCTTTGCAACTTTCCCCATGGTACCTGGTTCTACCCTTCTGGATCAGGTAGAACTTCCAGACTTTCAAACCATTTGAGACACATGTCAAGTTCATCTTCCTCCCAGACATCTTTATTACGGAACTAAGTTGAACCCCAGTGCACCCCTGGATTTTGAATCAGGAAGACCTAAATTCAAATCCAGTCTCAGACTCTGAGCAAGTCACTTAATCTCTGCCTCAGTTTCCTCATGTGTAAAATGGATTAGAGAAGGAAATGGCAAACCACTCTTATATCTTTGCCAAGAAAAATCCCAAATAGTCTTGAAGAATTAGACACAACTGAAAAAAAGACTAAATAGTAACAAAATAATGATGAAGAGATACCATATATATAATGTATATATATGCATCTCCTTTAGGTTCATGGGTAAAAGACTTATAGACTATTATGAAAGGGATCTAAGAGTAGATATGGTATGATCTCCTTTAGATTGTCTCCTTTAGGTTCAAGGGTAAAAAGGCTCCTGGATCATTAAGGAAGAGATCTAAGAGTTGATATGGTATGATCTTCTCATTTTACAGATGAAGAAACTGAGGTTCATAGAACTTGAGTGTTGTTGCAGGTCAAAGATAATAAATTAAAAATAATAACTAGCCTTTACATTGTTTTACAAATATTATCTGAATTTTAGAGCTCCTAAGAGCCTAAACAACAGAGGCAACCTTTGAGTTCAGACCCTCTGATTCCAGAATGTTCTTTGCCCTGCACTATACCAACCTTCCCCATTTTAAGATCCTGATTCAAAGTTGTTGCCTTTACGTTCTAATCACATGTCAAAACCACCCGAATATCATAAAACTTGAACTTTAACCAGTGAGATATACAATAGTGCCAAAGGCTCTCATTGTGTAAGTTTAAAAAAAATAGAAATGAGGTTTAAGGAAGCCATTTGAGCTGTATATTTCCACATAATCCATTATAATGAGTCTTTGCTTCCTCTCAAGTAAGTTGGCATATCCCAAGCCACACTCATCATGCTGCACTCCTCTAGGGGCACCTCCAAAAACTGGATTTCTGTTATGAAATTTTGAATTCATTCCTTCACTTCCCTATCAGCAAGCCTTGCCTTATCCCTCAAAGCAGACATTAGCCTTTATTTTGTTGAAAGAGCCATCCAAGGGGCTCTCCTGACACCCAAATTCGGTTTATTGGTCAGACTGATGGCTAGAAGCAGCCTTAAGGGCTACTGAGTTCATATTGTGAGGCCATGATTAATAATAACCATAATAACTGACATTAATATATTGCTCTAAGGTTTACAAAGCAGTTTACAAATATTATCTCATTTAATCCTCACAACAAATCTGGGATTTATTCCTATTACACAGAGAGGGAATGCAACAATGAGAAAAGTTAAGTGACTAGACCAGGAAATAGGAGTCACACTTTGAACCTGGGTCTTCCTCATTCCTGGGCTAGTGCTCTGCCACACTACCTAGCTGAAATTTTATCTTTAAATATTACATTTCCTGAAATGACAAACAATGGAGGGACTATAGAAAAACAGGTACACAAATGTTCTCCTGGTGGAGTGGTGACTTGGTCCAAGTCTTCCAGAGAACAACATGGAACCATGCCCAGAAAGTGACTAACTGTGCATCCCCTCTGATGCAGCTGTACTACTATTGGGTTTATACTGGAAGGGGAAAAAGAAGAAGAAAAACAGCCTTGTGTACAAAAATATTTATAGTGGCTCTTTTTTCTAGTAGCCTCAATTGTAACAACAGGCTTTCTACCTATTGGAGAATTCTGGAGTAAGTATATAATGGAATTTTATGGTGTTATAATAAACGATGAATTGAAGTCTCAGGGTACGTTGACTCCGTGATGAAATCTTAGGATGCAAAGATAGGTGACCCAGACTAGGAGAACAATTTAAACAATGATGACAACCTAATGAAGAAAAACCACATCGAAAGTCTCATCAATGCAATGTCCAGCCAGACTCAGAGAGCTGAAGATGAAAGACTCCCACCACCTTCTGCCAGAAAGATAATGGGTCCTAAAATGCGGAATGAGATGTTTTGGGACATGGCCAATATGAGAATTTGACTATGAATATGTGTACAGAGGGCTTTATTATTTTGCTTTTTAATTGTTCAAAGGGGGAAGCTGTGGGAGAGAAGAATAATATATGCTTACAAAAATAAATAATTTTTTAAAAGACTTCCTTGACATTTGGTACACTATAATCAAGTCTTTAAATTTCTTTAAAAAATCAGCCACCTAAAACACCACAGAAACAGAGAGTAGGTGCTCTGTTTATTTTGGGAGTTTTAAACTCCAAAACTGTTGGAGAACTAGCTAGCTAATGTTTTCGACACCACCTTGCTATTCATAACTTATATTGGGTCAAAACTGAGGAAGGACAGCTGGACAGTTAGCAAGATTTCAGGAGAAATGGAGGAAGGCCTCCAGGACTTTGGGCAGATGTTCCGCGGCAAACCTAAGGGAGGATGCAGCATAGGCAGCCATAGATGGGTTGAAATCTGCCTTGTTGGAGGGAATATTCTCAAAGGTGAGTTCAGAGAGCCCTTCGAATATTTGCACAGGAGAGACCAGATGGTATAATAGTCTTGGCATTTGAAATTAAAGTTCATAGATTCAAATCCCAGCTCTGCCAGGTATTGTCGGTGTGTCCTTGGGTACATCACTTACCCTCTGTTTGCCTCAATTTCCTCAACTGTAAAATGAGGATCATAATAGCAGCTGCCTCAAAGGGTTGTTGTGAAAATCAAATGAGATAATTATAAAAAATGCTCAGCACAAGATCTGGCAAGTAGTAGACATTATAGAAATGCTTATTCGCTTCCCTCTCTGGGCCTCATTGTTTTCATCTCTAAAATGAGAGGGTTGAACTCAAAGACCTCCAGGGTACCTTCCACCTCTAAATTTATGAGTCTATTAAGTATAGATGCAGCAGCATTGATGTAGGCCAGTCATCTGAGACCTCTGGACCTCAGTTTCCTCATTGTAAAAATGGGAAGGGGAAAGGAATATTGGAAGCAAGGAAGACTAGGTAGAAATCCAGGCTTCTCACCAAGCTGGGCAGAAATCTGCACGGACACTAAGAAAAGTATTTACTAAATAAACTCAGAGCCCAGAGCTGGAAGCCAAGGTTGGCCAATTATTTTTAAGCACATTGGCATTGAAACAATGGATATAATAGTTAATCCTCTTTTCCTTAAGGCACTTACAAGATTCTTGAAGAAACTGTGGGGCTTCCCTTTCCCTTTTCAGCAGGAACCATAGAAAGCTTTACAACAAGGGTAGGCTTTGTGAATGATGCCCACATTCAGCTAGTCCCCTGCTCCATAGAATGTGCTGAAGGATAGAAATCAATATCTTTGTAAGTAATATGTTCATCGCCTTGGAAATCCTGGAAGACTCTTCAGGCTTCTTGGCCCAGAAGGTGATATCAAGCTCCCTTTTTCAAGGTCCAACCCAGTACCCATCTCTCCTGGGAAGCCCTCAGTCCTTATTTGTCAAAACCACACATTACATGATGGCATTATTTCATCTAAATTTTCTCCTGAACCCAATGAAACCATTGACTCATGGAAAGTAGAATAGATCATGGGTCTGATACCCTAAGCTCCATGAGCTCTGTAATCCTGGGCAAGTCATCATCTCCTTCTGTGACTCAGTTTCTTCACCTGTAAACTTTGTAAACTTTAATGAACTATAGAAAGTTGCTACAAATCATTGCCATGTTCTGTGTGAGGTCCCAGGGACAGGTACAAGTAGGACCTCACACAGAGCAGGATGAATGAACTGGGTCTCCCTTACTTCAAACACCAAATTTAAACTTTTGTTCAATAATTAATGCTGTTGACATTTTGGCTCCAGTCTCTTCTTCTGGACTGATTTCATATAATCCTCTCTCACAGTTTCTGAACTCCACCCAAACTAGTCTACTAGCTATTCCCTGGACATTTCTAGAATGTTTTAGATTCTGTCAGTCCAGCCCCCTCCTTTGAAAGATAGGGAAACTGAGGCCCAGTTTAAGTGACCTATCCAAGGTCACTTAAAGCAGGGTCAAGTGTTGTCATATTGCTTTGAGACATGGGACACAACAATCAGAAACATTGGGAGGAAAACACGGTGGAAGAGCTCCGGCTGTAACACAGGCCTATGAGGAACTTCAAAGGACAATTGGAACAAGGGATGCTATCGGAGCCAAAAGATCTCCTGGTGTCCTTTAGAGGATGGCCTCCACCATGGCAGGGAGACTCCTTGCAGGGAGTTGATGGGAGGACAGAGAGAACTGCCCAGGATGGCAACTGAATCACTAGAAAGCACATTTCCATGGAGGGGTTCATAGGTTCATTTGGGCATCTGAGTTGGGCTCAGAGTTCTAATTATCCCTGTTTGGGACTGGGAACACAAGACAACAGGCAGGTTCTGTGGGAGGGAAAGGCACTCCCACCTTGACTGTGGACAATCAGAGGCCACAGAATATTGGAATTCAATTCCAACTGGCACACATTTAGCAAGCATCAATTCTGAGCAGCCAGAGCTCTTCTGATGCGGTTTGAGGTTGTCAAAATATTCTGAATGGCTCTGTAGGATACTGGGACTGATGAGTTTGGAGAGAAATAGAGAGAAAAAGGAGACCCATGCCAGAGGATAGGAAGCCCACAGCCTTTTTTTTTTTTTTGGCAAGGCAATGGGGTTAGGTAACTTGCCCAAGGTCACACAGCTAAGTAAGTATTAGGTGTCTGAGGTCACATTTGAACTCAAGTCCTCTTGACTCTGGGATGGGCACTCTATCCAGCAGCCCCCCAAGGAGACTTCTTGGAGAAAGGACCTAGACACAAAGAGGCCAATCATTTAGAACTGAACTCCCAGCACTGAAATTTCCAGCTTTTGATTCCTACAAGGCGCCCTCCCTAGATCTGCTCAGATAGTAGACGCCTTTTTTTTGTTTTGTTTTGTTTTTTAACTGTGATTGGTCTCAGATCTGAAGGTTAGGAAGAGGTGCAGGACAGATGGCTAAGCAAGGAGAGGTGGAGACTGAATTTGCTGGGGAATGAAGAAAAAGACCACAGTCTGGAGTGGCTGCCCATTCCAAGACTGGGGCTGTTCCTTCACAGGCTTATCCCTTAATTAGCATCTTCTTTGCTCTGACTACACACATTCCAATGATCTTCTCACCTCCCTTGGATTTCCCAAGTAGGACAGTATCCTGGGGAAGGATTTTCAGACAATGGATACTCATATATGGCGAGATACTCATATGTGGCTAATATTGTTCAGCTGTTTTGGTCACAGGGTCATAATGCTTGTTTTTCATTTTCAAAGAAGACCATGATGACATCAGGGAGGTGATGCCATGCGGCAAAAGTCACCAGTCTCACTTTCTCCGCCAAAGCCTTTTGGGTCCAGTGACCAGAAATGAATAAGGACCACTAGAGATGATCCTGGATTCGAGGCAATCAGGGTAAAGTGACTTGCCCAAGGTCACTCAGCTAGTAAGAGTCAAGTATCCGAGATCAGATTCGAACTCCCATCTTCCTGACTCCAAGGCATTGGAGAACTATAGATTATTTTGGTAACTTCCTCATTTACAAACTAAAGAAGTTGGCCCAAAGTGAGGAAGGGGCTGGGTCCAAGGTCACATGAGTACTAAATGGCCAGGAGGGCACTTGAAGTCAGGTCTTCTGACTTCAGTTCTTGTACTGTATCATTTCATTAGTTTTCCAGCCACCATGATACCATCTTAAATTTGAAGGATACTTGGCTGTTGTCCAGTCCCCTCAACATCCACGCCCTCATGCCTGTGAGGCTAGCAGAACACATATTGTTATCCCCAACTTACAGAATCAAGTTTAGAATTTCTTCTGACACCTCATTTAGTGACCACTTTAACATGGCCTTGGGTGAGGCTACTGTCCTAAGGTCTCATCCAAGCTACAAAGAATATTAGCTAGCTCTGCCTTCATCACCTTCGGGATTATACCTTGGACAAGCAAATTATGCTGCCTGGGTCTCAGTTTCTCAGCAAAGTGTAGGGACCTCTGAGGTTGCCTTCCAGCTCTAATTCTATGATCCTATGACCAAGGGACTTCATCATAGCTTAGCATTGAAGTTCCAGACCAGCAGAACTGGGCAGAACTCCTTGGAGACCTTCCTCTCCCCACCAGCTGATCTCTCACCACCCAAGGCCACACTTGTTGCTCAGGGAGGTCACTCTTAGGTGCATTTTACTGTGAGAGAACAGAACACACTCTCTGAGTTTGGGCTTTTCCTAAGAGTATGCAAACCTTACACATTCATGCAAATGAGGTATTACCTGAATTCATGGAAAGAGTCCAGGAGGCTTCCTTACCGAACAAGTTTACCCAGGCAGGCAGCAGCTCTTGGGTGAGAGGGGGCAGGGACATGGAGGAAGAGCAAGTAGAGGGGGGGATGGGAGGGAGTAAAAAGAGGGAGAGGGGGAGGGAGGGAGGGAGAGAGGCAGAGATGGAAACTGAGATGGGGAAAGGGAGAGAGACAGAAAGGGGGGAGGGAGAGAGAAAGAGAGGGAGGGAGGGAGGGAGGGACATAGAGAAAGGGAGGGAGGGAGGGACATAGAGAAAGAGAGGAGAGAGGTGGGGGAGAGGGAGAGAGACAGAAAGGGGGGGAAAGAGTATTAAAATCTCATCCCTGGGCAACTAAAGGATGAGAAATAAAAATCTAACAGATGGAGCCCTGAGGGGGCTGAGGCCACAGCAGGGATTCTGCCAGAAAGCCAGAATAACTTAGAAGAAGAATTTTAGTTCCAGGAGCCCTTCCTTGGATCTCTAATTTTTTTTCTCAGTCTCAGTGTTGTCCTCCAAGAAATGTGGCTCCAGGATCCCTCCCCTTTTAAAAACTAGATCTCTAACAAAACAGAGATTTAGGCCAACTTCTTTTATTGCATAATATAATACATTCCAAATAAGTAAGCAAACTTATCCCCCAACTTGGATTCCAGATCCCACTGTGGATTTGTGATTGGTGAGAATTTGCCATATCTAGCCTAACCCAGACCTACCACACAATCTAGCCCCTCTCATGCCTGACACAGAATAAGCACTAAATAAAGGGTTTTTCATTCAATCAGTTCCTCATTCATTAAAAAATAAAAAGTAAGCCCTTCCCCCAGAGTCAAGGAGAATGGGAATTTAAATCTTTTAAAACCATAGGTAGAGGATCAGACATGAGATAAGAGGTTATAAAAATCAAAATAGATACTACATCATGTGTGATTAAAGTTTTTGCACGAACAAAATCAATGCACATAGAATAATTCATAGTTTGGGAGAAATCTTTGTAGCAAATACTCAGAGGTATCAATATCTTAATATAGTTTGTCCCCAAAGAAATGAAACAATGCAATCCTCTTTTTTTCCTGCGGAAGTGGAAGACTATGGATATAGAACACTGTATACACTGTCAGATTAGCTAATCCATAGGTTAGCTTTGCCACACTGCTCTTCTTTCCCTCTTCCTTTTCTATTCTTCAGTGAAAGAGATGGTTTTCCAGATAGGGGAGAGAGGAAGAATGTAGTTGGCGACAAGTAGAATGTAAAAACAAAAGATATCAATATAAATTTAAAAAACAAAAAGCATGCATTCTTCCTTTCTATTTGCAAATGCTAAACTACAAATCTATAAGTGAACTTGTACTGTCAGTCCTATTTCCTGTGGTTTTGCTTAACTGTTTTTTTATAGGAAGGTATTATTATGAAGGGGCTGTTGGTTGGGAAGTGACTGATGTGTCATTTTTAAATTCCACAGACCTAATTGTTGGTAGAGAATTCGTGACCTGCTATTCCCTGCAGGCGAGTGTGGCTCCAGAAAACTTTTTTATCAGACTGGTTGGCAGTGCGAACAGCATCTCTAGACGCCTGTCTTTCTTGCTAGTGTGGCTCTAGGGTTTTAAAATCATTTCCTTCTCCTAGAAAAGAATAACAGAAACCACTCTCAGCCAGAAAACAATTAATAAAACCCTGATGGAGACGGAATAGGAAAGACCAAGATTGTTGTTGTGGTTGTTTATCCTTCGTTTTTGAAGAGGACCAATGACATCATGGGGTGACATCTTGACTCCCATAAGAAACTCTGCTTCACTTCAATCCAAACCCGAGAGGTCAAGGCAGAAGAAGAAGAAACCCCAGGAGGAGGCAATAAGCAGAGGGGCTGAGCCACCTCAATAACTTTAATAAAGGGCAACTCCTTAATATCATCTCTTAAAAACAATCCAGAGGTCCCACCAGAGAAGCAAACCAAGAATTAATGCCATACCTGTTATATGCTCAGTTTGTTCCACTGTATCAACTACTTTTTTCTTTTTCTTTGTGGTTACCCCAAGAAACAAACATTTGTATAGAGTTTTAAATTCTTCAAAGTGTTTTACATAGATTATTTCATTTAGTCCTCCCAACAACCCTGCTGGGTAAGAGCTAGATATTAATATCCCCATTTTACTGAAGAGAAAACTTTGGCTAAGAAAGTTTACTTGCCCTTTTTGGGGCCACCTGGGTCTGAGGTAAGATTTGAACTCAAGTTTTCTTGACTCCAAGGGTGGCCTTTGCTCCCTATGACATGCTGACAAATACAATCGGTTCTTGTATCTCTGCCCAGCCCACTCAACTGTGTGACTGTGACAATGTGGGCTGCTCACTAGTGGAAGGAAACAGGTGCCCATCAGTCAGTCTTTGATAGACTAAGTCCTGGATGTGCAAAAAAGGCCAAAAAAAATGCAATCCCTGCTCTTCTTCACATTCTGTGGAAGAACTGAGTTATACATCAGATGAAAAACCCCATGGTCCATAGGAAACGGTGGCAAAGCAAGTGGTAAATTCATCATCTTTAATGCATTCACTTATAAAAACAAATCAGTTTCTGAGGTTGAACCATTTTATAAAGTTTCCTAAGCTGTGAAATGGGAACCCTAATTGAACTATTAACATCATGGGGTCATTGTAAAGAAAGAGCTCCTAACCAATAAGTTAGAATTAGTCTAGTCCTAACACTCACCATGGTTACCCAAGACCATGCTTGCTTTCATCATAGGGGAGGTGAAGAGTAAGCAGCATGACATAGGTGAAGCCTTGCATTCCTGAGGTGAGCTCAGAAACCTAAACTCTCATTTGTAATCCCTGGGATCCCCAAAGAAAATGCTGACCTATGCAGGCCAGCCCTAAGAGATTCAGGGCTCTGGCTGTCCTGGTAGGATAGAGCAGCAAGGGTAAGTTAATCATGTGCCTTCCCCACAAGTATCTACATTGGAATGAAATCACATTCAAATAAAAATCAAAGGTGGCCCTGATCATAGGAGGGGGACATCAATAGAGGATCACAGATTAGAGCTGGATGGGACCTGCTTCAATATGGCAGCAGATGATGCAGTGGATAAAGTGCTGGGCCTGGAGATAGGAATACCTGAGTTCAAATCTAGTCTCTGAAACTTGTGACCCTGAGCAAGTCACTTAATTCTGACTACTCCAGTTTCCTTACCTGTCAAATGAGTTGGAGAAGAGATATAAAACAACTCCAGTATTTTTGCCAAGAAACCCCAAAATGGGATTATGAAGAGTTGGACATGAATAAACAACAGCAAGGGGCTAAGTCTAACCTTCTCATTTTTACAGAAGAAGAAACCAAGGTCCAGCAAAGTGATAAAGCTCATGATTATAGATCAAGAGTTGAAAGAAACCTTAGAGGTCATCCAGTTCAGAGGTGTCAAACATGACACCAGGATTAAAATGTGAGTGGGAAATACTTAAATAAGTAAAAACACAATAAGCCATGGATGATATTACGTTTTTCTACTAAGTTACTCTGTAGCCACAGGGATCCTTCTCTGGAGGAGAATGTGAGGTTGGTGACTTTGAACAACTCAAATCCAATTTATGTACATGTCATGCCATCACCTCCCTGATGTCATGGTCCTCTTAGAAAATGAAGGACAAGAGAACCTCAAACAAACAATCCAACATTCTTATGGATTAACAGCTCTGGTTTATATCTAAGTTTGATACCATGGAGTGCACATCTTCATTTTTCAGAATGGGAAACTGAGGCCCAGAGAGAGCATAATATCACAGATTTCATGTTGGAAGGAACCTAGAAGTCATCTAATCCAAATCCTTCATTTTATAGAGTGAGAAATAAGGCTAAGAAAGCTCAGTTGCCTTGCCCAAGATTAAGCTGCAGATCCAAGATCAAGCAGGGTGAGAGAGCACAGGAAGGGAGAGCAAAGGAAGCAGGTCTGGGCCAATGACATGCAACAGTGAAGCCTGGAGTCGTTATTGTGTATACAAAGGCCGATGAGCCTCCTTCTAGAATTACAGCCCTCAGAGGCCATCCTGTGCCCTCCCACACGAGACCAGAGAACAGACTGGCCTCTTGCTGGCAGGATTCTTAAGCATTTTTTCCAATTAACTCCAATTGACATTCAGATCATGCTTCAAGGCCCACAAAACACTTTACTTACACCCTCTTCTTTGGGGCTCAAAACAACTATCAGAGGTGGGCACTCTGTGAGGTCAGTGTCCCTAGAAGGAGACCCTAGATAATTAGAGAAGAAAATCGAGTCTCAGAGAAGTTATGTGATTGGGCTCAGAGTCACACAGCTAATAAGTGTTTGAGGTGTAAAATTCGAACACCACCTTCCTTATTCCAGGTCTAGGATTCTTCATGATATCACACTGCTTTCTCAAGTCCTTGGACTACAAAACTATCATTCATCTATTGTTACTTTACTCAGTCTAGCTTTCTCCTCTTTAAAATGAGGGGATTAGATTAGACAGTCTCTAAAATTCCTGCCCTGAAGTCAGGAAGACTTGAGTTTAAATTTGTGTTCTCTTTTTAACTGAATGACCTTGGGTAAGTCACTTAACCTCTGCCCATTTCCTTAATTGTAATATGAGGATAATAACAGCACTGACTTCACAAGGATCTGAAGATCAAATGAGATGCTATTTGTTAAGTTTTAGTGCATACAGTAGGTGCATTATAAATGTTTATTCCATTCCCCTTTCCCCTTCTAATTCAAGATCTAGGATCCTAAATCTCATCACTGCTTGGATCTCAGGTTCCTCTTCTGTGAAGTGTGAAGGTTGAACTAAGGCCTCTGCAAAGTCCTATCTGGTCTACATGTGATGCCACAAGGAGATGATGACAATAGTTTCTCACAGTTTACATTAATGGCTCTTTGCAGGGTGGCCAAGTTGCTAGGAAGTACCCAGTGACAGTACAGCAACAGCTTCTGTCTCTCATCCAAGGACCAAGGAGAAGCTCCTTTTCAGTCTCTACAATTTTCTGCCTCCGACCAGTCTCCCCAAGTTGGAAAAGAGTTGTTATCTAAGTGAATGAGGGGAGTGGCCACATACTAAGGCAAATCACAGACTCCGACAACATGACTTCTCCAAGAGAAGTCCAGCCCAAGGGCCACCAGCTATACCTTCCAAATCACTTTCTCGTTCCTCTTGTTAGCCATTTTCCTTCCAACAAGCTGTATTTCTCCAACAGAATATACGATTTTCAAGCACAGCCTTCATATCCCCAGTGCTTAGCACAGTTATTACTTGGTGTGCAGATGCCAAATAGTATTTGTGGAATATTGATCAGTTTTGTTGAATTGAACAACCCCTTGAAGCTGGCAGGGCAGTTAGTTTTATCACCAGACAAGGAAAAGACAACTGCAATCGCCTTGTTGAGAAGAGACAAAGACAGGGAAGGTCCTATTCTGACACTGCTTAATAGAGGTTTGTTGATTGCCTGGAAGACTTTCTAATCCGGCAGATTAGATTCTACAAGAGGACTGGGAGACAACCTTTTATTTTTTATTTTTTTATTAAATTTTTTTTTTGTAAGGCAAACGGGGTTAAGTGGCTTGTCCAAGGCCACACAGCTAGGTCATTATTAAGTGTCTGAAACCGGATTTGAACCCAGGTACTCCTGACTCCAGGGCCAGTGCTTTATCCACTGCACCACCTAGCCGCCCCAACCTTTTATTTTTTTAATGTAATAACCACCATTATCCACAATGTAACAGGAGAACCATTCATTTATCCCGTATTTACTAATGACTCACTACATACGTGAAAATTCCCAAGAGGAAAATCCACAATTCCTTATCTCTCTCATTTATCCTTATAATGAAACAAGAAAGGTCCTTGAGAAAGTCACTCCTGAGTAGCCTTCCCCGGCTCTGACCACTTTCCTATACATACAGAACGTACATTGTGAGCCATTCGAACTTGTTGATATTACTATGTATGAATCAAGTCACGGTGGTTTTGCTTCTGTTTATTTTTCTGCCCCTCCCTAAAAGCACTGACCAGGTCTCCCACTTATTTAGCGGCTGCCATCCCTCACGATTCTCTACATAAAGGAGACTCCCACGAAGTTCTGATTACCAGGCAACACTTTTAACACCTGTCTAAAAAAAATGGATTCCCAGACCCTCAGCTCTGAACCCCATAAGGTCAGTTAAGTAAACAAAGTCAAGCTCAAGTGGAGATCTGGAAGGACCATTGGAAATCATCTAAGACAATTCCCATTTTTTTTTCAGATGAGGAAACTAAGGTTCAGAGACTAGGTGAATTAGGGTTCCAAAATAGCAATTCTAGAATTGAAGCAAGCCCCCCCCCCCCCCCCGCAAATCCTGCTATTTCCCTAAACCCGCATGCCCAAGCAAGCAGGACTTTCTCCTATCCTTGGGGATACTTCCATGATTCTGAATCATGGCAAGGCATCAAATCAAGCTGACTGATTGCCCCCAAATCTCTGTATCCTCCCTAGGGATCCAGGAGTCCCATCGGGATGAATTCTTTTCCAAGGATGGTCCGTATCATGGGCAAAGGAGGAAGCCAACAGCCACATTCATGAATGGAGCCATAACTTCTGAGCTCTGGGGTGGAAAGTAGTCAAGGGTCATCGGGTCTCTCTGGTCTCCTTCCCTCCCCCGCTCCCCAGGCCAGGAGTTTCTGGGGTCACTGATCATAGCGAGTTCAAGTCCACTGAGAGCTGTAGGTAGATCATGTCCCCCGATTCAATCCCACCTTTACAAAGAGGAAAGGCCAGGAGACGTGTCCAGGGACACACAGCTGGCAAACTAAGTTCTCTGAGTCCTAATGAAAGGCTCTTTCAAGCTCTTAGCGCCCTGCTTGGGTGCCAAAGGAGCAGGTGAGTTCGGGTTGGGTGCCTCACACCTCTTTCAGAGAGGAGGTGATAAAGAGAAAATTAAAATAGTCCTGGAAAGCCCCCCCCAGGCTCGAGCATGCAGACCCGCACGTCCACACCCCCCCGCAGACCCGCACACACTCACACTTTCTCCCGCACTCCTCCATCCCCTCAGGACACTCAGACACCCTCACCCAGACACGCACACACACACACTCGCCCCCGCGGACACGTAGCCCATCGCGCCCACTGCCCCACGCCCTCCCCCACCCCACCGTCACACTCGGACCCAGCCCCCCGCACACGCCCCATACGCGCCCCCCGCCCCGGCACACGCTGACACACGCGGCCCCGGGCCAGAGGCCGGGGGCTGCCCCCGGCGCGGCGGGCACTCACGATCTCGGCCAGGATGAGGATCCCGGGCAGGGTGCGCAGGAAGTCGCGGTCGTAGGCGAAGCTGCCGGGGCCGCCGAGGCCGGGGCCGCCGGCGCCGGGGAAGCTTTCGGTGAAGGAGCTGGCGGTGGTGGTGACGGTGTGCGAGCGGGCGCGCTGCGGCTCCTCCATGGCGGGCGGCCCCGGGCCCCCCGGCGCCCCAGGGCCCGGCAGCAGGGGCCTGGAGGGAAAGCACCGGCGGCGGCGGCGGCGGGAGGAGGAGGAGGAGGAGGAGGAGGAGGAGGAGGAGGAGGAGGAGGAGGAGGAGGAGGAGGAGGAGGAGGAGGAGGCGGGGGGCGCCAGCCAGCCAGCCCCCAGCTCGGGGGGCGGGGAGGGGGCGGGCAGGGGGAGGGGGCCCGGGCCGCCCCGCCCCGCCCCGGCCGCCCGGCGCGGGCGCTCACCTGTTGGCGGGGACTGGCCCCGCGGCCGGGCCCAGGGCGGGGGCTCCGCCAGGCTCCTTCCCTGCGCCCCTTGCCAGCGTCGGGCCGCTCCAACTCTCTCCCCCCATCTTCCGGAGCGGGAAGGCGAGGCCCGGAAAGTGCCTTTGGCCAAAGCCCCAAGGGCGGCAGTGAGCCCCAGAGGCTCTGGGACCTTCGAGATGCTTCCGTGGGGCACCCCGCTTCGTCGTGACGGCCCGATGTGCAAGGGTCCCCAGCCATGGCGGGGAGCCAGGGCCCAGGGAGGGGCAGCACCAAAGCGCTGTGGCAGGGCAAGAACTCCGATCTTGGCGTCCAGGGGTGACGCGCCCTTGGGCGACTCATTTTACATAAGAAGAAACTGAGGCTCCACAAGGGGAAGTGGTTTAAGATCGGACCAGAGGAGGAAGGCACGTGCTGGAGTGCAAAAAGCCCTGGCCCGCGAAGAAACCCCGAGAGGCCCACATGCCAGGTCTGCCGCCCTGTCCCTGAGCTGAGCCTCAGTTTCTTGCTCTGCGCAGCAGCCCTGGCACCCCCCATACTACTGGCCTCTCAGACGGGGGCTCAAGCAGTTCTCAGTCTGTGAAATTCTTCGCCGACCTTACAGCGGGGTAGCCAGAGCAGCGATTTAAAGGATGATTCCTGGCTTATAGCTGGGATCTGAACTCAGGTCCTCTGACGCATATTGAGAGTCACGGGGTCAAAGGATCACAAAGGGGAAGCTGAAAGGGACTGGAGTTTAGTCTTCTCCGGCAGATCCGAGGTCCGTTGGAACGAAGTGACTTGTCCAAGGTCTTACTACATCCAGCTAGCAAGCAAAGAGCCCGTGTTAGTTAATGACACACAAAATGTGTGCAGGTGACACACATCAAGGGCCATCAGATCCCCGCCTAACAGATGACCTTTGGAATTGTGACCCCCAGTGCTCCAATGGGGGCTTAAAAGGAGCCCCCCCCCCACGTCTCCAGCGCCCAGGTGCTACAGAAGTAGTTCCTCGCGCCTCCTCAGTGAGCTGTCCTCTCTGTTCTGGCCTGAGGGGCAGGTGCGTGATTGGCCAGAGAGATCGCCCAGCCGCTCATTGGCAGCGCCACCCCCGCTCCCATTGGTCACCCCGATCATTTCCTGCCCCTCCTTTCAGAAACAATATAAGGAACTTCTTTAATCTCTTTCCTCTTACAGCCATGCCCTTCCAAGAGAAGGCTCCGTAGCCCTCCCAGCCATTTGGTTAACCCCTGTCCTGACAGCCCGCTATTATTAGCGCTGGAGGTTACAAAACAGAGATGTATGATTGCCCTGGAGGGCTGCTCACACGTTATTTGCCATTCTTCAGATGAGGACATCGAGGCTCAAGATTAAGAAAAGTGCCTCGGGACAGCTAGGTGGCAGTGCATAGAGCACCGGCCCTGGAGTCAGGAGGACCTGAGTTCAAATCCGACCTCAGACACTTAATAATGACCTAGCTGTGTGGCCTTGGGCAAGCCGCTTAACCCCATTGCCTTGCAAAAACCTAAAAAAGAAAGAAAAGGGCGGGTGGCGAGGTGGCGCAGTGGATAAAGCACCGGCCCTGGAGTCAGGAGTACCTGGGTTCAAATCCGACCTCAGACACTTAATAATGACCTAGCTGTGTGGCCTTGGGCAAGCCACTTAACCCCATTGCCTTGCAAAAACCTAAAAAAAAGAAAAGTGCCTTGTAAATGTTAGTTTTGGTTTGGTGTTGATGATGATGATGATGAAATTACTTTCCTAAGGTCACACCAGCAAGTCCATGTCAGAGTCAAAATTCTAAGTCAAGTTTTTCCAGTCCCCAGAATTCCATACTCTTTCTTCTGTTCCACAGCCCCTCTCAAGGACCCTGAGGCACAGAGCTACAGCAAACTATCTTTTGAACTTAGTCATGAGGTAGTGGAAAATTCAATGAATTTAGAGTCAAAAGATTCCAATTCCAGTGCCAGGGTTGATAATTACTAGATTTAATGCTATGGATGAGTCCCAATCTCTCAGCCTCAGTTTCTCTACCTAGAGAACAGGGATAATTAAATCTCTAGATTCCACATTGGGTTACTCTGAGGAGCAAATGAGATAGAGAGGGCTTTGCAAACTGGGAGGCCACTGGAGACTTAGGATTTCAGACTGAGAACTTGCTAGGGTGCCAGAAATCACCTAATCCACCCCTCCCAAATCTACAGCTGAGAAAACAAGTCCAGAGAAGTTAAGCAATTTACCCTGGGTCACACAATAAGTGACGGAGCCAGGATTAGTTTGCCCAATGTTGAACTATTCTTGTATCCTTCCTATGAATCCAATTTGGTTGTAATATGTGTCGTCTTGGATAGATTGAAATATTTTGTTCGAAATAATTTTATTTGCAATTTAAATCAATATTCATTCATGATAATGGCCAAGAGTTCTTCTGTGCTTTATCCTTTCCTGGTTTGGAAATCCAGGCTCAATTTGCCTCATCAAAGTTGCCTGAAGGGATACTCTCTTTCATAATTTTTGAAAATGTAAATAGGTTTGTGATGAATTGTCTTTAAAAGTTTGATAGAAACTTTTCCAGTGAATCCACTAGAACCAGAGTTTTCTTTGATGATTCCTTCAAAACTAGCTAACTTTTCTGCCACTGAATTACTGTCTCTGGTTGTTATTCTATTCACTTGGGTATTTTCTGTTTCTATTCCTACTTTCTATTTCTTCTTGTGTTCTCTTTTTTGCTTGACTGCTTCTAACTTTTATTTCTTCTGGTTTTTGTCATTTTTACCCTGTTCATTTTTTATTTTGTTGATTTGATTTTCTTCCCTCTCAGAACCACATTTTGAACTCAGAACTTTTAGCTTCAAATGTAGTGTCCTTTCCATTTGTATTGTTTGAAGGAGGGGGGCAGGGACTGGGTCTAGGGTTTCACAGGTATAAGGGACTTCCAGGTGAGAATACTCCCTTTACCAAATTCTCTGTTACAGAGTTGCCCTTGAACACTGAGCAGCTAAATGACTCATCTGGGGGTCATATAGTTATACAGTTATGTTAAATAAGGGCAGGACTCAAACCCAGGTCTGACTGACTTCAAGGCTATCTCTTTATCCACTGACTTTCCATATTTATCTATGGAAGGTATGGTTATTTCATATTTTCCTATTTCCCTGAAAATAAAATAGTGGAAAAAATATTGGGTGTTTGTTTTTTTTTCAGGAATATTTGAAGTTAAATAAACTGTGATATAGAAGAAAACTCTCTGGAGTCAAGGAACCTAGCTTAACCTGAACCCTGGTTCAATCACTACCAGTGTGTTCTTGCCCCAATCATAGCACCTACCTGGGCCTCAGTTTCCTCATCTGTAATATGAGGGGGTTGGACTTGCCAGTCTCTGAGATCCCTCCCAACTAGGATCCCAATTTTTCACTCAGCTCTTTGGAGACCCTGGCCCTCTTTTCTTCTGCTTTGTTACAGCTCAGAGTACATACTCACAGGATCACATTTTCACAAGAAACTCTAGCAAATGGGAGGGAAATAATACTCCACTGACAATAAAGAGGAGAAGAGAGGAATGGCAGCTCTCCTGAAGTGACCTGATGAGAGAGAGAGAGAGAGAGAGAGAGAGAGAAATCAAGATAGCCAGCCAAAAGACAGAGAGATAAAAGAGAGACAGAGACAGAGAGAAAAGAGAACTAATAGATTAAGTCAAGGGAGACTACTAATAATTTAGGAAGACTCATCACCCAGATGGAGGCTCCTGAATACTGAAGTAGAAATCATTGAATTCAAGTCCTTCATGTTATAGAGGAAACACCAGGACAAGACTAAACAGAGCTAGCCTAGGATCCCACATCCTCTGTCTCCAGAGTCAGCACTTCCCACTTATAATACAAAGTAAAACTATTCAGTTCAAGAAGTACTGAGGGTCATAGATTTAGAGTTGAAAGCATTGAGTCCAAATCATCCCCATTTTACAGATAAACCAACCGAGGCCTAGAGATAATAAGGGACTTACCCAAGGCTACATGGCTAACCAAAATTTGAGCCTAGGTAATTTGATTCTGAATCCAACCTTTGATATAGGTGTCTAAGTGTTTGTTCCTTATCATACTGACTCTCAAGGAAAGGAAAGGAAAGAGAAGATAAAAGATAACTTTGTGGCAAGGGGAGATTTGGCCCAAATCCTGAAGTAAGGATAGGATTTGTATGGATGTATAAGACAATGGGAGGGAAAATCCAGAAATCCTGCTGCTTAGAATGCCCTCCCTCTTCACTTCTGGCTCTAAGAATCTCATGGTTTCCCAGGACAGATGGGAATTCAGGGAAGCCTGGAGGGATTTGCATGAACTGATGCTCAGTGAGATGAGCAGAACCAGAAAAACACTGTACATCCTAACAGCAACATGGGAGCGGTGATCAACCTTTATGGACTTGCTTGTTCCATCAGTGCAACAATCAGGGACAATTTTGGGCTGTCTGCAAAGGAGAGTACCATCTGTATCCAGATAAAGAACCATGGAGTTTGAACAAAGTGCAAGGACTATTCCCTTTAATTTAGGGGAAAAAACCCCAGATATCTTCTTGTCTGATCTTATTACCTCTAAGACTTTTTGCTTCCTCCTTAAGGATATGATTTCTCTCTCATCACACGCAATTTGGATCAATGCACAATATGGAAACAAAGTAAAGTCTGACAAATTGCTTTCCGTGGGGTGGGGGTAGGGGGAGGGAAGTAAGATCAGGGGAAAAATTGTAAAACTCAAAAACTCAAATAAAATCTTTAATAAAAAAAAAAAGAACCTCATGGTTTCTTTCAAGGTTCATACTAAACCTCTCCTGCTTCTCCTCTTGATGAATGTCGGGTACAGGGTGTGTTCCGGAAGACTAGTTCCTCTAGGGTGATGGCTGCTGAGCCTTTTTCAGGGCTGCTCATCCACCTTTGGTGTCTACCTGAGCCATCTAACTCTCCCCTGTGGCTCTAAGAAGCTGTAGTAGGTTCAGCAACCACACCCCAGATATCTCTTCACAGATGGACTAAGCCAGGTAAAGTATAACCAAATAGTCTAAAATCCATCAATGAGTTTACACCAAACATAGAACACTACCCTGGATGGAATAGGCAAATGAGAACAATTTCCAATAGCCATGAAGATGACTGAAGCTGGGTCTGTGGAGTGCTTAGAGCTTGGTTAGAAATGAAAGACCAATGTCATTCACTGCCTCCAGAGCCATCACGAATCAGTTTAACTTTGTCTTGCCTCTGAACCTGGTTGACTCTGGAAGAGTAAGGCTGACCATTTTGCCCAAATCTGTCTCACTTAAATTCAATTTATGCACGAATCAAAGGATATCATCCATACCATTTTTATCATTTCTATCTCAAAGGCCTTTGGTAGGCAAGTGATGAAGCAGCAGGTATAGATATACTGAGAGTTGGAGTCACAGGGTCATCTTCTCACTGGAAGCAGGAGTGGGATTTGGCAATCTCTTAGGTGTTGAGCAACCTTTTAAGGATCACACTGCTTACCTCTTGGCATGAGGAAGGGAGTTAGAAAAGGTACCCTAAAATTGTCTGCTTCATCTAACCCTAGCTTGCTTACCACAATAGGAAGGGATCCTGCCTTGCCATCAAAAGACACCAAAATATCTAAAAACTTCTGCAAAGAGGATTTCATTCACCATTGGCACATGGAATGGGCACACTCTTATAGGCAACACTACATCCAATAGATCTGAAAGATGAATGTTCCTGTTTCAAGAGAACTCAGCAGGTATCACGTCCAAGCAAGGCTGGCAAATGAAAGTCAGATTGCTGAAATTGAAGATAGATGCATATATTTATGGAGTGACCACAGTGAAGGGGAGCACTATGAAGTCGGTGTAGGTTTTGCCTTCAAAAATAATCTAGTTGGGGTGGCTAGGTGGCGCAGTGGATAGAGCACCAACCCTGGAGTCAGGAGGACCTGAGTTCAAATGTGGCCTCAGACACTTAATTACCCAGCTGTGTGGCCTTGGGCAAACCACTTAACCCCATTGCCTTGCAAAAAAAAAAAAGTGGAAAAAAAATAATCTAGTCAGTAAGCTTGTATGCCTACTAAAAGGTTTGAACAACAGGCTCATGACAATGTGATTGCCACTTGCAGGAAAGCCCTGTGCCATCACCAATGCATATAATCCCACCATGATAAACTCTGATGAAGTCAAAGAAAAATTTTATGAAATACTGGAGACTCTCATCATCATTGTGTTGAAAGAGGACAAGACAAACATAATTCTGGGTGACTTTGATTAATTGGCAGGGAGTCCTTGGGAGAAACAGAATCAAAAACAGCAGTAGCAATGGTCACTTACTACTGAAGACTTGTGTCTTTATGACCTTATCACCAACATTGTCTTCTGTTGACCTAAAATGCAATATATCTCATGGATGCACTTTTGCATATAGAAGACTATGTGACTGGACAAGAGACAGAATGTGAGAGTGACAAAGGCAATAGGGGAAGCAGAGTGCTGGACTGATCACAGACTTATCCTCTCCAAGCAAAATATTCACATTTAACAAAAGCTGTGGTGCCAAAGCAAGATGATTATCAGAAGAATTAGTGTCAACAGATTCCAGCCGGTTCTTCTCTGAGTGGGAACAATTCATTGCTAACTTGGAAGGAAAATCAAGCCAACACACAGTTAACAACAGTGGAACCAAAAAGGAATGGTCAGCTTTGAGAGATTTAGTGTACAACACCATATATACTTATTTGGGCCAGAATACTCACACCATCAAGATCGATTTGATGAAAGTGATGGGGAAATTCAGAAGTTGTTAAATGAATAAAAAAGAGAACTCCACAGGGTTTTACCAACAGAATAGTTCTTCCATCTCTAAGAAGTAACTTTTAACTCCATCAAATGTAAAGTGCAAATGAAACTTAGGGAGATACAGGGTTCTTGATTCAGTAAGAAGGCAGAGGAAATTCAGTTTTACACTGATAAGTAATAATTTTATGGGTTTTATGATTCCCTGAAGGCTATTAATGGGACAAAAGCCTATGGTGCACCTCAAAGTACTCAGTGCTGATAGAGCCACATTAATTAGTAAAAAGGACATGATCTTGGAGAGATGAGCCGGTTATTTCCATAATATTCTCAACATCAATCAGTGCTAAAGCCATTGATAGTTTACCTCAAGGTGATGTCAATCCCAATGTAGCTGATCTTCCAACCAAAGAAGAAGTTTTAAGTGTCATCAGGCTCTTCTCATGTGGCAAAGCATCTGATACTGATTCTATTCCAGTTTAGATTCTGAAGGAAGGAGGTTCACAAAAGCTGATGGAAGTTTTCCAGGTTATATGGCATGAGGAGTTACCTTCCAGGAATTCAAGGAAGCCTCCATTGTCCATCTTTATAAAGACAAAGGAAATAGATTGCCCTGTGACAACCACAGAAGGTGCCTCTCTCTTAATCATTGCTGGCAATATTCTTGCTAGGGTCCCAGGACACTGAATCACTTCCACTTGAATTATCTTAGGAAGATTCTGAAGATCACCTGGCAGGATAAAGTACTGGACACTGAGGTCCTTTCTCAAGCTAAACTTCTCAGTATTCAAACTCTAATGAAGAGAGCATCATTCCGATGGGCTAACCACATTTATTCGAATGCCAAATGTAAGTTTACCTAAAAGACTTTTTTATGGAAAATTCATTTAAGGCACATGGAGGTTAGAAGAAGTGGTACAAAAACACTCTCTAGATGTCTCTCAAGAACTTTGGGAGCTCAAGGGAAGTTAGTTAGGTGGTGAAGTGGCTAGAGCACTGCCCCTGGAGTCAGAAGGACCTGAGTTCAAATCCAGCCTCAGATACTTAATAATGACCTAGTTGTGTAACCTTGGGCAAGTCACTTAACCCCATTGCCTTGCAAAAACCAAAAAAAAAAAGCAACTTTGAAGACTATTTTGAGACATGGAAGACACTAGTATAGGACCACCTGGTATGGTATGCCCTCATCCAAGAAGGCACTCTCTGGGCAAAAGTTCAAAAGAAGTGAGATATGCATAGTCAGAGCCATCTTTACACCAAATGTTCATGTGAACTATTTGTCCCCAACCTGTGGTAGAACATTCTGAACTCATATTGGCCTGATCAACCATAGTTGAACACACTGAACCCTGACTCCCATAACATGGTGTCTTTTTGGTCCTCTTTGAGAGCAAAGGAAAAGAATCAAACACTTATTAGCATAACCCCAGATTACTTGCTATTTACTTGATGTTCTTACATTTACTCTGTATTAATTTATGACCTTTTATATTATCTCCTAATGGGAATAGGAGCTCCCTGAGGGAAAGTATCCATTTGGGTTTTTTTTTTGTCTTTCTAATCCCAGGTCCTTGAACAGAGTTGGGTATGGAAAAGGCATGCAATAAATGTTTGTTGAATAAATGAATCAGTCCACAGACATGTCCTCTTTCTCAAATTCACAACCTTTTCAAATTATTGAATGAAATTTTTCTTCATCTCTTCTGCTGTGCAGGATCTAATAAAATCTTTTCAATTTTCACTAATTCAGAATGTCAGTTCCTTTCTTCTCTTCTATCTCCACTTTGTTAATTTGGATGATAAAAGGAACATGTGGGCTTGGGGTCAGAGGGTGTGGGTTCCATTTGCCTACACTTGGGTTCTATATCTAGGTGTCCTTGAGTAAAGGCAGAGTGGTAGAAAGTAGCTGGGGTGGTCCAAAAGACCAGGAATTTCTATTTAGTCAAGTCACAGAAGCAATCTTAGGGCTGATGCAAGGACAAGTGCCTAACTCTTAGAACTATCTCCAGGTGGGAAGAGTGACTTTCCTTCCTGGAGGTCTTTAAACATAGGCTAGGTGATCTCTTCTCAGGGGCATTGTGGAGAGAATTCTCATCCAGGATTGATAGGGACTTGATGGTCATCTGGGGTTCCTTCCAGCTTGGAGAATTTGTGATTCTCTGAACCCTAAATAGAAAACAAGAAGAGAGGCTGATTGTGTAGGGCAAAAACAAAATTTGGAGCCAAAGAATTTGAATTATTAGCACCACTTACTGCTTGTGTGAGCTTGGTCAAGCCACTTAATCTTTTTCAATTTCCGTTTTTTCATCTTTAAAATGAGAGAAGTTAGACTAGCTGCCCAGAGGTCCTTCCCACTATCTATGAGCTCATGGGATTTTTTTTTTTTGGTATAACATGCCTAACAACCAGAGCCTTTCTTTCCTTTCCAGCCTTCTTATACTCAATTCTGTTTCTCCCCTTCAGATCCAGATTTACAATTTAATGTTTTGTTTTAAAATATGACACTCCATCTCCCATATCCAATCCTTTGTATTAGTTATCTCTCATGCTTGGAATGCCCTCCTGGCTTTCTTCAAGACTCAGTTAAATGCCACTCTCTGTAAGAAGCATTTTCTAGTCTTCTCTCCTCAGCTTCCGCCCTGTGAGGTTACCTTCCATTCCTCCATCTACTCAGCCTCAGTCTTGTACATCCATGGTTGTTGGCATGTAGTCTCTCCCATTAGAATGTGAATTCTCTGAGGACAGGAGAAGTTTTTGCATTTCCTTGTATCCTCAATTATTAAGAACAAATGTCTAAAAACTAGTTGATGGTTAAGTCTCCTATAGTCTTTTCTTGGAAATGTCTCAGGAGGTAGTAGTTTTCTTTCCATAGGAGGGCTTCAAGCAAAAGCTAGATGACTAAAATTGTCCACTGATTCTTAGAGAGGAATCTTGGTCAGATATAGATAGAAGCAGATGACCTTTGAGATCGCATCTGAGTCTGAGAGTCTATAATTATCTTCTCCCAAATGGTCACTATCTTCCTCCCCTGCAAGTGCCTAACCATCCAGTTCTATAGAGATGTCAGTACCTTCTGGATGTCCTAGATTCTCCCTACAAACCTGAAATTCCAACCAGCTACAATTAGCTGCTCTCCTCCTAGAAGGATATTCCCAAACTCAATGAAGTCCTCTGAAGGTGAGAGACCTTCCATACCTATAAAAGCATCCAAGTGATTTGTTTCAATCCAGTGCTTGTGACTACATGCCTGCAAACACAGGGAAGAGTTTCTCATTGAATCAAACAGGCCTGCTCTGGCCAGAAGTTTGTCCTTCAAAGGGCCACATGTTCACAATCCATGAGAGAGCAAGAAAACCAAATCATTCTGAACCAATTTAAGCCAAGTTACCTTGAGGTTCATGAAGTCAACCTAATGCTTCAGAGAGGATGCAAACTAGGAATTCCTCCTCCTTCCTTTCTTTTTTATAAAGGGAAATATGGAGAAGAGTAGCATACCCTACAAGGACTTTAAACACCTTTTCAAAGGAATAGAGCCCAGGTCTCACTGCTATTGACTGAAGAAACATCATCAACACTGGGAGAGTTTTTCAGAAACTTCTCGCTCAGTCTGGTCAAGTTTCAGGTTGCCAAATAAAAAAAGGACTTTTTTTTTAATACAAAGAAAAAACCCAAAAACAAATTTAGAAGGGGATGTAAACAGGACAGTGTAGTTACTGCTTTCTTACATTTAATATATTTAAAATCCTAATGTATATGTAACCAGTTCACCACAATCCTTTTTTTCTTTTCTTTCATTTTTGTGGGGGGAGGGGAGGCAATCTCGGATAAGTGACTTGCCCAGGATCACACAGGTGTCTGAGACCATATTTGAACCTAGGTATTCCTGACTCCAGGGTCAGTGCTCTATGAACTGTGGCACCCCTTTGAGTCTTTTTAAGTATTTGTGTTAATTTGTGATTGGATTACAGGGTCAATAACAGGATGGGGGAGAGACACCATGGCAACATAGGTCCTTCCCCCAATTTGTGTCCTGGCCTCCTACCAGGATCTTAGAAGCCCATGGACCCCTTTTTAGAAGAATACATAAAATATAAATACAGACATAAAATATAATGTGGAGGATTAAAAAGTAAACCAATGAGAATAAAAGATAGTGATTGAAATACTAAAAAAAATTGTGAACTTGAGGCTAAGGACTCATGGTGTAATGGAAAGAGCCTTGGTTCTGGAGTTCAAAGAAGGTTCAATTTAATATGACTTGTAGGATTTCAGGCGAATCCACCCCACTGTGCCTCAGTTTCCTCATCTGTAATATGAAAGGGTTGGACTTTGGCCTCTAAGGTCACTTTTTGCTATAATCTATGAACCTATAATCATATACATTCAGAGGTAGAGACAAAGAGAAAATGAGAGACAGAGGCATGTGGAGATAGAGACACAGAAGAAAATCAAAAATGAGAGGAGAAAATTCCCTTAATCTCAGGTTGGCTTTGGGGCACTTTCTCAATGGAATAAAAGGACCATCCAACCTGGCAAGTGACCTAGGAGGTATCTAAGCCTATTTTTCCTTTCCTCACAGAGAAGACTGGAGAGCATCCAAGAACATCTGAGGACACAAGGCAAGGATGTCAGAGAACAGAGGCATTGAAGGAAATGCTGCAGGAGTGGCCGGAAAGAAACTGAGTAAACAGGGTGAGGCATCTCCCCTGCATCTGGAGCAGACAAAAGGGGAGTTGGGAGAAGACCGTTGAAGTTCCAACTCAGGCAGAAAGAAAATTAAAAGAGCAACTTGATGAATTCAAGTCCAAATGAACTGCTTTCCAAGGTACTGAAAGAACCAATGAACCATTCAATGTCAAAAGTTCTTGAAAGATCCTGGAGAATGTGAGAAATAGGGGAAGGGCAAATGTCGATCTGATTGTTAAGAAGAGAGAAGGGAACATGAGCTTGGCTTTCATTCAGGATCAGATTTTAGAACTTATACATAAAAAGACGAGTCTAGCAGGGAAACAGCAAAGTCTTTCCTGACAAAAATGGATCACCATAAGATCAGAGAGTTACTTGAGGCACACAGAGTTCAAGTCACACTCTTCATTAGTATCTCAGGCAGAATCTTCATGGTCTCCCTAGTCCAAGGGTCTCCATAATTCCAAATCCAGCACTTTAATTATTAGATACCCACTACTTATAGTAAATTTAGAGTAACCTCCTCAGTTGTTCACACAAACTATGTAGGGTAGAGTATTCTGAGAACTTATTGGTCTGATCAGTCACAGTTGGACACCCTGAAATTCATCTCCACTATGGGGATGTCATTTTAGTCTTCTTTGATATTGAAGGACAAGAATCAACCAAACATAACTTATCTTTTCTTTCCCCCAGATTACTTGTAAAAGTAAGTATCCCATGGTATCTATGATCTTGGAGTAATAGAAAATGCACTGGTTATGTTCCCAAAGTCACAAAATTATGTATGCCCTTTGACTCATCAAAGCCTCTTTTCAGGTTGATCACTCCAAAGGAATCAAAGAAAGAAGAAAAGAGCCATATCTACATCATCTCTCAAAACTGAAGACTCAGGAGGTATCACTTATCATGGAATGCATAAACAAGCTGTGGTACACCAAATGTGAGGGAATGTTAATGCTTCATAAGAGTTGTGATGAAATGAACCATTTCAGAGGAAACTGGGAAGACTTGTATGGACAGATACAGAATGAGGGGAGCAGAACCAGGCCAACCATTCCTAAAATGACATAATAAAGAAAAGCAACTTTGAAGACTTTAGAACACTGATCAATGCAATGATAAACCAAGAATCCAGAGGACTGAAGATGAACAATGCCCCTACCTTCTTTCAGATAGGAAGAAGCAGAATGTGGTGTGCATTTTTGTACAAGACAATGTAGAATATTGTTCTGCTTATCTAAGTCTATGTCTTACGAGGATTTTCTTTTTTATTGTTCATTTGGGGATTGGGGTTCAGTTGGAGGAATAGACAATAAATACTTGTAAAAAAAATCTATAATTAATGAATTTTTAAGAGAGAATGTACTGGATTTGGAGTCAAGACCCAAGTTCTTTTCCTAGGTCTGCTTCTAAACTTGTTACGTGACCTTAAGCAAGTTTCTTCCCTTATCTGGACCTCACCTTTTTCTTAAAAAAAAAAAAGGTAAGCTGCTACTAAGGGCAAGATGGTTTATTAAAAGCCAACACTGGAGGCTCATTTAGCCAGTGTAGATTGTACTGCTTTGTTGATTCATCTCATTAAATATACTTGAGAAATAAAGCTCTGCTCACCTGGGAGAACCCAACCAGAACTCTCAAATTCCCTCTTTCCCCACATTCCTCCATAGATCTGAGTGTCCAGTGGAGATTGGGTCCCTGGGCCTCATCTCCCCTTTCCATGTTTCACCCCTGAGCAAGTGCTGCTTCTACATGAAGCTCCTTCTCTTTATTCCCCCCCACCCCCAGCTACTACTCCTTTCCCCACAAAATTATCTATATGCTTTGTAGTTACTTCTCAGTGTGTGTGTTGTTTCTCTCCAATAGAATGGAAGACAGTGACTAGCTGTGTGACACTAGGCAAGTCACTTAACATGTTTTGACCTCAGTTTCCCTATCTATAAAATGGGGATAGCAAAAGTATCCACCTCCCAAGATTGTGGGAATCAAATGAGATCTTGTAGAGTACTTTGTAATCCTGAAAATGCCATATACATGTTTGATGATGATTCTCCAAAGGATGAGTCATTAACAATGAGCAGTAACTAAATGACTACTATGTGACAGCTGCTATGGGAAGTGCTAGGAATAATAGGAAAAGCAAAAGCAGGTCCTGCTCTCAAAGGAAGGAACAAAGGAAAGACTGAGAAAAAAGGAAGGAAACAGAAAAAAGAAAGAAAGAGAGGGAGAGAGAGAGAGAGAGAGAGAGAGAGAGAGAGAGAGAGAGAGAAAGGAAGGAAGGAAAAAAAGAAAAACTGAGAAAAAAAGGAAGGAAAGAGAAGGAAGAAAGAAAGAAAGAAAGAAAGAAAGAAAGAAAGAAAGAAAGAAAGAAAGAAAGAAAGAAAGGAATTGAATTGAGACTTGAATCTCAATTGCATATGAAGGGGCCAGAAGGAAAGTGAACTTGCCTCCAGGGCATCCTTCCCCAGCAGCTTCTCTGCAAAATATCCCAAAAGGAGTATGAGAAATGATTGATTGAATTGGGATTATTCACCCAAAGGTCAGATGGAATGCCTTCCTGAGAGAAGACACTTTGGACCCAGGAAAACTTCAGAGAGAAGGGACCTTAGAGATCATTTTATCCCATCCTTTCATTTTACAGAAGAGGAAACTGAAGCCCTGAGATAGGATTTGCCCAAGAACACCCAAGTGGTAGTGACACTTTAAGGTATCAACACAGTGAGAAAGGAAGTGTAAATACTATTTCCATATTTTACAGATGAGATCACTGAGGCTTAAGTGAATTGTGCGTAATTGTGTCCCTCCACCTTGTTGCTTCTCACTTCAAAAGTTGCCAACCTATAGACCTCTAGAGAAGGGTCTTTCAGGTCCCTCCCATCTCTAGCATGCTATCTATGGTTCTAAGCCAGAGGAACTCAGGTCAATCATTTCTTCATTTCCTATCCAGCTGCATTCCTCTGGATTTCTCATCCTGTTTCTATTCCAGGTATTTTTCTCTCTCCCCCTCTGCCCTTCCCCTCACCCTCAACTGGGCTTGAGTTCCTTTAAGGCAAGAGCTGTCTTTGGTCTCCCCCTCCCCCAATACCTAGCACATAGCACTGTGTCTGCCTAAGAAATATTTATTGACTGACTTAGGAGATCAAGGTCCTGCCCTAGTGGGACTCCAATTTACCTCTCTACCAAAAATAACCCTGGTCTCCAGTTCATCTATTCATACTCTTCCCTTTCAGGGAACTATGACAAACTGATATATATTTAAAGTTTTCCTGAAAAAAATATTTTGAAAATAAGTTATGTTCAAACTCGGAAATAAACAACATTAATCTTGAGATTGGAGAGAAGGAAGAAACCAAAACTCTGATGAATTGTGTCTTTGAGAGTTGGCTCCAGTCCAGAAGAATATAATTTTAGTGACAAGAGCAGGGTAGAGTCAGAACAGAATCATCCTGTGATGATGACAGGAAGCCTACTGTGAAGCCTTAGTGAAGACCAAAGAACATGGCGGGCTTGGTGGGGCTGGAGGGTCCTACAAAAAGAAAAAAACCCTTGTTTTCAGAATCCCAGGAAATTGCACAAACCAGACCATAACAGCTTGGGAGTCAGATGAGGCACAGGTGAGAAGAGGGCATTTTACTTAGCCTTAATTAAGAGGGAATCCCTGGTTGGTCTGGTCTGAGAGCCAGAGAGCATTCTGGGACAAGAAGCAGCCAGCACCAAAGAATCATGCCTGCTTTTTTAAACATTACAACTTGGGAGTCAGAAAGATCTGAATTCAAATTCAGCTTCAGAGACTTACTTAGGTGTATGATCTCAGTTTACTTCTCTCGTGTCAATTATACAATATTTCTTGCATCCTTTTCTCTCACTCATCTCAATGCAGACCTTCTTCACTTCCAGCTTTGATAGAGATCATAGCCTCTTAACTGACCCTTCTTATTTCCTATCTCTTCCCACTCCATATATCCTCCCACTGCTGAAAACAAATTTCCCTAGGGCAACAATATGAATGTACTAAAAAATCTTCAACAATTCCCCATTTCTCAGAGGCTTATACCCAAACTCAGCCTGGCACAGCAGGTTCTCTATAACTTAACCCCCATTTACCTTTTCTAGTCTTATTTTATATCTCTCCCTTTTATCTTTTTTTTAAAGTTTTTGCAAGGCAATGGGGTTAGGTGACTTGCCCAAGGCCACACAGCTAGGTCATTATTAAATGTCTGAGGTCGGATTTGAACTCAGGGACTCCTGACTCCAGGACCAGTGTTCTATTCTCTGTGCCACCTAGCCGCCCCTCTCCCTTTTGTCTTCTGATCCAGCCAGGCTGGACTACCAACTATCTCCAATGGAGAGAGAACTTGACTTGGAGAGAAATTATTATTTCTCTCTTGTATTTAGAAACTAATTACTGAATTAGGCTCAAGGTCCCCCCACACACACACTTTTTTTCCTTCATCCAGAAATCAACCAGCATGGAAATCCTGGGCACAGACCAACCCAACCAGACTGAGAGAAATTGGCATCCTGTTCATTGTGTTTGTCAGACAGGTCTGGGATAGAAGTGAATTTCCTCTTTGATATGCATATCGATAAGTCTCCTTGACCAACACTTGGGTGATCCAAGCACTCCCAAGACCCTCATTAAAATGAACCCAAGTTTCGTTATAATATTCTTTCTTTGGTTAATTTTCAACCAATCAGAGTTGATTGCCATCTTCAGGAACACCTACTCTTCGAAGGGCATGTAAACTGACTCTACCACTGTGATTAGTTTTTTGGCATTTGAGGGTGCCACTGCCCTCTTTTTGTTAACAAACATACTAGCCAGAAATGAAATCACTCTAACTCTTTTAAACATTACAACTTGGGAGTCAGAAAGATCTGAGCTCAAATTTAACTTCAGATACTTCCTTAGCTGTGTGATCTCAGTTTACTTCTTTCAGATAATAGCACCTTCTTCATTAGATTGCAGTAAGAATGAAATTACACAGGGGGTGGTTAGGCGGCGCAGTGGATAGAGCACCAGCCCTGGAGTCAGGAGGACCTGAGTTCAAATCCAGTCTCAGATGCTTAATAATGACCTAGCTGTGTGACCTTGAGCAAGCCACTTAACCCCATTTGCTTTGCAAAAAACCTAAAAAACCCAAAGAATGAAATTACACGGTATATTTAAATTGCTTTCTAATCTTTAGTTATCAAACTCTAACTTCACCTTAGACTCCATCTTCTGTGGGAAGCCTTCCATTGTTAGCTCTTTCTCCCTTCTCAATTTTTCTTGAAATATATTTATTTGAACATATATTATATTCTGCCCCACTTCCACCCAGTAGAACTTAGACTCCTTGAGGGAAAAGAATGTTTCATTTGGGACTTCATGGCCCTAGCGCCTCATCGATGCGTAATAAATATTTATGGTCTAAATGGAATGGAGTAAAAAATGATCATCCTGCTTGTTGAGGATGCTATTATAATGGAAGATTTTTTTAATATAAAAGGTTGAACTACATATCTCCTAAAGTCCCTTCTGACTTTCAAATTATTTCTATAAGGAACAGTACAGTGGTAAGAATCCTGGCTCTGGATTCAGAATGTGATCATTATCTCATATCTCACCACCAATATTTGTCACATGAATGTTATTTATTCTCTGTGGGCTTCAGTTTCCTAATTTATAAAATGAGAGATTTGGAGTAGGCAAGCTCAGAGGTCCGTTTGAGCTCTAAATCTTAAATCTCCATCATGGTGTTTTATAAGAAGCAGAGTTTCTGTAGTCAAAGGATCTGGCTTTGAATCTTGCTTCTTTCCTGAATGAACTTGGATAACTCACAAACTTTTTGGGCCTCAGTTTATGTTTCTGTAAAACAACCAGGTTAAACTCTGAGGTCCTTTCCTGTTCTAGTTCAAATAAAAATTGAGGAAGAAGAAAGATAGCTAAAAACTGGGATGATTAGAGAAGGCTTCAAACAGGGGGTGGCATCTGAACCTTCTTTAAAAGAAGGTATGACTTTCTGAGTGATACAGATGAGAAAGAAATACATTAAGAGAGCAGTCTATACAAGCACGAGGATGTAGGAGATGAAATAGCAAGGAATGGCCAGTGACCTGGCTGATTGGACCAGAGGCTTGTGAAGGGAAGGAGTAGAAGTTAGCATAACACATACCAGAAGTTTAAGAAAAAATTGTTGTTGAGTTATTTCTGTCATATCTGACTCTCTGGGACCCCATTTGGGATTTTCTTGGCAGACATACTGCAATGATTTGCTATTCCCTTCTCTAGCTGTTTTTACAGAGGAGGAAACTGAGGCAAAACAGGATGAAGTGATTTGCCCAGGGTCACAGAGAGAGTAAATGTCTGAGGCCATATTTGAACTCTGGAAGATGTCTTCCTGACTCCCAGGTCCAGTGTTCTATGATGCTATCTAACTGCACCCCCCTCCCCCATTAAAGGGATTTATATTCAGGTTAATCTGTTATTCAATTTGCATTCTCCCTGATGTGTCCCAAACATACTAGGAAGGCAGATGCCCTGAGGAAGTTTATGGAATGACACAGGAAAGAATCCTTTGGACCTGAAACCTGTATAGCTGCAGAGTGTATCTGCCTTGGTCAGATCACAGGGCCATCAAAGTATATATAACTCCTACTCTAGGAGTATGAGGGTAAATTGCATTAAAATGTAAAGAGCTAGGGGTAGCTGGGTGGAGCAGTGGTAGAGCATTGGCCCTGGAGTCAGGAGGACCTGAGTTCAAATCTGACCTCAGACACTTAATAATTACCTAGCTGTGTGGCCTTGGGCAAGTCACTTAACCTCTGATTTATCTTCAGTGGAAATACAAATCTCCACGTTTCAGACATGCTTCAAACAAGGTGTGTCTTTCTATTATAACTCTGGGGAGACCCTAGGTCCCCCCTCAGAAAGCTATTATCACAGGATTTTAGGTTTAAAGACAGAAGGAATTTAGAGTCCATCTAATCTAGTTTAATCCCACCGATGAGGAAATTAAAAACTCAGAGAAGTTAGGCAAACTTGTCCAAAATCACACAGGAAAGAAGACTTGAACCCATGGCTCTTTGAGTTCAAATTGAACTACATTGCCGTTCCAGTGTATTTTGGGGAGAGGTGCTGAGTGTAGAGTCTCATTTCCATAGGCTGACTTGCTATTGATTGTATGGCACGCTATATTCCAGTGCCTACTATTCCATGACCTTCCTGTGGCAAAATCTCCAAACCAGCCAAGCCAGTTCCATTTCCCTGTAGAATGTCTCTGAGACCAAAAACTGTGGAAAGATTCATAAATGGGAAGCCAGAGACTTCACATTTCAGAGTGCACCATATTGCCTCTTTTTGTGTGAGAATGTTCAAGTACTCCATCAGCACTAGGGAAATGTATAGTATTCGTGCTTCTATTCATGAGCCAGGTAAGCGGTTGGAGGAGACCAGGGCTCTCCATAGATCTACACCAATGGAGGTGTAGCATATCGTCACCTTAATTCCAAAGAGATAGAAAGAGTCTAAGATTTGTAATCAGGGGACCCAGGTTCAATTCTCATTTTGGAATCTCAATTAGAATCCCCCAGAGGGTGGTGAATAGACTTGTGGTGGGCAGGAGGAAGCTTTATTACCTTACAAATAGGGCAGGAGAAAGAGAGTAAAAGATATTGTCAAAGTAATGCCTTGGTGGTGGTGGTGGTGGGGAAGATAGGACTACTCACATAGTAATTAATAACAGGAAAAATTACAAAAGTAATAATAGCTAGCATTAAGATCTTATGCATGTTCTCTTATTTGATCCTCACAACAAGCCTTGGCGTTGGGTTCTCTTGTTGTCCCCATTTTACAAATAAGGAAGCTGAATTCTAGATAGGTTAACTGGCTTTCTCAGGGTCACAGAACTAGAAAGACCATCTGTGGACAATGTAGCTGAAGCTACTGAGTTCAGAGAAAAGAGTCCTTACCACCAAAGCCCTAGGTATTGCCAAATAATCTGATGTGAAAACTGATGTGATTTGATCAGTCAGAATGACAATAAGGGACAAGCATAACCTTTGCCCTCTAAATATCTTGGGAGTTGGCTGGAATGTTCTCTATGTGTGGTCTCACTCCTAAGAATGCACATTCCTTGAGAACAAGGCTATCTTTCCTTTCTTTTATGTATCCCCAGCACTTTGAGCATAGTAAGTGTTCATTAAATGCTTATCCATGCATTCATTTGTCAAGTGCTGAGATGGGATTTGATCCCAAGTCTTGATAAACATTATGCCACACTCCCACTTGGACCTGCATCATATGCTTCACCAGTATCTTTATGATGTGAAGAGAAAGTGAGAAAGGCTTCCAGCACATTAGGAGGGCATTTTTGTTTTGAGAATCAATCAAGAGAATAGAAGTAGGGGCGGCTAGGTGGCATAGTGGATAAAGTGGAGTCAGGAGTACCTGAGTTCAAATCCGGTCTCAGACACTCAATAATTACCTAGCTGTGTGGCCGTGGGCAAGCCACTTAACCCTATTTGCCTTCCAAAAAAAACCCTAAAAAAAAGAGAATAGAAGTAAATTCTTTGGTAAACCCTGATGTGTTATTGTCACCATCTATTGATATTTGATGAGAAAATGTTCTATGGAAAATTAAATCTGGATTTTATAGCATATCTGGATTTCAAACAGTCTCAGAATTTAAAGTCTGTTATTATTTTAGGAAAGTCAGAAGCAGATTTAAGTATACAAGCCCTTATTCAGGGAATCACAAAATTCCAGAATTAGAAAGACCTCTCACTCCAGCCTATGTCAGAAAAAGAATTCCTAACAAGTCACCATCCAGTCTTGGTTTGAAGACCTGCAATTTCTCTCCATTTTGTTCCCTGTACCTGGAACTGGATTTTAATTTACGTAGTGAAAGAGGGAGGAGGGAATATGGAGCTCCATTGTGGAGCTGTGGAAGCCTATAAGTCTTTCCTCTGGAAAGAGTGGCACTTGTGAGTCTTGTTTGAATGTATACCACCTGCAAGGTACAGAAAGCAGATTCATGAAATCTCTTTAAGAAGTGAAACAGCTTTCAAGAGGGCTGATCAAAAAAAGATTTTTGTACTCATCCCCAGGGTGAGGTACTTTAGTACTGTTGAGTTGTTTTTAGTTGTGTCTGACTCTTTATGACCCCATTTGGGATTTTCTTGGCAGAGATACAGGAGGGGTTTTGCCATTTCCTTTTCCAGCTCTTTTAGCAGAGAAGGAAACTGTGACAAATAGGATGAAGTGATTTGCAAGGGTCACACAGCTAATAAATGTTTGAGGTTGGATTTGAACTCAGGAAGAGAAGTCTTCCTGACTCCAGGTCCGTACTCTTCTCTCTGGCGCCACCTAGCTGCCCCATGATGCTAGCAGAGGAAGGATCGCATCTTGAGTGACAAGTGGAAGCTAGAACCAGGAATTCTGGGGCTTGGAGCAGCCACCCACCCGTGGCAAACAGCGTGGAAAGTGCTCAAAGCAGGCTGACTTCAGAAAAGCTTGGAAAGTCATGCATGAACTGATGCTGAGTGCAGTGAGCAGAACCAGGAGAACAGTGTAACCACCAATAGCAACATTGTAACCACAAATAGCAACATTGTAACCACCAATAGCAACAGTGCACCCACAAATAGCAACATTGTAACCACCAATAGCAACACTGTAACAATGATCACCTGAGATAGACTCCGCTCTTCCAGCAGATGCGTGATCCAAGACAATTCTAAAAGATCTGCGTTGAAAATGGCATCCGAATCCTGAGAAAGGACTACGGAGTCTGAAGGCGGATCAAATATGCCATCTTTACCTTTTTAAAGCTGCTTTTTGCTTTTTCTTTCTCCGGGGTTTTTCCCTTTGGATCTGATTCTTCTTTCACAACATGACTAATATTGAAATATGCTTAAAATGATTTTGCATGCAGATCAGGAAGAGGGAAAGGAGCCCGAAGGGAGAAAAAATGTGGAACTCAAAATCTTACCAAAAATGAATGTTGAAAACAATCTTTGCACGTGATTGAAAAAAGAAAAAAAGGAAAAGAAAAGAACCTGCTCTAGGCAACTTTGTAGTTCATTAGGTAAAAATAATACAAGAAGCCAACTGGAGCAGGAGGCAGAATTCTTTACTATGGTTGCTTACCAAATCTAAACAAAGGGTTGTTGATTTTGAGTTGGAAGGACCTTGAAGGTGCCCGTGCCCCTCATTTTGCAGATGAGGAAACTGAGGTTCAGCAATTTGCACAGTCTCACAGGGAGTAAGCAGCAGTTTCCTCCTTGGAAACGTTAAAATTATTGAGAATTTATTGAGCACCTACTGTATATCAGACACTCTACTAAGCTCTTTGGCACAATCCTTCGCAAACTGGAAAGGTTAGGGACATGAATAGATCACAGATGAGAGGAAGTTCAGTGCTCTCTGCCCATATAACAACATTTCTTGCTTTGCTTCTAATGGGTTTGCTCTCTTAGCAGTCAGATGCTTCCATCTTGCCTGAGGGCTTAGTCTTAACTCATTTTGTATTTCATTCTCTGCCTCTGTTCTGTTCAGCTAGGCCCCAGAGAGCGTCCACCTGACTGAGGTTTTCTTTCTTTCCGGCAGATACCATCAGAGGAGGATAATTGAAAGCGGCTTCTGGAACAATGGCCCTCTTATTGCAGTCGACCAGCTAAGGGGAAAGGCATCCCTTTTCTTACTTTAATTATCTTCAAAATTAACCTCTCTAGAAGAATGTCAGTCATCACTTCTGTTCTAGGATTGGCAGTGCCAGCCCAGACTCCCCTGTATACACAAAAACACACACACTCACACACATACTCACATCACACTCACACTCACACACACAAACACACACACTCACATGCACAAACACACACACACACACACACACACTCACATACACATTACACACACACCATCCTCCCTAGCCCTGCCCCTCCAATTTCTCTTTTCTTGGGCAAGTATAGGGTTTCATGAAATGGTGGACAACTGTTGAAAGAAGACATAAGAGAATTTAATTGTGGGGCAAGGGATTGACCACAGAAATCTTCCAAGAATCAGGGATTGTTGAAATAAAACTCAAACTGAAACAAAAGACATTAGGGAAATCAAGCCAAGACTCCCCCTTCTCATGGAATCCTCACTGAATTGACTTGAGAGATGGCCCCACACCAAATTCTGAAATTATTTCACCTTTTCCCCTCCTCAGGCTCATTATACTATTATTCCCAGAGACTTAGAAGTCTATAGAGACCCTGAGAAATCTGAGAGGATGATGCCAAAAGCCATTGGATGACACCGAATTTCCCATAGTCCTTAATCTAAAATTCAGAATAAAAAATGCCTAATCTTTCCTGGGACTGATGAGACTATCAGCCAAAGGGACTAATCTTTGGCTCCATGGATTGTAAGTTATTTTGCTACCTCAAGAATAGTAATATTCTCTAATGTTTATGTAGGATTTTAATGTAAGCAAAGCACCTTATTCTCATTTGCTTCTGGTGAGGTCAAAGCTGTTATTATTTCCATTTTTACAAAGCAGGAAACTGAGGTTTGTCCTATCTAGACTAAGCATTTAAAGAAATATTTAAACTTGGGTCTTCCTAACTACACATTGCCACTGTGGGCACAGCTATAACTCGAGAGTGATGGGAGCCTCATCCCAATCGGTACACTAAAAATCAGAAAGTTCTGAACAAAAAACAATAGTCAGCTTTTCTATAGTACTCTGAGAATTGCAAAACACTTTACAAATATGTTTCCTTTTATCCTGATGATAGATGGGTGATTTTAGTATCCCCATTTTATAGATGAGAGAATGAGGCAGACTGAGGCTGCCCAGAGTCACAAGCTAGCAAGTTTCAGAGGCAGATTTGAACTCAGGTATTCCTTGACTCCCCAAATGGGATCATAACTGCAAAATGATTTGACAATAGCAAGATAAATTCCGAACTCCAGGTCCAGAATTCTACCCACTGCATCTAAATCTGAAGCAGCACTGAAATAATTTTGCTTACTGCCCTCCCTTTTCTGGGTAGCAATCAGAAATATGTTTTGTGTCTTACCCTGGGAACAAAAATTATTGGTTACTGCTCTAAGAGTGGGCTCTTTCTCCATGAAGATCACAAATACTCTCCATAGTTATTCAGATCAGTTGTTTTTCAGTTGTATCTGTCTCTGTGTGACACCATTTAGGGTTTTCTTGACAAATATACTGGAGTAGTTGGCCATTTCCTTCTCTAGCTCATTTTACAGATGAGGCAAATGGGGTTCAGCTAGTAAGTGCCTGAGGCCAGAGTTGAACTAAAGGAGATGTGAGGCTTCCTGATTCTAGACCCACTACTCTAGCCATTGGGCCACCTAACTGACCTTCATACTTTATAGAGAAGGTCTGTGAACTGTTATGGAAAAAAAATTCATTCTGTACTGAGCAGCCAGTTGGTGAAGTTCTCTGAATATTTATAGGTTGGAAGAAGCTGTTTATTTGAGCTCTCAATTCTCTGTTCCTGACTAATATGAGCAATATTCTAAAACCAAGTTTCAAACATGGGGCCTTCATGCCCTTTCTCACCCCATAACACTTAGAAAATTAGAAATTATACAATATAATTGGGAAATATTTATCAAAAAATTTTAAATATATAATAGAATGCAGATAATATTATGTAGTTTCCTAAGTCAACATGAGCCAATCCAAGATCTTTGTATATATAATATATATATAATATATATATATTATATATATATGTATAATATATATATATATATGTAGTCCAGGGACCCTGGTTTCTGTTTGAGGTTGTTGCCACTGTTCAAAGATCCTTCTTCACCATTTTCTTTTTCATTTTTATAAAAATGTGTTTTATTAATACCTTTTTTCTGTACAACAGTCATTTCTTTTGTTAATTGATATTTTATTTTTCCAATTACATATTATGTAGCTTCAAAATATGAATATGCATGTGAATGAATGTTGTCATCCTATGCATTTACATATTTTGAAGTTACATAATTTCCTTCCACTCTCCCTTCCCACCCCCCTTTCCCCCAGCAGTGAACAGTTTAGTGAATATTGAACACACACATTTGTATTTAACATTTTTTTAGGTTTTTTTGCAAGGCAATGAGGTTAAGTGACTTGCACAAGGCCACACAGCTAGGTAATTATTAGGTGTCTGAGGCTAGATTTGAACTCAGGTTCTCCTGACTCCAGGGCCGGTGCTCTATCCACTGTGCAACCTAGCCACCCTTGTGTTTAACATTTTTTTACAGATGAGTCATTTTCTATATGAGGTATTAGGAGTATTAGGATTAAGGGAAAAGAAAGAAAACCATGAGATAGGAAAGAAAAACATAAGAAAACTTTTTTTAAAAAAAGTGAATGTAGTGTTCATTCAGATTCTGTAACATTGCATTTTGCTTTGTTTTGTTTTGTTTTTCTGCCTCTGGATGTGGATAGCATTGTCCACAGCAGGTCAGGTTGCTCTAACTCCCTGAACTGCTGAAAGGAGCTGCATCCATCATGGTATAACAGTCATTTCTGGAAAAAATTCCCTATCTCTTTTAGTCTGAACTCTTTTTGTGACAAAGGAACACAATTAAAATATCTGGTTTAGTGACCACATCTCACTGTGAATCAACATTTTGCCTGGTAGTCCCCCTACCACTCTGTCATGAGGAGTTGTGATTATTTTTTTAAATGTCTTTCTTTTCAAAAGATACTTTCTCCTACTGAACAAAAATCTATTTTTTTCTTGTCCTTACTTCCCCTCTCCATTGGAAAAGAATAAGAAAAAGAAAAACTCTTGTGACAAAAATGTGTATAATCAAACACAACCAATTCCTACATTGGTCATGACCTATATATCTATATTGATATAGATATAGATATCTCTCTCTCTCTCTCTATATATATATATATACATATATATATATATATATATATATATATATATATATATATATATATATGAATTTTGCATCCATTGCCTCTCTGTTAGGAGGTGGGCAGCATCCTTTATCATCTGTATCCTGGAATAGTGCTTGTTCATTTTGTTAATTTGAGTTCTTAAGTCTTTCAAAACAGAGCAAGCATGGCTTCTTATAGAATATTAGCTGTAGCCTTGGTCTCAGCTTGCAGCTATCAGAGCACATACCTTTATTTGGGGGTGGGAAAGCACATTTTTATGACCCCAGACTACAAGGGTTGGTCCAGGAAATGTCCAAACTGGCCTATTGAATTATCCCTTTCAATGACACTTTCCCTAATCTTTTTTTTTTTAGTTTTTTTTTGCAAAGCAAATAGGGTTAAGTGGCTTGCCTAAGGCCACACAGCTAGGTCATTGTAAAGTGTCTGAGATCAGATTTGAACCCAGGTACTCCTGACTTCAGGGCCGGTGCTTTATCCACTACGCCACCTAGTGCCCCTACTTTCCCTAATCTTAAGAACTCCCTTACTTCAATCCACCCATCTTTCTTCTCCTGCCTAGCAGGTCCCTCTTCACAGCTGGTTAGCAATTAATCCCCAGTAAATGTTGACAGATTATCAAAACCTGGTTCGTTAATGGCCTCAAGGGTTTGTATTTTAACCAGGCCATCCACAATCAGCCTGGCTGCAGTCTCTCTTTCTGCTTTGGTTATACATGATCCTTCCACACTCCACATTTCAGTCAAACTGAAATCATAAATGTTTACTATTTACTGGCAGGGAAATCCAGAGTCATAAGGGAATATTTCTCTAATGGTGTAAATTTCAGGGAACAGATATTTAAGGGAAGCAAGATCTACTCGGTCCCCAGATCATCCTAGGCTTCCTCCTCTGGTTACTCCTATATACTGTTCAAGACTTCATTCAAACCCTCCCCCCATGTATTAAGTGATTGCCATCACTAGCTATTGGGGTACAAAAATAAATAAGACAGTATCCTTGTCTTCAAAGAGCTCGTTGGGGAGATAGCATGAACACAAAAAGACTCATAACACACAATTCAGGTATAACCATGCAACCTGATGGTTCTGAGGAGAGAAAGATTCCTTTGGGCTGAGGGGTCCTGGTAGCTTCAGAGAGGTGGTGCTATGTGGACTTGAGCCTTGAGAGATGTTGGGAAGAAGGATGGTACGTAATCTTTCTCTATGACCCCTTCTGCTCAGCCAAAGTATAGAGAAGAGATGAGGAAGATTATCTCCCTCTTTTCCCTTGAAAATTTTTTAATAGAAATATTTCATTTGTTTTCAAAACATATACAGTAGTAATTTCTACCTATCATTTTTGGTAAGATTTGGAATTTTATAATTTTTTCCCTCCCCCTCACTTCCTTCCCCCCCTCCCTCAGAGAAGGCAGTCTGATAATCCTTACATTGTTTCCATACTATGCATTGATCAAAATTGAATGTATTGAGAGAAAAAAACATATCCTTGAGGAAGAAATAAAATATTAGAGATAGTAAAATTATGTAGTACATAAGACAACTTTTTAAAAATTGAAAGTAATAATCTTTGGTCTTTGTTCAAACTCCACAGTTCTTTCTCTAGATACAGATGGTATTCTCCATTGCAGCCCCAAATTGTCCCTGATTGTTGCACTGATGGAATGAGTGAGTCCATCAAGGTTGATCATTGCCCCCATGTTGCTGTTAGGGTGTAAAATGTTCTTCTGGTTTTGCTCATCTCACTCAGCATCAGTTCATGCAAGTGTTTCCAGGTTTCTCTGAAATCCCATCCCTCCTGGTTTCTAATATAACAATAGTGTTCCATAACGTACATATATCATAATTTATTCAGCTATTCCCCATCTGATGGACATCCCCTCATTTCCAATTCTTTGCCACCACAAACAGGGCTGCTATGAATATTTTTGTACAAGTGATGTTTTTACCCTTTTTCATCATCTCTTCAGGGTATAGACCCAGTAGAGGTATTGCTGGATCAAAGGGTATGCACATTTTTTTATTGCTCTTTGGGCATAATTCCAAATTGCTCTTCAGAAAGGTTGGATGAGTTCACAGCTCCACCAACAACATATTAGTGTCCCAGATTTCCCACATCCCTTCCAATATTGATCATTGTCCTTTCTGGTCATATTGGCCAGTCTGAGAGGTGTGAGATCCTTGGAAACTTAAGAACGATGTTGCATGTGATGTCAGATACGAGTGGCTGTTAGTTCTCTTTGTTTAAGTATTTTCCTTCTTTAGGAGAGAAAGTTCACTGCCTAAAAGTGGGGGTGGGATACTTGGAACTGATCATGAGGTAAAAGAAAAAACTTCAATGCAATTTTTAAAATGAGTTGCTCAACTTTGTATAGGTTGTAGAGAGTATACTTTGCATCTTGTCGGGAAATTACATCTCCAACCTTAATGTGGGAAGGGAACTCAAGACATCTAACAACCTAGACCTAAATTAGAGCATCCTCATCCCTTACTTTTTTACCCAACCGGGTTTCATTCAGCCTTTGTTTGAAGAACCTTAATGATTCCAGTGAGAGAAACTTCTTACTCAGTGGAACACAGTCCATTTGGAGCCAGCTTTCTTCTAGAAGAAGTTTCTACTTCTCTCCAAGCTCAATTTTCCTCTTTGCCATTTACCATCAAACACCTATGTATTTATATATCTTTCTCTAACATAATGCCTTACCTGCCTGGGCTTCATTTTCTCCACCTATCACTTTGTATAACCCCCCCCCCCCCCTTCTGGACTGAGCGGTTTTTTTTTTTAGGATTTTGCAAGGCAAATGGGGTTAAGTGGCTTGCCCAAAGCCACACAGCTAGGTCATTATTAAGTGTCTGATCTGGATTTGAACCCAGGTACTCCTGACTCCAGGGCCGGTGATTTATCTACTGCACCACCTAGCCACCCCTGGATTGGGCATTTTAACTATTCTTCTTCTGTGTTTGGAATTCTGTCCTTCCTCATCTCCACCTCCTGGTTTCCTTCAAGTTCCAGCTAAAATCTTACCTTTTTACAGAAAATTTAACCTTACTCCCCCTCTCCCTTAATTCCAATCAGTATGGTAGGAGTGTAATAAGTGCTTGGTGACTGAGGATATTATAGATGTCATATACAATGTCAGAGTTAGGAAGGATCTTGAGGACCATCTTGTCCAATCTCTTCATTAGATAGAGAGAAATGATTGTTTCATTCTTGTATTTAATAACTGATTATTTTATTGGGACCACTGTTCTTCCCCTTTTCTCCTTCCTTACCCAGAAATCAACCAGTGTGGGAAATCTTGCTCAAAGATTTTTTTTGCCCAGGTTCAGGTCTAATCAAAGACAGTAAAAGAGATTCTAAGTTTGGGCTGATGGGAAGGTTCCTGTTAATTGTTTTTACTTAGACAAGTCTGGGGAAATGTTGCTTCTCATTTTTGTCAGACAGGAGATAAGGGAAATTGATAAGTCTCTTTGACCAAGATTTGGGTGATCCAAATTATATATCTCAACACCTTCATTGAAATATAGCTCAGACCTTCATTGTAATATTTATTCTCTCATTAATTGTTAACCCATCTGAGCTGATTACCACTCTCGGGTATATCTACTCTTCTAAGAGCATATAAACTACACACCCACTATCATGACATTTTGACATTTGAGAGGGCCACTGGTCTCTTTTTATTAATAATCATGCTAGCCTTAATAATAAAATGGTTAAATTACCCCAAAATTATCTCTTAAACTTTTTAAATGTTACAAAAGATAAGAAAATGCATCTCAGGAAGGGAAGGGACTCTGTTAAGGTTACAGAGCATATTAGTAGCAGTCATGTCTAGAAATTGAATCCTCTACCTCTCTTCTCCCTCCCTCCCTCCCCTCTACCTTTAAGAGAGATTGGAATGAGGGAGGGAAGCTCTCCCCTGTTTGGATCATTGACCAGAATGCTAATGATTTCATAACCAAGCAGAGATGCTCTGAGTATCCTTTCAGTTTCTATCCCTGCCTTCCCTCTCACAGGAATAGTTGAAAGAATTAATGAGGCAGAACCTGGGATACACTTAATGGCTCCTTCCAGAGTCTTTGATGAATAATTTGCTAGGTGAATCTCTCTCACTAAGCTAGGGGATTTTTCTGATGGTTAAAAGGAGGGATCGTAGTCATTAGATATAATGACTTAGTTTGATATATGAGAATGAACTATGGACCCACATTTGATTCTGGATATTGAACAAAGGACTGGACTTGGAGGCAGGAAGAATTTGATTTTGAATGCTGCCTCCAAGACTTACTAGCGGGGTAAAGCCTTAGTTTCCTCATTGATAAAATGGAGATAATGATAGCTATAATTGCCCTCTCGTGGGATGGCTTTGAGGCTCAAATGAACTAACGTATGAAAAATGCTTCTCAGTTCTTAAAATTACTGTGTTTGCTGTTAGGCAGCTAGGGGCACCATAGTGCAGAGAGTGTTAAACCCGGAATCAGGAAGACCTGAGTTCAAATACAGATACTGACTCATCTGGAAAATATAATAATAGGTATGTATTACTATAGATAGATAGCACCTATCTTCTAGAACTGTTGTAAGAATAAAATAAGGCAATATTTGTAAGACATTTTGCAAATCTTAAAATCCCATACTGTAATACATAGCTAGCTATCATCATCAACTAATATACATTTATTAAGTATTTACCATATGATCAACACTGAAAATTGATCTGGGAATACACAGATAAAAATGAATAGTCCTTGACTTCATGGAGCTTACATGTTAATTGAAGAGTCATCTATGTATCTATGTATCGATGTATCTATCTATCCATCTCATTAATCTATGAACCTATCAACTTATCATCTATCTACCTGCTTACCTATCTTCCCTATCTATGCACATCTATCAACTTATCTGTCTCACTATCACTATCTTCTTATTATATCTACCTACCTGTCTCTCTTCTCTATCTATATTCATCTATCAACCTATCTACCTGTCTAATTATCATCTATCTACTTTCATTTCTGTATGTCTATCTATCCATCCATCCATTCATTCATCATCTAGCAACATATCTATCCATCCATCCAACTATCTACCTGTCTGTCTGTCTGTCTATCTATCTATCATTTATCTATAAGTACATATAGACTAATCACAAAATAAAATTAAGGTAGGTTAGAGAGAAAGACATGAGCAAATGGGAAAGATAAGGGGAAGCTTCAAATTTTGATATCCAATGAGATCATAAAAGAAAAGTTTTTTATTTATCTAGAGTGTTGTTGATAGTGATTCAGATGATGTAGAAAGTGGAGTTTCAGTTAAGCTTTGAATGACTTACATGATTTTACAGGAACCACCATTTTCATAATGTCCAACTGCTACATTCTTCAGATGAGGAAAATGGGACCCTCAGAGGGAAAATGACTTGTGCAAAGTCACACAGCAAACTGGTGATCACCCTGTATCAAAGACCCAGGACTCCCTCAAAGGTCAATACTCTTTCCATTTTGGTAAAAATGCAAAGCAATAGCTAATGGTCTAGAACAGCAGTACCCAAATGTAGTCTGGGAATTTTTGGGGGGGCCCTTTTAGGGACTGATTGAGGTCAATAAAACTAAGCGATAATACTAAAGAATTCATAAATCTAATATGGGAAATATCAATAGATATAAACCACATAAGCAAAAATTCTGGGGGGGGGTATCCTCAATGATTTTTTTTATAACTACAACAGTGTCCTGAGAGCAAAGTATTTAAGAACAACTGTCTAGGAAGATACTGTGATGACTAGAGCCAAGAAGAGGAAAAGGAGCAAGGTTCTGAGAGAATATACAGGAATATTTTTCAGTGGTACTTTTTCCAAATATTTTCTATGTCAGAAAATTCTGTAATGTCAATTTACAATGGTTGTAATGAAGAATATTGTGTGTGGCTCACTTTGGGCAGACCTGTGATAAATTGGAGAGTGTCTGGAGGAGAATAAGAAGATGGAGAGGGACCTTGAGACCATGCCATATGGAGGTTCACTAAAGGAACTGGGGACATTTTGTAGACTGTAAATAAAATGTAAACACCTTGAAGGTACGGACTCAACTTTTTAGTCTTTGTACCCAAAGTACTCAGAACTATGCCAGGATTGGAATAAGGTGCTTGGTAAATGCTGTTCTTTGGTGGTCTGATTCTTAATGTGAAGAGAAGACTCAGGAGGGGCAAGATGTTTGACTCAGAGTCATATGGAAGACCTTACTTAGCCTCAAGCAATATGGAAGCTACAAAGAGTCAAACTGAAGTTTAGTGTAAGGAATAACTTCCCAAGAATCAGAGTCATCCTATAGCGAAAGAGGATATTTTGGGAGGTAGCTAGTTTCTCCTCACTAAATGTCTTCAAGCAAGAGGTGGATGATCACAGAAAGGGTATGAGTGTCTTCAGTTGTGGGTTGGATTAGCTGACCTTTGTGTTTTCATCCAATGTTGAATTCTTGTGATTCAGGGGAGCTTTCAGAAGATGGTTACACTCTGAATCCTAGGAGCCAAGATTTGACAGGGAATTTGGGGTCATCTAAACCAATCTAGACCTGAAGCACAAATCTCCTTTATGCCATCCCCAACAAGTAGCCTTCCAGTTCTCACTATCCTTAGAAGCTGCCATTTTTATTTTGAAGCCACTCTTATTTTTAGAAAGTTTTTTCCCTGATATTAAGCCAACATTTGCCTCTCTTAAGCTTCTCCAAATTGTTCCCAGTTCTTGGGATCAAGCAGAATTAGTCTAATTCTTCTTTCACGTGACTCAAAGGCCAATGTCATACCCATTTTCCCTGTTCTCTTCCCTTCTCCCCTTTCTCCTCCTCTCCCTAGCAGATCTTCTCTTCTCCTGGTTAAGCAACCTCCTCTTTGCCTTTTCCTTTTTTTCCCTTCTCTAATTCAAGACCTCCAACTATCCTAGTGATCCTCCCTAAACCCACTCCAATTTGGCAAAGATTTACAGAACTCTAAATCAGGGAAGGCTACAACTGTATTTGACTACTATTCTATTCCTCTACCCTAAGATGAAGTTATTTTGTCTTTCCTGTTATGATATTATCTGCTGTTGAACTTACAGTTCACTAAAATTCCAAGGTCTTTTTGTTGCCATTCATATTTCCTTCATCTAGCATTAGCAAAGTTGACTTTTTGAACCCAAGATTGGTTTATTTATCTCAATCCGATTTCAACTTATATTGTTGAATCATTATATTATTGAATTATTGCTATAGATAGGCAGTTAGTTTTCAGCTCCAGATGCCTCCATTTACCATGTGCTGCCATCCTCTTGTCTTCATCAACCACTGATAAGTCCTCAGTCAAATTGTAGATAAAAAGATACAATAGAAGAGGGTCAAGGAGAGGGCCTTGAGGTGCTCTGCTTGCTAATATGCCTGTAGGTTGATATGAACGATCACTCTTAGTTACTTTGCAATCCCATAATTATCTTGGATTCACATGGCTGTGAATATATATCAATATATAATAGGCCAGTACCCATCTCCTCTTATGGCCAAGGGTCCATGAAAGACTTGGTCAAAGGCCTTGTTCTTTCTTGGAACTGTGAACAAATAGTTCCTAAATATGGAAATATTATCACTTTAAATAATGGTTATGTATGAATGTGTTAGGAGATGAAGTACTTAAGGCACTTCTAAAATAAGATTTTATTGATATTTTCTGTTTATTATCTCATCATAGTTATCTCATCCATGAATATTGACCTCCCAGTCAGCATCTCATAAATAGTATTTTTTGAGAGGAAAAAAAATCAGAATAATTGACAAATATACTTGAAAGGTCTAAAAATATAGGCAACATGTGATGCCTATATGAACTTCCCATGAAAGGAGTAGGGGATGCTGCCTTCTCATATCTCTTCATTGGAGTCATGCTTGATCTTTGTAATTTTGCAACATTTATTTTGTATTTTGGGGGGGTTGTAGTTCTTTCCATTTACATTGTTCTATTTACTACATATTGATTTCTTGACTCTGTTGACTTCCCTTTGCATCAGTTCATAGAGATCTTTCTTTGCTTCTCTGTATTCATCATGTATTTGTATTCACACACATCATTTCATACAACATAATAATATTCTATTACATTCATGTATCCCAATTTATTTAGCCTTTTCCCAATTGGTGGGCATCTATTTTTGTTTCCAATTCTTGCCTATCACAAAAAGCATTGCTATAATATTTTAGAATATATTGGAACTATTTTCTTATTGATGGCTTCCTTAGGGTCTAAGCTAAGCAATGGTATCTCTGATTCAAAGAGCCAGACATTTTAGTCACTTTATTTGCATAATTCCAAATTGCTTTGCAAAATGATTATACCATTTCCTTCTTTTAGCAAAGCATTTGTGTGCCTGTCATTTCACAATCCCCTCCCACTGACTATCATCATTTTTTGTCCATTGGCAGAATGTGAAGTGAAACTTCAGGGTTGTTTAGATGTGTTGTTACATGTGCACTTATTAATGATTTGGAGCATTCTTTCATGTGGCTGTGAATACTTTGCAATTCTTTTGAGAACTATTCATTTATATCTTTTGACTATCTATTGCAGAATGGCTATTAGTCATTCACACATTTGTTTATTATTCATGAATCTTGGATGCCAAAGCCTTATCTGGATTATTTGACACAAAGGTTTTTCCCATTTAACCATTCCCTTTCTTAATTTCAATGCATTAGTACTTTCTGTGCTGAAGCTTTTCCATTTCAGGGAATCAGAGTTATTTTATCTTTTTCTATTCTCCCCCCCCCCCACCCCTTTCTTGGTTAAAATAAATCTCTTACCCATAGTTATAAAAGGTTAATAAAAAATCAGGTACTGTCCTGAGTGCTGAGAACATAGGAAAAGACAAAGGATAGTACCTGTTCTCAAGTAACTCATTGTTTAATGGGGAAGACAAGATACAAATATCAATGGACAAGCCAGATATTTACAGGACAAATTCAAGATAATAGAATTAAGGGGAGTCAAGTCTTCTCATAAAAGGTGGGATCTCAGTTGGGAGTTGAATGCTAATAATTTTTCAACTTCCTGCTGGAGCTTCAGAAAAAGTCCATTATTCCTTTGCCTCAGTCATTCCAATGTCTTGTTTGAGTTGAACAATGACCAGAAAGATCATAGGATCATAGGAAAGTAACCTAGAGATCTAATGCAACCCCCTCATCCTACAGATGAGGAGACTGAGTTCCAGAGAGTTGAAATGGCTTTCCCAAAGTCCTAGTCAACTCTTAAGAGGCAGAGTTGAGATTCAAGCCCAGTGCTTTTGACTCAAAATCCAGATGGGCAGCTACACCATTTAGAAATCCTTTGTATGAAGAAATTACTAGGCTTTTTTTCTTTTCTAAATGATCTCATTCCTTTTAGACCTAATGACTATAAGAAACACTTAAAAAGCCATCAGAGGCACACCAGATGGACCCACCATGGTTAGACCAAATTAGACAGAACACATTTGCACAATTGACTTCTTGCCCCAGTTCTGTCACTAACCTTTTGGGTGACCTCGAGTAAGTCCTTTCCCTCTAGAGGCTAGTCTGTAGATCAACTCTGAGATTCCTTTCAGTTTCAGAGCTGTGATGCTATAAACCCAGGATCCAGGACCAACTGCACAGAAAGTGAGGGGGTTGGATTAAATGGCCTATAAAATGAGTTCTAAATCTCTGATCTTATGACTGGATAATGTCTGAGGTCTCTTCTCAGTCTAATATTCTGTAACCTCAGATTAGAAGCAAAAATAACGTTGGTTTTCAGCTACTGGGAACCAGATATATCTGACCTCTACCGGAAGAATAGGGCAGTTATTTTTATTATAAACGAAGTCATCAAGCCTTTGAGCAGGACTTGGAACTGTCGAAACAAGGTTTGTTTGTTTTTGATGGAATGAGATTGTTCATTTTCTGTTTGTTTTTACATAAGCTTTATTCATTTTTTGTCATATTTTAAATCATGCTTATGTCAAACAACTCAGTTTGAAAAAGGAGTTGAGATCTCAAGTTGGGGCTGGACTCCAAGGGAGTGATAGGACGGGTACCTATGGGTCACGACGACCTCAAGTTCAGTCTGCCACACAAATGACTGAATCTAATGACAAGTTCCCCGTGCTTATTTTAACTTTGAACCAATTCTGCCTCTTAAAAAAATATGAAAGATTTTTTTCCTTTCTTTACTGACAATGCAACCAATCTTGTAACAACCTATAATAATAATAATAATAACAATAATTGATTTTTTAAATAAAATTTTACTAATTTTATCCTCATGATAAGCCTGTAAGATAGGGTGCATATATATGTGTGGGGGGACCCAGAAATTTCATGAGAGTAGGGACCTTCTAGACTTTATCGACGCAGAGAGATAGCATAGAATGGCTGAGCAGTTAGATGATCCAGTGGATAGAGCACTGGCTTTGTAGTTTGAATGCAGCCTCAGACATTTAGCTGTGTGACCTTGAACAAGTCTCTCAACCCTGATTGCCTCCCAATCCAGGGCCATCTCCAGTCATCCTGATTCATATCTGGCCACTGGACCCAGATGGCTCTGGAGGAGAAAGTGAGAATGGGGACTAAGCAAGCACCTCTTCACTCAAATCCATTTCATGTGCTTGGCATGGCATCATCTCCCTGATGTCATGACCTTCGTCAGGCATGAAGGACAAACATAATGCCAAGAGGCCACAAGGTCATATGAATCCTAGTTTTCTCCACAACGCTCTCCTTTTTGCTATGCAGCGCTGTAATACCCGCCAGTAATGGCTGGATTGGATAAAGGCCATGGCTTTGAAGGACATCAGTCATATTGATCCATTTAAGAGAGCCGAGTAATTCAGCATTCTATGGATCCAGAGTGGAAAGACTTTGGAGATCATCTATTCTGATGTCCTCATTTTACAGATAGGAAAATTGAGGTCCTGGGAAGGAAAGGAACTTGTCAAAGTCATGCAGGTAGTTATATAGGGCAAAACTAAGACCTAATCTCTGACAAGATCCTTTGATTCTATGTGAGGATTTTTGAAGACAGCCAGGTTTGTAAAGTGTAGAGAGTGCTAAACATAGGAAAATTAGAGTTAAAACCTATCAGACACTTCCTAGCTATGTGCCTTGAGCAAGCCACTTAACGATGTTTACCTCAGTTTCCTCATCTGTAAAATGGGAATTAATAATAGCACCTACCTCCCAGGGTGGTGGTTGTGACTATCAAATGAAATAATCATCATAAAACACTACTCACAGGATCTGGAACGGAGTCCATCCTTAATAGATGCTTGTGGATTATTTACTAGATGGAGGTATTTCTGATTCAGATGAGGGTGGAACTAGATGCCCACTGAAGTATTGAGGTTTTGAAGTCCAGATTTCTTTTAAAAATAAGTAGCAGTGGGGCAGCTAGGTAGCACGGTAGAGAGAGCACCAGCCCTGGAGTCAGGAGGACCTGAGTTCAATTCTGGCCTCAGACACTTAAAACTTGCTTAGCTGTGTGACTCTGGACTAGTCACTTAACCCCATTGCCTTGCAAAACCCCCCCAAAAAAGGTGAAAAGCAAGTAGTAGATTCACAATAAATTTTCCTGATGAGTATTAGAAAAGGAAGGAGGGGAAAGGAGGCCTGAATGCTAATCTGAATTCTGTCTCTAACCCTGATTTAATCTCTCTGAGCCTGAGTTTCCTTTTCTGCTAAGTGAATGGGTTAAACTAGATGATCTCCAAGCTCCCTTTCTGCTCATGTGTGTATATATCTACACACATTTATACATATGGATCTATGCATAACTGTAAACATACATATAGACATAACAAGGGTCTGTTGCGAAAAGATTTGTAACCGGAACTCCCCCCACTCCTCAGGTATGTATAGACTTTTAATTGTAATCAGTGTTCAGAATTATTAATATTTCTCTATATTATTAATATTGTGCCATCATTTTCTTAGGTTTAGACAGTCAACACAATAGTAAATCAAATTGGGCGGCTAGGTGGTGCAGTGAATAGAGCACCAGCCCTGGAGTCAGGAGGACCTGGGTTCAAATCCAATCTCAGACACTTAATAATTACCTAGCTGTGTGGCCTTGGGCAAGCCACTTAACCCCATTGCCTTGAAAAATCTAAAAAAAAAATAGTAAATCAAATCTTGATTTATACTTTACCTATTTTGAGCTGTAAATGCTTACATTGACAATTTAACAAGCTGGATCCTGCTCCCTCCCATATATATATATATATGGATGTGTGTATGCATAATTATATATATTTCTACATAAGAACATATATGCATATTTTTGTGTATTACATATAGGACTGGGCTTGCTATCAGGACTTCCCAATGAGAAAACTCTCTTTACTAAGGCAGATGAGGACCACCTCTGCAGTTTATGTCTGGGAGGGAGAGGAGTGTGCCCACAGTCCCAAACCAATGGCTTTCCCAGGTGAGAGGAAATCCTTCCTCTTCTTGGCTCTACAATCCATGTTATATACATCAGGCCCTATATGACATTCATTGAGGAGAAGACTTCCAGCCATGAACTGGTATCCTCGTGGCCATGTTTATTCAAGGATGTGTATTCTGACTCATAGAGTTAGTGTTAATCTTCAGGGTCATCTTGTTCAAATTCTGTCTTTACTGATGAGGAACTAGACTCTTTCCTATTCTAAAATGCGATGTTTCCATGCTTCCATGCTTCTGCTGTTCCAAGCTCTGCTGGGGAAATCCTGAGACAACATGCTTCTTGTTCTTTAGGCTGGAGGAGTATTTCTATAGTCAACAAGGCTTGGTCCCAAGAGATTGCCCCAAATGCCTCTGTAGACAAAGCTTGACCCCATTCAGCTTACCAACCAACTGCTAAGTATTAAAAGACTTGACAATGACTTCTTTATAGGCAGGTGTAGTATTCCCAGACCAAAGCAGCCCATTCAGCAGCTCAGAAACCTTGGAAAGTGTAGAAATGGCCTCCTGCCTTCCTTCACTCAATCCCAGGTCTCAGGATACAACCACTCCCTCCACTGGGGCCAATTAAAGGGCAATCCTGCCCTCCCATTCTGAGTCATTCCCTTCCATCTCCTTCCTTGGATTGGGGTAGATGTTCTAGTCATTGTTCTGAAGATCTTTCTCTTTTTAAAAAAATATTCTATTGGGGCAGCTAGCTGGTGCAGTGAATAGAGCACTGGCACTGGGGTCAAGAGGACCTGAGTTCAAATCTGATCTCAGACACTTCATAATGACCCAGCTGTGTGGCCTTGGGCAAGCCACTTAACCCCCATTGCCTTGCAAAAACTAAAAAAAAAAAGAATACTATATCAATGCTAGCTGTTACTATTATTATTATAGCATGTTATATAATAAATTCCAAATGTGTATATATATATATATATATATATATATATAATATCCCAATGCTTATTCAGTTACAAAAAATATTTATTTTATCTATCTAGGCACCAGTCTTCAGAATAGTATATGAATATATGTCTATGAGTGTGTGATAGAATATAGATAAATATGTATTTATGTATGTTATCAATAAATATGCATACATGTACATATATATATATATATATATATATATATATATATATATATATATAATACAGAGAGAGCAAACATTTATATCAGAAGAGAAACTGAATCATCAGACCAGTCCAAATGGTCCTTGGTTCACTTCTATTTGAATTCCATAAAAATATGAGGAGAATGATATGATGATGAGGAGGAGGAGGATGATGATGATATTTGCCCTTCATTTTCGAAGACCTCAGGGAGGTGATGTCACAACAAGCAGTTGAATTGGATTTGAGTGAGTGGGTGCTGTGCTAAGTCATTAACTTCACTTTCTCCTCAGAGCACTCTCATCAGGGTCCAGTGGCCAGATATGAATCAGAACTCTAGATGCATGGCAATCAGGATTAAGTGACTTGCCCAAGTCAAGTGTCTGAGGTTGGATTCAAACTCCCATCAAACTCCCATCTGTGCCACCTAGCTGCCCAGGGATGATAATAATAATGATGATAATGATAACTAATATATACAGAGAGTCAATCATTCAGTCAACAATCGATAAGTACTTACTGTGTTCCAGACAACCTGTTGGAAAGTCAATTGAATTTAGAATAGAGGGCACCTGCTGGTCTTGGTAAGAAAGGCTGTCTCTTCATACCATACAGGAATGAAGCAGAAGATACCTGACTGAGGAGAGTTAAGAAGGAGGGGAGGAGGAGTATTCAGCAAATACTAGCCATTTTTTCAAAAGGCTTGCCCCAGAAGAAAACAATTTGTTTCAATGGCCATGAAGGTGGTTGAAGCAGGAATTGGGGAGCATTTACAAACTGGTCAGATATCAAAGCTACCAAGGTCATCCACCGCATCCCATCTTGACTTTCATCTCACCATTGGATTTCTTTTTTTTTTTTTTTTAGGTTTTTGCAAGGCAAATGGGGTTAAGTGGCTTGCCCAAGGCCACACAGCTAGGTAATTGTTAAGTGTCTGAGACTGGATTTGAACCCAGGTACTCCTGACTCCAGGGCCGGTGCTCTATCCACTGCACCACCTAGCCGCTCCTATTTTAGGGATTCTTAATAGTTCCATGATCACTACCACCTTGAATGAAAGAATAGTTTTTCATTTTATTTTTCTATCTCTAGACCTAGGCATGTAATAAATATATGTGGGATTGTATTGCAATGGAATATTATATGTTGGATGATCTTCAGTTTTCATTACTCTCTTTGTAACAATGGAGAATGCAGGAAGATGGAGAGATGTAAATCAGTCAGCAAGCCTTGACAAGGACCGTGCTGGACCCTGTGGATTCTAAGGCAAAATGAAACAAATGTTGCCCTCAAAGAGCTTACATTCTATCAAGGGAGACAATTTATAAGGATGAAAGCAGATACAATAAATACATGGTAGTTTTGAAAGGCAAGGCTTTGCAAACTGGTGTGAGGAAGGGGCGGGGGGAGGCAGATCAGGAAAGGCCTCAAGAAGGAGCTTTTGCCAAGATGCGAAAGAAACTGAGTTTTCTAAAGGCAGAGGCAAGGTGAAACGACATTCCATTGGGAAATGAGTATGACATAAAAACCAGAAATCATTAAAACTTTAACAAAACAGACCCAGAATATTTTTAACATGAATTCAGGACTGAGGAAAATAATTTGTTAAAAACATAACTGACCCCAGAGTCAGAAATCATTAAGGTCCTTTCATATTTACGGTGACACTATGTGTCGAACAGACTGAATTATTTAAAGAGGATGACTTTCCTGCGGTTACGAAGTGATGTATTTGATGTTAAAATCATGAGAATTACACCATTGGATAATAACCTCTCTCTGATCTGTGATGAAGAGGCCTGGACCCCCTCGGGTAATCTATGTGGAATATTCAGACTTAACATCATAGAGTTCATTTTTTACTAAGCCCGCTTCTTTCTAAAAAAAAAAAAACCTGTAGTTTTGATAGATTAATTTATTCCCACAAGTGAAAACATTTCAAACTGAAACATCAAAGTCATGGAAAATAGGGCAAACCTGCTTCCTAATGTTTGAGGCTATTCAGGGATGCTTTCAAAGGGGAAATCATAAGTTTGGTAAGCATTGAAGGGAAATTTTACTGTCACTAGCTGAAAAACTGCAATCTTATCTCCCTTCCTTTCTCCTTTTTCCTCTTCCTCTTTTCTCCCTTCTCCTCCTTCTATTTGGTACATTTTTATAAGTCAAAGAGTGCTGGATTCAGGAAAACATCAGAGAGAAGGGCAGAGACAACTAGGGGAGGGTGAATGGGTCTTTGCCTCGGGGCGCTGACATAGGAAGGTGCAGGAACCACCACACGTCTGAGCAACCCGCCATCTTTCCCTCAACTTATTTTGTTTGCTACTTTTCAGTTTTTGATGACTTTTTCTTTAAAAAAAAGATTTCAGGGTGGCGAGGTGGCACAGTGGATAGAGCACCGGCCCTGGGATCAGGAGGACCTGAGTTCAAATCCGACCTCAGACACTTAATTCCTTAGCTGTGTGGCCTTGGGCAAGCCACTTGACCCCATTTGCCTTGCCCAAAAAAACTTTAAAAAAAAGAAAAAGAAAACTATTGAACTAATAAATAAAACTAAGTTTTAAAAATATTTCCTTTCTTCATTCTTATTATTTTCCCTCCTTTTTCGTTCTGTTTTAGACTTTTGTTCCTACATTCATGACTGTTATATTTCTTTCTTTTTTTTTAATCTCTGCATTCCTCATTAAAGTCAACCAGTTAGTTGGTTATGAAATATTTATTAATTGCTTACTGCATTCCAGATACTGTCCTAAATCCTGGGAGATATAAAGAAAGGAAATCTACACACACACACACACACACACACACACACACACACACACACACTCCTTGTTTTCAAGGAATTCAGAATCTAATGGAGGAAGAAGATAAACAATTATGTGCAAAAAAAGAATATATACATATTACATACATATATATTGGAAATTGGAGATAACCCCAGGGAGCGGGCACTTAAGAGCATTAGGAGACCAGGAAAGACTTCCTGCAAAAACTTAAAGGGATCCAGAAAAGATAAAAGGTAGAAATTAGGAGGGAGAGTATTCTAGACATGGCCACAATGTGTGAAAAATCTCTGGAGTCAGTAATTATGAGGAACAGCAGTTGGCCCCTGTCATCAGATCTCAGAGTATGTGGAAAGGAGAAAAGTCTAAGAAAGACTGGAAAGTTGGGCCAGCTTATGAAGGACTTTAAAAGCCAAACAGAGGATTTTATAATTGATCCTGGAGGTAATAGGGAGCTATTGTAAGTTACTGAAGGGGTTAGGGTTGAGGTGACATAATCAAATTTCTGGTTAAGGAAGATTAATTTAATAACTGAACTGAGCATGGACTTGAATGGTAAGACTTTTGAGGTAGGGAGACTATCCATTGAACTATTGTAGTAGTACAGGTGTGAGATGATAAGGGTGGTAGGGCAGAAGAAAGAAAGAGGTATTAGGTGAGAGATGTTAGACAGGTAGAAATAAGAGGACTTGGCAAATAATTGCATGTAGAGGGAGAGACAGATAGATAGATAGATAGATAGATAGAGAGAGAGAGAGAGAGAGAGAGAGAGAGAGAAGTTAAGGATGACCCCTAGACTGTGAACCAGGGTAATTGGAAGGATGGTGGTGCCTCTGACAATAAAAGGGGAGTTCAGTTAAGGAGAAGACTTGGAGACAAACATGATGGACAAGTTGAGTTTACTGTTTCTAGAAGACATGTAGTTCAAGATGTTCAGTAGGCAGTTGGAGAAACAAAGTTTGAGGCTCGAGATGGATAAATAAATTTGAGAATCATCTGCAAAGCTTTTCTATTCTGCTAATCATTTCTTCTGGGCAGACCATAAATTTTGCTTTCACAATTCTTATTTCTCTTTTAAGTCATTCAGAAACATATTACTGTTGTTCTCTTGGGAATTCATGGGGTCCTCTGCCTCATCAAGTGTTAATTCATTTTCCTTTGCCTTACAATATTTATTCATAGATATCTGGACTTGTTTAAATGATCTCCAAGTTCTCTTCAGTTATTAATATCTTTCCTGGTTTTTATCTGTTCGTGCTCATAATCTTTGAGTTTTCTTTCTCCTGAGATTTATTGTAATTTCAGACAAACCTTATATTCTCTGTCTCTCACTTTTGACTCCTTTCTCTTTGATGTTGGCTTGGAACTAAAGCTAAAAGATATCTCAACCTCAGGCAATTGAATTAATCAGACTTTGGCCTTATCAGCCAGACTGGATGTGGCCTCTAACCTGTGGGTGGCCAGAGCCAAAACAGAGCAGGTTAGAGACAGAAGAGTCAGGATGCAAATAGAAGTTTAATTTCAGAATAAAGAAAATGATGCCTTCAAGTGGGAGTCACCCTCCACCCACATACACCCTAACCCCTCTAAGAACAGTTTAATGCTGCTAAGGCTGAGGCCACAAATATACATGAAAGGGATTGGCCCACAAGACAGTCATTCTTAGATCTTGAGATAGCTCTCATGGTTGCCATTTCTTGGGACAATATAGGCATTCTTGGGTCCCTTGGGAACAGTCATTGGCTCAAGTCTTGGGGGGGGGGGTCATGATTACTCTCTAAGATGCAGAACCAGAGTTCTGGAATGGGAATAGGAACATAGTATAAGAAATTGTGAACATGCAATGAATGTCCCTGGGGAACAAGGAAGCTAAGCTGGTCCAGGCAAACTTTTTTTTTTTTTTTTAGGTTTTTGCAAGGCAAATGGGGTTAAGTGGTTTGCTGAAGGCTACACAGCTAGGTAATTATTCAGAGTTTGAGGTTGGATTTGAACCCAGGTTCTCCTGACTCCAGGGCCAATGCTTTATCCACTGTGCCACCTAGCTGCCCCCAGGCAAACTCTTTGCCAAAGGGTGAGGTCACTCCATAGTGCCAAGGATTACTGTTCTACCAAGCTCAGGACACAGCTTGCTTGCTGGCCCTTAGCTCTGGAAAACAGGATATCTCCAAAATATTTGGACATTTACCCCATACTGATCAAAAGTAGGGGGTCTACCCCATCTTTATGGCCAGTAAAGGAGAGGCAGACTTATTGGGAAAGTGTGTCCTTGGTGCCATTGTCTGTAAAGGGGAAGGGGGGGGGCAAGAATGTCAGAGTGAGAAAATACTAGCATAGGCTTGAATCAGGGCCTTGGTGGTTGGCAACGTAAGAAAAGGGGAGAAAGGGACAAACTAGGACCGAAGACTCAGCCCTTGTTGGGTTGCTTTTGGGTCTGTCCACTTGGGCACAGGAGTTTTCTTTAGATTATCCAGTTTCCCAGCCATACAGGGCTAGGTTTGAACAATGCAATAAAGTTTTTCTCACAGTTCCCATAATTACATAATTACATTAAGTCAAGTACAGCTCAAATTACTTAGAAGGTTCAACAGTCTCAAGTGACTTCTGAAGGAATAGAACTGGTCCAAACTAGATGTTGCTCCCTTTTTGTTCAGTCCTGGTGGAGCAACACTACCTGCCCCCCCAGCACACACACACACATATACACACACAAATACACACACATACACACAGAGACACACACAGACACACAAGACACACATACACACATACATACACCACACCACACACACACACACACACACACACACTCTCCACATTGATGTCTTGTTTGCTCTGCTCCTCAGTTCTCTGGCTGAACCTCTCTAACAACCCATCCTCCCTCAGTGGAAGTTCCTCTGGTTTGAGAATTTCAGGTTATACTTCTGGAACCAAAATATACCAAGAGAGAAGACCTGGTTTGAATCAAATGAATAAATATTTGATATCCTTCTACTATGAGCATGTTATAGTGCACTGGGGAAATGAGGAATGAAATAAAACTCAGACCCTGTCCTCAAGGAAGCTGTTGTTGCTCTGGAAAACCATGACATCAAGGAGGTGATGCCATGGCATGTAAGTGAATTGGATTTGAGGGGGAGGGGCTGTGCTAAGTCACCAGCCTCACTTTCTCCTCTGGAGCCATTTGGGTCCTGTGGCCAGATAGGCATCAAGATGACTGGAGATGACCCTGGATGTGAGGCAATCAGGGTTAAGTGATTTGCCCATTACAAGCTAGGAGGTATCCAGTATCTGAGGTCACATTTGAACTCCGGTCCTCCTGACTCCAGGGCTGGTGCTCTATCCACTGTACTACTTAGCTGCCCTCAAGAAGGTAATAGTCTAGAGGAAGGTATGGGCATGAGTATGTGTATGAGTCTAAAGGAAGGGATGCAAAACAGTACATGCTGAATTCAGTATTTGTCACATTCCCAATAATGACTAGCTTGGGTATAGCTCTAAGATTTGTAGAGAACTTAATATACATAATCTCATTTGAGCCTCTCATTTATGCTATTATTCTTATTCTTATTCTATTTTATAGATGAGGAAACTGAAGTAGAGGTTAAGTGACTTGCCCAGGATCACTCAACCAGCAAGTGTCTGAGGCTGCATTTGAACTCAGTTCTATGAAACTTAAAGTTCAGCACTTAATCCACTGTGCCACACACCTGTGATTGTGACTATGTTATTGATTTTTTTTTAGGATTTTGCAAGGCAAATGGGGCTGAGTGGCTTGCCCAAGGCCACACAGCTAGGTCATTATTGAGTGTCTGAGGCCAGATTTGAACTCAGGTCCTCCTGCCTCCAGGGCCAGTGCTCTATCCACTGCACCATCTAGCTGCCCCATGACTATGTTATTTTCAGCAGCATGGTGGCAGGTCAGATTTGGAAGCTAGGGTTCCAAATTCTCTCTCAGATGCTTAAAACTAGCTGTGTGATCTTGGGCAAGCCGAGTGATGGAACCTCTTAAACCTCAATGTCCTTGCCTGAATAATGGGGTAATAATATCTCCAACTTCGCTTATTTGTTATATGGATCAAACGAAATAAATGCACACAAAAATATCAATAAATCAATAGATACTAAATGGTTCCAGCCCTGATGGAGCTGTACAAATGTAACTTTTCATCGTTGTTGCTGTCATTATAAGCCAGACACGGACTCACGCCTCCTCCAGTCAACGCTTCCTAGCCTCATTCCTTCTCTATTTCTTTCCCATGACCAGTTGCTATATTCACCACATGACCTCACATTGCTGTAGTGAAAAAAAAAAGGACACTTGACTTAAAATAGAAATGGAGGATGAAATCAGGAAAATACATTCACCACAAGGATGTTTACATCCTGTTTCCCAAAGCAACATTTAGTGAGGGGAGGCTGCAACTGCAGCCCAGGTCTGGGCCCCTTCCCTCACTCCAGTTATCAGTCTGGTCCTCAGTTGTGGGAGAGAGAGAGGAAAATGGAACAAAGAAGTGTCTTAGGCACTAGGAGAAGTACTTAATAAGTATTATCTCATTTGATTTTCACTACAGCCTTGGGAGAGAGGTACCAATATCATCTCCATTTTGCAGTTGAAGAAACTGAGGCAAAGGACCATTAAGCCAAGGTCACACAGCTAGTAAATGTCTGAGGTCAGATGTGAATTCGGGTCTTCCCAACTTCAGGCCCAGAGCTGTATCCACTTCAACACCTGGTTGGGGTTGGAGATTTTCCCATATGTGTTGGAATTTCAGTGTCTGGAAGCCATGAGGGATGACTTGGGAGTCTTTGGGGGGGGGGGGGCTGGATATTCAGAAGAAGCTTCCAGCATTGAAGATGTGGGCTTACCCAATATATCAAGTTCAATCTCTAACATTCATCAGACCTGCAGGAATAACTCAAGGCAGCCCCCTCCCTTGTGTAGGAGGAGCATGGACTCAAGTCTGGAAGGGAAGGTAGCCCTCACCCAGTTCTTTAGAAAGCTCAGAGTCATCCCCACACATCTGGGGTTATCCCTAACAGACATTTAGGTTATCCCTAAAAGAAAGGGACAACCCAGGGATGGAAGACCACATTAGTGAATTCACAAATACAGCTAGCTCACCAGGCAGCCATGAAGACTCAACTCAGCAATGCATTATGTCCAGAAGCTACCCTACCCAAGGGGTCTCTAGAAATGGCAACTTAGCATGCTCCAAAGTGGGGAGGGGGGAGCAAGGAAGAAAAATCATCTTTTATACTGGAAACTAGAAATTTCCAGTATGGAAGAGTCCAGATAGCCAAGGTTCCAGAGAAAAACAAGAAAAGAGTGTGTCTAGCAATGGGAAAGCCTGTCTCAAGAAATTCTGGACCCAGAAAACTGGAAGATTTTTTTTGAATACCCACAGAAAGGATGGTGAAAATCTATTGGAAAAGATGGTTATGATTTAGAAAAATGAAAGAGGTCAAAGAAGCTTCACAACTCTGTATGATGAATATTCAGAAAAAAAGCTGGAAGGCTCGGGACATATAGAGTGATAACACCCTTCCCTTTCCTCCAGTCAGCCCCAAATTGGTAATATCTTTACAGATAGAAAAAGACAAATTACAATACGGGAGTCATTTCTAAATTAGCTTAAATCATGAATATTTTTTAAAGCAAGGATCAAAATCATTATAAAATTAGAAGCAAGGGGGGAAATACGAAAAGTTTTGGGGGTTTTTGATAGGTTTTCATTTTTTTGGCCTGGACCTATGATTTCAGCAAAGTGGGAGACCCTCAGTGAGGAAAATCTTCCTATGGAACAAGATCAACAACTGCTATGCAACTTGTGTCTTTTTTAAAAATTCAATTTTATCGTATTTTTAGCTTCCTATTCTCTCTGTTTCTTCTCCCCCCCTTTCCTCCACCTATTGAAAAAGCAAGAAAATCAAAACCCATTACAAATGTGTAGGCAGCCCTCAGCCAGATGCTTCTAACAATGTATTGTCTCTTAGCTGGAGGTGGATATATTCAGAATTCCCTGAGACTCAGAGAAGTAAGTTATTTGTCCAAGGTTACACAGGTAGCAAAGCCAGGTCTTCTGACGCTAAGGATAGATAGGTGACTCAGTGGTTAGATAGCTGGGCCTGGAGTAAGGATGACCTGAATTCAAATCCAGCTTCAGATACTTATTAGATGTCTCATCATCCTGTCTGCCTCAGTTTCCCTATCTGTAAAGTGAGTAGCAGAAGAAAATGGCAACCTCCCTCCAGTATCTTTAATCAAGAAAACTCTAAATGGGGTCAAGGAGAATAAGACAAGACTGAGAGACTGACCACCCCCAACAATAGCCACCTTTGACTCTAGAACTAGTGGTCTTTCCATTGTGTCATGCTTCCTATGTGAAGTAACACGATTCACTTTATTAGCTTGAGTACTCCCAACATCCATGTTGAATATGATCATTTCAATGACTTGAGTTTCCAAAGCTAAAAAAAAATCCCCCATTACCTAATGGCCGGCTCTTTAATGATAAGGCTTTGGGGGTGAACTTATCTAGGCCAACCGTCCAAGGAGCATTTATTAAATCCTTCCTATGGGTTAAGCAAAGGGGATACATAGAAAAAGGGAACAAACAGTACCCGTTACATATATAGCTTATATTAGATTGTTTTCTGATGGGGCTGGGGGTAGGAGGGAGTGAGAAAAATGTAAGACTCAAAACCTTGCAAAAAATGATTGTTGAGGGGCAGCTAGATGGGTGAGGTGAATAAAGCACTAGTCCTGGAGTCAGGAGGACCTGAATTCAAATCTGACCTCAGACATTTAATAATAATCTGGCTGTGTGGCCTTGGGCAAGTCACTTAACCCTATTGCCTTGCCAAAAAAAACCCCAAAAAATGATTGTTGAAAGCTCCCATTGCATGTAATTGATAAAATAAATAGATAAAATATTTAATTAAAAAAGGAAGTTGTGAATCTCTATTACCTACAGCTTGTTTTTCCTTTAAATATATAAAAATCCAATGTGTAATTTTCAAAGTTGTCCTGTCTATTTCTTTTCCTTCTTATTCTCTCTTGTACATTAAAAATCCTTCAGTAACTTTATTTTGGCAACCCTTATCACTATGACACTTTTCTCTCCCTTCATTCCCCCAATTAAAAAGAAAAACAAAACCTATGTTATAAATATGCATAATCAAACAAAATAAACACCAACAATGTGTTTGAAAATGTGTGTCTGCTTACTGAGTCCATTCCCCCTCTTTCAGAGGAGGTGGTAGCAGACTTCATCCACAGGATTCATGGTTGATCATTGTGAGGATTAGAGGTTTCTAGTGTTTAAAAGTTTGTTTTGACTATGAGGTTCTTATGTAAATCATTCTCCTGGTTCTGTTCACTTCATTTTGAATCAGTTCATAAAAATCTTCCCTTTTGTTGTATCTTAATACATAAGAGCATTCCATAACATTTCTATGCCATTAATCTGTTCAGTCACTCTCCAGATGATGGGCATCCCCTTAGTTTCTGGTTCTCTGCTATAAAAAGAGCTACTATAGTAGCTATGGATGTGCATCTTCCTTCAATATTTTTGGAGTTTAGGGCCTAGTAGGGATATTGATGGTATGAACCCTTTAGGGACTCATAAGGCAGAGTTCCAACCTGACTAAGGAGGCTACATTCATTCTAATGATAACATAGGACAAATTACTCCAGTATCTTTGCCAAAAACAACCCAAATGGGGACACAGAGTTGAACACAACTGAACAACAAATGTAAATAATGACAATACAGAGATTTATAGAGAGGAGGTTGTACTAAAATAGGTTAATCCTGAGACAGGCATTTTTTTTATTTATTTGTTTTTGTTTTTGCAAGGCAATGGAATTAAGTGACTTTCCCATTAAGTAATTAATTGAGACTGGATTTGAACTCAGGTCCTCCTGACTCCAGGGCTGGTGATCTATTCACTGAGCCACCTAGACGCCTTGGGCATTTTCTAATATCATGAATCATGAATGAGTTTTTTTAAAATCCCAGAGAACAAGTTGTATGTTAAGTACCTTTCATCAGGCACAAATGCAAAATTGAAACTAGAAATTGTGGGGGTTTTGCACAGGGGATAGAAAAGTGAATTGCTCAATGGCCCATGGCTGCTCCAGTTACCTCACTTAGAGAGATGAGAAAGTGCCGTGATCTGATCCCAGAGGGGCTGCTTTGCTTATTAAGAATTGTAGTTAATGATTATCAGTGTTTAAAAGCTATCAAGTATGGATTTTTTTTTTATTTCCAGAGGGTCTTCTCATGGGGTTTCTTGGGTACAGAAAGGGGAGAGTCACCAGATCAGAGCAGAGAATGGAGAGGGAGGCTTTGTGTATTGAAACCCATTTTTTTTTTTTAGGTTTTTGCAAGGCAAATGGGGTTAAGTGGCTTGCCCAAGGCCACACAGCTAGGTAATTATTAAGTGTCTAAGACCGGATTTGAACCCAGGTACTCCTGACTCCAGGGCCGGTGCTTCATTCACCACGCCACCTAGCCACCCCCGAAACCCATGTTTTTAAACCTCCTTTCCCCACCTCCTTATTTCTCCCCACCCCCTCTACATAGGGTCAGACTCTTCAGCTATCCCCAACTTGCCTGGGCCATGCCCCTTAAGCAGCAGGCTTTTCCCTCTCCAAATGATGTTTTTCATATGTCTGAACAGGGCAGCCTCCCCTCACTCTAAAATAGTCAGTGACTCCCTATTACTTCTGGGATAAAATTCAGTCCTCAGGCTTATATTGGGAGCTCTCTACAATCTGACCCTTACTGATTTTTCCAGTTTGAATCTCTTATTACTCCCTCTGTTCCAGTTAAACTAATTTGTGGTCCTTCCTCCTCCCTGCCCCCCACCAGACTCCACATAGGACATTCCATTCTCTACTTGTATAGGAAGAAGTAGTTACCCGTGTCTGGACTGCTTCCCTAAAACACAAGCTAGGTGTTACCTCTTTCCTGATTCCCACACCTTACTAGTTTGGGCCCTTTTGAAATTACTTTGTATTTGTACTTCTTTTGTTTTTTTTCTTTCTCATGATTTTTTCCCTTAGTTCTAATTCCTCTTTCACAACATGATTAATATGGCAATATGTTAAACATGACTGTATAATCTACAATTGATATCAGATTGTTCACTGCCATGGGGAGGAGGGAAGGAAGGGGGATGGCAGAAAAATACAGAACTCACAAACTTAGAAATGGATGGCTGTTGAAAACTATCTTTGATGTAATTGAAGAAAGAAAACAATAAAGAAAAGAATTTTAAAAATTAAAAAAAATTACTTTATATTTGCTTTTTACCTGCTGCAGTCTTCCCAGGAGGAATTGGATTAATTTGGGGTTATTTTACTATACATCATTAAATTAAATCCATTACTGTGATGATATTTGTCCTTTGTTCTAGAAGACCATAACATCAGGGAGGTGAGGCCATGACAAGCACATGATTTGGATAGGAGTGAAGGGAGTTGTGCTAAGAGCCATCTGGGTCTAGTGGCCAGATAGGAATCAGGACAACTGGAGATGGCTCTGGATGGGAAGTAATCAGGGTTAAGTGACTTGCCCAAGGTCACACACGCTAACTCCCATCTTCCTGACTCCAAGGCCTGTGCCCTATCCACTGTGCCACCTAGTTGCCCCAGCTACACACACACACACACACACACACAACCTATGTATATATAGAAGGCAGCCTTAAATGGTATGATAAATGGTATAATAAAACTACTTTAGGTTAGGAGTCAGACAAAGCTGAGTCTAAATCACACCTCAGACACTTGTAAGCTGTGGTCCTGAGGCTTGAAGTCAGGAAGACTCATCTCCCTGAGTTCAAATCTTCCCCCCCGGTTGCCTCAGTTTCCTCATCTGTAAAATGAGCTGGAGAAGGAAATGGCACACCCTTCCAGTATCTTTGAAGAAAACCTCACATAGGGTCCCAGAAAGTAGGCCATGATGACAGCAACATCAATTTATGTCTAAGACATAGTTCTAGAGCTGGGGAGAAGAGCCCCCCAGGTGCCATCTCAGAGTGCTTTCTAACTACATGAGAGCAGAGTCTGGCTCATATACACAACACCTAGCACAGGATATTGAATTCAGTCAGCAAGTGTTAATTAAACACTTACTATTTGCCAAATGCAGAATATTTCCTAATGGGAGATCTGAAATTCCCATTCATCTGACCGACATGGGTGACTACACCTCACCTCCTAGGGGGAGCTTTTTAAAAAAATGTATTTACTTTGAATTTTACAATTTTCTCCCTAATCTCGCTTCCCTCCCGCCACCCCCACAGAAGGCAGTCTGTCTGTCTTTACATTGTTTCCATGGTATACACTGATCTAAGTTAAAGGTGATGAGAGAGAAACCATATCTTTAAGGAAGAAACATAAAGTAGAAGAATTAACAAAGTTACATAATAAAATAACTTTTTAAAAAAATTAGAGGTCATAGTCTTGGGTCTTTGTTCAAACTCCACGATTCTTTTCTGGATACAGATGGCATTCTCCATCGCAGACAGCCCCAAATTGTCCCTGATTGTTGCACTAGTGAAATGAGCAAGTCTGGGGGAGCTTTTAAGGATCCTTTTCTGGTTGTTCCATGGTCTCTCTCCTTTCTCAAATCACCTGGGATTGAGTTTCCTGTTTGTCTTTTATCTGCCCCATGAAGATAAAGTCCTTGAGATCAAGGGCCATTTCATTTGGAGTTCCTGGTGCCTAGCAATAGTAGGTACTTTAGACCAGTTGGCATTTATAAGGCCCTGTAAGGAAATGGAAGCCCATTGGTATTGGACTACCTTCTCATCGGTGCAGATCAACTCAGAACCTTCGGAATGAGAACATTTGGGGCCTGATCTTACACAAATATTATTGTATTTCTCTTCACAGCAATCTTAGGAAGTAGATGTCCTTATTTTTCCCAAGAGGAATCTGAGAAATACTGAAGTTTAGCTAATAAGAATCTAAGGGTGGATTTGAACTCAGGTCTTCCTGATTCCAGACCCAGGGCTTCATTTATTATATCCACTTAGCTACCTCGTTAATGTTGGTGATTGACTGAGAGCAAGGACGTTTTCCTTTTTGACTTTATACTCTCATCACTGGCATATAGTAGGTGTTTAATGAAAGCTTGCCGACTGAACTGAATGCTCTGCATTAGATATTGGGCACATAAGATAAACTATTTTCATATTTAGAGCCTGCTCTCTGAAATATGGAAACATGACTTAATTCTTACTGAGACTCATGCTTCCAAGATGAGACTGGCGCAAGAAATCTCATCAACAAATCATTACAGGTCATTACTTCTTCCCAAATTAGGCTTGAAAAAGAACCTGTGATTTAATTTGAACCAGATAAATCTCATTTCCCAATCCATAACTAAAACAGAATGCTGAGGGTTTCTTACTGGGTATTTTACTTCTATAACATATACTTTCATACTAAAAAAAATCAATTAGCTCAATTCTCAAATCAGGGAAGATACAATTGAGAATAAAGATGAGGGTAAAATAGATTAGAATGAAGAGGACCCAGGTTCTTCTGTTTCCCAGCTGTGTGACCTTGGACAAGTCTTTCAATTTTTTAATTTTGCTTCAGTTTCTTCATCTGTAAAATGGGAGTAGCAACAGTACCCACTACCCAAAATGCTTTGCAAACCTTGAAGTGCTAGCATCCATCTATTATTTCATATTTGAGATTGATTTCTCCTGATGAAAGGAAAATATATTCCCCAAAGCCAGAGTCAGATATGGGAGGGGGGGAGCAGCATCTGACAACCAACAAAGCCTACAGAAACCTTCCCCTTGGCCTGACAAGCAGGCCCTCTTCAGACCGGAAGCCAACTGCTCCATTCTGCTCCCAGGACATGCAAGTACAAAGATTATAATCAGAAGCACATAACTAAGTGTTTTATTGGGAATTGGGAGAAAGTCTACTAGAAAGAACATGTCCTCTGGTCACCACTCGGCCCCTGACCAAGCTCAGAAGAGTTCAAAGTCCTGGCCACACTCTCAGCCAGCTGATCAGTGAGGAGGCAGGACATTGCCAGGTCCACTCATTTACAACAGTTTTGTTCCAATGGAAAAAGAAAGTGCCCCATGGAGCCATTGGGTCCAGGGGTTGACATTAAGTAACTCAGAAACCAAGCTAAAAGATAGGAATGAAGCAGACTCATCTTAGGGAGCAGACAGGTCAACTCGGATAGATTGGAGGCTGCTTCCATTGGCACCCCTGCTCCATAGGTGGATCTGCTGAGGACAACAGATAGAATCAGGAAGGGTGGGTGGTCCTCCAACTGGGGAGGTGCATTGTAAAGACATTTGGACAGCACCTTTCCTCCCTTCCCCCTCATTGATTGATTGATTGACTGGACCAATGCATTAGAGATATGAGTTCAATGTCCCCTTAGTGGTGCGACCTTAGGCTTAGTTTCTTCATTATCATGGTAGAAAGAGCCCTTTGTTCCAGTGTCATAGGAGATGGCTTTCGTCTCCCTCTCTTGCTTATGACCTGGGAACTCATGTGACTCATTTTTCTTCTGATTCTTCATTGGGGGAAAAAAAGGAGTTTGGACCACATTGGCCTGTAAAGACTCTTCCAGCTCAATTTTTATCATCTTTTAAAAAAAAAGATTAATGATGGCTGCCCAGCTGCCTTATATGAGGAAAAGACAGGACTTTGCAAACTGCCTTCAGGAGAGATGTGGTCAAAATGACCACACTCTTCCACTGAGGTCAGTTTTAGTTTTTAGGGGTTTTTAAGGTTTTTTTTTTTTTGCAAGGCAATGGGGTTAAGTGGCTTGCCCAAGGCCACACAGCTAAGTCATTATTAAGTGTCTGAGGTTGGATTTGAACTCTGGTCCTCCTGACTCCAGGGCCCATGCTCTAGCCACTTCACCACCTAGGCGCCCCCTGAGATCAGTTTTGAGCCAGGGGCTGACCTCCTACAGCTCAGGCTCCAATTCATTGGAAGCCCAATCCTCACTTCCCACTGGTCTATCCTGCCCTTATTCCTATCAGGTTCTGTGGTCACAGAATTAGCCAAACTGAAGTAAACCACAGAAATGTAGCTGCCATTGGAGGACTGAATTTTCAATTTAACAAAGGTGAGCTACTCATTGCTCTGGAGCCTGGAGAAGGGGATGATTTCATTTGGCAAAGTAAACTTCCTCCACTAATTGAGGTGATCATTTCTCTGCCCCTTATATCTTTAGAGAAATGCTTGGGGACACCGAGGGACTTGTCCAAAGTCACTCAAACAGGCTTAGTTAGAAATGTGTGTTGGAGCCAGCTCTTGCTGGTTCAGAGGCCAACTTTCCCTTCCCCCTCTTTATTTTCATTATTCCTGACCTTGGATTGTATTTACCTGTCCACTGGTCATATTTTTAGCCCCTGTCTAGGATGTAAACTCAATAGTCTTGGAATCTGCAGGATCTAACAATTTATTAACAAATATTTATTGAATTGGGTTGAGGCACCTTAAGTCAACGAGAGGAAAAATTACAGGCCCATCCCAGTTCTCTGGTCTATAACCAGCCATTCTGGTCCTCTTCCCCCCTCTTTCCCCTCTTTCCCCTCTCCCCCCTCCCCCTCCCTCCCCCTCTTCCCTCCTCCCTTCCCCCCTCTTCCTCCTCCTCCCTTCCCCTCTCTTCCTCCTCCTCCCTTCTCCTCTCTCCTCTTCCTCCTCCTCTCTTCTTCTCCTCCTCTTTTCCTCCCTCCCTCCCTCCTCCCCTCCTCCTTCTCCTCCCCCTCCCCACCAGACCCCCCCCCTCCTCCCTAAGAGCTTCTCCTTGGGCTCATTCTCTGGCCAGGTATCAGCATTGCCTTCCCCTAGAGGAATGTATCCGGTTTGGCAGCTCTCTAGACAGGAGTTTAAAATACTTCTGCTTGAGTGGGAGCAAGACATTGCTGTATAGATAAACTAAAAACCCTCTTTGCCAAGTTCAGAAAAACCTCCTGACTCCATTCATCCTAAGATCAGGGTGGGCGTGTTTTTGTATCCAGGGTCATTGACCCAGAGAGAGAGAAAAAAATCAATGGAAGGTTAGAAACACAGACCACAATTCAATTTGAGAGAGGGTTTCTTTCTTTTTTGAAAAACTCCTTTCAGTCACAAAGGTCATTCCATTACCTGCTATCTGAGGTAGGAACGGAGGACTAAACTAGAACTGAATGTAATTCTAATGACCGAGATTGGCCTGAAGCACAAGAAAAATGGGCACGGTGGCTCCCTTCTTTGCCAAGGCAGGACCAGGGGCTGAAAAAAGTCTGTTCGTGTGATGCTTGTTTTTACTAAGTTTTTTCTTTCCTTCTTTCTCTCTTTTTCTCATTGTTGGATACAAAGGATGGTTCCTTGGGGAGAGGGAGGAAGGTCGCATTTGGAAACAGAGTGATGCAAAAACAAAGCCTATCAATAAAAATGGAAAAAATAAAACAGGAAAGCAAAGACTTCATTTAATAAGTACAAGACTAAATGAACACGTGAGTCCTATATACACACATACATATATATATGTATATGTGTATATGTGTGTGTGTGTGTATATATATGTATATATATATACATATATACATATATATGTATATATGTATATATATATATTGCCCAGAAAGAGAGGAGGAAAAGGAGAGGAACAATGAGGGAAGGGAAGGAAGAAGGAGACAAGAGACAATAGGTTTGAAGATGATTTAGCTGGAGGGCAAGTGGTGGATGGGAGCCTGGTGTTCTCTCTTTGAGGTGAGAAATGAAGACCAACCAGTTTTTTAAACTACTCTTTCTGAACTTTAATTCTTTAATTTTTAAAGATTGCACTTGACCAGGGCTGAACCGACAGTGATTGAACCTTAACTGCCAACTCACAGAATTCTAGATCAAATGTGGAAGGAACCTTAAGGGTCCCCTCAGCCAACCCTTCGTTTGATAGTTGAGGAGACTGAGGTCCAGAGTGCACAATTTGCCTAAGATCACACTGATGGTGGCAGAGTTTGAATTCAAAACCAGGACCTTCGAGGCCAGATCCTCTTCCCTCACAGTCCCCCCCACCCCAGAGACCGAACAGTTTGCCCAAAGTCAAACAACCAATATATGTTGGAACTGGAACTGGAACCCAGGACTTCCAGAAGCCAGGACTGACTCGGTCTGCTCTACATTTCTTTCATTCCTTATTTATCACCGGCTGTTTCACAAATGAGAGCCTCAGCAGCTTTTAAGGCTTCTTTCAGTTCAGACCTGGAGTATCAGTCATTCAAATCCTCCTTGTGATGCTTTTTACCTAGGCTATGTTGAGCAGGCCACAAGCTCCCTGGATCTCAGTTTCCTCATCTGTAAAATGAGCGATGGGAACAGGGCTAGATGGCCCTTCTAGGTCTAAATTTATGATCCGATGACTTGGGTTCAAATCTTGCCAGTGGGTTTACTCTTAAAGAAGAATATTTTATTACTGTATAAAAAACATTATTTGTACAAATCTTGCCAGTGGGCACAACCTCCCTGAGGTTCAGTTTCCTCATCTGTAAAATGGGAGAAGAGAAGGGGTGGCTAGGTGGCACAGTGGATCAAGCACCGGCCCTGGAGTCAGGAGTACCTGAGTTCAAATCCAGCCTCAGACACTTAATAATTACCTAGCTGTGGGGCCTTGGGCAAGCCACTTAACCCCATTTGCCTTGCAAAAATACTAAAAAAAAAAAAAAAAAGTACAGGGTTTTAGAGTCAGAAGATCTCAATTTGAATCATGACTTTGTCATTCTGGTTAGCACATAGTAGGTAATTAATAAACATTTATTGATCACTGCCACCTGCTATCTGTGTGGCTATTATTATAAGCAAGTCATTTCACTTCTCTGGCCTCAGTTTCCCTTAGATGTCCTCAAAAGTCCCAATCTATGAATCTATGAGCAGTTGCAATAAACTCTTCAGCAGCTAGAAACAACAGAGCTTAGTATCTAGCAAGAATAATGAGATTATTCTACTATTTTTATGGAAATGCATGTTTTATTTCATAAATTTTAAATAAAATGAATTTTTTAAAAAGCTTAAGATGCCCAATGCTGGGGAGTTCCTACAGTTCCTATAAAAATTCCTAGATCTGGTTGTAAATTTTCTATCACCCCTTAGAAGGAGCATAACTAAGTGAAGAGGGTGCTAGCCATGGAGTAGGGTTCAAGTCCTATCTTAAAACTTACTGAGCAAGGGGTGGCTAGGTGGCACAGTAGATAGAGCACTAGCCCTGGAGTCAGGAGGATGTGAGTTCAAATCTGACCTCAGACACTTAATTATTACCTAGTTGTGTGGCCTTGGGCAAGTCACTTCCCCATTGCCTTGCAAAAAACAAAAACAAAAAACTTATTGGGTGTCCCTGGACAAATAACTCAAGATGGCCCCAGTGCTGAGGCCTCAGTAGTTACTCCTGAAGCATAGTATGGTCCATGGAAAGATCCTGGGGTTAAACTGTGCCCCAGGGTCCCCATCTGGAATATTCTCTAGCTCCCCCTGAGCTGCCCTGCCATGGCTCTGTGGACCCCTGCCAGCCCCACCTGCAGCTGGGCTTGGAGATGGAAGGCCAGGAACTTTGTGTTAGCCCAGCAGGTCATTTCCTTACCTGTGAAAGGAAGGAGCTGGACTACAAGGCTTCTGATGATCCTGTGGTCAAGGGCTCAGACCACTAGCATCTGGGTAACCCTGGTCAAATCATGGAGGCCTCAGGTCCTCCTCAGGTTCCTTCCAGCTCTTGGCCATCTTATGAAGAACATTAGCTGCCATATCCAATTCAATTAAACTAGAAATAATGTAAGCTCTTTATAGCCCCAGTGCTCTGTACACAGCAAGTGATTAATAAATGCTTCTTTCATTCAGTGTTTGAGGACAGAATCTTTATTATTGTATCCCTCATACTTTGTATATAGAAAGCAGTTAATACTTCATTCATTTAGTGTTTGAGGGCAGGATCTATCTTATTTTATTATTTATATCCTTTATTATTTATATCACTTTGTGCAGAGTAATCAATTAATAAGTGCTTCCCCTCCCCCAATTTCACTGTAAAGCTATTCGAGGGTAGGGGCAGTTTTATTTTTGTCTTTATATCCTTAGAGTCTGGCTCAGTAGGTGGTTAATAAAAGTTTGATTTTAGGCAATCTTTCCAGTTTTAAGTTATTAAAAAATGGCATCAAATCTATCATTTCTTCTCTTCTCAAGAGGGATAATCAGTTTGAGCCCATCAGAGTTCCTAATGGCATGGCAGTGCCAGCAGGGTGTTGCACCACTCATCATTAAGCACTTTATCAGATATCCACCCTGTGCCAGGCCCTCTGATAAAGGCTTCAGATACAGAAAGAGGCAAGCCAGTCTCCACCCTCAAGGAGTGGTCTGGGATCCAAGGGCCTGGCTCATTCTAGCCTTGGCTGCCGCCTGGTCCTCCGCGGCCAGTCTCCTTACCTCTCTCAGCCTGTTTCTTCACCTCTAGAAGGGGATAGATGGACCAGATCATCTCCCACATTTACATTTATGAACTGGATTTATGACTCCCAAGTCATTAATATATGGGAAGGGAAGACAAAGATGTAAGGGAGGTAGCAAGAGAATCAGAAAAAAGAAAAATCAGCACCTGGCCCAGGCTCTGATTCCGGGAGGATCCACTTGGGCTTGCCAGTGTCAGGACAGATGGGCCTGGCGACCCTGGGCAAGTGGCTCCTGTTGCCTCAGGTCCTCCTCGGATTCCTTACAGCTCTCGACCATAAAAGCTCCTTGGAAGGACGCTGGCTGGCGTTCCAACTGTGGAACATGGGCCAAGGTTTGGCTCAGAGAAACTGGGTGGTGGGACTTTGGCTGGACCCTGTAGGGGAAGATCCTCTACCTCAAATTAGATCCAGGCCGCCTTTGAATCAAATGAAAAGCCTTCTCTCAGGACAGGAGTCAGTGATAACTGAGGTGGACAGCAGCTCTCAGGATTAAAAACTCTTGGGAAAGTGCAATAAGTGGCCCAAATTCTCGAAGAAAGTGGCTCTGAGGAAACAGTGTGATCTTGTTGGGGCCAGGACTGGGGCTGGGGCTGGAACCAGAGAGGCCATTTGTCTGTCCAAGGGTGACCTCTAGTGGGAGTGCTGGTCGACCTGGTGTTACACCTCAGTAGTGGACCTAAGAACCATCTACTGTCCACAGTAGTATTTATTTTTAATTTTAAATTTTTTACAATTTTCCCCTTAATCTTGCTTCCTTCCCCCCCCCCCCAAAGGCAGTCAGTCTTTACATCGTTTCCATAGTATACATTGATCTAAGTGGAATGTGATGAGAGAGAAATCATATCCGTAAGGAAGAAACATAAAGTAATTGTGCCTGATTGTTGCACTGATGGAATGAGCAAGTCCATAAAGGTTGGTCATCACCCGCATGTTGCTGTTAGGGTGCACAATGTTCCTCTGGTTCTGCTCATCTCTCTCAGCATATCCATGCAAATCCCTCCAGGCTTCCCTGCATTCCCGTCCCTCCCGGTTTCTAATAGAACAGTAGTGTCCCATGACATACATAGACCAGTTTGCTAAGCCATTCCCCAATTGAAGGACAATTACATTAAGTTCAATTCTTTGCCACCACATGGCTGCTATGAATATTTCTGTACAAGTAATTTTTTTATACATTACTAAAATATTCTTGTTTAAGAGTAAACATAATACCCCTCCCCCCAAAAAATATAGACCCTCATAAGAAATAAAGGGAAAAAACTGTGTTTCAGTCTGTGTTCTGATACCATCAGCTCTGTCTTGGGTGGATCACATTCTTTATGGTAAGTCCATCAGATAAGATATTTCCATATTTTTCCACAGTAGCTGTTGTTGATCGTAATTCCCTCCATCTATTCCTCCCCACTACTATAGACTATTATTTTCTCTCTCCTTTCACTCTGTCCCTCTTCTAAAATGTGTTGTGGGGTAGCTGAATGGCACAACGGACTGATCACTGGCCTTGGGGCCAAGAGGTGCCAAGTGCACAAACCACCCCTGAGACCCAGCAACCACCCCGCCCCATGGTCCTGGACAGGCTGCCCAATCCCATCCCCTTGCAAGAAAATGAAAATGTGTTATATCTGACTATTCTCTCCTATGATCCATCCTCTCTTCTATCACCCACATCCCCCCCCCTTACCCGCCCCCCTTCTCTCCTTTTTACTCTAGATGTCTATACCCTATTGAACATTTATGCCGTTTCCTCTGAGCCATTTCTGATGAGAGTAAAGGTTCCCTCATTCCCCCTCCCATATCACTGCAAAAAAATTTAAATGAATAAAAATTAAAAAACTTTTATACAAAATATCTTAGCCTATTCCATCTTTCTTACTCCCATTACATTTCCCTTTCACCCATTGACTCCATTTTTACAATATATCATATCTTCAAATTCAGCTCTCCTGTGCTCCATCTATAAAATCTCCTTCTACCTGCTCTATTAAATGAGGTTCATATGAGTATTATCAGTGTCATTTTTCTATGCAGGAATGCATGCAGTTCATCAAGTCCCTCACATTTTACCCTTCTCCACTCTCTATGCTTCACCTGAGTCCTGTACTTGAAAGTCAAACTTTCTCTTCAGCTCTGGTCATTTCAACAGGAACATTTGAAATTCCCGTGTCATTTAGAGTCCATCAGAGGACGTTCAGTTTTGCTGGGTAGTTGATTCTTGGTTACATTCTAAGCTCTTTTGCCTTCTGGAATATTATATTCCAAGCCCTATGAGCCCTTAATGTAGTTGCTGCTAAGTCCTGTGTGATCTTGACTGCAGCTCCACGATACTTGAATTGTGTCCTTCTGGCTGCTTGTAATATTTTCTCTTTGACTTGGGAGTTCACAATAGTGTTTTATGATGCCCCAAATGCTTTTACTTAGATGTCATTGCTTTATTATTTGATCTCACAATCCACAGGATATTCAACTGTATTTCTCCCCCCACCCCGCTAAAACCAACCACAAGGGGCTTCAACCACCCCAGGAAGGAGCTCAATCTTACCTCCATGGTAGCAATCTTATGAACCAATTCCCAGAATCACAGATTTAGAAGTCCAGAGATTTTAAAAGCCAGAGTTCAGCCCTCTTATTTTAAAGATGGGGTCAGGGGGACCTGCCTGGAATCACTGGGTCAGAAATCAGCAGAGGCAGGTCTCAAAACACAAGGTTTGTTTTCTACTCCAAAAACCAAACCAAACGGAAAAAAAAAAAGACTAAAAAGACCAGGATGCAGGGATAAAATGTTTATTGTACCAAGCTTTGAATCATATGCCCATCTACAATAGGTAAACAAATACAATCCACCTAAAAGTAAATGAATGGTTAGTAAGCTTAGTAATGAAAATCATTTTTTTTTTTGTCCCCAGGGCACCTCTCCTTTCCCCATCACCCTCCTGGTAGACACAGTCCTTTATACCTGAGGCCTTTTGTTCATTCTACTCTTAGATAGGAAATCCAAGGGAAGGTGGACCCTGACTCTAGGCTGCTGCGGACCATCTTTAGCAAGGTGCCGGAGTGGTTTGCCCATTCATCATGGGCATCCCCCAGTTACCATCATTAGTAGGAAGCGTTAATACAAGTTAACATCAAACCAAAGGGCACAGGGGTCAGCAGATGGACACAACCAGTGGAACAAGAAATAGAATCTTGGGGTACAAAATTTTTAAAAAGTCTGCCCCATTCCATAATGTGTGGCTGTTGTAGATGTCAAAGATTTAATAAATGGACTTTATTTAGAGAGTGGTATCAGGGTTTGTCTTAAAAAACAAAAACAAAAAACCAAAACAACCACTCAAGTATAAAACTAAGAATAAGAGACACTTCTTCAGAGGAGAATCCATTAAACCAGAATGGCCCCCCACAACCAAGCTACCCAGGAGAACCCCTGATTAGTAGACAGCCCTTTAGGGATCTTATAATGCAACTTTACATGAATGTACAAACTTTTAAAAGGCTTCCCACCAGTCAAGTGGTTTGAAGTCAATTAAGAGAATAATGGCATGAAATTGGGTCAACTTGGGGCATTTCATGTGCTTTTCACAGGTGTCTGTTTCTATTCTAAAATGCCCAGTGAATATCTGGGGTGGAATTTTTAAAAATCCCATAAAACATGAATCTACAATCATTTTAATAATAGCAAAAATAACGAGCAAATGCTTCTCAGAAAGTGATTGACAAGGCCCTGAAGGCTGGGAGCCTTTCCCACATCCCCTTCACTTGTCAAGTGCTGGGGGGGCACCCATTCCCATTCAAACCCCAAAATAAAAAAAAAAAACCATGTGGGATGGTTTAATGTGCGCATTAGCGAGGCCGGTTTCTCCTAGGTTCTGTTGGCTTCCAGAGCCACCCCATCACTGAGAACACTGCCCATTACCCAGCCCAGGCTCACGTCATAAGCCCAGCAACAGCCTTATGAAATGCATATGGGGCTCCATTTATAGACGGCACTGCCTCAGTGGATGAGGGGCCATCATGGGGTCTCAGGAGAACTCTCAGCTTTGCCCGTCTCTCCCCTCACCCCTCATCCCTGGTGAGCAGAGTGACTGAGGGGAGAAGGTGGAAAAGGAGCCAGCCAAGGTCATCTTCTGAGGGCCTCCTTGAGCCGGCACAGCCAGGTCATCTTCAGAGAATTGTGGCTCCCTGAGGAGGGCGGCCCAAAGGTCAAGGCTTCTAGCTCAATCCCTCCCATAGTGTTTTCACAGCTTTGCGAACAGAGACACAAGATGGTTCAACTGCTGTGGAGAGGTTTCAAGTTGGAGATGGGCATCATCCGGGCTGGATTCCACATCAAGCCTCCAAAGATGGCAGCCCTGAAACCCCCTCCAGAAGGCTGGGCACGCCGAGGGACCATGAGGCCTGTGGATGCCTTGGCCCAGAGATGCCGAAGGAATGCCAGTGAGTGGCAGCAGGCACAGGTGGAGATGCTGTTGACCCCAAGCATTTCCTGGGTGACAACATAGAGCGGGGAAGTCCTGAAGCAGTCTTAGAAAACCATTTGGGGGGGGGGGTCTCAACATTGCTCTGAAAATTCTAAGACTAAGCAACATCATGGGGAGGGGTCCTGAGCCCACACCGACCCTCGGCCGTTGTCACAGGATTTCCAAAAGAGCAGAACAGCAGCCAACCAACAATATTACAAATGCAGAAAAGTGTAGAAGTAGAACAATGTAGGTGGCATAACCTGATTAAAAATGTCATTAAAAAAAACACCTGACTATGAATAAAAAACAATGCTGGCTTTGTTATTAAACTGTGAGCTCCTTGGGTACAGGGGCCGTTCTTTGCCTTTCCTTTAACCCCCCCACCCCACCCCCACACACATACACATACCCTTACACACAGCAATGAGCCTGGTATACAGCAGGTGCTTAAAAATGCCTTTTGATTTGACTGCACGAGGTAAAATTCTCATTATATTTTTGGTGCATTGAGCAGATAAATGCTATTTCTTCTTTCCCACCCACCAAAACAATGCTGGTTAATTGTTTTTTTTTTTTAAAACAAAATTGCCTTCACCCAAAGACCTAATATTAATGAGTTCAATTTAAAAACAAACCAAAAAAACTAGTAAAGAGAGTCCCAATCACCCAAGCTACCACAATGGAGTAATTCCAAAAGACGAACCGCAAAATACAGACATACACACACACACACATATACACACATCTACGCAGGCACAATGTGCAACATTTGCATGATGGTGTCCTCAACACCTGCATTTCGGCCAATGAAATGATTTGCAAACCCACCCAGCACCGGGCATCCCCTTATTCCCTCTCAACCTGGGCTAGAAAAGAATGAACTTGGAGAGATCTGCCAACATTCAGGTTTGGAATAGAACATCAGGCAAGGAGCGTCTGGGCTGCGCCATCATGGCCGCCTGCGCCTGTGCGTCATATAGAGGCAGCGGCTGCCCGGCACGTGGCGGGGTCACCCCGTTAGATATGTTCTGGGTGGCTCTGGAGGCAGGAAAGCATCTCCTGGACAGGCCGGCCTTGGTAGCAGATCTGATAGACGGCTGTGAACAAGGGAAACCTGCAGGGAAAGGGAGGGGAGGGGACAGTAAGCCTGGACGTCCGGCATGGGGTTGGATGTGAGCAGCCAAGCTCACAGGCCCCCCAAAATGGTGCTCAGCTCACAAACATGCCCTGACAGAACCAAGTTCACAAACCTTTCCTTTGGAAAGGTTTTTTTCCCCCCTTTAGAACTGAGTTTACGTGGCCCAGGCATCGCTGACCCAGGAGAGGCCCGGCCCGGTGGACAGTCAGTCTTCCTTCTAAAAAATGGTTTCTCATAAGGGCCAATGAGCACCCTTGGAGAGGCAGAGGGGAAGAACAGCTCATAAAATGGAAGTGATGTAATTTTCAAAAGGATTAAAAACATCTTTTTTTAGTTTCTTGAAGAAAACAGTAAGTTGTGAGAGGACAAAGTAGATCCTCCTTTGGGACCACTCTTGGGGAAGCTGGAAAAAGGGCACAAAAGGGAGGGCGCAGAGCATGAGCTGGGCCAGGAAGAGAGGAAATGGCCTCAGACCCAGCTCTGCCCTCCAGGAGGCAGGCGCATGCACAAAAACAACCCAAACTAGAGGTTGCCAGAGGAAGCACCATAGTGGAGGTCAAAGCCAGAAGGGAACTTCTGTGAAGGGAGTTCTTTCTACCAATAAATCACAGATAGAGTGACCAACCAAGGCTTGGAGCCCCGTGACAGGCAGGCAAGGAAGGCCATGGCCCCAGATAAGTGGCAGGGTCTTCTCCCTTCTCCTAACCACCTTCCCAAGTGCAGCCCCAATGGTCTGATCGTGTCCCACTGGGGCATCCTGCTGCGTCCTCAGCCTGGCATTTGGGCAAAGATCCTCACAATCTGTGCCTACACCGGGGAGGGTGAGACCAGAGGCACTGCCCACTGATACTGTTAGGGGAAAGTTTGTGCTTGGAAGGACTGAGGAGACTAAATTCCCCAGGAAAGGAGTCCCTTCTTTGGCTGTTTTTGAATCCTATCCCCTATGACTAACACACCCAGTCCTGAGGATATCCTAGGCCCCCCCCAGGACCCAGGCTTAAGTCAGGGTCCTCAGAGCTAGGTGTAATCAGCTTATGCAACTCCCCCGGACCTGGGAGCTGACCACCGGCCATCCCTCCCTCAGAGCAGCCACTTACTTGTCCAGGAGGCCCTTCTGCTTGAGGATGCGATACACTTCGGCTGAAGTCTGGGGTCCCTGGAGCTTCTGACCATTCAGCATACTGTTTTCCAGTTCCTCGATGGTCTTGAAAATAAAACAATCCAAGCCCTCACAATGACACACGTCCGGTGAGATGACCCGGCTAAGACCCTCCCTCATGGACCTCACTGTCCTCCTTGGGGACCTGAGGCCACACCCCACCAATCTCCCAGCTCAAATGGGCTGCTTACCTTTCCCGTCTTCACAAAGGCTTCAGCTATCCTCCGGTTACGACCCCCGTAGCATGTGGTGATCAGGTCGGCCACGCCACAGCTCTCCAGGAAAGTGGCCGTGGACACCTGCCCTTTGCAAAAGATCTTGGCGAAGGCGATCATTTCCATGAGCCCCAGGCGGATGACAGCGGCCTTGGTGTTGTCCCCACAGCCAAGTCCATCACAGAAGCCGGCTCCCACTGCCACGATATTCTGGAAAGAAGAGAAACTGCAACATTAAAAGGGGCAGTGAATGTGGAAGGTCCACAGAGCGCTCTGGCGCATCCTCCCATTGCCTCCTGACCCGATCCTGGTCGGAAGGGTCCCGGTGCTGAGCGTCCTCCTGCTTTCCATGAGTAACCTAGACCCAGCATCCTAGATCTGAGAGGTAACGACTTTGGAGGGTGGGAGGGGGAGGATGCACCATCTAGTCTCACCCACAGAATACTCATGAAGGAAGAAACTAAGGCCCACTTGCCCAATGGCATCACAGTGCAGTGAGTGTTCCAACAAAGGTGATGGCTCAGGTAGCCAGTGTGAGATGGACACAAGATGCAGATGCCACTTAAGCCTGGCACACTATCCCCTAGACCACCCTGCCTTCCTAGAAAAGAGTAGTTCATGGGAATCATGGGGGCAGACAGAGCCGGGGCAGCTCGGCGCTAAAAATATAGAACACGGCTGGTCCAAAACAGAGCGACCCAGGTCCAGTCACCATTTCCTTTATGTATATCCACTTTGCAGAAGGCCCACCTGGCTCTATCACCTGGTCCTGAAGGCCCAGTCAGGCTCTATCACCTGGGTCCTGAAGGCCAGCTCTCTCATCTGGCTTTCTCATCCTGGGCCAGTCCTTGTCTAGAAGTCTACCTGGGTTCTGGCCCTGGCTGCTCCAAGCAGTGGGAAGCTGGGCCATCTGTGTTCTAGGGCTCTCTCTCGCCTCAGACCCTTGGTTAAGCCTCAGTGTTTCCCAGGTCCATTCTGGGGTGGGGGTGGGAAAGCATTTCCCTGACTTTCCTGGCTCTGCACAACTGGGGCCAATGTAAAGCCGCCTCTGGGCTCTCCGCCAGCGAGCATTTCTTGCCTATCTCAAGTCTGAACATGGGCTGTCCGTGTGACGGCTGTCAGCTAAAGCTTGCCAGGAGCCCCCAGCTCGTCCAACTCCCTGCCAGGCTCTGGACACAAACACCACTCGCCCACAGCATTAAAAACCAGTCTTGGAGTTTCCTGGCCAACACTAAGCAATTAGGAGCTCACCAACATCAATGGTGCCCCTGCAGTTAAGGGGTCATTACATTAATGAAGTACCATTAACGGGCTCTTAAAAAAGGGACCAACAAAAGTCCTGTTGCCTGAATGAGGGTTTTAAATGTAGGGCTCCCCCTCCAAAAGCACAAAGAAAGATTGAGGCTGGCCGGGGCCCAAGACTCAAATTAGCCCCAATGACACACTCTTCAGCTTACAGCGGGGGGAGGGAGGGGTGCCAGCTGCTAGGCGGGTCGGTCTACGCATGGCTCTTCCATCCCTCCTGCCCCCTCCCCTGCCTCCCTTCTCATCCCACCAAAAAGCTGAAAGTGGGCTCACTGGACAGGACTTTGGGGAACAATGGTAAAGTAGGTTCAGGGGACACCCTGACTGCTGGCTCACATGGCCAATATTTTCATTTGTTTTAATCCTGCTTTGGGAGGAGAGAGAGTTCTATCTAGGAAGGGATGAGATGAGTCACCGGGATGGGAAAATGAGACAAAAAGAGAGAAGACCGGAACAATCACTTGTTCCCTTCACTAAGAGAGACAATTTAGATGGCACTTCATATTAAAAGATGTTCTCATTTCAGATGCCTGGTCATCCTGCTGTTGTTCTGGATCCATCTCTCCCCACTCCCACCCTTGGAGAGTCATCCAGAATGAGTGGACTTGGAGCCTGTGGCAGTTCTCCATCCACCATCCATGGAGTTGAGAGAGCCCGAGGTAGCAAAGGAGGAGACCAAAGAGAAAGGCAGCCCCCTCCCACCCCAGCCCAGCCTCCATCCTCGGCAGAGCCAAGGCTCCCTCTGAGCTCCAAGCCCCCTGCTAATGGGGACCACTGAAGAAGGAGCAGAGAAACAAGGGGCATTGTGTTAGGGAGGAGCCCTTCAAAAGGGCTTATTTTCAAAATGGTGCATAAGAAGTACCAAGAGAATCATACTATATGTGGTCCTTGGGTGGGACTGCTGAATAAATAGGAAACGAGCTGTAAATCAGAGACAGGTGGAGGCTTAGAGCCTTGGTTCTCCAAGTGTGGTTCAAGGACTCCTGGGGACCTTTTAGGGGGTCCTTGAGGTCAAAGCTATTGTAGTAATCCTAAGACAATTTAGTTTCTAATATAATAAATATCGATAGGTAAAATCCACATAAACAAATTATCTTGAGGGAGGAGTGGTTTCAATCATGGAATCCTGAAGGGCAATGCAGGAAAGTGAGTGACGGGGCAGGAGGTTGTTTCAAACTCTTAATTCAATACATTTGGATTGGATGAAAAAGCCTGTCTTTCCTACAAGGTGAAACAGAAACTTATATAGCCCATTTTCCCTTTTCTTATTATCCATTATTATTCTATCTTGCTTTGGCTCTTTAAAGCAGCTATTCATTTTTTAGATGGACTAATCACCTTCCCCCCACTTCTACCTCACTTATAACAGAGAGAGGCAAGCCAAAACAACCCCTCTGGTGACCACACCTGACAGTGGATCTGCCAGTCTGGCCACCTGGCTCTCAGCCTCTTTACCAACAGATTGCATTATCTGTCCTTTGGGACCCTCCCCAGAGTCTGTAGCATCTCCCATTGATTTTTTAAGAACCTGAGTTCAAGAGGCCAAAAGATTGTCCATTTGCTTCTAGGGCGACCTCCCACCTCCCACCTTCTGGTACCTTGAGCGCTCCACAGAGTTCTACAGTGTCAGCGTCATCCACAACAGTGATTCGGAAATTCGGAGTCTGCAGGAGTTCCTTGAAGAGAAGCCCATTCTCCAGGACCTTGCTACCTATTATTGAAGGGCAGAGGGGGAAAAAAGATATTAACAATCAAGACTTCTTTTTCTTTTTTGTCTAAAGTCTTTGTACCAGGGCGCCTTGGAGTCTCAACTCTTTCCCTTCCACTCAGCTGAAGGACTGCCTGGAGGGGCCTGTTTTCCCCAACCCTGACTCTCTTTTCTCCCTTCTAGCATCCCTGATTGAAGGGAAAAAGACAAAGAAATGTTCTGAAACAAACAACTTAGAAATCTTTAAAGAATACTGGCATTCATGGGCAAGTTTAGATTTAATATGTAGGTGGGGGAGGGGGGCTCCCCACCATCCTGCTGCGGAAAGTTTCCTATGGAGTAGTTTAAGTCTCTATAGAGTCCTTGGGGTGACAAGGCTCTGCTTCTGAAGCCAATAACAAATAACAGGAAATAGAGGGCTCAGTGGGGCATCTTACGAAGTCAAACAATATGAATATGTTAAAAATGGCAGAGTAGGGAAGGGAACGAAGTCCAGATGAGCATCCAGCCCCAAGGGTAAGAGGAGCCACAAGCTACAGGGTTTTAGGCTGGTCTCCTTTTACCCTTCTATGATGTATGGGGGGGTGGGGAGGAAAGTGAGAGAGGAGACAGAGAGAGAGAAAGAGAGAGAAAGAGTCAGAAGAGAGATAGAGAGACAGAGAAAGAGATAGAAAGAGAGACAGAGAGAGAAAAAGAGAGGTGACAGGGGAGAGAGAGAGAGAAAATGAATGTATGTGTCTATGTCTTGTTGTTTGGAATAAAAAAAAAAGACAAACTCTCTGCAGAACCCTGATCTTTGGAACACAGGCCTGAGACTACAAAAACCCACCCTAAATACAACCTGCCTCTTAAGAGGGATGAAGTTTTAGGTAAATCAGCTCAAGTTTAAGTGATGATCCAAGAAGGGGAAGGAATGGGGAGAAGACTCCCCTGAGAAGTGCCACCTACTCTAGTTTAAAGTTCTCAGAATTTAGTGAAGGAACACTATTGTTCTATTAGAAACCAGGACGGATGGGAATTTAGAAAGCCTGGAGGGATTTGCATGAACTGATGCTGAGCAAGATGAGCAGAACCAGAAAAACACTGTCCACCTTAACAGCAACATGGGGGTGATGATCAATCTGGATGGACTCGCTCGTTCCATCAGTGCAACAACCAGGGACAATTTGGGACTGTCTGTAATGGAGAATTATTATCTGTGTCCAGAGAAAGAACTGTGGGGTTTAAACAAAGACCAGGGACTATTACCTTTAATTTAGAAAAATAAACTGATTATCTCATTGTCTGATCTTGCTATCTCTTATACTTTATATTTCTTCCTTAAAAGGATATGATTTCTCTCTCATCACATTCAACTGACATCAACATATACCATGGAAACAATGTAAAGACTGAGACTGCCTTCTGTGGGGGGTGCGGGGAGGGAAGCAAGAATAGGGGGGGAAATCGTAAAACTTAAAATAAAACCTTTCTAAAAATGAAGTTCTCAGAATTTGGAAGAGGGAAAGAGGAAGGAGGAGAGGAAGAAGGAGAGGAGGAGGAGGAGGAGGAGGCGGCTGTTATCAGGACCATCTCATGGGGTGGTTTGTTAGGAGGCTTGAGGGCTGGGGAAAGCCTCTTTTTCTCAGGAACACTACTTAAAACCACATTTAAAAAGCAGAGCCCCTGGTAAGCAGGCCCCCAGATACCCCCATGGAGTGGGCGACTCAGGTCCAAAGCTGGCCTGGGAGCTGCCCGGGGTCCCTCTCCCTGGGCTTCGGTTTGGACCCTTGAGTGAACTGAGCCAACTGCGGAGATACCATAGCTGAATGAAGAAGGTGAGCGGTCTTTCACCGCCATCCGCAACTTCCTGAATCACCTGCCTGGCTTGGCGACACTCACCAACTGGCTTGTCAGTTTGCAATCTCTCCCCTCTTTTCAGTCCTGGAACCATAATCAAATCGATGCTGTCCCCACTACTGCAAAATCTGGGACAACTCCGTGACTTTCCAGGTCCAAACACCCCTCCCTCCTATGTGTCATCCCCATCAGAATGTGAGATACCTGTAGGCAGCGAGGTGGTACAGTGGAAAGAATGGTCAGGAGGACCCAAGTTCAAGTCCTACCCTAGACACTTAAAACTAACTAGCTGTGTGACCCTGGGCAAGTCACTCAACCCCAACATATGTATCTGTATCCTATCCAGGGATGCCTCCAGAAAGGGAACCATCTTCATTCATTTACTCCAGCTGCTTGGTCATACACAGGGGAGCGTGGCACCTGTCCTACTTCCCTGCCAGGCCGTTGGGCTACTGGAAGTGAGGTGCACCATCTACAGCAGCGTGGAGACCTTAGCCTGCTCCATGAACATGAGTTACTATTGCAACGATCATTAAGGGTGAGGCGGCACGAAGCCCTCCTCCAGAGAGGCCCGAGGGGCAGGAGGCCCCCAGCCTGGGGGCTTCGAGCAGGGACCTCAGTCTGAGGTGTCCATCCATGCCTCGGGTGAAATTGGGTCTAACAACCATCTACAAAGAAAATCAAGGAACCTCCAGAGAGATGAGTTGAGACTCCAAGGTGCCCTTGTACAAAGACTTCAGACTATTTCCCTGAATCCTCGCCCTCACCCTGGGAGGGAGGGAAACCAAGGCAGGAGCCGGGAAGAGCCTGACCCAGGGTCCCACAGCTAGCAAGTGTCTGAGGCTGAATGGACTCTAGGGAAAGGTGGGGGATGGGGGGGCACCTCCCCTTCATTAGGCCCCAGGAAGCCCCCACTTCAATGGCCACGACCCTATGCACACGCCTTTCCTGATGCCATCAGGCCTCCTCCCCCTTCTTCCTCTGCATCCTTCTCTCCATCATTATTCTGGAGAAGCTTATGAACTGACCATCTCACCTGAGCCTTCCAGGGCCTGGGTTTCCTCCCAGGTAGAAGAGGATTTTTCTGTGCAGGTTCTACCTCAAAGGGCTGTCCCAGAGATCCGGGGATTAGACTCTCAGTAATGTGCCTGGATGCCCATATGAGATTTTTATATATTTTTTCTTCACTGCTCTGGGTCCAGGTTTCCCTCCTCGGGGATGTAAGCTCCCTGAGGGCAGGGTCTGCTTCCTTTGGGCTCTGTATTCAGGGCTGACTATATGGCCGGGTATACAGTAGGCACTCCACACATGCCTGTGGATGCATGGAGCAGGGTGGTCTCCAGGAATGTCCTCGCCTCCCCCTGTCCTCCCCTGAGGATTCTGGGCCCTCTGCCTGGCCCAGGACTCTCCTGTTCCTCATGGAGGCAGTCAGCCCACTTGCAACCTGAGGTCCAGGGGCCAGCTGGCACCTTTCCCACTATAGGAAGGGGTCTCTGTCCCCCAATAATGAAGGTCTACTACAGGAGCATTCTAGGGTCCAGCTCCCCCCTCTGAGTTAACAGCCCACAAGACTGGGAGGGCCACATTTTATTATGGAACATGAATGGGGGGGGGGGGGGAATGAGGAGGGGGAGGGGGGCTCAGGCTGGGCCTTCCAAGGTCAGACAACTGATAGCAAGTATGGGGCAGGTCAGGCCTGGGGGTCCTACAGAAACCCCTCTTACTGGGGAAATGGCCTTTCCAACAGGCCACTTCAAGGATGAATACTGACCAGAGGGGAGGCTCCCCAGGGCACTGTGGGAGGGAAGGAAGAAAAGCATGAAGTGGAGGCCCCAGGCCCCTTTCTGGGCCGGTTGGACAGGTTACCCCAGTTTTCCAGGCCCACACAGGAGGGGAGGGGAGGGTGGGAACATTGCCCACTTCTCATACCCGGAGCCATCTTCCAAGTCTGGCAGAGGCCACTCACCCTCCACTGCTCCCAGTCAGATTTTGATAAATGGGGGTGTCCTGGGAGGTGGGAGCATGTAGAGAGTGGGGTGCTGCCTTGAGGGTTAGTTTATTGTGAGGTTGTGTTCCTAGGAAAAAACCCTTTTTTCCCATTTTTTGACCCTTTGGGAGACTAGGATGGTGCCCATGAGCCTTGGTGGTGGGACTGTCCCCCAACCCCAAAACAATATGGCCAGACTTGGAGGTGGGAAGATCAGCAGATCCAGCCAGCCAGACCCTCAGCAGCCCCAAGGGGGGGCTCTTGCACCACTCTGCCCCTACCACCATCTATGTGTCATTCCCACCCCCACCCCCATAACTGGAGGCCTGGGCAGAAAGAAGGAGATGTGAGTCCCGTGAGGACTCTAACGTCACAATCAATGTAGAGCTGGGGTTGGGGGCACAGTGCCGTGACTGGGTCCCAAAGCCAGTGCCCACGGTCCTGTCTCTGGGGTAGCCGTTCCACGGCCTGCTTCTCAATAGGGGACCGGTGTGGAGTCACGCAGGGAGAGGCCCTCAAATCACAAGAGGAGTCAAACTCAGGGAAGGGGCGAAGGTGCCTCTGCCAACAGTAGTGACAAGGCCCAGGAGAATGTTCCAGGACCCCACAAATGGAATCACAGCAACCGGCTCTGGTGGCAGCCAGGGACAACAGGCTGATCCAAGCAAACCCCCCCATTTTACAGAGGAGGAAACTGAGGCTGGGATAGTAGGATGCACACTGGAGAGCCATCCTGAGGCCGGGCTGACCCCCAGTCCAATTCCAAAGACCCTCCCGAGTTCCACAGATCACAGACTTGGGTCTGGATTCAAGGCCACCAAGTCCATCCTCCTCATTTCACAGACAAAGAAACTGAGGCCAGAGAAGTGGCTGACCTGCCAAGGTTCACCAAGGCAACAGGGAGATGAGTCAGAATTTGAACCCAGGGCCTCCTCTGCCCCCGGGCCAGGATGCTCCCCCAGATCCACTGGCCCTCATCCCCAATAACAGATCTTAATCAGAATCTCCTGGTCGGTGGAAGGGAAGCTCTGGGAGAGCAGAGCCTGCGCTCTCCTGTCTTTGAAAGCCTCCCTATCCCTATTCCCCCCACCCGGGCTAGATCCAAAGCATTCAGTGGTGCCTAATAAGAGCTTGCTGAATTGAAGCAATAGTAAGAAGCACAAGCTGAACCCAAGACTTTCCTCAGGATCCAGACACTCAGAATGGCTCTGGTTGCCGTAGGTGCCCTTACCTATGGTAGTCTCACAGAACTTCTCTGCAGCCACCTCGTTGGCGATGTTGGCCCCCATCAGCACGCTGATATCAATGCCCATCTTCTCTCGGATGATGTCGGAAATCAGTTTGAGCCCTTCGGGGCCCTCATCAATTCCCTAGAAAGGGAACGTAGACGGGTCAAGGGAGGAAGAAGCGGAGAAACCCCCCCAAAAGGCCCTGCCCCACTCTGCTGTCCAGGAAGCTCCGTCCCTCCTCTCTCTGGGCCCCTTCATACTCTCAGCTATGGAGGACTCAGCTCCCTTCCCCCCAGGAGTTCTTCTTGATACGGGTCACACCCACCAACACCATCATTCTTAGAAAATGAAATGTTGCTGTTGTATTAGTTATGAACACAGCTCGGACCTCATGGAGCTCCTGAAGGGGTCTCAGGGATCCCAGAGAAGCCCCCACACAGGGGGACCTGTCCACAGAGCCTCCTGGATGCTGGACACTGCCCTGAGCATCTTACAAATGAGGCAACCAGATGTGGAGTGGCTTGTTCAGCCACGTTATGTGTCTGAGGCTGGATGTGAACTCAGGAAATAACTAGTTGCAGATTGTGGTGGACCCCCTCTCCTCCATGTTGCTCAATCAAAGTTTATTCTATTGTGGGCTGTGGAATGGTCACTTCACAGAGAAATGAGAGAGCCAGAAGCTCACAGGCTTCCTAGAAGCCTAATTTGTAGACATCTTACATACTTTGTTCAAAAAATATCATGACGGGGTGGCTAGGAGGCACAGTGGATAGAGCACCGCCCCTGGAATCAGGAGGAATGAGTTCAAGTCCAGCCTCAGGTGGTTAATAATTCCCTAGCTGTGTGACCTTGGACAAGTCACTTAACCCCATTGCCTTGCAAAAAAACTAAAACCAAAACAAAACAAAATCATGGCAGGATGGTGTCCTAGGAGCCCAGGGACAACCGCCTGGGTCACAGTCAAACTGGTTTTCCATGGAGGAAAGGCAGAGTCACTTGAGGTGGGAGCATGGACAGAGTGAGGGCACCAGACCTATGCTGCTTCTCACAGAACACTAAAAGTGGTCACTACAAGGAGGAGGCCAGAAGGCCAGCCCATGAGGGCCCTCAGTCAGGCAACCTTCTCTGCCTGCCCTGAAAGAGACCTGCTACCCAAAGCGACCCGATCAAGCTCATTGGTAGAATGTTCCAGGTCTTCAGAGCTGAGTCTCACAAGGAACATGACTATTTTACAAAAGAAAACAAACAGTAGAGGAAACTCCTAGGGCTGACCAGCTGAGGACCCCAGGTGGGCCAGAACCTCTGAGGTCCTAAGAACTAATTAGTAAGATTTACTTATGTCAGAAGTGGCAAAAGGGAAAATGGGTGCACTGGAACAAATGCCTGAGAGGAAATCCCTACCAGAGAGGAATTTTAAAGGAACTTGGAGGTCTGATGTCCAAGAGACAGCGAAGATGCAGGGCCACCCAGGCTTACTCAGAGCTATGACATCTGGGTCATCAGCAATCTTAGGCGGCAGAATCATGACCACCAGGCTCTCAGTGGAGGACTTAAAGGAGAGCAAACCAAGCCCTGTCCTCCCTTGAGGAGACAACAGGGCCTATGGAAAGTCATTTCAGGGGGATCCTTGGGAGGGAGGAGACCAGGAGAAGCCTCCCCTGCAGAAGAGGGATCTGGGGGGAGCAGAGGGCAGGAGCTGGGCTCTCGCTCTCCGTCTGGAGGACAAGGGAAGAATCCAGTGCAAAGAGTGGCGAGTGTGCCGGGGTGGCTGCATGTGACTGGAGGACTGAAGGTCCAAGAAGACTGTGGGGGAAGATGCCAACCACAGACTTAGTTTTGGTCCTGGAGGTCGGAGACTGGTCTAACCACCCCATAGATAAAAGGATGAAGAAGACATGCACCCAGACCATGCTTGAAAGATGGATGGAAGTCAATTGAATCAGGTCAGTTGTATGTGCATCTGACCTTCTGGACTGTCCTCACAGATGCCTTGGCTACTGTCTCAGCTCGAGAGAAGCATGATGGTCAGAGTGGGCCCCAGAGCTAGGGAGAGCTAGGGTCAAGTCACTGACCTCTCTGTGGGTGAGACAGCAGAGCATCGCCGACCTGCCCTGGTGGAAGGAGTTTCTCACGGGGCACCCTCCACCCCAAGGCTATCAAAGATCTGATTAAAAAAAGACTGGCTCCTATGTAGGGTAGGGGTGGTGGATAGACCTGGGCAGGAACCAAACTTCCAGGATGTAGGCTTGCAATCTGCATTGAGGAGGGGAAGGATCACATCTGGGAGACTCCAGGTCCAGAAGGGATGGAAGCCCCCACCTACCTTGATGAGGGTAATCCCCCGCGCTTTCTTAGGGACCTGTCCAGTGATCTCATCACAGATCCTGTGAATGAACTGGTGAGGAATCACGAAGACCAGGAGGTCTGCGTCTCCAACAGCATCGCTGAGACTTGGGACAGCAATCTGCACAAGGGAAGGAAAGCAGTCTTTAGGGAGATGCCCGGCTAAATCCACCATACATAACTTCATCATTTCCCAAGAATTTACCAGCCTCTGACGATTCTGGGCCCAGCACTATGCAAACAACCAGTAAAAAATGAGGGAGGGTCAAGATGCAGTGGAAAGGGGGCTGGAGGGCAGACTGGAGAGGACCTGGCTCCAGCTCCAGCCCTGTGCCTAGGCTGTGGCCCCCCCAACTCCCCTCTGCTCCTTCAAGGCTCAGCTTAGAGCCACATCCACCGGGCAGCCCTTCCTCATCCCTGGCTTCCAGGCCTCATTGAATGTTCTGTCATCTCAAAGAAGCCAGGCGCCATTGGTTTTATCCTAATACTCCCACACCTGTCACCAGCCTTCTCAGCCACGTATGTAGGCTTCACTTAGGCCAGTGTGTCCATGGCAGTGTGAGGTCTCATGCAATGACCATGGGAGCGGGGGTGGCTCCAGAGGTTCCCAGCTGCTGGGGAGGATGGCACCCTTTATCTGGATGCCAGATGGGAGCAGGCTGGTGATTATGTGGGTTGAGGACACCCCCTTGGCTTCATCTTTCCGGTCCCAAGGATAGCCTGGGGGCTTCTATCCCCTCTCTATTAACCCCTTGGAAGACAGGGATCATTATTTCCATTTTCCATATAAGGAAACTGATGCCTGAAGAAATAACCCAGTGAGAGTGAGGGGCCCAAATTGGAGCCTGGGACACCTTTTGACTCATGAAGCCAACTCCTAAGAAACACAATGCCTGCTTGGTCTTGCAGCGGCCCCTCGAGGCCCCCCAAGCCCAGCCCTCTCACTTCCCACCAGAGCTCTGAGGGTACAGTCTTCCGGATCCATGGCTCCCCTGTGTTCTGGTGAGACCTCACCTGAGGTCAGAAGGTGACCTGAGCATCCCTACCTCCCACATGGACCCCCACTTAACTTACCACATTTTCCGGCAGCTTGTGTCCAGGGAGGTACTTCACATTCTCATGATCACTATTGATGATGTCTGTCAGTTTTCGTCCATTCACTGTTTCCTCAAAGACCCACATCTTGACCATCGGGGCAAACTTCTGATGCTTCGTGACATTATTGCCAATGATTTTGGCCACGGCTGAACCCCTACAGAGAGAGCAGAAAGAACAGGTCAAAGTCAAGGTCTACAAAGTCAGGGTCTGGTCTTGGCCCCCTAACCTGGCCAAGCAGTGTCCTCTATGAATTGAGAATAGTCTCCTCAACAAGAGGAGCTGCAGGGGAACAGGGTAAAAGCCCCCCCAAACTGCTAGACAAATCCAAAGCCATTCTGAAAGGGCCCGAGCTCCAAGTCTGCTCAGGGATCACCCCAAAGTCGGTCCAGTTCAGCAGGTACTTATGGAACATCTACAGGGCCTCCGCCAGGGCTAGGGAAGGGTTTGGGTAGGGGACAAATGCAGGGCTTCCTAACCTTGAACTTCTTTGATATATTTGGTTTCTTTATAATCTCTGTATTTTATTAAATGCACTTAAAAATATACCAAGAGAAGCAGCCAAGACGCCCAACAGGTTAAAATCCTATGGGGTGAGAGACGAGGGAGAATCCCGAGGTCAGGGAGTGACCCGGCACCCACGGCCAGAGGGAAGAGTTGAATCCAAAGGTTTGGGACCTTCCCTCTACCCTGCAAGGCTCCAAAGTCCTTGAACTGAGGGGCTGAGGGGTAGGGGTGTTTAATAGACATTAAGGATTTTGGAAACACTAAGCCTCCACAGAAGACTGACGTTTGTCCTTCATTGTCGAAGAAGACCATGACATCAGGGAGGTGAAACACAAGCACATTTCAGATTGTGTGTGTGTGTGTGTGTGTGTGTGTGTGTGTGTGTGTGTGTGTGTGTGTTTGTGTGTGGAGGGCTGTACTAAGTCCCCAGCCTCACTTTCTCCTCCAGAATCATCTGGGTCCAGTGGCCAGATAGGAATCAGGATGGCCCTGGACATGAGGCTGTCAGAGTGAAGTGACCTGTCCAGGGTCACACAGCTAGAAAGAATATGAAGCTGGATTTGAACTCTGGTCCTCTTTGACTACTCCAGGGCTGGTGTTCTGTCCACTGCACCACCTCATTGATCCAGCCATAGAAAACTAAAGACTAGAGACAGAGAAGGACAAGAACTAGAACCTGGCATCTAAACAGGCCACAAAGACATCATTTACTCAGATTTCACTACAACTGGAATTCCCAGGAGTAACAGCTATTTATTATCCCCCCATATCAGGCGATAAGATGGAGGTAAAAGATTTGTCTGGGGTCAGAAAGCCACTATGTGGCAGGTGGGCTTGGACCACCAGGCAAGAAGAGGGGTTGGTAGACCCAGATAGCCTCAAGTTCTTCGGATGACTGAAAATCTCTTCCCCCCAAACAAAGGCCCAAAGATTGTCGTTGCTGCAAGGTGTGCTGGGCAGGCCTGGCCTCCAGAAACTCCACACTGAGGTTCCCCAGAAGGCAGAAGAGGGGTACAGTGGGCATGACTGAGCACAGGTGGCACAAGCCCAGAACCCCTCCTTCAGAGGCTGAGGCTGGGGACCTCGCCTGGTGAACCTACTGTCTGTCCTAATATGGTAAGCTCTCCCAAGGGGGGCTATGGGGCTGAAGTTTCTGTGCCTGAATCAGTAATGGGACTGGGGCCTGGATGAGCCTGGGAAGGGGGAGGGGGTGCCATCATCAAGATCTCCTCGGTGAACGCAGAGCGGGAGTAATGATGGAGAGCAGCCCCTGGCCCACTCAAGGCCAGGACTTGGGGGAAAGCCCAAGACCTCCCGCTCCTATCAGCCTCTCCCTCCTCCCTCCAGCCATAGGGAGCCACCATCATTGGGATGGAAGTCATCATACACCCTACTCCTGAGGAGATGGTGCCCTCCAGGATGCCCAGGACTCACCACAGTCCTTGGATCATCATGAATATTATCAATCATGCCCCTTGGATGTCCCCTCGCAGAAGCTCAGAAGATGGGCCAGCCTTGAGCAGGTCATGGGTGCCAACCCTGGAAGGCACCATATTGATGAGGGGAGGTTGGGCCCCAGGTGGCTCCTAGGAATGAGCCAAAGGAGTCTCTAGTCACACCAATTCCCAAGCCCTTGGCATATGGGTCAGATGCTGGGGTAAATGAGATGATTCTAAGCATGTCTAAATCTAATGTTCCTCCATCCCTCACATCGAGTGAGCCCCCTAGGTGAACTCAGTGGATTACAAAATCAGAAAAAGGAATTCAGTCCCTAACCTCGCAGAGCTTACAATTTAATAAGGAAGACAACATAAAGAGAGGATGAGGAAAAGTCCTAAGGAGTTAAGCCAAGCTAGAAAGGGAGAGTTGGCAGGTGTGGGCATTCAGTCAGAGGTGCCCATCACCCAATCAGATGAGTGCCAAGGCTGCTCAGAGCCTTCATGTGCCTCAAATAAGCGTTTTGTGGAATGCCCAGGATAGAAAATCCCTCCACTGCCTCTCTTGGCTGCAAGCCTGAAGCAGGATCCAGACCCAAACCTTCCCATCTTCAAGGTCAGGCTCCCAGACCAGGGTCACATTGGCTCAGGTCTTCCCTAGGGTAAGCCTAAATCAAATTAAAATGCATTTTCTACCTGATTTTAATGTACAGATGTATTAACAAAAATAAGAAATTTATAAACGTGGTTTTTGAGGCAGCTAGGTGGCACAGTGGATAGAGTACCTTTCCTGGAGTCAGAGGGACCTGAGTTCAAATCTTACCTCAGACACTTAATAATAATTACTCAGTGACTTTGGGGAAGTCACTTAACCCTATTGCCTTACAAAAACAAAAAACAAAAAAACCCAAACCATGTAGTTCTCAAAGTCAGTATGTGATCTGCAGGGATCCTCACACACAGTTTAGAGGCCCCCATTTCTAGCTGAGTCTGACCCCCTTTGCCAGGCCACACGGCCTTTTGGTGATTGCACCAGTCAGTCGCACAAAACGCAGAACCCAAGAGGTGTGATGAGGGAAGGTGACTCTGGTCAATGAGATAATTATTTGGGAATTGAAGAGAGCTTCTACTTAAGAGACAGATAATGAATTCTTTGCAAACCAGTTTAAAAAACTTAGCTGCTCTGCCCATATTGGCCTTCAGAAGAAATGTCCAGGACTCCAGTCCCACAGTTCTCTATGGGATCCTCACCCCTCCTCATGTTTGCACCCCAGCCTCTCCCCATCCCCCCCATGGCCTGCACCCCAACCAACTTGGCCAGTGGAAACACTCTCATTCCTTCCAGTCCTAATAAGGTTCTCCTCATCTCTTCTAAACCTTCCCTATTAGGAGTCAGCTCTCTCTCCAGCTCTCTCATCCATGGATGAATCTTCTTTAAACTCTTTTATATATGAGTGTCAACCCAATCAACTACCTATCTAGTGTTATCTATTTATGCATCTTTCAGTTAAAATATAGTACCACCTGTCCCTGCTAAAGAGAAAGTGCTCTGAGGGGAGAGACTGGAGCTCATTTCACTTTTGGAGGACCAGGGGCCTATGAGCTTAATAAAGGTTTCCTCATCAGGAGAAACATTTAAAAGCCCCCAATCCTGAAACAATAATATAGACCCTCAGCCAGCCCTGAAACTGCCATCTCACAGCTGCCCAAGCCCCCATGGGTGGGGGTGAGGGGGTCAGGAGGTGGCCTGGCCCACTCGATTGACCAGAAGTAGAGATCTGAAGATTTTTATCTCTTACCCACATGGCCAAGATAAAAAGGGACGGTTGTTCTTGGGGTCCCCCTCTGGAGACCAACAGCTCCCCAGCTCCTGGGGTCGGGAGGCAAACAGACACACTCCCAGAAGACCCTCCCATTTCTCACAGAATATTCTTTTCTTTTTTTTTGCAAGGCAATGGGGTTAAGTGGCTTGGCCAAGGCCACATAACTAAGTAATTATTAAGTGTCTGAGGCCGCATTTGAACTCAGGTCCTCCTGACTCCAGGGCCACTGGTTTATCCACTGTGCCACCTAGCCACCCCTCACGGAATATTCAGAAAGACTCCTTCCTTCCTTCCCAGGATTTCACAGTTGTCAGGAACCAAATGCCCCTCCTAGGGATGAACAAGAATCTACCCAACATCACCTCCCCCTGCCCCAAGTGGTCCTCCAGGATCTATCTCCAGACTCTTCCAGGGAGGAGAACCCCTCTGTCCAAAGGCTGCCACTTCAGACAAGTCAAAAGCTCTGTTCTCCTCCTCTCTGCAATTTTCTCTGTTCTTGACCTCTGGGGCCAAGCAGAAGGGCCAGCTGACCCCCTATTCTCTATTGGCCAAGTCTTCTCAGCTCCAGGCTAAGCAGACCCAGCACCACCACATGCTGGCACTCCTTTCCCCCCATGATCCCCAAGTCCTGGGTCACTTTTTTCAAAGCATGCTCAGAATTAGACCTCGTGTGCCAGATGGGGCATGATCAGAGCACAGGACAGGGGGATCATCACCATCTTTCAGCAATACTTTCAAAGTCCTTAACAAGATTAGGCTGAGCCTGTTGATACACAGTCCAGACTGCCTGTCCTGTCCCTCCTCCCCTTGCCAGGCAATCCCTAATTAGGACTCAGGGAATGCCTGGTAAAGAAAGGTCAACTCCCAGCTTCTGGAAGCACCTCTGGTGGGCAAGGAGGAGGTGGCATTCTCATCCGGGCCTCAGAGGACAGCCGGGTTTCTGAAAGGTAGACCTGGAGGCCAGAACCCAGAGCGGGGATAGAACAGAATGCAACAATCCAGTGTGGCTGGAACATGTTGCCCACGAAGAGAGAGACAGCAAGGCAAGGATGAGATCCCAGAGACAACACGGGAAGGGGCCTTGCAGACCACCTGGCCTGACCTCTTCATTTTACAGAAGAGGAAACTGAGGTCCAGAAGTACCTGGCAGCCCGGTCCTCAGGATCCAATTCTTCTTTGTTTCATCACAGCAAGCTGAATGCAATTCACAGAACTGAATTCACTGGGAAGACAGCAAACATTTAATAAATGTCTGAGGATGGACTAACCATCCACAAGCATGGATCAAGAGCCTGCTGGGACTGTCTGACTCCAGAGGACAGAACAGGGCCAATGGCTGGAAGCCAAAGGGTGTCTGATGTCAGTTTAAAATAAACAAGAGCTTTCTAACAATCAGGGAATGGGAAACCTTGAAGGGAGTGACCACTTGTCCAATAGGAGTCAGAACTCCTCGACCTTGAAGGTCCCCTTCAAATCTCACATGACTTTCTGGAATCATTTGCTCTCCTGGGCCCTGTCCTAATGAACTGAGCCCTTACCTGGATCGGTCTTTATTAGACAAAGACACTAGTTCCTTCTCCCAGACTAAGGGGACACTAGTTAAAATCTTCCTTTTACAGAAGGAAGGTTAAGTAAGAAGGGCCAGATTTGAACCCAGGTCCTCTGATCTCCAGGCCAGGGCTCTTAGGACTCCCTTTGCTCCTCGGGGAGAGGAGGTTTGTTCAGTCTTCCTCTGGTTAAGCCTAGGCTAGGTCAAAGTCTTCCTGCTATAAAATTAAGTCACATTTTTTTCTGTCTCTTATTGGGGGTCAAGATCAATGGCATTTCTATTTCAGTCTCTGGTTTTCCCTCTTGGGGGACACTTAGGTGGCATCCCCTCAAACCTTCCCCCTCAATCACCCTAGCTATCAATGCAGATCCCCTGGGCAAATCTGTGAACTGGACCAGGGGGAAATGGCATCTTTATTTGAATTAATCTCAAACTAAAAATCAGCATTTTCTTAAAATTGTGAAATAAAACATTAACCTGAGAAAAGGCTCCAAAAGTTTTAACACCCTGAAGACTAGAGGGCTCCAGGACCCCCAAATGTTTAAGAGGACCAGAGCAAGCAGATCCAAAGGGTCAACTCTCCTGTCACTGTAGAGTCTCTGAGTTGGACCAGGTTCTTAGAGACGCCAAAATCAGCCTCCCTCAGCTTTGGTCATGCTGTGTCCTCTGTTAGGAACTGGGCGTAGTGAGAACAGTGCCTTCAACTTAGTAAAGGGACCAGTGCCCAATACCAAATCAGGAAGGGAAGGAGGGAGAGAGGGAGAGAGGGAGGGAGAGGGAGAGAGGGAGAGAGGGAGAGAGGGAGGGAGAGAGGGAGGGAGGGAGAGGGAGAGGGAGAGAGAGAGGGAGAGAGGGAGAGAGAGAGGGAGAGAGAGAGGGAGAGAGAGAGGGAGAGAGAGAGAACGAACAGAGAGAAGAGGAAGAAAGGAGAGAAAAGAGAAGACAGAAAAAGAAAGGAGAGGAGAGGAGAGGAGAGGAGAGGAGGGAGAAAGAATGAGAAATGAGAGAGAGAAGGAGGGAGGGAAGAGGAGAAAGAGAGAGAGGAGAGGAAAGAGAGAGGAGAGGGGAAGGGTGGGAGGGCAGGGACTGAGACACTTCTGTGGGCAGAGCTCAGCCAGAACCATGTCCAGAAGTGTGTTTTCTTGACAACCCCCAGCTGACCTCCCCTCTCACGTTTTGCCTACACTGTCCAGGCCTGGAGGTTAAGGCAGAAGAGGTCCAGTGCCTCCTTTTGCACAGTGATCATTGCCTGCTGTGAACACAACCATATTAACGATCCTCTGTCTTTTTAGGGTAGAGCATCTGCCGGCTGCTATGGCCATGGTCCACAGAGAATCTCCACTGCGCAGTCCACCAGCGTGCCAGCCAACATCCACCACTGAACTTGCACAAGGACGTTCCCCTTCTCTGGCCCCCAGCCTGAGGCTCCACCTCCCCTCCTTCTCAGGCTTCTCGCTCCTCCCTGACGCCACCCCCCACGTGTTCTGCCTCCCACAGGCCCAAGTCTCTCACCCTCTCGCCTCTGCTGGATTCCTGTAACTCTCAGTGAAACTCTCCCCTTCTTTCCCTGACCCTCCTTCACCTCCAGTCCTCCCTCCCACCCTCTGAATGTGTGTGGTTGTCTGTTTGATTAGATTAGCCTTTCTCTGTATTTCCAGAGCTTAGAAGAAAGTTTGGCCCATGGTAAGTTTTGTTTTTTTTTTTTTTTTAGAATTTTGCAAGGCAATAGGGTTAAGTGGCTTGCCCAAGGCCACACGGCTAGGTAATTATTAAGTGTCTGAGACAGGATTTGAACCCAGGCACTCCTGACTCCAAGGCCGGTGCTTTATCCACTGTGCCACCTAGCCGCCCTCATAGTAAGTTCTAATGAATATTTGTTGAGAATAAATGTGGGCTCTTGTAAGGAAACATAGACTAGAAATGGAAAAGGAGGTGAATGGCCTCTGCAGCCCCCTCCCACACTTGGCTATTTGAGTGATCGCTCCTGGTCCCTTCCATCTGCAGGGAGACAAGTGAATCTCCCCATGGAAGAGACAGAAGATTGCACCCCTTCTAGCATAATGTGGAAGGAAATTGGAAGGGCTGGGGGCCAGTGTATTTCACCTTTCCTTGAAGATGAGGGTATTCCCAGGATTACACCAGCTCCCCACATGGGGCACCTTGTCTGCACCTTCATCCACTCCCCCACCAGGTGGAGGGGCCTTCCTCTGGCTCTTCTACTTCCTTTGAGGATCCCAACCCCAATCTCCACACTGCCCCATCCCTCCCCTCTTTGTGTGGACACACATGCCCCTGATGTCTTCCAGCTCATCTTTTTCAGCTAAGCAAAGTGAACCCCAGAGTTCCAAGCTTGCTCAAGCTTACTCCATTAGTTATGAATGAGCCAGGACTTGAGGACAGTTGTGCAAGAAAAATCTACCCCATAGGGTTATTGGGATCCAATGAGATAATTTGTGTAATGTATTTCTATACACAGGAGGTGCTCAATAAGTGTTAACAGTCTGACTGACAGAAACATAAAGGTACTTAAAAGAAAGAAGCCAGGAAGGGGGTAATTCCCTATGTAGTCCAATTCCTCCCTCCCACCTCAGGCTTTCCCATTGTCCTTTTTTTAAAGTTCTCCCTCCGTTTTTCTATATTTGGTTCCTCCTCCCTCACTGTAGGACCATCAGCTCTCACTTCCTGGCCAGTCTCCAGCAGCCTGGGACTCCTGATTTGCTGCTAATCATCTGCTCAGGTCCAAGAAACCAGGCCACACCAAGAGCTTCCCTCCTACTGCCCTTCACAGTGATTTCACATCATTCTCAATGAATCTGAGTATTTGTAGTTAGCCAGATGAAGATCAGGATTCTCATTTTACAGATGAGGAAACTAAGGCACAGTGCCCACTGTACCTGGTAGGCACTACATCAGGGAAGGGAAATAGGTATTTATATAGCACCTACTACAGGCTTGGCATTGTACTAAGTTTTTTTTTTTTTAAATAATTATTTCAGGGGCAGCTAGGTGGTGCAATGGATAGAGCACCAGCCCTGGAATCAGGAGTACCTGGGTTCAAATCTGGTCTCAGACACTTAATAATTACCTAGCCATGTGGCCTTGGGCAATTCACCCCATTTGCCTTGCAAAAACCTAAAAAAAAAAAATAATAATAACAATTATTTCATCTGATCCTCACAACAACCCTAGGAGGCCAATGCTACTATTATCCTTGTACAGTTGAGGGAAATTAGTGGTTAAGTGACTTAAGCACAGGCTTAACCCAGGATTAACTGTGAACTTTAAGAGTTTGCTTACTCTTTTAAAAACTACTGCAACATGGTTTCCTTTTTAGACCTATTTTATGTGACTAAAAATAAAATTCTGAGGCGTTAATAAGCACTACGCAGACTGCCAAAGGGATCCAAGACTTAAAAAAGGTGAGGAATCTCAGTACCAGACTGAGGTATATATATTTTCTGAAAAAGGTTGATATAGCAATTTGTTTGGCTTAACTGTGCATATTTATTACAAGGGGTTTGTTTTTTTTTTTTCTCCATGAAATAGTATAGGGGAGAAAAGAGATTTTTGCTATAAATGAAGAAAAAATTTAATTGTCAAAGAAATTGCTTAATATGGAAGGCTTTGTTGAATTGGATGAAAAAATAATAAAACTTCACAGAGACAGCCAACAGACCGTTTCAATGGTCAATGAGAATTCCATGTCTTTTACTCTCCCTTACCCAGAGACATTAGACTCTGGTCAGTCCCAAAAACAAAACAAACAGAACCCAGTGCTACTTTCCAGCTGGTGAGCTTCGTTGTGCAGACATCTCTGGTCAGTCCCAATGGTCAGTGGTCCTTTCCCACCAATTACTTTCACTTGCCCCAGGTAACAATTGACTGAACTTTTCTTTCCAGCCTGAGTGATGGATGCCAACTCTCTACTTTAGTAGGGACATTTGTTTGGGTCTGTGTTGAAAAGTCCAAACAAATTGTCGCTGTGAATCTTTTAAAGAAGGTTGCTGCATTGAAGCAACAAAGCCAGAGTCAGGCATGCCACTGAATAAAGTAATCAAGCTTGTGAAAAAAAAAAAACAATTACACAGAAGAAAAGAGTGTATCTACAGAGAGAAAAGCCTTTCACTTCCACCCCTTCCGATGTCCCCAAAGTCACAGCTCCTCTTTATCTGACAGTTTTACCAAGGAAAGTCAACTGAATCACTCAGGGTCACAAAAACCAGTGACCGTGTTCTGGGGCACCTTTGAACCCAGATCTTCCCAACTTCAATTCAGCATTCATGATGCCACTTGTCCACAGAAAAGGAACATTTGGCTACTATTGGCTCTGACATTGTTAAGTCAAGTTCATGAGCCACACATTTTGCTTAAGCAACAAGTGCTTATAAACAAATCCGTACTCCTTGGCAGGCCCTAGGCTGGTGGGGGTTGGGAACGGAAAGATAAAGAATGAAATAGTCCCCTTCCCCCCTTACATTTCAGAAACTTGAGGGGCTCAGGGTAGGGTAAGGGGCAGTCGTTACTTAGTACTTTGTTCTCAAGGGCACCTTGACGGAAGCATCTGTGTAATTCAGGAACAAATATGAAAGATGACAGCAATAGAAATTTGGTGACCAGCCTCCTAATGGGATCTGAGCCTGGATTTGAAGCCTGTGCTGTGACTCAGGCAAATCCCTTCCTCCTATGGGTCTTAAATTTCCTCATCTGCAATGTGAGGGAGTTGTCTCTGAGGCTTCTTCCAGCTGAGGATGTCCGTGTCAACAATTACATCCACTATTAAAACAAATGTCTATAGCCACTCTCCCCCCCAGCCCTTGGATCACCTTGCTGACCATCACTCTGCTGAGTCCACCCAGCTGTTCAGAACACTGTTCAGAGGATGGAACACCCAACCCTGCCCCTGGCTGGCTTTCAGACCTAGGAAAGTTTGAAAGAGTATGGTTCAATGATTAACAATTCATTTTCACTCCTAGAAAACCAACTCAAATGACACCCTCACAACAACTCACATAAAGGTGAGATAGAAAGCTATATACCATCATGCAAACTTATATTACTGGTCCTCAAGTCTGAGTTCAAGTCTTGCCCAAAACATTGACTGTGATCATTGATGTGACCTTGGGCAAGTTCACTTAACCACAGCCTCTCTTATATTTCCTCATTGGTAAAATGAGGAAAATAAGAGCATCTCTCCCCCCATCCCTTGTTTTAAGATCAAATGAGATTTTATAAATGTTAAAACACAATCTAGGGGGTAGCCAGGTGGCACAGTGGATAGCGCATTGGCCCTGGAATCAATCTGGTCTCAGACACTTCATAATTACCTAGCTGTGTGGCCTTGGGCAAGTCACTTAACCCTATTATTACCTTGTAAAAAACCTTAAAAAAAAGAAAAGAAAAACGCAGTCTAAATGCTACTATTACTAGCTGCTAAACTAGCTAGCTACTGCTACTACAGCACTATGTACATGCTAGCTAGTATTATTATATAGAGCATTTACTATGACATGCCAGACCCTGAGATCCAAATAAGCAAATAGCAGAATGGCCCCTGCCCTCAAAGACCTTCCATTCAAATGGGAGAAGACAATCCTGATTCAAGGGAAGCAGGGAAGGGAAGGTGAATGGGGGGGGGATTTTTTCCTTGGCTGCAGAGTGAAATGATGTCGGTTACTGAACAGGTTGAAGACAAAAGTTCCCCTCTCAGAACCGGTGGTGGAAGAGTCTAAGATAACACTGAGAAAGAGAAAGATAGCCAGAGGGCTTACAACGGAGTAGTCAGAGTAGGTTGTCTACCCAATTTATGGATGGAAGAAACTAAGACAAGGATTAAGTGATTTGTCTAAGACTACATAGGTACATACTCCATCCTCCCACCACCATTGTCCCACAAGGGCTATCATTCTGGGGGTGCTTACTAACTAGATTTCTTTCTTAGTACCCTAGCTTTCATTGATTAGCCCAACAACAGCTGGTCATTGTTTGGACCCAGACTGGCTTGTCCTGATCCATTTCTGGCCACTGGACCCAGATGGCTAGGAAGGACAAACAATACAATATTGATATCCGTCTTAATCAGAAAATCTAATCAGCCAACCCCTACTGTAGTTCAGGAGATCTGTTAGCCACAGTCTCCAAATAACGGGGATTATAGGTTTCACTACCATTTCATTTTAGAGTCGAAGAAACCTACAGGGACATAATTAGTCATCAGTCAAATTGGGATTTAATTGCAAAACTCTTCCCCCCAAACCCCCAGTGTTCACTTCATTAAACCTCACAACCTCACAAGATTACCTATTTGTGCTAACAAACCCAGAGCTCCAGAAATCAGTTAAAATCCTGGCAGTCTGATCAGACCCAAGGAGGGAAATTAGTAACTAGCCTCTTTCCTTTCTCTACATCAAAGCAAAGTAATCCTGTGGGGGGAGACTTTAGGGGAGAAGGGACCAAGAAAAGGAAACAGCCTGAGTCTAGACCCAGACCCATAAGGAAGAACAATATCCTTGGCCTAATGTCCTCCTGGTGGGGCCAGAGGAGGCAGCAGGAATGCAACCTTCTTTTCTCATCTGGTGTACTTTCCCCAGAGACAAAACCACAACCCTGTCATTGCACTGTTGAAGAAACTGAGACAGGGAGAGGTTCTGAAGTTTGGGCCAAACTTGGGTCTTCCTGGGCCACCCAGCAGCTGGAGTCTAAGGTCTACATTCAGCCTAAGAGCTGGGAGACCTTGAGTTATGTCCCTTCCCTTATGTGGATCTGTTTACTCATCTGTACAATCAAGGAAGAGCCTTAGCTAGGTGTTGGGGTGGATAAAGCCCTGGACTTAAGAGTCAGGAAAACCTGACTTCAGGTCCTGTCTCAGATACTTACTAGCCTCATGACCTCCATGGTGGGCAGCTAGGTGGTGCAGTGGATAGAGCAACAGTCCTGGAGTCAGGAGGACCTGAGTTTGAATCTAGCTTCAGACACGTGACACTTACTCACTGTGTGATCTTGGACAAGCCATGTAACCCTGATTGCCTCACATTCACAACCATCTCCAGTCATCCTGATTCCCATCTTCCCACTTGCCCCAGATGGCTCTGGAGGAGAAAGTGAGCCTGGGGACATAGCACGGCCCTTTTCCCCAATTCCAGTGTTTGTCATGGTGTCACCTTCCTGACACTGCGGATCTTCAAGAATAAAAGACAAACATCCATCAGCCATCAAGCTGCTGGGTCTAGACTCAGAAAGGTCTGACTTCCAGTTTGTCCTCAGATAGTAACTAGTCGTCCCTGACTTCTGTCTCCCTCATTTTCCTCTGCTGTAAAATGAGCATAATAACGGCACCCACTTCTCAGAAAATTATTAGGACCCAATGAGCTGCCACTTGTAAATGGTCTTAGATAAAAGTCAGCTAGCTCCACTCCCATCTGGATCCTCACAGTCTAAGGCCCAATCTGGCTAGATTTGGCAAACAGGTGAGAGACAGCCGAGTCTCTTTCCAATTCTGCCTGATCTCTGCACTTCTGAAGAGCAAAATGGCTCAGACCACAGGGAAATTCATGACAACAGCTCCAACTGCTCTTTGGTCTCTGTGGGAACAGTCAAACTGATCTCAGAAAGACAAAAGGGCTTTGAGGGTGGGGAGGAATAAAAACAGCCTAAAACAATATGGAGCAGGGAGTGATGCCAAGGAAAGGGCAGCACTCTCCTCAGGGTTATGTAAAACATCCCCTGGGCCCAAGGGCAAACATTCTCTAGGTATAGGTGGGTTACCCAGACCAAGCAATGACCTTCCAAATTGGAATACTCTTAAATCCCCTAGGTAGTGCAGGTCCTGGAAGCAGGAGGACCTGAATTCAAATTCAGCCTCAGACATGTTCCAGCTGTGCTACCCTAGGCAAGTCACTTAATTCTGATTGCCTCACATCCAGGGCCATCTCCAGTCATCCTGATTCCTATCTGGACACTGGACCCAGACAGCTCTGGAGGAGAGACTTAGCACAGCTCCCCCACTGTTCAAATACAATTCATCTCCTTGTTATGGTTTCACCTCGCTAATGTCATGGTCTTCTTCAGGAATGAAGGACAAGGGGCAGCTAGGTGGCACAGAGGATAGATTATCAGCCCTGGAGTTAGGAGGACCTGAGTTCAAATCTGGCCTCAGACACTTAAAAATTATCTAGGTGTGTGACCTTGGATAACTCACTTAATTCCATTGCCTTGTCAAAAAAAACCCCAAACAACTCCTCAAATGCAATCGTCTTTACCCTTTTGACTATACAGCAGGCAATATCCTGGACCCCCAGTCTAGAGAAGTCTTCTCAGAATATGTTTTTAAAAGTCACAGAATGCACAGATTTTCAAAGAGTCAGTTACCTACTGAAACAAAATCAACATATTTTTGTTGGCAAACTTCTAAACAAGACTGATTCTGAATTAATCACTGTACTGGATCCCAAAGCCATATCCAGTCCAGGGTGGTGATGGCCCCTCGGCCATAGGAGCATCGGCACGTGTTGGGAAGGGGCTCAGAATTCCTGCTCATTGCCTCCCTATGACCCCTGCTTCTGCCAAAGGCGATAGATGCCCCTTATCGGCTGCTTTCCTTCCCACCGGACTGTAGGCCTAGGGGGGTGGGAAGCGCTTGCTTTCATCACCAAGGCAGGCAAGGTGGTCCCAGGCCAGGTTCATGACTTAAGTCTCTTTCCTCAACACTAATAGATCTCCCTGCCCGCCGTGGTGTGGGCAGACAAGGCTCTGCAAATCTACAGGCTCTTTGTGGTTTTCAGGATCCGGCAAAGTGTGTAAGGAGTTGGCAGCAGGCTGGGGGGGGGGGGGGCGGGTAAAAGGACCTCCGGGTGGGACCCACTTGAAGGCGGAATGTTACACGAGGAGACTCCGGTGCCAGTGCCAACATGGGGACGATAACCAGGAAACATGACTTCCTGCTATGTGGCAACACCAAGGGCTCGAGGCCGCTGGGCCGGGCAGCCACAGGCACCTGCTGCGGCCCCGGGCAGCGGGGTGCTTAGGGAGGAGGCCCCTGCCCTGGGGGCAGCAACAACCGCCAAGTGCCGGATGGGGACACCGGGGTGTGCACGCGGGCACCCCTGGGCCGGGCACAAAGGCGGGCAGACCTGTGCCCAGACTCGAGGAACTTCTCTGCTCTGCAGGAGGGGCCCGAGGGCCCGGCCCGCTCCTCCAGCCAGGCAGGGCAACTGCGCCCCGGAGAGCGCGTTCCCACCCTGGGGGCAGCAGGGGAGGAGGAATCGTGGCAAAGCTGGGGGGCTGCTGGTGGCGGGGGCGGCCAAGGCCCGGAGCCCACCCGGCCTCAGTGTGGGGGACGAGGGGGCCTCACGGCTCCCGCCCGCGGCCGGGCCAAGTGCGCTCCCGACACGGGGCGCTGCGGGGCTGTCAGCACCTCCCCCACCCGGCCTCCAGGCCCGTGGGGCGGGGGGCGCCGGGGCCGGGGCGGACTCGGCCCTGCCAGCCTGGCCCCGGCCCGGGGGCCCCGCGCTCCGGCAGCCACGCTGCGGCTCCGCGCCCCCCGCCTCGCAGCCCGGCCTCCCGGAGGGGGCTGTCAGCCGCTCCGCGCCCGCCCGCGCCCCACGCCGCCCGCCCGCGCCCCACGCCGCCCGCCCGCGCCCCGCACCCCGCGCCCCCCGCACCCCGCGCCCCGCGCCCCGCGCCCCGCGCCGCCCGCACCCCGCGCCCCGCGCCCCCCGCACCCCGCGCGCCCCGCACCCCGCGCCGCCCGCGCCCCGCGCCGCCCGCGCCCCCCGGACCCCGCGCCCCCCGCACCCCACGCCGCCCGCGCCCCGCACCCCGCGCACCCCGCGCCCCGCGCTCACCAGTTGCCGGAGCCCACGATGCACACTCTCAGCGGCGCGGCGGCCATGGCCGAGGCCCGGCAGCCCCGCGAGGCGCAGGCGGCCCAGGCGGCTCCGACGGCTCCGACGGCTCCCGCAGCTCCGAGCGGCCGCAGCGCCAGCAGCAGCCCAGCCCCGGCCCGGCCCCGGCCCCGGCCCCAGCCCCAGCCCCGGCCCCAGCCCCGGCCCCAGCCCCGGCCCCAGCCCCTGGCCGCCGGCCGCCCCGGCCTAAAGGCAGCGCCGCCGCCGCCCCGCCCGCCGGGCCCGGCTCGCCCAATGGCAGCCCCGCTCCGCCCCTCCATGGCCCCGGCCTGACGGAGCGGCCGAGCCGCGCAGGCGCGCCCCGCCCCCGGAGCCCCGCCCCGCCCCCGGAGCCCCGCCCCGCGCCCCGCCCCGGGGCAGCCTGGGGCTTGTAGTCCGGGCCCCGGAGCCCCGGCAGGAAAGCCGCAGGGGCCCGAGGGGTGACGTCCCCCCAAAAATACAAATGAGAACGACCGTGAACACGGATAATCAAAACCCAGTCCGGAGGCGCCCTAAAGGCGCCCCGCCTTCTGCTTCCCGGGGCCCAGCCTGGAGGGTCCGAGGCCGCCTCTGACCTCGGGCCCGGCCAAGGCCAAGGCCAGCCCCTCCCCCTCCCTGCCCCCGCCCGGGGCCCGAAGTTTGGGCTTTTCTCTACACTTGGGCTGTTTTCTCTCACACAAAACGCCGCCTGCGGGCCGGGGAGGGACCTGTAAGCCGCGGCACACGGGCCCACGCGTGGCCGCGCAGAGTCCACACGGGCCCCCGCGCCTTCACGCTTCTCCCAAGCCGAGCCGCCGGGCCGGGCAGTTTGCAGCGGCGGCTCCCGGGCGCGGCTCAGGGCCCTCCTCCTCCCTCCTCGCTTCTCCCCTCCGCCCCGACCACGCCGCCGGGGTGACCCACGCCTGTAGACCCGTGACGAGAAGCGAGGGCCCAGGCCGCGCGGCCAGAGCCCGAGGGGCAGGCGGGCGCTGCGCGTGGCAGTGCCCTCGGGCCCGCTGCGCAGGGCCCGGCTTTGGCGTCGCCTGTGAGCTCGGATCCGGCCCTGCAAAGCCCACCGAGAACGATTGTCTTTGGTCGTGGCAGTGCCGAAACTGCACGTCCCCCCGCGACCGCGACGCTCAGCGTTGGGGGAGGGGGTCCGTGTCTTTCAGGGAAGGCTGAATTTATTCATCGTGAACTAGTCATTCATAACCGGAGCAGCCAGATAGAGCCCTGAGGCTCTGGGTTCAAATCCGGCCTTGGGAGAGAGGGATGGAATCTATGCAGGACAAACCATCCCTTTATGAATGACTAGTTCACGACCCCCCCACCCCGCCGATTCTGGGTTCAGTGTTTCTGGTAAATAAGGCAACTCAGAAGCACAAGTTTTGGACCCTGGGTAAATCCCTTAAACTCTGTTTGCCTCTGTTTCCTTCTTTGCCAAATGGGGATCATTTGAATGAAATGTGGATCGCAGCAACCTCCAGGGTTACTGTGAGAAGTGAATGATTATTTGAAAGCATTTTATAAACCTCCAAACACTATAGAAATGTTAACTGTTGTTATTTTAAAAGAGTTTCTTTCATTCTTTCCATTTCCATTGTTATGTTTCTTCTTACTTTGCTCTGCATCAGTTCAGACAGGTCATCCCATAGTCCCCTAAATCCTGATTTAGATGCCACCCTTAAGTAAATGGATTCCCTTGTAGTTTCCCCTGTGAAGCAGGTAGTCAGATCTGGGTTTTGTTAGTCCAGGGAGTTCACTGATCCCGGGAACTAACTGCCTCCCACCAGGGCAGATCCCATTAAGGGGCTTAGCACATTTCCCTCTGGATTCTGCTGTTTTCAGTTCCCTTTAGAAATAGTTGTTGGGTAATCAATATGAATCCTTGTTTAGGATGGTTATACATGTCTAGCTTCTAAGAGATTGTGTTTTATCAGGGGGAGAGGAGGGAGGGAGGAAAATGTAAAATTCAAAACCAGCAACAACAAAAACTGCTGAAAACTACTAATTATATGTAGTTAGAAAATAAATTTTAAAAATTTAATGAGAAAAATATATCATGCACACTAGAGCAGCACAAAAAAAATATTTATTGGTTGGTTGGTTGGTTGTCAACACTCAGCATTCTGAGTGATTCTGAGGCCCTGGCCCCCTTGCCATCCCTTTCTGTTTACTGATTCAGCATTCTATTTTCCTGGCTGTCCTAGGTCTGAAATTCTCCTCCCCCTCCCCCATCTCCTCTCAGCGTCTTCTACCTCCTGGCTTTCCTGGTTTCCTTCAAGTCTCAATTAACATCTCATTTTCCCTTTCTTCCTTAAGCATAATGCCTTCCCTCTGAAATATCTCCCATTTATATTGTATAATCTTGTTCGGACATAGTGGTTTACACTATGAGTCTAAGAGCTGCTTGAGAACAGAGGCATATCTTTGCCTTTGCATGCCCACCACTTAGCCGATGCCTGCTGTAGTTGGTGCTCAATAAAGACTCATTGAAAGTCTGACTTGACTTGCTGAATACTTAGTATGTGCAAGTGGGTTGGGACTAGATTCAAACCTAGACTTCAGAAGATCAATACCATCATCACCAATATAAATAATTAGCCATTTGGAAAACTGTTTTATTAATTCATTTTTAAAGGTTTATAGTGTCTTTGATTTTTCTACTTGGACATTTCAAATTATAGGTCCTCCTTTATCATTAATATCTCTTCATAATATAATTTAAGGACTGAATCCTAGATTCGGAATTCCTGAGGTTTCAATTGGTCCCACTGGGGGGAGCTCTGTGAAGACCAGTTTTAAACCGGATTCTTTCTTTTTTTTTTTTCTGCCTGACTATGTTGTGGGGAGGGGGTGGCAGAGAGATAGCCACTGAGGCTGACAAACTGAACTGTGTATTTCCCAGCATTTGGCTTTGAAGCTGTGGAGGTTGTGTTTGCTGTCTGGAAACCACAGGGGAATCAATGAGAAACTGGACAGGCAGAGCCAAGGAATAAATGCTTTATTCTGTAGTTTAATGCTTGTATAGATGCTATGTTCCAATAAGATAAATTAATAAACATTTGCACCAAGTACTAAAAAGGAACTTATAATCTAATGGGACAAGACTTTACACAAAAGAAACTGAAAAGAGAAGTAAGGAAGAGGAGGAGAAATGAATTCATTTGGGTATGGGGACATGGGGAGCAGTCAGAGAAATTCCAGAGACATAATGAGTGAGAGAAATGAGATCTTCTGAGCTGAGGTCTCTCCTTAAATGATGGTTTGACATTCATGGTCTCACTCTCCAATCAGAGGGTGGGGCAGAGGTAGGAAGGAGGTGAGATCCCACCAAGTTCTGAAAGATGATGAGATTAGTCCCATGATAAGCTTCCTGGGGTAGGAGGTTTTAGGGGAAGGGTGGAATCAGTCAGAGAAGTCTCAAAGTAATTCAGCCAGATGAGAGACTGAGAGATGAAAAGACTTCTATACAGGTGAAGCAGGGAACAGGCAGGGCTTGGCAACAGGGAGTTTGAGAGCAGATTTGTAGCCTACTGTTGAGATGGGATGGGGTGGGGCGGGAGAAATCTAGTGATTTAACCTGAGAGATCAAACACAGAACTACTGGTGTGGGCAGAGGGCTTCTAGACCTGGGTGACCAAGGCCTTATCAGAAGGATTTATTAAGCAATTACTGTTTGATTTGTGCTAGGCAGTAAATACTAGAATAAACATTTGACTTGCAATCAATTAATGAAAAAAATAAATAAAACTATTTGAATTGGGCAGAAAGTGTCCCAAGAAGTTCCAAAGCATTCTTCCTAAATGAGCTGCAGAAGAATTGGAAGAATCTGAATCTGAAGATTGAGATGGAACAAAAATACATGTTGGCAAAGAAATCAAGATATCTGTAATGTAGATGCAAGGAGACAGCTGGAGATGGAATCAACCCACCACCTTGATCCTAAAGAGCCACGAAAAGAGGCTGAAAAGAGCAATCCTCTACTAAGACAGCTCGGTAGTATCAAAGTCTGTTTTTCCCATCAGCTCCAGAAGAAAGTGTTGCCTTCACTGGACAAAATTGTCCATCGCTTTGTCTAGGTCTGAGGAGTCCCCCAGTTCAGCAGAGTGGGTAGTAACTTTCTTGTCTGAATAGCTAGTCTGTATTAAAGAATAAAGAGTTTCATGTAAAACTTATGGGCAAATAGGGGTGCTGTAGTACACAGAAAATCAGGGCTGGAGTTGGGAAGACTCAGCTTTCTGAGTTCAAATCCAGTTCAGATACTAGTTGTGTGACCCTGGGTAAGTCACTTCACCCTTTTTGCCTTCCTCATCCATAAAATGAACAGAAGGCAATAGCAAATCACTCCAGTATCTTTGCCAAGAAAACCTCAAATGAGGTCACAAAGAGTCAGACATGACTGAAGAACAAGAAATATTTTATCTATCTATCCTTAATAATAAAAACAGAAATAATATATAAACACAGAAATAAATAAATAAATAATGACTAACAATAGTATAGTAGCTAGCATTTATATGAGGTGTGGAAAATACTTGGTAAAAATCATCTCATTTTATAATCCTAATACCCTTGTTGATAACATGCTATTATTATTCCCATTTGTACAGATGAGGAAACAGGTAACCTAACAGAAGTTAAGTAACTTGTTCAGGGTCACTGAGTTAGTAAGTGTCTGAGACTGGATTTGAACTTGGGTCAATCCAACTCCAGGCTCAGGACTTTACTTGGGGCCTCTTAGTTGCTTCTCATTTATCCATCTATCTCTATATCTGTCCATCCATCCATCTCTAACATCTCTATCCATCCATCTATATCATTCTGTCTATTTCTGTCTGTCCATCCATCCATGTCTATCATCTCTCTATCCATCTATATCTATTTATCCATTTTTGTCCATCCATCTCTATTTACCATCTATCTATCCATCCATCCATCTATCCATCTATCCATCTATCATCTATCTATCTATCTATCTATCTATCTATTTATCCCAAAATGAAATGTATTACCTCAGGGAGTCATGGGTTCCCTCTCAATAGAGATCTCCCAGCAAACTTAGGGTAATTACTTGTAGCATGTATTATAGAGGGGATTCTGAGACAGATATAGGGTGAATTAGGTGGTCTTGAGGTGTGGTTTGGGGATCTAAGATTCTGTGATGTGTGTGGTACATTCAACAATTATCCCGGAAGAAGCTTCTCTTTGACTCTGAACAGAACTGTACTTCATCACAGCCTAGACAAACAAGTGCCTTTCTTATTATTAAAACATGCATCTTGTTGCTCCTGCTGCTAATGGCATGCTGTACAAATAATCCGCTGAATGTGAGATTTGCTCTCTGTACTGTAATCTTCTCAAATGAAATTGCTTGTCTTCAATATTGCTAATGACATCCTGGTGAGAGCTTCCAAAATCTTTGGCTGGAAAAATTAAAAAAACCTCATTATGAGAAGCAATTGAGATTTCCATCTTACTTCCTTGAGGTGGAAAGCCCAGAGGGTGGAAAGGCAGGCTTGGTAGACAGCAAAGGAGCAGGAGATAGCTCCAAGCCTGGAGAAATAACAGAGTAAAATTCCACCCACACAAAAAATCATTAAGACATGAAAGAGGGTGGAGGGAACTCAACACTCCATGAAATGCTGTGCAATCTAGTTGAAAAGACTTGGATTTGGAAGCTGGAGGCTCCCACTACTTACTAACTGGGTGACTTTGGGCAAGTAATTTCAAGTCTCCAGACTTCTCCTAACTTGACAGCCTGGGGTGGTGGGGTGCCCACCTTCAACCTTGGATGACTTACAGTATTTCTAAGAGCCTTAATTTTCTTATCTGTCAAAGGGGGACTTGACCAATCTTCATGGTTCCTTCCAGTTCTGATGTCCTGGGCATACCAATATCCTGACTGGGGTGGGGGGGGTGTAAACTGGGATCAGCTCAGTTCTTAATTGGGGTAAGCATTGAAAGTCTAGGATTTCTTTCAAAGACTAAGTTTTTTGAATGCATTTCATACTCATTCTTTGGACCAGCTGCTCCCTATGCCCAGAATCCTCCTCTCAAGATCTCGGATTGCCTTCCAGACTCAAGTACCATCTTCTATATGAAATCTTTCCTGATCACCACAACTATTCACATTCCCAAACATATACAGCCTCTTCAGCAAATCTGTTTCCTTAAATACTGCACAGCCTTGAAAGAATTCAGGACATGAGTTCTAGGCAAGAACTATTTCCCCTTTTCTCCTGACCCCTCATGTTTTCTTGTAGAGTCAGAGTGGAAGAGATGGGGGGGGGGGGCGGCACCAGGACCCAGCTTCCCAGGTCCCTTTGGCTCTAGCTAAAGGCCAGCTGCTGCCCACCCATCTGCCTCTCACTTCTTCTCTTGGACAGCTCTGTCTTATTCCCTCTCTCCCCTTCAGCTCCAGGAATCTTCCCACTCCTCCTCTTCTCTCTTAGTGGACTGGCATAAACTTAACCATTTCCAGCACTCAGCACCAAAGCTAGCACTCCTCCCTCCCCCTGCCTTCCTCCACCACACACAGACCAGTTCCCAGCATCTGATCAACTTCAGAAGTGGGTATATGTCCCCACATGCAGCTCCCTCCTTATGTTTTTCAAAAGGTTCAGGGCATGGCTGGCAAATCCCCTCCCCACCTCCCTTTTCGTTTCCTGTCTCCCTCCCTTTCCCCAGCCTCTCCCTTGGAGTTATTCTTTCTTGACTCTTCAAACCCACAATATCCTGCACCTTTGGCCAAGGGCACCTCACCCAGATGTAGGGCAGAGATTTCCATCCCTATGGACTTTGGGACTGGGACGACAAATCATCAGTATTATATGCCATCACAGCCAGGGCTATTTATAATGACATCCCATTGGGAAAGATCCAAGATATCCCAGTGAGAAGCTGTGATTAAAAAGGGATCTCATGATCAATCTTTGATGGACTTGCTCATTTCATCAATGCAACAGAGACAATTTTGAGGTATCTGTGATGGAGAATACCATCTGTGTCCAGAAGTTTGAACAAAGACCAAAGACTATATTAGCTTTAATTTAAAAAAAAAGTATCTTATTATGTTAAAAAAAAAGAAAAGAAAAGAAAAGGGATCTCAGAGGGTGAAGAGATGGAGGCAGAGAAGTCTAGTTTGAAGAGCTAGGAGGAGCAGGGTCAAGTTAGGTGAGTCATTTAACTGACTTCTCCAAGTCTTAGTTTCTTCATTTCTAAAATGAGAGGAATAAAATAGACTTGCAGGGTTTATTAACCTGAAAACTCTAAGTTTTTTAAAAAATGTTTTAACTGAATTTAATGTAATTAGTTTCCTTTGTATTTTAGGTATTAAATTGCATACATTTTTTATACATTCCTGCATTTTATGTAATAAAAACATTATTCTGAGGAGGGGGTCCATTGCTTCACCAAACTAACTGTCCAAGGGGTTTGAGGCTCAGAAATAGTTAAGAACCACTGAAGTGTGGAAGTCCCTTCCAATTCCAGATAGGGAAGGAAAGGGAGAAACAGACAGAGAGACTCAAAGAGATAGAGACAGAGAGACAGAGACACAGAGAATAAGAGACAGAGACACAGAGAGACGAAAACAGACACTCACATAGACACACAAAGAGAGACAGAAGAAAAATACAAAGACAGAGACAGAATCAGAGAGCCAAAGACACATGGACAGAGAGGAAAAACAGAGATAGAGAGGAAAAGAGGGAAGAAGAGACCCATCAACAGAGGTGTTTGAATAGCTAGGCTAATAGGTGGGCAGATGGATGGATGATAGGCATCTCAGACATCTTCTTTCCTAGTTAGCAGCCTTCCTTTGGGCCCTCTAGGGTTCTCCACCAGGCTCCCAGGTAACTCATGGAAATCTTTATTTTTTTAGTTTTTTTGCAAGGAAATGGAACTAAGTGACTTGCCCAAGGTCACACAGCTAGGCCATTATTAAGTATCTGAGGTCAAATTTGAACTCAGGTCCTCCTGACTCCAGGGCCAGTGCTCTATCCATTGTGCCACCCAGCTGCCTCAAACTCATAGAAATCTTATTGTTTTCCAAGATCTAATCACTTGATAAATCTCAGAACTTTGAGCCTCTCTGATCCCTAGAAGGAGTCCTGAAGTCCTTCCTTTAAGGCTGAGCATGGGGCCTGGGGGGGAGGGAAGCATTTCCACAGACTTCCCATTTCCCACTTCACTGCATTCCTTTCAAATCTCTTTGACCAGTGGACCTTTGCTCCTATGCTGAGTACCTTCTTCCTTCCCCATTACCTACCCCAGCTTTGCAGTTCTTTTTATATGTTCTGCCTCAATTAGATTGTAAGCTCCCTGAGGGCAGGCACTGTCCTTTTTCTAGACTAAGCATAGGAAGTGGAATTTGAACTCAGATCTTCCTGACCCCAGGTCCCAGCACTCCGTGAATCATGGCACCACCTAGAAGACATGAGTTCAAATTCCACAACAGACATCAAGAAGCTGTGTGAGTCTGGATGCATCATTTGAGCTGAGTATTAGTTTCCCCATCTGTAAAATGGAAACAAAAATGGTACCCATTCATTGGATCATTGTGGAAAGGAGTCCTTTGCCAACCTGAAGGCATAATATAAAAATAAGCTACTGTCACCATGCCCCCTCTCAAGACCCATTTCATGGGTGTCTCTTTTGAAGCATCACTTCATTCTCCTCCATTTTTAAGCTATTTGTATCTTTGACATTTCAATCAAATAGACTATAAATCACTGAAGGGCCAGGCCAGGAGACACCAAGAAGGGGACTTTATTTCTAGAGCTGGAATGGATGTCAGAAATGATTTAATCCACATACCTCATTTTACAGAGGAGAAAATTGAGGTCCAGGGTCACAGACAGAGCCAGGTCTGGAACCCTGGCCCTCTGACCCCTGATTCCCTTTTTAAACTCTCGTGCCACAAACTTCACCTTTTCACCTATGTGTGGAAATTACCTTCCTACGTCCCTTGGCAGGGTGCCACAGAATGCAAGTCATAGGACACCAAGCAGACCCACGTGGATTAGCTCAGCCTGAGTCAAGTTGGCAGGGTGATATTTTAGGAAGACCAAAAGCTCAGAAACAGAGAAATCCAATCCTGTATCCGCTGCTGACTGGGCTCACCTGTGTGACCCTAGACAAGTCACTCCATCCATAAATTGAACATTATTCGCTTCTCTTTTTAGAGGCTATTTCCTCATCTATAAATCAAAGAGGATTCATTGCTATTTTTATAGGCATTTTCCTCATCTAAAAAATGAGAGGTCTTGGACTAAATGATTGTTTTTGCTTTAATTCCACACAACCCCTGAACCAATCTTCCTTTCTCAGATTCTGTAAACTCGATTCTCTTGATCTGATTTCCCTTCTAACCCCACCTAGTCAGAAGGAAATTTGTTGCCTACCTTGGTGTTTGTAATTAGTTCTCATAGCAAGTTATTAAATTGGTTTCTGGCCTAAAGCAATTTGGTGTAAGTCTGGCAACAGCATCAACCAATTTTCTCTGAGTTTGCTCACCCCTAAGTTCATAATCCACCCCGGAGTTCACACCCTCAAAGTTGAGAAATCAAACTCTGGACTACAGAGAAATCATATGAAATGGAGACCTTTACTGGCTGTGATCATATAATAATACCTCCCTTACCATTAACTAGGAAGGAAATTTTTTTAATGTGTTTTATTGAGTATTTTAAACATTGCTGTCAAAATCCCCCATCCCCCTATCATCACCTCTTTCCCATGGGACCTTATCTTGTAGCAAAAAATATATAGCTCAGCAAAACAAAACCAACCCATTGTCAGAACATATATCCCCAATTCCATACTAGGAGTCCCTCATCTCTCCACAAAAGGAAGGAAGTACTTGTATTCAACTCTCCTTCAATTCTCTGGTCATTACATTCATTGGAATTCTGATGTCTTTCAATAGCCTCATTCAGTAAAGAAATTCTAAAACCCGAGTTTAGAACCTGAGTTTATAGACCCTCCAATTGGTCCCTGGATAATTTCAAGGAGAAGGAAATGTCAACTCACTCCAGTATCTTTGCCAAGAAAACCCCAAAGGGGTCAAGGAGAATCAGATTATGACTGGAAATGACTGAATAACAACAGATTTCAGGGGATCTAAGAATTATGGATCTTATTTTTACAAACTTTTAAGTGAAATTTAGCACTTCCTTCAATTATTTAAAACCATGATTCTGTGAAGGGTTTGTAGGTCTCACTAGAGGGTTCTAGACTATACAATGAAGAAGACCCCTCAGCCAGAGGGATTTGGGAAGCTAAAGAAGCCTAGAATGGCCCCATTTCCAAGGGTAGAAAGTCAAGGAACATCATTTAGTCAGGGTGCTCCTAAAAATGGTCTAACTTTACACCATAAACTAGTGACAGTTAAAAGTGGAAATGATTCAGGGCAACAATACTTTTGATTAAATCCCTTGCCAAGGACTTGCAGGCTGGCTGGCCGCTGCCATCAAGACCAGGGAATAAATACACTATTTGCAGTGAATCGGGGCTGTGGTTGGAGGTTAGCCAGGGGCCAGGTCTTTAATCAGCACCTGAGACTCAACTTTCTGTTCAAGAGCTATCACTTACAAATGCTGGGACAAGGAAAACTTCCTTTTGAAAGGGATCAGAGGATTAAGATTGGTAAAACAAAGGGATGGGCCCCCAGTACGTGGGGAGTGGGAGGGTGGGAAGGTAATCAGGAAAGAAGGTTGACTTTAGAGAGTGTTTGACTCCAGAGCATTTACCTTGTGTGACCTTGGGCAAAGTATTTCCATTCTCTGGGTTTAGGTTAATCCCTCAGTGAATGAAGTGATCCTGATACTCCTCTAAACTCTAACAACTATGATCTTACATTTCCAATAGTCTGTGAAAATAGAAATCAATCCCTCTTTAAAATTCATTTTTATTTATACACTTTGTCCTTTTTTTTTTTTTAACATTTGATGGGGCACCCATAGAGGAACATTGAATCATAGATCTACATCTCAAAGGTCATGTCGATTCCCTCTTTCCCCCTTATTTTACAGATGAGGAAACAGGGTCAGAGAGACTATGGAACCCACCTTAAATCATATTGCTAATGTTTTTGTGATCACAAAAAACTACTACTATGAATATTTTGGAATTTTTCTCTCTGTTTCTGTTTCAATGTCTCTATTTCTTTCCCCTTCTCTTCCCTCTCTCTATCCCTCTGACACTCTCTTTGATCACATGCACACTATTAAAAATATATATACTTGAATATATGTATATAGATAAATATGTGTGTTTATGATTTTTCTGGTTTTTTTTTTTACCTTGATCCTCAAAGCAACCAAATAACCTTAGAAGATTGGTTCTATTATTATCTTCATTTTACAGATGATGAAACTGAGGTAGACAGAGGTAAAATGACTTACCCAGGGTCACCCGTTCATAAGAGTCTGAGTCTGGATTTGAACTCAGATCGTCCTGACTCTAAGAAGTGTGTATGTGCCTTTGCTGCCTCTAATAAGGTTGAACCTAATGCCTTCTAAGGTCCCTCTCATCTCTAAATCTATGATGCTACCTTATTTTTTTCTTGCATGCTATCTCATTTTTTTAATTATACACAACATTCATCTTTTTTGTAAGTTTTGACAAGCTGCTAGGTGGCACAATGGATGGAGCACTGGCTTTGAATTCAGGAGGATACTTGCCAATTACTAGCTGTGTGACCTTGGACAAGTCACTTAACCCTGATTGCCCCACATCCAGGACCATTTTCAGTTGACCTGATTCCTATCTGGCCACTAGACCCAGAGGACTCTGGGGAAGAAACTGAGGCTAGTGATTTAACACAGTTCCCCTCCCCTGGAAATCCAATTGTCATGGCATCACCTCCCTGATGTTGTGGTCTTCTTAAAAAATGAAGGACAAACATTATTATTGTTAGGAGTGGCAACTCAATGTGACCTGACTCCCCTTTTCACTCTCAGAGGAAGACTAAGGTCTTGCCCCTTCAACCTTGTTTTTCCTAAGCAGTGCCTTAGGGTTCAAACCACAGGGATGATCCCCACCAAGTCCTGTTCACATTCTGGAACCTGCCACCATAATAGAACCCTGGAGACTTTCCACCTGGACTCTCTTTCTCCTCTGAGTACTCTTGGGGTGTCTCCTAATTCCAATGAGATGACATCTTCAGGAAGATAGCAGTATCTGATCGGGTAGGACAGGACCATCCCCAGCCAGCTTGGTGGTTTTTGCCTCTATATCCTGTGTAGCCTAATTCTAAAGGGAGTCCAGTTTCCAACTGGAGCTCTCATGTATGCATGCTGCCAGAGAGATATGAATACACACACTGAACTCTGAGGTTGATGATGGGTATAGCCTACCCTCCCCTGGTGTTCAGTGGTAAATTCAGAAATTTACTCACATTTCCCTTTCGAGCAAGGGTTTGAGATTTCAGAATAAAGCCAGGCCAGGCTACTGAGTTCTTCTAAGGCATGAGTTGGGAAGGAATCATTTGTCTGGTGCTGCCAAGGCAACCTCAGGCAGAATTCAAAACTCAATAAATCTAGGAGGTTTTTAGGGGCGAATGAACTAAATATTTGACCAAATGGAGCAGGCTAATTTTTAAGTCAATTATTTTGTATGACCCACACATGATAAATATCCAAATGGAGCAGCCAAGTAGTACAGTGGATAGGACACTGGCCCTGGATTCAGGAGGACCTGAGTTCAAATCTAGTCCCAGATACTTAATACTTAACTAGCTGTGTGATCTTGAGCAAGTCACTTAACCCCATTGCCTTAAAAAACAATTAAAAAAAACTAATATCCAAATGACCCTTGGGAGAAAAAAGGTTCCCCATCCCTTCTCTAAGGCATGATGCCTTCACCTTGGGTGGCTACCACCAGAGAATAATAGCAGCCCCCTCCCACTAGTCTATGAGTTCTTGGGGAGCTCCCAAGCAGCAAGACTCTCAATTACCTTGACTGGTATAGAGCAGGTTTACTTGATTTGACTTAATAACTCACATTTATATAGCATTTTAAGGTTGACAAACACTAAGTATATACATATATATATATATATACACATATATATGTATATATATGACATATATACAATCTATATGTAAACACACACATATATACATTTCATATGATCCTCAAAACAACCCCATGAAGGTAAGTTGCCATCATTCTCTCTACTATATATCTGAAGAAACTGAGGCTAAGAAATTAAGTGATTTGTCCAGGGTTACTTATAGCTAGGAAGAATTTAAGGCAGGAAATCAACCCTTTCTTATGCCAAGGTGAAAGACTCTCCTAAATCATCTAAAGCAAGGAATCTTTGTCTTTGGGAATGTCAAGGACCCTCTTGGCAGCCTGATAGAGTCTATGATCTCTCTTCTCAGAGTCATGTTTTAAAAGCATAAAATACATTTTCAATTACTTTGAAAAGCAGTTGTCAAAATATTAAAAAACACAAGTTCATGGACTTCAGATTCACAACCACCAATAGAAAATGAGAATCATAATCCTTCAGAGCTAGAAATGACCTTGAAAATCAAGGAAGACCATGTCATAGGATAAGCTCAGGGGGTGCTTTTTATTTAGAAAGGAAAAAAACATCAGACAATAGCACGATTCATATCATTTCAAGTTATGACTCATGAAATAGTCCATAAAACAAGACAAAATTTTTTAAATTAAGAACTTAAGTATTCAAACATATTTATTATTATATATTATGCACACTTATAATTAAATGTTCTTGATTAATTCTTCATATAAATAATTTAGATTAAGAATTTAAATATTAATTTTAAAAAATTAAGTAATTTGTCATTATTGTTGTGGCTGTTTGTCCTTCATTCTCAAAGAGGACCATGACATCAGAGAGGTAATGTCACGACTTGCCAATGAATTAGATTTTAGTAAGGGAGTGATGTGCAAAATCACCAGCCTCATTCTCTCCTCCAGAGCCATCTGAGTCCCATGTCAAGAAGACACAGAGCAAGTTGACTGGAGATGACCCTGAATGCAGTGGGAAACTTTGACCTTTTCTTCTATTCCCACCAATAAGCTCCTTAAAAGCAGGGACTGGATTTTTTGTTTTTGTTTATCTTTATGTATATATATATATATATATATATATATATATATATATACATATATATATATATATATATATATATATATATATATATAGTGTCTTAAAAAGAACTCAGAAAATCCCACCTTTCCATTTCCATGGAACATCTAATTAGGATTTGTTGGACCAAAGGATATGACTTCGTCTACCTCTGAAACAGCAGCCTAGAAAAGCAGACCCTCTTCACAACTCCCAGCATTTGGACTCAGGTTCAGTTGCTACTTAGGATGTGTTGGTTAATCTCTCCTTTAACCCCAATCATATCCTCTCCATGAGCATGGAATGCCCCCAAAAGTGGCTTCACTTTTCCTGGCCAAGCAATGGATCCTTAAGCTCCAAAGATTCTTCATTTCTCCTTCCTGTCCCATCAGTGACCATGAATCAAGACTCCTGAAACTGTGAAGAGACCACCATAAAACATGAATAACTGTGAAGTATCAGTATACATGTATAGAGTTTAGAATGATAATTCGATCAAACTTACAACCAAGTTAGACTGGTATATACTTACTATTATAAATAATTGTTATTTTATTGCTTAGTTATTATGCGTAAATAGTAAGTAGATTCCATGAATTATAGTAATCCTGGACAAGTCATTGAACCCTGCTTGCCCCAGTTTCCTCATCTGTAAAATAAGTTGGAGAAGGAAATGGCAAACCATTCTAGTATCTTTGCCAAGAAAGCTCCAAATGAGGTCACGGAGAGTCACACACAACTGAAACAACTCAACTTACTGTTACATGGACAAAGTGGATTCTAAATATTTCTCTTCTCAATTTTTAAATTCTGTTATTTCTAGTTCATGACAATGATGACAGTTTTCTTTATACCTGTGTGATATCATCACAAATTTAAAAAAACAATAACAAAGATCCTGAATATTATTCTCCAATAGCTTGGATCCTTTTTTTTTTTGGCAAGGCAATAGGGTTAAGTGACTTGTCCAGGATCACACAGCTAGGTATACTGCTCTCAGCTCAATGGTTCTGTTCATGTTTTGCCATCATGTCTATCCCTTTATGATTCATGATTCCAAAGGGACCTTGGGTCACCCTTCCCTGCTCCCTGTTCCAGAAGGGCACCTGAGCCATGAAGTTCTGGGCCACGAATCTATGGATTTCCCACATAAAATGTTGACTCAATTCCCTATTTTTTTTGATAATATAAAATTCAGTATTATAAACTTACCTCTGAATTCTCCTTTGGCTGTATCCCATAGATATTGATATATAGTATCTGCTTGGCAATATTATATAGTCATTGTAATTGTTAAATTCATCTTTCCCCCACCATCATTCTTTATTAAATCATTATTTAATTTGTCAGAAGAGGATATCAACTTTTTTATTTTGTTATTTGTAGAGTGCTATGCAAACCTCAAAGTGTTATGTAAATGCTAGCTATTATTTTTATTAATAGTAATAAACTAGTCTTAAAATAATCACTCTAAGTAAAATTCTTTCATCTTATATTGCTAATCATATCAGTATCTTATAGAGAATGGGCATGTATGGATAGTTTGCAATCTTCTAAATTGATAATATCACAGACCATTAAACATTTAAGTATTTCTCATGCTTCAATCTCCTTCGATCAAAAATAGTGAGATTCCTTCTCACCCTGCTTCCTTTCCCCCCTTCTTTTTCTCTGTCTTTTCTTTATTGTTTTGTTTTTATGTTTTTATGTGAAACGTTTAGTGATTTCACCTACGCAACACATTGGGTGTTCTTGTTCTTACTTAGGAACTGATTTATCTCAGCATAAAAGTATGACTTTTCCTAACTTCTAATCTTTTTGGTTTGAAAGCCATGCTGCTTTGTGAAAGTTGCTTTGAAAGGCATTTTTTGAAAATTATGAATTCTTTTCTAGTTCTTTTGATTCACAAATGTCCATCTCCCCCTTTCAACCTTGTACTTAGTAATGAATGGAAAGCTTTTCTCAGTACCTTAACAACATTTTCTACCCTTTTTATATGCCATATATCAATTTCACTGTTTTATTTCTAGTCTTCTTGGAAAAAAACCCAGATGTGATCACAACTGTTGCTTCTGAGTATGACACATCTTTCTTTTCTTTTCTTTTCTTTTCTTTTCTTTCTTTTTTTGATATTGTCATGTTGAAGTCTGGAAAAGTTGAGCTACAAACTGCTTTTGTCAGGGTTCTGTGAATTCTTACCTATTATAAGTCATTTACTTTTTTTTTTCAGATTGTGAAGTTTCCTCCTTTATCAAGGCCTCGAGGCCAGATTACACATCATGGGACACAGTAGAACAGGGAAGGATCCAGACAGCCTCCTTCCCTCCTGAGTAAAGCCCCCAGGGCAAAGACTCCTCTGATTCCAGACATCTCCAGACCAGGAGGAGAGGAGTCTGGCTCCTAGTGGAGAGCCAGCCCCCACACCATCTATCTCCCTCAAACACAGCAATACCATGCTAACTTGCATGGGTCACTCTGCCTCCTGGGGCTGGAACAAACAGCCCCCCAGCCTGGCCCAGTGCAAGGACACCCTCTGTATCTCCACGCTTTCTTCCAAGGAACTCAGCCATCCTTGGGCTATGGCTATCCCCAAGTAAATGGAGGCAGTCATTTACTTTTAAAATTCTGATGAGTTTTCTTGAGATGTTTCTTGGAAATAGAGCCATCAAATTCTTCCCTTTTTTAAAATAATCTAGAGAGTATTTTATAATAATCCAGAGTATTTTAAAATGATCCAGAGATCCAGAGATCACTGTGTCTTAACATCATCTATGTTTGTCATTTACATCGACTTAGTTCCCTCTCCTTCCAGTTGCATTATTTTTTAAAGCTAGTTTTAGCTCTTCTTTATTGTTTTTTGATTTTGTCTTAATTCAGCCAAATCTGTTCTTAGTTATATTATGTATTTGAGTTTCCTATGATAGTCCCCATGTTAGTCATTTTAACAATGTCATTCAAATCTTTTCCAGGATCATTTAATCTTATCTTCAGTTCATCCTAGGATTTCTTATCTGAGCAAATTCTATTTCCTCTCATGCTTTTTTTTTTTTTGCCAATTTTAGTATTCTTTTACATTTTTAAGATGTCATTCATTTATTTGAGGATTCTTTTTGGGAAATTTGGGGTCATTTCATTTCCTATCTGTATTGTTTCTTATGTTTTTGTATTTGCTTCAGTTACTATATAGGATTCTGAGCTGAGCCCTAGAAATACAAATAAGGAAAACAAAGTTTCTGATTTCAAGGAGCTTACAATCAAATTGGGGAAGACAGCTCATAAAAGGAAGTTGAAAAGTGGGGGAACAGTCATTGGGAGGGTATTATGTTCCATAGTTCATACTAAGAAAAACTGCAGATGGTTAGTGGAGAGTTATTTGGAAAATTCAGGTTTAGCCCTCTAAATTGGAAAACTTGGGAGGGGGGGAGTTTAATGCTCCACCCTCCCGGCCTCTGATCAGAGGGAAGGAAAGACTGAGGATAGGGAAATATAAAGAAAATATAAACTAGATAAACTGCCTTTAGGGGCAGCTAGGAGGCACAATGGATAGATGGATAGAGTACTGACTTTGGAGTCTGAAGGACCTGAGTTCAAAGCCATCCTGGACACTCCTAGCTGTGTGACTCCAGACAAGTCATTTAACCCCATTGTCTCAAAAGAAAAAAAAAGATAGACTGTTCTCAGGAAACATATATTTTAATGGGGGAATGGAAAACATAAAGGTGCTTTGGAAAATTTAGGTGTTTGCTCAAGGTGGAAATGAACAGAAAGAGAGAGGTGGAAGTCAGGATATAGGCAAGGTAAGACAAAAATCTACCTTCTAGAGACCAGAGTTCTTAGGACTCATGAAGAAGGAGGTAGAGAAGATAGAGAAGGCAACATCTGGAGATGGTAAGGGAGACTGGAGTTCAGGAGGTAGATCAGGACTGAAAATAAGAATCTGAAAGTCACCTGTGTAAAGATAATAGGAATACCCTCTTAAAGTGGTACTGCCAAGGGTACAGGTAAGTTTGGAGGAGGGAAAAGAGGACAAACATCAACAAACTTAAGATTCCAACTTTGAAATGCTTGCCCATCTCCACGTTTTGTTTCCCTTAACACATTTCTAGTTCTCTTCCCATCTACCCAAGTCTCTAATCTCTGGATAAGGCTAATTCTTCATCAGGTTAAAACAATAGACACCTATGACATCAGTCCATGGGTTATCCAGGTGAACTCCTGCAAGGACCGTCCTTGGGTGCCACTGCCACTGCTTGTCAGACAAAGAAGTTGCCCATCATGCCCAATCATGACTTGGTTCATGACAACTCCTGCTCAAGTCCTTAGGCACACAGCCTGGTTATCTAAACCCTTACAATGTGTCCTCGGAAATACTAAACCTATTTCTTTGGATTTCACAACACAAATCTTACTCATACGTGGAGGTACCTTTGACACCATAATCATTGCCCAATCATTACTGTTTTAGAGGGTGACTTTATCTTAAACCTTGATTTCAGGGTCAAGGAGTAAGTGACCTTCCTTCCCTCAGCAAAAATCTCTCCTTAAACTGAGACTTATCCCTTGAAATCCTTTTTGTTCTACACTGGAGATAAAAGGTTTCTAGATAGCCCTTATGTCAGCACCTCTTACGACACAGAGGACTGCTGTGACCTTAGGGCTCTTTCTCTACTTTTCTTAGCTCACAGTCTTCCAATCTTAGGGAACATTTTTCACATGTTCAAGATTTGACAGAGATCCCAGTTAGAGCTGGTAGGATAATTTATTTTTATTTTTATTTTTATTTTTATTTTTTCCAATTACATGTAAACATAATTGCCAACATTGTTTTTTGTAAGTTTTTGAGTTCCAAATTGTTCCCTCCCTCCCTTCCTTTGAAAAAGTGAAAAATACTCTGCTTTGAATTACCTCCAGACTCCACAATTCTTTCTTTGGATGTGGATAGTATTTTCCATCACAAGTCCTGCTAAGAAGAGCTAAGTCTATCATAGCTGATCATCACATAATGTTGCTGTTTATGTATACAATGATCTGGTTCTGCTTTCTTTATTCAGCATCAGTTCATGTAAGTCTTTCCAGGTTTTTCTGAAATTCTGGTTGGACGATTCAAATCTTCTAAAGCTGGCAGTTTTTCCCAAGGAGGTACCATTTGTCTTCAGGTAGCATGTCCTTGGGTGTACACCAGAGTTTTTAAGAGCATGAAAAGGGGTAAAGAGTCTACTTATTAGGCTACACTTGAGCCTGGGCAAGTCACTTACCCTTGCTTGACTCAATTTACTCATCTATGAAATGAGCTGGAGAAGAAAATAGCAAATCATTCTGATATCTTTGGCAAGGAAACCCCCAAGGAGATCACAGAGAATCAGATATGACTACAACAAAAGAATTCTACATCTAGAGTTGGAAGAGACCTTAAGAGGTACATCCAGTCCAATCTCCTCTTTTACATATTAGAAGACAGAGATGAAGGTGAAAAAAATTTATCCCAAGGACACAATTGGTAATCATGATAAAACTCTTGGTATAGAACTGGAAGGGGACCCAGAGTTGATTTAGTCCAATCGTGTCACTTTATAGGTGAGGAATATGATGTCCAGGCAAGAAGTAGCAAAAACCTGAACAGGACTTGGCAATCAATTCACTATGTGGGGTGAGGGAAAGGAAGGAATGGAGGATGAAGCGGAATTTTCATGTCTGGGTGACTCTTCTGGCCAAATCATTTTTATCCCCAATGTTTTCTTTTTCTCAAACTCTAAAATATCCTTCTGGATTTTGATTCACTAACATAAGATTTTCTCTCCCTGAGGGAGGCAGATGGAGGTGGGTATCACAATATCCCCATCAGTATCTGCTGAACATCAACAGTCCATTAGGCGAGATGAATTAGCTCCAATTAGAGGTCACCCAAAGTACAGACTGAAATGGTGGAGGGGAGGTGATTTATTTGGTTTTTTTTCTTTAGAAGTCTCTGTAATTAGGCTGCTCAGTCTCACTTTGAGAAATAACGGGTTCACTAATTATTCCCAGATTAATTGGTATCTCTAGTTGTTTGATCCCCCTTTTCCCAAACAACTTAGGTTTCACTTAGGTTAAGAATGGTGAGTGTTGGGGGCGGCTAGGTGGTGCAATGGATAGAGCACTTGCCCTGGAGTCAGGAGGACCTGAGTTCAAACCAGGCCTCAGACACTTAATAATTATCTAACTGGATGGCCTTGGGCAAGCCACTTAACCCCATTGCCTTGCAAAACCCTAAAAAAATAAAACAAAACAAAACAAAAAAATGGTGAGTGTAGAGGAAAACACTTAATTTCTAACCTCTGCCTAGGATACAGGATCCCCAAAATGTAGCTCCTGGCCTGTCCTTTCTCCTCTTCTCTTCAACTCAAAACACAAAACAAACAAAAAACCACTCTGGGCCGGTCAGGACAGGATTCTAGATCTCTCAGATGAGGAAGCTGAGGTTCAGAGAATTGCCCAAGATCTCATAGCTAGGATGTGATATAGTTGGGATGTGAAGCCAGGTCAATAGAGCTTACTGTAGAACGTCTGCTCGTGACTAGTGTTCAAGATTTAGTTCCAATTGTAGTTCCAGGCTCCCTTAAGGAGTCTTGATTTGGAGGGCCACTTCTGATTCTTCCTAAGGATAGTTCTACTATCAGAGCCTGCTTTCAATGAATTGTCTGCTGATTTTTGTAAGTCTTGAAAGAATATTTTTCAGCATATGGTTAGAGGATTTGCATGAAAAGCAAATTATAGGATTCCATCTTTCACGGTTTTTTTATCTTAGTAATTCTGAAAAGACCATATGTTTCTCTATCTCTCTGTCTCTTCTCTCTCTCTGCGCCTCTCTTTGTCTCTGTCTTTCTGTCTCTTTTCCCACCTCCCTATTTCTTTTTTTTCTTTGTCTCAATCTATCATTCTCTCTCTCTGTCTCTCTCTCTGTCTTTCTGTCTTTCTGTCTCTCTCTTGTCTCTCTGTCTCTCTCTCCCCATCTCTATTTCTGCCTCTCATCTATTCATTTATTTTGAATGATTTTACATATATTTATTGTGTGATAAGGCAGTGGGAAATAATTACTAGATCTCTTGCCTCCGAGACTGGGTTCAGGGCCTGCTACTGATCCAGGCTAGCTGCAAGTCACTTTAACTTGTCAGTGCCCCAGCACCAATCTGAGATTATGACTGTTGAAAAGAGATCAGTATTAAATGGGTGAAGAGAGGTAGTTTCCTCACTTGGGTGTTGCCCATTCAATGGGATAACAAATCCCATCCCTATCCCTAAGCTTTATCTTTCCATACTTGTTATGAGGCAACCAAGGGAACCCCTTCCTCTGCTGGGCTAGGCCTGCCCCACTCTATGGAGATTGTCTCAGTCCCAAAGGACCCAGTCCCTACAAATGAAGCAACAATTTCTTATTGGTCCCAGGGTCTATGTCTATGAGATTTGGTACAGTCATAGCATCTGCCTCCTCTATTACTGTGAGGATTTTAACAGAGAATGTTTGTAAGGTCTGTAGCCTAGTAGGTGCATATAGTGGGCACTTAATTCATGTTCTTCCCCCCTTGCACTATTTGTCAGACATTGGCCAAGCACTTTACTCTAATTTGATGTGAGAATTGAAAAGGATTTAAGAGATAATCTCATCTACTCATCCTGCCCCCATTTTACAGAATGACATTGTAAACTGAGATTCAGAGAAAGTGATTTACTTGAGGTTATTTACTGTCTTAAGTGAGCTAGTCAATCAACTAACATGAGTTGAGAATTGTACCCATGTCTTTCTTGTTATAGAGAAAAGCTGTTATTCCTTCCACATCTCGGGGCACAGCATCCCCTTAAGATGGAATATTCCAGTAAAAGTTTCTGGTCCTCCAGAGAAGATATTGTGCAATACTATACATAGATTATATGCATTTCTGAGTTTCTAAACTTTTTCTGTGTCTTCTGCTGGCCTTTGTGTCATCTGAGGCTTTTGCAACACTCCTCAAAGATTCCTATTTACTTTCTCATGCTGATCTAAGATATAACCAGAAAGTTGAGATGTGGAAGAGAAAACTGTAGATAGATAGATAGATAGATGATAGATAGATAGATAGATAGATAGATAGATAGATAGATAGATAACTTGTAAATAAATGAGTCAGCTAGGTAGTGCAGAAGATAGATCTCTGGAGGCAGATTATCTGAGTTCAAATCTGATCTCAGACACTGACTACCTGTGTCACCTGGGCAAGTCACTTCACTTGGTTGCCTTAGTTTCCCTCACCTGAAAAATGAGTTAGAGAAGGAAGTGGCAAACCACGGCAATGTCTTTGCCAAGAAAATATCCTCATGAAGAATCAGACATGACTAAAATGACTGAACAACTTTAATAAATTAATCCATAAACAAATCAATACCAGTCTCTGCCCCCTTGAAGAGTCCATTATAAAGGGGGTACATGACCCCCAGTAGAATGTAAGCACCATGAGGACAGGGCAGTTTTATTCTTGCCATACTTTGTAACTCAGCAGGTACTTAATCAATACTTCTTAATTGATTGATGGATGATTGATTGAGCCTGTCTGAGTTTTCATTCCACTAATACACCCTAGGAAATATTAAAGATTCTTCATGAGCCTTGGGAAGTTAGTGAAGCATAAGAGTCTCTTAATCCCAGGATTTTGATTTTTTATTATTTTCATGATCGTGAAAGGCATGAGAATCAGAAGGCAGGTTTGTAAGCCCAGAGCCTAACTTTTCCTGGTGACGTCATCTCTTCCCTGGGCAAGATGGCTTTAGAGAATCTTCCTCAGCTGCGCTTAGTCACCCCTCCCTCCCTGGGGACAAGAGATGGCCCCCAGCTGTACTCCTGTTCTGCCCAACACAAAAGGAAATTTTATTGCTTGATGCTTTAGGGAAATTTAGAGATTGTCAATGAACCCTCCAAACCTCTCAGAGTTGATCCCCAATTTTATTTTATGACCTAGTTTTCTGCTTTATTTAAAGGTTTAATGGCATTCTTTTTGAAATTGGCTGCAAAGCAATTTCCAGAAATGGTTCACGGACTCTTTTTTAATGGGAGCTGTTAGTGTTTACTGCTCTCAGGAAAATCATTCTTCTTCTTCTTCTTAATTATTTGTTGATCTCTGCTGCTGGTGCCTGGAACTGGGTGAGGCCTAAATGAGCAGTTATCTTTTACCCTGGCTGAAGAAAGAATGTCTTACTGGGAGCAGGAGGTTGTTGTTGAGTTGTCTCAGTTCATTTTTGGTAATCCATTTGGGTTCTTGTTGCGGTTTGGCAAAGATACTAGATTGGTTTGCCTTTTTTTTCCCAATTCATTTTACAGGTGAGGAAACTGAGGAAAACAGGATTAAGTGACTTACCCAGGGTCACACAACTAAGTGAAGGAGGACTGTGCAAAGTCATCAGTCTCACTGTATCTTCCAGAGTCAATAGGATGATTGAAGATGACCCCAATGTAATGGAAGATCTTGTCTTTTTAAGCTAAGGTCTTTAATAGGACTTAGTTCGATTGAGACAAAGTCTATTCAGTAACTAAAGTCAGTTTAGAAATGAGTCAAAGAAGGTCTCTTTTACCTAATCAAAAGAATTCTATCTGGCGAAAACAGAAACAATTGCTATTTGCATTCACTCTGAGCAATCAGGTTACTAAACAATGACCAAGTGAGGCTTGGCCTTGGACCCTTTGTTGGTCTGTCTCCAGAGCAAGGTGATTTGGGTTTAAGGCATTGTCCTTAAGGAAGACATCTAGGCCATAAACTCTAAGCTCTTTTGCCAGGTTTCAATGATTAAAATTTATATTCCTTAGGGTCAGGTTGATTGGACTCCGGAATCAGATATGGGAAGGGAAGGGGGAAGGGGGAAGAGAGAAGAGCAAAGGAAAGGGAATATACACTTTAATCAATGTCTTTATTAATTTTACTTTTGTGCCCTTCTTTCCATACAACTTCCTTTTTTAATCTCTCCTTCACCCAAGTGTTACTATAACCTACTTAAAGCACATCCCCAGTTCAAGAATCTTCAGTAGCTCCCTATTACCCACAAGGCTCCAATGCCACATCATTTTAGGTCCTCTGGAACCTGGCTCTACCTTCTTCTAATTTTTTTCTTCTAATTTTTCATTTTTTTGGTTTTGAAGTATTGATTCCTGTTTTTCTGGTAAATTCATCAGTCTCCCTGAATTCTATTCTTTGTCTGAAGGATTTGTTCTCCTCAGAGAGTTTTCTTATCTCTTTTTCCATCTGGCCAATTTTGCTTTTTAAAGCATTCTTCTCCTCAATAACTTTTTGAACTGTTTTATCCATTTGACCTAAGCTAGTTTTTAGCATGCTATTTTCTTCAGTATTTTTTTGGATTTCCTTGACTAAGCTGCTGACTTCATTTTCCTGTTTTTTCTGCATCTTTCTCATTTCTTTTCCCAGTTTTTCTTCTAACTCCCTCATTTGATTTTCAAAGTCTTTTTTGAGCTCTGTCATAGCCTGAGCCCAATTTCTGTTTTTCTTGGAGTCTTTAGATGCAGGAGCTTGTGCTTCCTCATCTTCAGACTGAGTGTTTTGATCCTTCTTGGGCTCATATGCAAAATATTTCTCAATAGTGTTCCTCTTATTTCTCTGCTTGCTCATTTTCCCAGCCTGGGCCTGGTTTTGGAGTGCTTCCTGAGCTTTTGGGACACTCCCACAAGGGTCTCAGTGTGTGAGGCTCTGTCCTCCCTCCTGGTCTGTAAATGACCGCAAGCTCCCCGCTTTGCCATGGGGCTCAGGTGGGGGGTGGCCCTGCTGTTCTATGGGGGGCCTAGACTGCAGTCAGGTTCTGAATGTGGTCAGAGCCCCAGAGTCCTGTTCCAGAGGCAGAGGACAGAGCTTGGCAGTCTCTCTCTCTTTACTGGGGGCTCCTGCTTACTGGCACCGTCTGCTTCTATTTCCAGTAGCTGTGTGCCCTGAGGGCTGGACTCCATGTGCTCGCTCTGGCAGAGGTCCCCCCTGTTCCCCCACTTTGTGCCCGGTACTCCCCGGGGTGTAGCTCAGGAGACTCCCCTGCTGCTGTGAGCCACGGCTCCCAGCGCCCTGGGGCTGCCTCCGGGAGGCAGAAGTTCTTTCGCTCTGGCGGGCCACCCCCTGGCAGGCTCTGGGTGGCCACCCCTCCGACCCCGGGGAGCAGAATGGCTCTACTTTCTTTTCCCATATTATTTCATGGTCTTCCCCTTCTTCTTCTCTCTCTCCCAGGACAACTGGGCTACCTGCCATGTGCCTGGAGAGAACTGGATTCTCTACTCTGTCTCTTGGGTTCTATCTTCTTTCAAAGTTCAACTCAAGGGCCACCTTTTATTGAAAACTACCCCTGGCACTCCCAGTTCTCAGTGGTCTCTCCCTCCCCAGTTTTCCTTGACCTCTCCTTGTACCCATGAGTATCTTGTCCCCAAGTAGAACCTGTTTCTTTCAAGTATCCTGGAATTCTCAGCATCTAACCCTACTGCATATAAATCACAGAAATGTTCCAATTGAGTCAGGGTGATTGGACTCTGGAGCCAGAAAGTTTGGAGCCTATTTTACTCTTGGCTCTCCCCAGCACTCTCTAGCTATGTGACCTTGGGCAGGCCCTTTCCCTCTCTAGGTCCCTCCCCCAAAAATAGATAGGGCAGCAGCCTCAAGAGAGTCTTCAAATCAGGTCTAGAGGGCATCTGTTGGATGTGTTTTTGATGGGGATATTATTTCAGATGTAGGCAGGACTAGATGGCTACTGAGGTAACTGATCCTGTGATTCCTGAGAAGAATGAGCTGGTCATTCTCCCCCTTGTTTTTGACTACTAAACATTTCCTTGTCTCCATGCCCTCAACCTCCCCTCTGGTGCATGCCCTCATCACTTCAGGTACTAGCAGAGAAAGAACAATGCAATCTGAAGGCAGACCAAAGCAGGCTATTTTCATTTTTTAAAATGTATTTTATTTTATCTTTCCTTCTCATGGTCCCCACCCCCCCACTTTTAGTTCTGATTCTTCTTTTATGGCTTGACAAATATGGAAATACGTTTAACATAGATGTCTATGAACAACCTATATAACTCAATGTCAAGGGAAAGGGTGGAGGGAAAGGAGGGAGGGAGAGGGAGAAAAATCTTACAGAAAATGAATGTTGAAAACTATCTTTACATGTAATTAGAAAATTACAATTTAAAAAAAATTTAAAAAGCTTTTTCTTTGTCTCTCTGTCTCTGTCTGCCTGTCTCTCTGTCTCTGTCTCTATCTCAATTTCTCTCTCTCTCAGTCTCTCTGTCTCTTTCTGTCTGTCTCTCTGTCTGTTTTCTCTCCTGTTTCCAGATGAAGACCTGTTGTCATTATTGACTATCAGTCATCTCTAGACCTAGGTGAAGATCTGACCGGTGATTCCAGTTTCCCCACAGAACTGGAGGAGAACTCCACTCCTAATAAGCTATGCTTTTATAGAAAGAGCCTTGAATTGGGAATGAATGGAGCAGGCTTCCAATCTTGGCTTTCTCTCTCTCTCTCTCTCTCTCTCTCTCTCTCTCTCTCTCTCTCTCTCTCGGACCTTGGGCAATCACATCACCTACTTGGAACTCAGCTTCTTCACCTATAAAATGGGGAGAATAACTCTGAACTAGATCATCTCTTGACTCCCTTCCTAACTCGAAATCTTTGTTCCTCTGATGATCAGAATCTTTTTTTCAACCACAGATGGAGAATCTTGCCTTATAATTTGTGATTTTTTCCAGAACTTCCATGTAATCATTTATTATTGATTGGGCCAGTTCACTAAGACCTTCTAGTATGACAGGGAGGAGTTATAACTTGGGACAGTGAATGGTGTCAATTCAATTCTTTATTGTTTTAAATAAATTTCATTGTTTATGCTTATGTTTTTACATTACTTATATTTTTCCTTTATCCCTCCCCCTCCCAAAGAGCCATCCCAGATAACAAATAGTTTAGTACAACTAAATTTTAAATCAAATCAGCAAGTTTTGAATACTCTATCCTTTTTCTCCATTTCTCTGCATGCACAGCTCATGGTAGGAAGTCACCCTTTGGCTGAGCTTATGGGGTCGAGACCATAATCCACCCACAATAGAGGTAGCTAAAATTAGCAGCAGCTGGTTGCCATCTGCAGTCACAGCTGTCCAGGGCCCCCTGCACTAGCTGAAGGTTCTGGCCTGTCACTGCTCAGGCCCTATTTGAATATTAAGTCAAAGGTCACTCCTGGCTGAACTGAGTTTACAAAAAAACCCAAAAGTAAAAAACCTTGTGGACTTTTGTCCTTCCTTAAGACCCTCACTTCTGAATCCCGAAGCCTGGCTTCTGTCTCATCATTCAACTGAAAAGAACCTCTTCAAAGTGGCTGATGATGATCTCTTAATCCCCAAACCTTGATTTTCTCCATTCATATTCTTCCTGAGCTCATGACCTCCAATGACTCTGCCAATCACCAACTTCTCTTGAATGATGTGGTGACTAAAACTGTCCCATTTACAATAAAACAGAACTCTGAGCCAATGGTACTTTATCAAAGGGTCCATGGTCCGATGTAATGATGTGGTCTTCAGTTCTTCCTGATGATCTGAAATGCTGTCCCCTTCCAAGGCTCTGTTTTTATAGGCCCCGATTGTTCAAGTAGGGGATCATTTCATTAGTTGACATATAATGCACAGAATAAGCTAAAGTAAGCAAAACAATATGTCAGTAGGGTCATGAGTTGAATAAGGCAAAAATATCTTCACTAAGATGGATTCTTCCTTAGGTTAGATAAGAGGAGATGGTAAGGGTTGTACATACTGACAACATATAAGTTGGTCATAACATGGTCTCTTGCCTGTGTTGGACAAGTGGGAATGAAGTACAAAAATAAATTGAAGGATTTTCCAAGCACTTGAGTCACCTCTGCCACACTGACTTTTGTCATCAAGACAAGGAAGGGAACACAAGCATGGAGGGCCTCGAGCTAACTTCCTATGATTTCGCAAGCAATCTTACCGTTTTCACTTCATAGCCTTGGGACCTAATCTACAGACTTTATAATCATAACAGATTGAGTGATACAGATTAGAATTTGAGTAGGAGGCCTCACTCATTAAATCAACTTTCTCATTGCCCTTCAGTCCACAGAAAGACTAAAATCTTTCTTTGGATTGTTATAATCTAAAGGCATGGAGGGCAGTCCTCCATGGGTAACACAGAACCGGGGAGGGGGGGTGATCCCCTTACTGAGGCACAAAGATTATATTAGAAAAGAGGGAAAATGGGCACAACTTACAACATACTAATTATGTTGTATTTCCTTAAACATTACCTCAATAAATGTCTGAAGTGAGTAATCAAGTACCATGAAAGATAGGTACCTCCTAGTAAGACACACCCTGCAAGATAAGAAAATTGGGGGCCCATAGGTTATTTCTTTAAGTAGAGTAAGGCAAACATCAGTTTGCTCTACACACAGGAAATCTTTTATGAAAATGATTGAAACAATTTTGACAAATAGCCACTCCATTATGGTGATGAGAAGCAAGATTCCTCTGGCTGACCTAAATAGATTTACCACTGTAGCACAGGGAGTGGAGAGACATAGGTTGAATTCCATGAACAAAGGAATTATGAAGGGGTGGCTAGGTGGTTTAGTGGATAGAGCACCAGCCCTGGATTTAGGAGGACCTGAGTTCAAATCCAGCCTCAGACATTTACTAATTACCTAGCTGTGTGACTTTGGATAAGTCACGTAACCCCATTGCCTTGTAAAGCAAAACAAAGGAATTATGAGTCATTGCTAATGGCAGTGGAGAAAAAGCCAAGAAGACTGAAAAAGAGGAATCAAGGTTACAATTTCTGCAAGCTCAGGAACTGGTAGATTAGGAATCATTTGAGGAGGAGAGGATGATAATGAAGGTGTTTTGCTTGCTCATCGCATCTCCTACAGTTGTTCAGTCTCTGAGACAACCTTTGATGCAGTCCTATGGACCTCTGGAGATCTATCCTCTTGGGAAATGAAAGGGGGGCTTCCGAGAAGCTTCTAAAGATTTGCTTCTCTAGTTCAGGTCACTTGCCGAGATCCCTTTCTCTGTTAAACATCTCTGACAAAATAGATTTTATTACAACTCTAGTTTGCTATGACAATAACCAGAGCAGGGAGTGAGACCCAGTTCAAACCTTAATAGCACTAATGTGAACAGATTAGACCAGAAAGTTTACAATTTTTAAGTTGGCAAATTCAAATAACAACGGAAAAATTAAACAAAATTATAAACCCAGATTTTATAGTTAGCATTTAGACTTACTTAATCTTGTCATAAATATTTATTAAAACCATCTGAAAAATCCTTACTCTAGCTATTTTCTTTTCTAGTTTTTTTTTCAGCTGCTCATCCCTCCCCTAGGAGAATGAGATTTCTGCTAGAGATTTATTAACAAAGCACATTTTATTTTATTTAAAAAAAATTTTTTTTAGGTTTTTGCAAGGCAATGGGGTTAAGTGGCTTGCCCAAGGCCACACAGCTAGGTAATTATGAAGTGTCTGAAACCAGATTTGAACTCGGGTACTCCTGACTCCAGGGCCGGTGCTCTATCCACTATGCCACCTAGCCAACCCAACAAAGCACACTTTAAAAAGAATTTGATGATGACTCCTCAAACTCAACAGAATTCATTTAAAAGTTACCAAAATAATTGTAATTGTCAGAAAAAGTTCTGGATGGGATGTATAAATACATAGCACAGTCTTTTTCAGGACAGTGTGGATCGAATAAGTTATTTTTCATAAAACATATTTGACTTTCAAGACATTCTCAATATTCATATGTAATTGCAAATATATAATGAACAAACAAATGAATGAATGAATCAATAAAAAAAGCCAAATTAAACTGGCTTTTATCATTTGGTAATACTATATAGTCTATATATTTTTTTTATCCCCAATTGAAGATATTTCTTTTTGAGGCTTAAAATTCTTAATCCAATTTTGGAAATTGTGTTGCATCTACTCATCATATTATTCTAAAGAAAAATTATAATTGGTCTCTTATAAACTAAATAATCCACAAGTTGTAAGGCTTTATGGTCTCTATTATTTGTGATTCAAATGGCAACTGGTATTTATAACTTAATCAAATCACCAACAATATTCATCTTCTTTTATACTTTCCCTTATCAATGAAATTTGCTAAGTGAGGAAAAAGGCAGGGACATAGAGGCATTAGTTCTAATGGACTTTAGGTCTGAGTCAATAGCCTGTCATAGCCAGGTTGAGAACTAACCAGATAGGAAAATTTATTTACCATCATGGGGGCAGATCAAGAGATCCTCCCTTCACCTTTGCAAGATCATTCTCTCAACTTTTCCAGGGACAGACATGCACCTGTGGCAATTGAAGTCCCAAAAGACTTCCTCAAATTAGGAAAATTTCACTAATTACAGTTTAGGGTTAGATAATATTTTTTTATTTTTTCCCCACATATCAGTCTCAAAATTTCATCAAGATTTTTAAAATATTCACAGCTATCATTCCCCCCACCCCCATTCAGATAATGTCAAATGGAGAATATCAGCTCAGTTCTAGAATGCAATGGAATGAGAATGAGATGAGATTCCCCCAGCAGAGGCAGAGTCCTTGTAGGTAAGTGGGTCATACCTGGGCACAATGATAACTCTGATATCAGAGGGAGGTGTGGCTTTAGAACAAGGGAGTAGTCCACCCTAGATCAAAGACTAACATGCACAATAATAATCTTTTTTTATAGGTACTTAAAGAGGGGTACAAATTTGTAGGGGGTCACCAGGAGATATGATTTAAAAGGCAGACTGATTAGAAGCTACACTTGTAGAATAAGTGACTGTCTTACAAGTCACGACTGGGGTGGTGTTTGGAGTAACCCACTCATGCTTATTTACATCTATTATTTCCAGACAGCTAAGGGGTACAGTGGTTAGAGTACCAGCCCTAGAGTCAGGAGGACCTGAGTTCAAATTTGACCTCAGATACTTAATTGCCTAACTGTGTGACCTTGGGCAAATCACTTTTAACCCCATTACCTTAAATAAATAAAATTTAAAAAATAACACTGACTACTCTTTTTTTTTAGGTGTTTTTGCAAGGCAAATGGGGTTAAGTGGCTTGCCCAAGGCCACACAGCTAGGTAATTATTAAGTGTCTGAGACCAGATTTGAACCCAGGCACTCCTGACTCCAAGGCCGGTGCTTTATCTACTATGCCACCTAGCCGCCCCTACTGACCACTGTTATAAACCAAAAAAGCATACCTGATGATAAAAATTCTGGAAAGGAGTGACTTCCCTTCTTCTATCACTAAGACTCGAGGCCTCTTTAACCTTGGATTGCTGTTTTCACTTTTTCATCACAAGTTCATACACAGTGAATAGTTGGTCAAAATAATGCCATTAAAAGATATAATTACATGAGTTTCCCAAGTGATTCCAAATGACATTCACTTTACTATTCAAAAATTTTATTTCTCCACCTTGGGTGGGAAAAGCCACAGTACCTAAAATGATAGTGCTGTTGTGTTTTACAATACCTTGACCATGGATCTCTTTTTAAGAAACTTCACAAAGATCTCCTGCCATGTTTTTGCCAGGCAAATGGGGTTAAGTGGCTTTCCCAAGGCCACACAGCTAGGTAATTATTATGTGTCTGAGGTCGGATTTGAACTCAGGTACTCTTGACTCCAAGGCCGGTGCTCTATCCACTATGCCACCAACTTCCCCCACTCTCCTCACTTTTGATAAGACTACTTGTACTGACTATTAGAATGACTTCTTCCCAGGAGAAAAACTTTGTATTCCTCTTGTTTGATGATAAATAGACCTTGCATTCCAAGACAAGTTACATTACTTCAATAAGATAGTTATAATCCTGAAGGTTATTCTCACCATCTGGATGGTGATGTAATATTTTATGAAAACCTTTCATTCCTTTCTTTGTTGCTGGGGTAGATTTCCACAAGTAGAATGTAACTCTGAAGACTAACCAATGAGTCGACAAAGAAGGATGTAGGGAAGAGGAAGGGATCACTCTAGGCCATATAATCTTTTTTTTTTTTAAGGCTTTTTTGCAAGGCAACTGGGCTTAAGTGGCTTGCCCAAGGCCATACAGCTAGGTAATTATTAAGTGTCTGAGACCGGATTTGAACCCAGGTACTCCTGACTCCAGGGCTGGTGCTTTATCTACTACACCACCTAGCTGCCCCTTAGGCCATATAATCTTGCTAGACTGTCAATTCGGTGTAGCAGCTCCTTGAGCTTCACTGTGAGACCTGGAGTGTGCCCTTTACTCGAGAAAAGCCATAAACTTTTTTTTTTTTTGCTCAGAGAAGTCTATATTTTTAAAGTGGATTTTTATCCCACACAATAGGAAGAAAAGAAACTATATGTATAGGGATGTTTATAGCAGCTCTTTTCTGGTGGTGGGGAGATGGAGATTGAAAGGATGAACAAACTGGGAATGGATGAACAAACTGTGGTAGGTGATTGAGATGAAATGCTGTTCTGTTTTGGGAAATGAAGAGCAGAATGCTCTCATTAAAAACTTACATGAGCAGATGCAATGGGAAATGTATGCAAAATAAAAACTATATTGCAGAGTGCTAAGTTGTGAATGACCTACCTTTTTCTCAGCAATCCTGTGACCTCAAAGAACTCTGAAGAACATATGATGAAGAATACTATCCTTCTCAAAGATAGAGCTGATGGTCTAAACAGAGATTGAAGCATATTTTTTCATTTTTCTTGAAGTTTCTCTTTTTTGGGGATGGGGGTTATGTTTACTTTTACAACATGATTATTATGGTAATGTTTTTCATGACTGCACATTTTTAACCTAAATTGAGTAACTTGCTTTCTCAATGAGGGGGAGTAGGGTAGGAGGAAGGGAGAGAATTTGAAACTCAAGGTTTTAAAAGGGAATATTGAAACTTGGTTTTGCATGTTACTGGGGAAAAATAAAACAAAATAAAGACAAAAAAGGTAACTTTCAGAGACTTAATACAGCTAATCAGCCAATGAAACATGCTAGCCACCTTCTGCCTGAGAAAAGATGAACCCAGGAATTAGAATAAGATACATTTTCAGATGCCACTTGTCTAGAAATTCTTCTTGACCTTTGGTTATGAGAGTTGTTTTTCTTTTCTTTCCCCCTCCTCCCATTAATTTTTGGATGGGGAAAGATAACAAGAAGAGAGGGAAAAGAAAATGAAAGGAAAACTCACTGAAGCCTTTCTTTAAAATGCACAGAAGAGAACAGAAGGAAGGCCAGAAAGAATCACAAAAAAGCAGGACAATTTTCATTTTTATTTTTTATAAATGTATTTTTTTTCCAACCACATGCAAAGATAATTTTCAACATTCATTTCTGAATAAAGTTTTGAGTTAAACATTTTTTTCTCCCACCCCCTCCCCTTGACAGTGAGTAATCTGATATAGATTAAATATGGATAATTATGTTAAATATATTTATATATTAGTCATGTCGTGAAAGAAGAATCAGAACATAAGTGAAAGAAAAACCTTGAGAGGGAGAAAATAAAGCATGAGACAAATTTAAGAAATTAAAAATAGTATGCTTTGATCTGCATTCAGAGTCCATAGTTTTTTCTCTGGATATGAATGATATTTTGCAGGACAGTTTTTAAAGTTACATGTTAACTTTCAATCTGAGCTATAGCAAATGGCTGTACAAGGAGTAAATTCCCCAGCTTTCAGTCCTCTCACAAGCATTCTGCCTCCACTTCTAACATCTTCCTCCTCTGTCACCATGATGGAATAGGCCATCTCCTTCGCCAAGGACTTCTCTCTGGTGCATCACTGCTGCTATCTCCAAGACTCTGGTCGTCCCCATTGAGAGTCAAACAACTATTGCAGGTGCAGCATGCGAGTAAACTAATTGTTGCAAATAAAAAGAACAAAAAACATTATAAATCCAATAGTTCGGATTCCAAAGGAACATTCTTCTGGCAGGGTAATTTAGCTAATGCAATCAGATATATCTTCATCCAGGTCCTTAAGGAGAAGTATAAGCAGGTGGTTCTGGGGGAGGAGAAGACAAACGCACACAATTTTGGAGGTATTTTGCTGGCAAGCTTGCCTCTGGTGGTTTATCTGGAGCCACTTCTCTCTGGTTTGTCTACCCCTTTGATCTTGTGAGAACCTCCTGGGCAGTTGATGTTGGGAAATCTGTCACTGAGAGAGAATGCACATTGCCTTATGAAAATCACCAAGGCTGATGGAGTTTTTGACATTTATCAAGGTTTCAGTGCCTCAGTGTAGGTATTATCTATGGAGCATTATCTATTTTGGAATCTATGATACAACAAGAGATATGCTTCCAGATCCGAAGAACACTTATATTGTGACAAGTTGGGTGACTGCTGTAGCAAGTGTGGTCTTCTAGCCCTTTGATACAGTAAGGTGATGAATGATGATGCAGTCTGGATGCAAGGGAACTGAGATCTTGTACACTGGGACAACTGACTGCTGGAGGAAGATTGCTAAAGATGAGGGTGGCAAAACTTTCCTCAGAGGTGTTTGATCTGATGTTCTAAGAGGCAAGGGTGGATCTGGTTTGTCCTGTGTGATGAACTGAATAAAGTAATCTAAGTATATCCCAACTAAAAATGGAAGCAGTGAATATAGATCATGCAGACTACTTAACCATGCTCAGCATTTTGGACCATTGACCTTCAATAAATTTCTGTTGTCTTTTTTTCCAGGTCAGATCATATTTGTTTTTTTAAATTAATTTTTATTAAATATATTATTTGGTCAGATCATATTTGTAAAGGAGCCAGGAAAAGCTCTTAGAAAAAGGGACTTACTTATTTTGATCCAGTATTTACACAGTGGAAGTGATGATGATTTGTACATTGATTCAATTTATTTTGGGGAAAATAACAGTTATTGTGGGTTCAAGGAGACAGATCAACTTAGAACATCTAGTTTAAATACTCTTTTGGAGGACCATAAATTTGTATTTAAGCATTTTTTTCTTTTTCTTTTCTTTTCTTTTTTCTTTTTTTTAAATTAAAGATTTTATTTATTTTGAGTTTTACAATTTTCCCCCTAATCTTATTGCCCTCCCCCCCACCTCCCACAGAAGGCAATTTGTCAGTCTTTACATTGTTTCCGTGTTATACATTGATCCAAATTGAGTGTGATGAGAGAGAAATCATATCCTTAAGGAAGAAACATAAAGTATAAGAGATAGCAAGATCAGACAATAAGATATCAATTTTTTTTTCTAAATTAAAAGTAACAATCCTTGGTCTTTGTTCAAATTCCACAGTTCTTTCTCTGGATACAGGTGGTATTCTCCATCACAGAGAGCCCCAAATTGTCCCTGATTGTTGCACTGATAGAATGAGTGAGTCCATCAAGGCTGATCATCGCCCCCATGTTGCTGTTAGGGTGGACAATGTTCTTCTGGTTCTGCTCATCTCATTCAGCATCAGTTCATGCAAATCCCTCCAGGCTTCCCTGAATTCCCATCCCTCCTAGTTTCTAATAGAACAATAGTGTTCCATCACATACATATACCACAGTTTGCTAAGCCATTCCCCAATTGAAGGACATTTACTTGATTTCCAATTCTTTTAAGCATTTTCTAAAAAAAAATCTATAAAACAATAAATACATAGAAGACAAAAGAAGTTACATCTTAAATTCATTACATATTTTTAAAAGAAAAGCCGAACTATACATGATGGAGAATTTCCCATACAATCTTCTGTTACTATTCTACTATGTTTATGGAAATGCTCATTTTATTTGGTGTTTGTTAAATTCCGATTAAAACCAGGAAGGGGAAAAAATAAGATCATAACTCTAGAAATGGAAGGGACTATGCATCTTTGAGAGAAGTGACTTCATCATTCTGGCCCTCAGTTTTTGTAAAATAACTAGAATAGAACTAGAAGGTCTGTAAAATTCCTTTGAGATATTTATTCCTTACTCAATCTCTCCCCACCTTCTGGGGTCAACAGACATACAGCTATTACACACATGTGCCTCCTAGTGGCTGAATCTACAAGTGCACACTGGGGCTTTTGGTGAAAAACTCCTTACACACATATTCACACTAATCAATCATCTGCAAGCATTTATGAGGTAACTTCTATATGCTTTCACTGGGGCTGGGTGGGTATAAGTATAAAGAATGAAAAAAAAGTCCTAATCCCAGAAGGGACTCTGATCTAGTTCAAGAGTAATTAATATTGGTTTGGTTTTTTAAAATTGTGAACCCCTCTGGCAATCTGGTGAAGCCTGTGAATTTCTTTTTAGAATGATGTTTTAAATTCATAAAAATAAAATTCATCAGGTAATCAAGGAAACCAATTGTATTGAGACAATCATCAAAAATACACGCATAGATATTTAGAACATAAACATAAATACATGTGCACACATTCACCCATCCATCCATCCATCCATCTATCCTTCCGTCCATCCATCTATCCATCCAGCCACATTTCTCTCTCTTCATCTATCATCTGTCTATCTATCTATCTATCTATCTATCTATCTATCTATGCATTAATCTCTGCATCTGTATGTATGTATGTATGTATGTATGTATGTATTTATCCTTCTACTCCACAAGTCTATGGATTCCAGGTCTTAACCTGGTGACTTGCCCAAAAGGTCTTAACCTCTTGTTTTTAAGATAAAAGGTTAAGTCACAGATATTTCTCCTTTTACTTCCAGGGAAGGTTATAACTCTGAAAATGCCCTTTCATTCCTCCTTTCCTCTTTTTTTTCTCCTTCCTCTCTTTCTTCTTTTCCTTCTTCTCAACACAGCCACAGTTGCCCAAAACATTCCAACCAAACTGATGGGAAAGGAGCAAACAGATACCTTGTGCTCCCATCTTTACAGATGCTCAGTTCTCTGTGTGTGTGTGTGTGTATTTGCATAAACTGTTGGTGGAATGTGATCATTCAGGAAATGTGAGACAGATTCTTTTAATGTATTCACACTATGGTAGATCAGATTCCATATTCAGGGCCAGAAGACATCCTGAAATAACACATGATACCTTGAATCTTTGTAATACAATTAAATGTTTTCCCTGAAGAGCTCTCACATCCATTCTCTCATTTTTATCCTTATGAGAATCTCTCAGAGGAAGGTAGAGGTCTTATAATGATGTACAAGATCTCAGTTCCTTTGCATCCAGACTGCATCATCATTCACCATCTTACTGTATCAAAGGGCTAGAAGACCTCACTTGCTACAGCAGTCACCCAACTTGTCACAATATGAGTGTTCTTCGGATCTGGAAGGCCGTCATTTTACAAGTGAAGAACTTGAGGCATGAATTGGTTTGATATCACCGGTATAATTGGATAGGGCCAATGGGTTTGGCTTCTCCAAGTCAACACCAAAGAAAGACCAGGTGAGCAGATGCTCCAGCAATGGAGAAACATGACCACACTTGGATATTTCAAGTCTGTCCCTAATGACAATGTCCAGTCTAACTGCATTAGTTTGTGCTCATAGAGAAACTGCCCTATTTAGTGACAATTTTTCAACTGCTATCTTCACCCCAGAGACAACCAGCATTTTTTTTTAAAAACCTTTCCAATGCAGGCCCTCCATCTAGTGGCAAAGGCATGTTACTGCAATCTATATGGTGCTATTAGAGTTCACCTACAACTCACCTTCAAGCCATCTCTGACTTCCCTAAGCCATAACCAGGATCAGGTGACTGAGGCTTTGCCCCAACGTGCTGAAACGTAGAGGCTGTTGGAAGTGCACACTCTTTCTCCATCCTAGAAAAAATTAAGTTTGGCACCTAGTTAGGAAGAAGTTTCATTTGGGGCCAGACCTGTGACTTCATTGATCTAGGGATCTGTCAGAGAGGCAACTCCCTCCATTAAAGCAGACTGGAAACTATTCTGTAGTTCATTATTTCAAAACATTTTCTGGGGTCACTGAGAGGGTAAGTGACTTGCTCTTGGAGGAGATCGTGGAGTTAGTGCTGCTCTGAATAATTTAATATAAATGGGTATTTCTTTCTGTCTTTGACCTCTTGGAAAATAAATCCATTAATATTTCTGGTCTAAAATGTATCACCACGTAATTAGCTTTTCTCTCATGATTCCAAATTATTTACTAGAAGAGGTGGTGCAATTCACAGCTTCCCCAATAGGATACCCATGTACCTGTCTTTCCACAACCCCTCCAGCGTTTACCATTTTTTCCCTTTACCACCTGTCTCAACCTGATGAACCTGAGGGGAAACTTCAGATTTGTTTTCATTTGCATTTCTCCTATCCTTGGTTATTTTTCTTTTGAAAGTTATTTGGTAATACCTCTGACCTTCTTGCCTCAAGTGTCCACTTAACTCCTTTGTCAATTGTCAAAATTTATTTTTGACCATGATGATGATGATGATGTCTGTCCTTCATTCTCAAGGAAGTTGAGGACATCAGGGAGAGGATGCCATGACATTCATGTGAATTGAATTTTAGTGGCGGGGGGAGTGCCTGTGCTAAATCACCAGTCTCACTTTCTCCTTTGGAGCTGTCTGGGTCCAGTGGTCAGATATGGATCAGGGTGACTGGAGATGACCCTGGATTCAAGGTATTCAGGGTGAAGTGACTCGCCCTAGGTCACACATCTAGTAAGTGTCAAGAGTCTGAAGTTAAATTTGAACTCAGATCCTCCTGACTCCAGGTCCAGTACTCTATCTACTGTGCCATCCAGCTGCCTTAATGTCTGACCACATCATCCCCTCTCCCAATTCAGCAGATTCCAGTGACTTCCTATCACTTTCAGGATCAAATGTGAAGTCTTCTGTTTGACTTTCTTTTAAAAAAATTTATTTATTTAAGGCAATGGGGTTAAGTGACATGCCCAAGGTCACACAGCTAGGAAATTAAGTGTGCAAGGTTGGGTTTGAATGGTGCTCTATCCACTGTGCTACCTAGCTGCCCCTATCTCTATTTGCTTTTCAAAGCCCTGGATCACCTAACACCTTTCTGCTGTTTTAGTCTTCCTCCTCTCCCTGGCAGACAGCAAGATACAGTGACACTGCTCTTGCCCCAGGACATCCCATCTCCAGGTTCTGAGTGTTTTCAATGGTTGTCCCCCAAGACTGGAATGTTTTCCCTGCTCCTCTGCCTCCTACCTCCCTGCTGCCTTCAGGTATCAACTAAGATGTTTCCTTCTGCTTTTCCTGGTCTTTCTTAATCTCAGTGTCCTGCCTCTGAAACTAGGCCCAATTTACCCTGTATATACCTTTTTTCTGAACATAGGTAATTTGCACAATGTCTCCTTCATTAGAAGGTGAGTTCCTTGAGGTCAGAGACTATCTCTTATAGCTATGAGCTGGTAGCTTAGGTGGGTTAGTGAATAAAGTACTGGATCTGGAATCAGAAAGACACTAGCTGTGTGACCCTGTACAAATCATTTGTTCTGGGAATGCCTAATCCTTCAACAGGAGAACCAGATTCCCCAGGGCTTTGATCCCACCTCCACCTCAGATTCCAGAAAAAACACTTTTATATTTGACTCTGGTCAAGGGGCATTAATCCAACAAGGAGAGGGTTCCTCAAAATACCAATGTGAAGAAAGTGTGCAAGTGATAGTTTTATATCCACAGAGGAAAGGGAATCCTAAGCAATAGACTCATAGAAGGACTCCAATGAGGTGACACTTGTGCAGCTTCCTGGAGATATCTACAATTTCTTTTCCAGAGCTGATTATTTGCTATTTAAATGTCACCTCTGTTGATTCCAGTTGATCAATAGAAAGTGGACTTTTTCTGGTCATGTCTCTGTCTCTGTCTCTGTCTCTGTCTCTGTCAGTCTCTTTCCTTCTTTCAGCATCACTTTCCATTTTGGTCTTTCTGTCAATGCCCTTGTAGTTGCTGTGACTTGTCTGGTAGCTGCTACCTCCCTACTCAGGTTACCAGTAAGATGCCTGCTGCCTTTCAGAATCTCACAAGGTCTTGTACCAAATGAAAGAAGACACAAAGGTATGAACTCACAACCTGTGGCCCTGTTGGGGGAGGTGAATCCCTACACCTGTTTTTCAGAACTGAGTCATTTGAAAACATTAATATAACTTTTATTTTTAGAAACATTTCCCCTCTTCCCTTCCTCTCATTCCCCCCAACATTGAACAACTTTAAAATAAAGATAAATAAGACTCCCATAGTAAATGTATATAGCAACCTTCTTCCCACAATGCCCATGTCCAAAAAATATCAGACTCATCCTGAATTTTAAGTTTGCCACCTCCATGGTTGAAGGCAGGACTCATCTTCATCTTGGGTCCTCTATCATTACAGTGTATCATAACATTATTTTTCAGTTTTTCAAACTTCTTTTTCTGCATAATATTATTGCTGTATAAATTGTTTTCCCATTTCTTTTCACTTCAATCTTGACTCAGTTGGGAAGAAGAGACTTTGGGGGAGGAGAGGATCTTTGAACATACCTACGGCGTTCTTGCTCAATAGTCAATTAAAGAGATCATCATGGCCAATGGAAGCAATCAGAGGTTATCTGTGCCTCCTCTGAAGGGAGAGGAAAGAGCAGGGCTCTTTCATCATGTATCCCTAAGGGCAAACGATATTATATGAGGACAGAGAGAATACAAGGATTCTACTCCCTATGTGGTTGGTTGGTTGGTTCTTCTCCTTCTTTAGCAAAGAAGACCAACATGACATCACAGGGTTAAGAGACAAATTAGTGTATCTGACTGTGGTTAGCAGACACTTCAAGCTTGGAATGCTCTACTACAGGTTGGGCACAAATAGTCGATGTGAACACTTGGGGGGGGGTCTCTAAACTTGAGCATCTCACATTTTCTAAGAACTGCTGCAATCTTACTGTGCTCATTGAGCAATATTCTCTATATAAAGACATAGGAAATGTAAGGATTTTATTTTCTATAAAAGGTCATACTCTATTTGGGGATATACAGAATAAATATAAAGAGAATAAATATAATAGTTGGGATTTTGGTTGGGACTTGAAGGAAACCAGGGAAGCCAGGAGGCTGAGATGAGGAGAGGGAACCTTCCAGGTATGAGGGACAGTCAGAGATGTAGGTTGGGGGGAGGAAGAGGATGGGATCAATTAATATTCATAGGAGGAGTTAAAGGAATTATGAAAGTCAGAGGAAATATTCTGACCCACTAAGTAATATAAAAATGTGAGGACCTTCTTTTCACAGTTATAGCTCTGTGGCTGCTTAGGTTCTAAGAGGAATGAACATCATATTCCCAAAGCGTTCACCAAGAGGATGGGTAGGCATCATTTGACCCCCAAATCCCACCCCAGGATGTCAAAAAGAGAAAGAAAGAAAAAGATCCTATTTGCACCAAAAATATTCATAGCAGTGCTATCGGTAATAGCAAAAACCTAGAGATAATGCAGATATCTACTGATTAGGAAATAGTCAGGGGTGGCTAGGTGGTGCAGTGGATAGAGCACTGGCCCTGGAGTCAGGAGTACCTGAGTTCAAATCCGACCTCAGACACTTAATAATTACCTAGCTGTGTGGCCTTGGGCAAGCCACTTAAACCCACTTGCCTTGCAAAAACCTAAAAAAAAAAGAAGAAATAGTCAAAGAAGTTGTGGTACAGGAATGTAGTAGAATTTACTATGCTAGAAGAAACAATGAATATGACTACAGAGAAGCATCAGAAGATTAAAATGACTGGTGCAAAGTGATTGAAGCAAGTAGAATAGGAAAAGAAATATTTACAATTATTACAATAAAAGCAGAAAGAACAGCAATGATAATGACCCAGCTTGTCCTAAAGACATATGTATATGGGAAATAGGATATTGCATATATTGTCAGCATTGACTGGTACATTGAAGTTATTTTTTTTTGGACTACTTTCCCCCCTTCTTTCTCTTTCAGAGAATGGGTGCCTAGGTGGCATGGCAGATAGTGTTGGATTTGAAGTTTCAAAGAACTGTGTTTGAATCTTCCCTCAGACATTGCCTAGTTGACCTTGGGCAAGTTACTTAAACCATCTACCTCCTCATCCATAAAATGTGGATAAAAATAGTCCTTCAATCTCAGAATTGTTCCAAAGATCAAATATGAGTAAAACACTTAATGAACCTTAGAGTATCATAAATGCTAGATATGATTAATTTTTGGTGCAGCATTATTGCTGTTGTTATCCACTGCTATATGGGATAACACTGGGCAGAAAAAAGGAGTAGGGAGGGATATATTTGGAAATTAAGAAGATTTAAAGCAAAGAATAAAGATAATTTTTTTGAAGATGGGTATTTAAACTGCATCCAATTATAGTAAACATGAAATTATTTAGTATAGTATTACAGGGTGATTCCTAGTGGGAAAAAATATTGGGTAAAAGTAAGGAAGGGAAAGTATAGGCTGCTGCAGCCTGCAACAGAGAGATAATCTCCTAGCACTGAGAATGATTAAAATGTGAAAAATAAAGCCCCTGTGGGGTGGCAGAGTATGTGGGTCCATTTAAAATGGAATATCTAACATCAGAGGAGATTTGTGCTGAGAATCATGGGCAAGGCAGAGATGAATGAGTGGAAGAATCCATTCCAATCTTCCTCTTTAGAGGTTTGGAACCCTTGTCCTAAATGGTCACTTCTACCCAGATGCCAATAGACATCTAGATTTGGGTCTGGGATCCTTTATTTGCAGCAGGGAAGAAAAAAAAAAAACCAAGGCAAACTCCTGGAAGGTCTTGGCTGATCCTGGCTACATGATTGGGCTTCAATAAAATCATGAAGTCAGATGCAAACTTTGGGGGACTCAGCAGATTGATCACTTAATTATCAATTGCTTAAAAAAATCTCTTCTGGACTCCAGTCAGGCCATTCATTGAGAACTCATCTTTCACCTATTTCTTGGGTGTGTTTCTTAGGATCTAATTTTATTTCATATTATGTGTATAGGATAGGGGAACCTTGCATTCCTCTGTATCTTGTTTCTTTTACAACTATAGTTGTCACAATGCTTTCTCTGCCATAGGAGCTCATTCACATGGAATGTAAGCTGCTGCTTTGCCCTTTCAAATGATTAACTCAGTACCCCATTCTAGGGATGACTACAAAGAAAAGAAGCTTTCTCTTAAAGTTGGCACAACTACCAACCGCTGCCAACTGACTCCGGAACAACTGGATCTGTAAGCAGAGCCCTCCCTCAGAGTTCAGGAATTTAAATTTCATAAACAAAACCAACAGCTGGGTGAAGACATCACTTCCTCTGCTGTGGATTGGGGCCATCTGTTTCAACCCTGTAATTTGGGAGATTTCTCAAATGATATGTTAGAGGATACCCTTGTTCACAATGGTACCCTCCAATGGCATCTTTTGACTCAGAGCCACTGGATACTTATAATATCCAGGCAGAGAGACTGCATCATTATAGGCCACAGAAGATAAGAGAGAGGAATCTAAAAAAAATCACTGTCCTCCTTTCTCTGAAGGTGGAGAGCCCCCATCGGAGCAACAGAGTACAAGAAATGTCAGTTTTCACAAGATCTGCTTAATTTTCAACATACAATCCTGGATCCAGGCTCCATTCTTCTTGCAGGTTGGACACTCCATCCCTTAGCTTTGGGTGTTTTCACTGGCCTGCCATGCTCTCTCTCCCCTCATTTCCAAGGCCTTTTTCGGATCCCACCCTCTATAGGAAGACTTGCTTGATCCTTTTCCATTCTAGTACCTGATCTCTGTTGATTATTTCCAATGTATCCTGTTCATACAGAGTTATATTCACGTTATCTCTCCCATTAGATTGCCAGCCCCGTAATGGGCCCCATGATGCTTAAGTTCTTTTTGTATCTTCAGCATTTAGCACACTGTCTGGTACTACTTTTGATTGATTCAAGATTACCTCTCATTTTTTTATCTGTAGCTTGTTTGTACATCATTTTTTTGTGTTGTCTTCACCATTAAATCGTAAGACATGAGGGCTGGGATTGTCCTTTACCTTTCTTTGTAACTCCAGTACTTAGCACAGGACCTGGGAACAAAGGATGTACTTTATAAATTCATTGCCTGATAGTAGAATATAGAGTCAGTTGTTGGGGGGTATCCCAGCCTAATCTAAATGCTATGTGTGAAATGGCTTGTGTGTAGGGATATGACAAGCTTGCAACAGGTTGTGGGGGTCCAGACCTGCCCTCTTGTCTGCTCCTGGTGGTGCGGGAAGCCCTGGCTTCTATAACTCCAGAAAGGGGAAACACTCAGGACTTTATATACTGTTTTCTTGGGCATTTGGGGGCCTCCATAGTCAGGTCCTATAGTGCTTAGGAACCAAAGCTAGAGTCCATCACAGAGGGATCTGAACATATTCTAGAGACTTAAGCTCAGGGTTATGTATCTGATGCCCAGAACTGAGAGGACCTCTTCAGGACAGAATGGGAATCTTTCTGGAACCTCTCAATGTTTTTCTCAATGTTCTTCCGGTCTTGGCAACTACTTCTGATTCATGTCATCACTAGCCAGCTAAAGACATTACGTTTTGATAGACATTTGTCATTGATCTATGAACAAAGAAATTTTAAGCTAATATTAGTCTAGGTGATACATATAAAATGCAAAGGCTGAAACAATTCTTGCTTTATGTGTGTGTGGGAGAGTTAATGGGGTTAAGTGACTAGCCCAAGGTCACATACCAAGTAAGTATTAAGTGTCTGAGGCTGCATTTGAACTCAGGCCTGACTCTGGGGTGGATGCTCTATACACTGCTTAAAAGGACTTTCTGTTCTAAAGAGTGAATCATGCAAGTTTGGAGATGCTTTCATTGGCTTCAGCTCTGATAGCTTGGATCCATCATCATCATCTCAAACATCCTGTAGTCGCTTTGCTCTCCAAATGAGAACTCCCAAAGAATATTCCCAGAAAGAACTAAGCCTCTCAGCTCTGAACTCCTTGGGCTCAAGCATTACAAAATAGACATGCCCTGCCCATTTCTCATCCTGTCCCATGTGCATACCCTCTCATCCCCTCCAATCTGTTGCTGTGAGAGCTATACTTTATTTATTTATTTGTCAAGCTATTGAAAGTTCAAATGCATTAAACTGACAAGAACATCATCAATAATTCTAAGAGCTACAATTAAATCAATACTACCATTACCTCTGGAAAGGAGCAACCAATGGAATGTTCCAGTGTTCCTTTGTGATTTCCCAGATCAGAACACCCTTCTTTAATCACCCATCCCTTCCATGTATTGCATCCTTTTAGGAGACTGTCTTGATTTTGCATTTATATCTCCAAAACTTAGCACATAGCAAACACTTATGTACAATCTACACTCTGGCTCAATCATCCAAATTCTATTTATACTGGCACATCATATCCTGTGAGCCCCCATTGGTGTACTTTTCCTTAACAACGAGACACTAGAATTTGTTAATTCTATAGCATTTACAATTCTATAGCAAAGACATTTACTCAAATGGCAGAGCAAGAGACTTACTTTCCAAGTCCTCACAAGGATTCCTATGGGATACAGCCAGCAGAGTTTGCTCCTCACAGGGAGAATCTACTGCTAGTTTGGGTTAAGCAAGACACTCAAGTATTCTGGCTCCCTATCAAGTCTTGCTGCTGTTAGTTGGAACTGGGCAGGTTACCCTTCCTCTAAGCAGGGCACTGTCCAATAGTAGCTGCCCATTGGCAGAGCAGCCCAGCCCACCTTGTCTGATAGCCTTTCCTTCATTCTAAATTCTAAATGGAACAATGATTCCAAGAAGCCTAAGTTGTTTCTTATACCTAATGGTTCATCCTGGAACCATATTCAATAATAAGATGACTGGAGGCCTGGGGCCTGAGGGGGAAACCATATTGTGTCATCAAATGAGTTCCCACTCTGGAGTCTAAGGATCTTGTTCAAATCCCACCTCCCATTTTACTACCTGTGTGACCTTGAGCAAATTACTTAATCTTCTTGAGTCTTAGTCTTCCCATCTGTAAAATGAAGTAGTTGAATTGTTAGATCTCTTTGAGTTTCTTCTAAACAGGTGACCCATAATGCTAAAACTCAAGAGGATCTGAATGGAATAATATAGAAATTGATAAAGAAGTGTTATCTCAGAGTCAAGGAGTTCTAGAATCATCTTTGCAGCTGTGACTCTTTGTAACCATCAAGTTGAGGACTTAAAAATATCTTACTGATATATTCTGTCTTTGCATCGTGGTCATTCCTGACAACAGTGTCACACCTATGCCCCTCAAAATGATAAAGGAAAACATTAGGACTAATACAGCAGTGGTGTCTGACACTGTAAGAAGCATTTTGTCTTTCCTCCCCTCCTCCATTCACAACCAAGTCAAAGCAACAAATATATATCTCCTTTTTTTAATGTAACGTTGTTTTTTTCAATTACATGCAAAGATAGTTTTCAACATTCATCTTTTTGCAAACTTTTGAATTCCTCATTTTTCCACCTCCTTCTTGTCCCTCTCCTCTCCCTATTGCAGCATGTAATCTGATAGAGATCATATATATATAATCCTATTTACCATGTTACCATATAAGGCATTCAACAAATGTCTCTTAGGTACCCACTATGTGCCAGATATCGTATTGTTCACTGGAGGAGTGGAGGCTTCCTTAACTGATCACTGGGTTGGATTTCCAATGACTCAAAGTCCATCTTCCAGTTAATGATCTCTTCATTTATATCATTATAGTGATCGTTCACATTGCTCTTCTGCTCTGCTTCCTTCATTCAGCAACAGCTCATACAAATCGTCCTTCTGGGACATTTTGAAAAATAGGAAAAAAGCCTCTACCTTTAATTACATCAATTCAAACCCTGGAGTGTTTTGTTCCGTACTCATAGAGAACTGATGATCTGCCCATCTGGAAAAGCAATACTGAATACTCAACAACGCAATCTTTACTGGTACCTACTGTGGGCAGAAAACAACGTTAGGATTTGGGAAATGTAGAGACTTAAAATTAAACACAGATTTGAGGAAACAAAATACGGGATGACTAAAATGATGTAAATAAAAGATCAACCTCTGTAGGGTAATCCAAAATGAATGTTGCATTATTAGAAAGTATAAGCATGGCCCAAAGAAGAGATATGAGAAGATGTGGGAGGACGATCCACAGATGAGGAATATCCTATTTAACATCAGATTTTTGAAAATACATTGCTCAATTTTGCTGAGGTAGTTTTTTCTTCCTCTTTTTTTTTTTTACTTTTAAAAATTCTTTGCTATTAGGGATGCCTCCCTGGAAGGGAATGGGGAAAGGATACAGGAGAAAATCTAAGTAATGTGAAAAACAAATCATATTGATCAAAAGCTCTTTTAAAAGGAAACAAAAACACTGTAACAGCCACATGGGGGTGATGATCAACCTTAATGGACTTGCTCATTCCATCAGTGTGATAATCAGGGACAATTTGGGGCTCTCTGCAATGGAGAATACCATCTGTATCCAGACAAAGAATTATGAAGTTTAAACAAAGACCAAAGTCTATTATCTTCAATTTTTTTTAAAAAGTGTCTTATGTACTACATAATTTTTCTATCTCTAGTATTTTATTTTCTCCTCAAGAATATGTTTTTTTCTCTTGACACATTCAATTTCAATCAATGTATAGCATGGAAGCAATGTCAAACTATCAGATAGCCTTCTGCAGGGGAGGGGGAAGGGAAGGGAGGGTGGGAGAAAATTATAAAATTCAAAATATTACAAAAATGATAGGTAGAAACTACTATTACATATAATTGAAAAACAAATAAACTAATAATAAAAAAGGGTCCATGGTCACTGTATTTAAAGTAATTAAAACTAAAAAGAAACTACATAAAAATAAAAGGAAATAAAAACAAACAAAAAAGGCTCATGTATATGAATATACATACATGCAAAACAAATCATATATAGGACAAAGAGATTTTTTAAAAAGGGAAGGGATTAGAATTAAAAGGAGTTGAGGAAAGTTTCCTTTGGAAAGTAGAATTTTAGTTGGGGACAGACAGAGGATGCCTGGAACCCGGGAGAGGGAAGGTTTTATTCCTGGAAAGGTCAGGAGGCCCCTATCTCTGGACCAGAGAGGACATGTGGGAGAGTAAGGTGGAAGAAGACTGGAAAGGGAGGCAAGAACCACATTATGAGGAAGACTGAATGAGCGAAAGGAGAGCTGACCTCAGAGCTAAGAGGGCCCGTGTTCAAGTTCCGCCTTGAGCACATACTAGCCGATTTGACCTCTAAGGTCTTAGGCAACTCGCTACGATGAGAAGGTGCTCTCTGTGCTGAGTAAGGAGTTTTCCATGCTAATAAAAACACAGGTCTATTCCCATTTTCTCTCCTATTTATCAATCTCACATATTTCTTTTTGTTGTTGTTGTACAGTCCTGTCCGTGACCCCTTTGGGTTTTTCTTGTCAGAACGGTTGACCATGTCTCTCTTCAGCTCATTTTGATTATGTGACTTGCCCAAGGTCACATGGCTAGTTAAGTGTCTGAGGCTGGATTTGAACTCAAGAAGATGAGTCTTTCTGACTTCAGGTTCTCCCTCTATGCACTATGGTACCCTCTTGTGATCCCACATATTTTCTCCCTATGTATATTTATTCTCTTCCTTCTGGTGGTCCCACATATTTTCTCCCTTTGTAGATTTATTCTGTCCCCAGCATAATGCTCCATGAGAACAGAGACTCATTTTTATCTTTGTGTCCCCCATTGTCTGACCTATAGTAGGTGCTTAGAAAATACTTGTCCAATGAAAGAATACCCCCCATAGGCTCTAGTCTGAGCCTCAATCTGCCTGCCACCTGTAAGAGATTATTTTACACCATTTCCTTTAATGTTCTGCTATTTGAAGTCCCCCCCCCCCCCCAGGATTGAAGTTTGGTCAAATCACAGATAGCTCTTGAGCTGTGTAATCTCAATGATGTTGACAACAACCAACTTCATGGACTGAATGTTAACTTGTCCTAGAACTCTTAGGGGTCCTGGAAAAACAGGTACAGGGATACTGTGTTGGGAGCTGTGATTGGTGCAGTCATTCTGGAAACCATTATGGAATCATGCCTCCAAATGGTTAAACTGTGCCCACTCTGCCACCTAGCAATACCAGTATTAGACCTATACCTCAAAAGAGATGAAAGAGGAAAAGGACCCATATAGGTGAAAAACATTCAAAGCAAGCTTTTTTGGTAGGGGCAGAGAAATGGAAAATAAGGGGTGCCCATCATTGGGGAATGATTGACTCATTCATGTCATATGATTGTGATGGGATGCATTTGTGTGATAAGTTATGATGGAGGAGAGACAGTTTCAAATAACGCTTGGGAAGACTTGTGGGAACTGATACAGAAGGAAGTAAACAGATCCAGGAGAAGGAATGTTGAGAAATTATAAGGAACAAATATGGCATCAAAGAAGAAATGAGGTAAGAAGACACCGCCCTCCTCCGCCTCAACTTCTTTGCAGAAGTAGGGGTGGGTGATCCATGAGTATGGAACATTGATTTTGATGTCAGATTGTTTTTTTGAGGATTGTTCAAGTTTACTGGTTTTTTTTCCTTATAAAATAACATTATAAAGACAAAACTTTAAGCTTTAAGAACTCGCTGATCAACAGAAGGACCAAGTATGATTCCAGAGGACACATGGCGAAACCTGCTACTTTCTATCTGACAGGTGGTGACCTCAGGTTGCAGGCTAAGATGTATTTTTTAGACATGGTCAACCTGAGAATCTATTTTGTCTTTGTATATTTGTCTATGCATATTTGCTACAAGGTTTTTCTTTGTCTGTGCCTTTTTCAATGGGGATAAAGGGGATAGTAGGAAAGAAAACAGATTTTTGCTGATCAAAAAAGTAAAATTAAGAGGTGGCTAGGTAGTACAAGTCAGGAGGATATGAGTTCAAATTTGACTCAGACACTTAATACTTACCTAGCTGTGAGACCTTGGGCAGGTCACTTAACTCCATTGCCTTGCAAAATTTTTTTTAAATAGTTAAAAAAAAATTTTCTGGGTATCAATGAAACATTCTGTCCCTTCATTATCTGTCAATCTTGCCACATGACTGTTCCATGTCTTTCCCTGATCATTTATTTCCCCTCTAGAATATTCCTTATAACACTTTTTGAACATAGATGATCACTGGAAATAAGCTCCATGCTGTTTGGGCTCCCTATCTATCTATCCATTGTCCTTCAGTTCACTTACAATTTTGATCCCTCGGAGACAGCAGGGTTCCAAGTACAGAACCACTTAACATAGACAGAATATTTGTTCTGTAAAGACGGATCATTGGGGTGAGGAGAAACATGGGATCATTAACACCAGTGAGATACTTCCGAAATCATTGCACTTATTAAACCCCTGACCTGGACATTGAAGGGATGGCCATCAAAGAATCTGTTTAAAGAATTTACAAGTCTTCAAAGTGAATTCCCGCCATTTTATGGGGAAACCCCATTCTTAGTATAGAAGGCAATTATCATAATATCTCGTTCCAACTACGTGCCTCACCCTTGGCAACTGCTTGTCTGAGAACATTAGCTTACCCTTGTCTGGTGACCTGGAAACTATTCTGCTCCTGCAGACAAGAAGAAAAGCTAGAACAGGCCTGGTTGCTTGGTGTTCTGGAGTCAGCAGGAAACCAATTGTTCAGTTTTCAGTGTGAGCAATGACACTTCAGAAATCAGCAAATACTACAGAGCAGGATTTGATTTATTGTTTTGTTGATTGTTTAGACTTAAAAAAGTGATAAAGAAATGTTAATAAAATACATTAAACTGCAAAGTGTTTTTTGTGAATACATTTTCCTTCTTCTGGAGATCTGATTTTTAAACATTTACCAGTACACTTGTATAACATAGCAGAAGCACCTCCTTTTCTATGGGAAGTGATCCCGAAGTCTCAGCCATGGAGTCATATAGTAAAAAAAAAATATGGATTTTATAAGATATTTTAAAGGAAAAATTTCTCATTGATTTAGATGCTTCTGAAAATGCTCTAAGAGTGGATTGGGGTTCATGAATGACTTTTCCTCTACCCCATTTGAATTTTGTTTTCATCCCCCAGCATCACCACCTCATAGTCATCCTCTGATCCTTCCCCTCCCTCACCCCACACATCCAGTCAGTTGCTAAATTTCATCGATTCTGCTTCCATTGGCCTCCTTCTCCACTCATACAACTACCATGTTGGTTCAGACCTCCCCTCTAACATGACTTGTGGCAGCAGTCTCCTAATTGGTCTCCTTGCCTCTGGTCTTTCCCTTCTCTTCACATTTATTAAAAAAGATTTTCTTAAAACACAGGTGTGATTAAATCACTTTTCTTTTAAAAATCTATTTGTTTATTTTACATGCATTTATAATCTGTCCCTCTGACCACTTCCTCCATTGGACCAAAAGAACCCTTTTTCCAATATGAAATTCTCATCATAAGCATAACATAGTCCAGCAAAAAAAATTCCCACATTGGCCATGTATGAAAATGTAAATCTCAATTTATGTTCTTATATTTATCACCTCTAAAGCAGGGCCATCAAGAATATCTAGTATCACTAAGATCAAATACAAACTTGCCATGGGAGGACTTTATCAGCTGACTCCAGCTTAGCTGACTCCAGCTTAATTTGTTTCACATCCCTCCCTTTCATATACTCTATAATCCCACCAAATGGACTTCCTTACAAGTTCTCACTTTCATACCTTTGCCCAGGCTGTGCCTCCTGCCTGATACTCTTTCCCTTCTCATCGCCACCTCTTAGAATCCTTAGCTTCCTTCACAGTTCAGCACAAGTATGACTTCCTTCCTACATGAAGTCTTCTCTGATCTCTCCAACAGCTATGCCTGCCTTCTCACCCACAAATTTCCTTATATATTTTCTGTATATTCATATATATATATATATAATATATATATGTTAAATGTATATATATACAACATATAAACATATTGTCTTTCCCACCAGAATATAAGCTCCTGGTGGGCAGGGACTGTTTACCTTTTTGCACTTTTATCCCTGGTGCCTGCACGTAATAGATACTTAATAATTGCTAACCTAACCTCTCAACTTCCGTTTTCTCCTTTGTAAAATGAAGCTAAGAAAGGCACCTATCTGCCAAGGCTTCTGTGAGAAGGAAATAAGAGAATGGAGAAGAAGCAGAAAGTGCTAGATAAATGCTAGCTATTATCATTGTTGATTAATTGATTGAACCTCACCACAACTGAGATGAGGTCAGGGACAAGAGATGTTATCTTCTTTATTTTAGATGAGAAAATTGAGTGTTGGAGGAAACTGTCACACAGAGAATAAGATCCAGGGAAGGATGTGTGTGTGTGTGTGTGTGTCCAGGGCAAATATCCCACATCATGGGCTGCTGGGTGGTGTAGTGGATAGAGGACTGACCTTGGATTCAGGAGCTTCACATACTTGCCACTTACTTCCTAGCTGTATGACCTTGGGCAAGTCACTGAATCATGATTGACCTGCATCCAGGGTCATCTCTGATCCAGATGACTCTGGAGGAACATGTGAGACTGGTGACTTAGCCCAACACGCCCTCACTCAAATCTAATTCACATACATGCCATGGCATCACCTTCCTGGTGTCACAAGGAAGGACAAGCGTTATTGTTATTATCCTACCCCATCAGCTCCTGATGAAGCGTTTGTCCTTCATTCTCCAAGCAAACCGTGCCCTCGGGAGCTTATGCCATGATATGTATCCAAACTCAGGTCCTCCTGACTTCAGGGCTGGCACTCTACCTACTGAGCTGTATAGCTATTCTTTCAACTTCTATGTTCATCTCAAACCTCCGCAGCAACATTCACGACTCTGTAATACAAGGGTTTGCAAACACTCTTGTTTCTAACATATTTTTTCCTACATTCGTTTCAGTTGAGCTTGAGGAATTCCTAGGGTCCCTATTCGAACTGTTACAATTGTGTCTCTTCATATTCAAGCACATGGAGTGACTAAAAGGGTGCTGCAGATTGCCAAGAATTCCCAGAAGGCTGCCCTTAAGGGCAGGGTCAGTCTTTTCCTTGTTCACCATGCTATCCCAAGGCCTCTTGACTCTCTAATGGATTGACTCAAAAGACCCATAATGCACTGAACCATAAACATTCAATCCATCAATTTCACCATCTCAACTAGAACCTTCCAGACTTCAAGAAATTCATAAAAGACAAACAAAATAGTTTTTTGGATAGTGATCCACTATATTCATTTTTACCAGTAAAAAAATAATCTTTCTTAGGAACTCTGGAGCTAGGTCACTAGAAAGAAAGTTATTGGGAGCAGCTAGATGGAGCAGTGGATAGATCACTGGTTCTGGGATTAGGTAGACCTAAATTCAAATGCGGCCTGAGATTTACTAACTTTGTGACTCTCAGCAAGTCACTTAATCAGAAGACAAAATTATTGAGCCAGTGTTTTCTAATATCCAGCATGCAGATAAACCCATATGGTCTTCATTTTTTTTAGGTTTTTGCAAGGCAAATGAGGTTAAGTGGCTTGCCCGAGTCCACACAGCTAGGTAACTATTAAGTGTCTGAGACTGGATTTGAACTCAGGTACTCCTGACTCCAGGGCTGGTGCTCTATCCACTGTGCCACCTAGCCGCCCCGTATGGTCTTGTCATACTGATTCCCTTTGAAAATATTCCACCACCAATGGCAGTCTATCAAGAGACATCTAGCATTATCTTTTGGCTTTATCCCTTAAGGAATCTCCTAAGAACCATACAATAATTCTTCCCTGGTTACCTAAATCTCTGAAATGGACTTACCAGAAGGCAGTTAGATGGTGCAGTGGACAGAGCACCAGCCCTGGAGTCAGGAGAACCTGGGTTCAAATCCAACCTTATACACTTAATTAAGTGCCCAGCTATGTGACCTTGAGTAAGTCACTCTTAGCACCATTGTATTAAATAAATAAAATTTAAAAAAAAAAGGAAATGGACTCACCAGAATTTCTAGATGCTTGCACTGTACTCTCTTCCTTGGCTATCACTGTTCATTCTTTTATGACTATCCACATCTGCCCATTCCCTCCCAGGTATCTTTTCCTTTTTCTACACTTGTGATGTTCCCCACTCCCATCTCAGTCCAACACAAGTAGAACATAAAATTTTGACCTCTAGCACTGGTCACCATTTTGGTTTCAGAACCCCTTTGTTGTTTGATAAAGACTTCTCAGAATCATATTTTTAAACAATTGAAGAAAATGCTAAGTATCAGTTGGAGGTCAATGAAAGTAAAGATGCAATTTTTTTCCTTTTCTCAAATTAATCCATGGCCGCAGTTTAAGAACCCTTGTCTTAGCCAACGCTTCTGGCCCTAAACTGTAAAATAATCCCTCTCCACCTTCCTGCCCAATACCTCTCCACCACTCACTAAAAGCCCTCCTATGTCCTCATGGCATAACCTTCAACAGCTAGAACAAATGGTCCTGAAAGGCTAATTATTAATTTAAACTAGGGCATTCATCACAGCTTAACTTGTGAAGCCTCCCAGAGGTATGTACATTCTAAAGGAGCTTGTTTATTGTTATCGATAACAGCGATAACTTTCATTTCTCTAACACTTACAAGCTGACTAAGCATTTTCCTCACAACAATAAAATAGGGAATGTAGTTATCACTATTTCTAGTTTGCACTTGAACAAATTGAGGCTCAGACAGCCCAAAGCCGTCATTTCCTAATCTGCAAAGGGTCAGGAGAATATGGACTGATGGCTTCTAAGTTCCCTTACCTCTCTTATGATTCCTAAGGTAAGAATTTCAGGCAAGTAAATAGGCCAGCCAGGGCCATCAAATCATGAACATCGGTATGTGTAGGGATTTCCAATGCCTCTGAAACCTTGTGGGTATAGTCAGCAAGCTCATCCTTCATTTCCATTTGGATTAGTCGGTTAAAATTCCAATAGGGCATCAGCAGCTTGTCATTTCTAGCCCAGTCTTCTGTGACAGGAAAATAAGTTTGTTTGTTAGTATGGAAAAGGTATTGGATATAGGATCAGGGGAAGCAAATTCAGAGATAACTGTCAATTCTGTTTTTAAAATAGTATTTTGGTTTTTTCCAATTACATGTAAAGACGATTTTTAGCATTCATTTAAAAAAATTTTTTGAGATCAAATTTATCTCCCTCCCTCATCACCCCCTCCCTAAGACAGTAAGCCATTTGATATAGGTGATGTATGACACCTGCCAGTTCTTTCCATTTACTCTTCTCCATCGACTTTTAAATTAATGATGTTCATAAATATGGAAACACCCCTTGTTTAAACACAGCATCTATTGACATTATCCTAGCCATGTTTATGAGATTGTATTATACCCATCAATTGGTCAGGCCTTTTATAGCTTCAGATAACTCACTGCCTAATACCTAGCTAGTAAATTCCCAGAGGATGATCCTGGAGGTCTCATGTCAGAAAACAAATGTTCCAACCTCGGAAAGGACACAGTCTCTATAAATAAAGCCACTTCAGGGAAGTATTCAAAAACAGATAATCATGGTTCCAGTAGAGATTCTTGGGTAGGATCTTGGCTGGGGAGAAACAAGCCCTACACTTTGAGGTGGTCTTATTGGCAACCCACCTTAAAATATGACTTCTGAGGTTATGGATAGATTTCCTGCCAAGATACTGCTGTATATTGGTTCAAACGTTCTGGAAAGCAATTTGGAGTGATACCAAAAAAGTAACTAAATATTCCATACATACCCTTTTAGCAAAACCCCTTGACAAATGACAAAAAAGAAAGGTTCCACATGGGTGCAAAAAAAGTTTATAGCAATACTTTTTGTAGGATCCAAAGAACTGAAAACGAAGCAGATACTCGCAGTCCAGAAAATAGCTGAACAAACTGTGGTACAGGAATAGAAGAAATGATGACTAGGATGGATCCAGAGAAGCATGGGAAGATAGAGAAAGGCAGTAGAGTGTTGGAGGTGAATCAGAAAGACCTGAGTTTGAATTCTGCCTCAGATGCTTCATGTGTCTCTTAACCTCTCTGACTGACTCAATTTCTTCATCTGCAAAACAGAGAAAACTCTCACCTCCCAACATTGTTGTGAAGATCAAATGAGTTGATTTTTACATAGTGCTTTGTATGCCCCAAATATGCCAATTATTTTTATTATAGTTATTATTACTGTTATTATAGGGGAAAGAGCCTTAGCTCTGGCATCAGAAGGTCTTGTTTCAAATCCCACCTCAGACATTTATTACCTGTGTGACTTTGGACAAGTAAGTTACCTTCCTTGGGACTCAGTTTCCCCATCTTGGAGTCTCTGAGATCTCTTCCAGTTCTAAATCTATCCTAAAATCCTATGAACTAATATAAACTAGACAGAACTGGGGGGGGGGATACAAAAATGACCTCAACAATGTAAATGCAAAGAACAGCAATTAAAAAATAAACCCAATCAGGGTACTTTTAAATGATAATAACTGAGCCTGGCCCCAAAGAAGAGAGAGTCAATGAACCTTCCTTCTTTCTTTGCAAAGGTGGAGGCTATGGGTGTGGAGCCCCTCATACATCAGACTTGGCTGATATATTTTCATTTTTGCTGAGGTTTTCTTCCCTTTGGTATTCTTTAATCCAATGAGTGGCTTTCAAGAAGAGTGATGAGAAGAGGGAAGAAATATGTTGAGGTATGAAGGTTATACACAAACAAAAATTATCGCTAAATTTAAAAAAACGAATTCACATTTCATTGAGGCTCTCTGTATTTCATTAAAACATTTATTGAGCTGACTGAACCTGTTGACTTGAAATTTTCCTCTCTCTCTGATGCCTGAAAATGAAACCTCCTTATTAACTGAGTTTTGTTATTTTTGCTTTAGTCAATTCCCCTCCTCTGGGACCCTTCCCCACTCCCTTCCTCCAGATGTTTCAGTGGAATCAAAATTGATTTTATTGTTAAGTTTAAACCAAAAAGCATCAGCCCAACAGCTGCTCCCTTCCGGAGGCCTGCTCCTTGGCCAGTCCAATCAGCTCAGAAAGACTAAAACTGTTCTCCAGAGTCCAGGAGAGATTCAATTGTAATGACACAGTATGAGAAAAGAAATTGGCAAAAAGAGTCATAGAATGCTATTTTTCTAAAAAGCAGATCTGCTCAGCAGAGGGTGTGGTGTGTGTCTGGCACTTTGGGGACGGCTGGGAGGAAGAAAGGGAAGTCAGATTTCTAACTCATTTCATCTGTGATTTATCCATAGGAGATAGACTGTAGCCCCGGAGTCAGGCAGGGACAAGTAGATGGGAGTTGGGGAAAGGCCCTGCGTTAGAGAATCTATCTTACTTCCAGAATATCCAAATAACTGGGGTCTAGAAAGCAAGATCCTACATCTGTAGTTTGGTTTCTCAGAAAGCCAGTATGGTGTAATAGAGAATCTAGGTTTAATCAGATCCTGGCCCTGGCACGGCCCACCTAGGGGACCTTGAGCAGACTCTTTCCTTGTTCCTGGCCCAAGGTTCACCATCTATAAAATGAGTAGCTTGATGGTCCTTCCTAGCTCTCATTCTGTGACTCGATGAACTGTGGGTGCATTTCTCCTTTTGCTCGAATATGGTTCTGGGTGTCCAATCCTGAGACTTCCTCCTTCATTTCTGAGGGATCTCAATCAGCCCGTGACACCTGCTCTTGTCCAAGCTAACTCATTTCTGTGGTTTCTGATGTCTTTGTCCTTCTCTTTCTCACACAAGCTAATCTATATGCTGTTTCACCTCTCCCTCCTCACCTCCTCTCTTCCCCTAGTTCAAATCTCACCTTTTTCAAGAGACCTTTCCCGGTCCCCTTCTTCCCACTGCTGGTGTCTTCTCTCCAAGATTATGTCCCATTCACACTATTTCTTTTTTTAAAATTTAATTTAATTTTTGCAAGGCAATGGGGGTTATTAAGTGACTTGCCCAAGGTCACACAGCTAGGCAATTATTAAGGGTCTGAGGTGGGATTTGAACTCAGGTCCTCCTGACTCCAGGGCTGGTGCTCTTTCCACTGTACCACTTAGCTGCCTATTTCTCGCTCTTTGTCCAATGGCTCCCTCATTATGAATATGAACTTCACGGCATGCTCCATGTTTTTCAATGTTTCCTGTGACCTGAATTTTTGCCTCAACTCTAACAAGACCATAACTTAGCTAAATATAAATATAAATTCCAATGACGGCAAACTTCTACCTCAGTATCAGGAATTTTCCTAACTGGGGACTTGGAACTAAGGTTATTAAATTCCTGACTTTTCACTTATATGCACTGATGGGGAGTGAAGTGAGCAGAACCAGGAGAACATTGTACACAGAGACGGCACCACTGAGTGATGATCAACTATGATAGCAATGCAATGCAATGATCAAAGTTCCGAAAGACATGTGATTGGAAATGCCATCCATATCTAGAGCTAGAACTGTGGATTCTGAATGCAGATGGAAGCTTACCAATGTCACTTTCAAAAATTTGTTTTTCTTATGTCTTTTTTCCCTTTTGTTCTAATTTTCTTTCACCACCTGACTAATGGATGCATTTAACATGTTGTTCCTGTATTGCTTATATCAGGTTACTTGCTATCTTGGGTAGAGGGGAGGGAAGGGAGCGAGGGAGGAAAATCTGGAACTCAAAATCTTATTAAAATGAATGCTGATTAGCTATTTTTACATGTAGTGGAAAAAATGAAAAAAATTCCCAACTTTCTAATTTCATTGAAACTCCACACAAAGTTTCAGAGAAGAGAGCCACATAGACCTTCTCCGGAGCTTAAAAATTAGCTACTTATTGAATGGTGCACATGCAGTAAAATATTAATAAATTCTGTCTCCCCTTACCCCTTCTCATGGTAGATAGCAAACTCTTGAAGTTAGAGTTTTTTAATTTTGTTTTTGGATTTCCATCTTCTGGCACATTATAGTAATTAATAAATCCTTGTTGGGTTAAATGGATTGCATCAGGATCCGCATGTCATGGAGGGGAAGAGGCCACAGCTCTAGTCGTATTGTATCTGTGTCTAGGCCACCTTTCTTGTCAAGGGTATCCTGTTACAATGAAGAATATTGCATCTGGCATCTGAAGATATGGTTTATAACTTTTCTATAAAGAAGTGACTCAGGGGGGGCTAGGTGGCATAGTGGATAAAGCGCCAGCCCTGGGGTCAGGAGCACCTGGGTTCAAATCCGGTCTCAGACACTAATAATGACCTAGCTGTGTGGCCTTGGGCAAGTCACTTAACCCTATTTGTCTTGCAAGAAAACCTAAAAAAACCCAAAAACCAAAAAAAAAACCCCAAGAAGTTGCTCTTTGCTATAAAGAAGTGACTTCTCTAGCCTAGGGGGTATTTTCCCTTATTTCTCCTTCTAAGAATCCCTAATTTTCTTCAAAACTTGACTCAAGCATCATGCTCTCCATGAAATCTTTCCTGTTCCCCTGGGTTAGTAGGGCCTTTCCCCTTCCTCTTTCCTTCCCACTATTTTGAAAATATTTTGGTATATTTTAATGGATTGATTGAACTCTGCTACTCATAACCTGTGTAATTTGGGCAACTCATTTTCCTTCTCTTGAAGTGTCCTCAGTTTCCCCAACTATAAAATGAAGAGGTTGGAATTAGCCCAGCTCTCTATCTATGATTCTATGTGAAAACTATTTGGTCCAAAGTGAAGTCTTAACATCTCAAGGCTAATGGGACAAAGGGGAGTAGACTTAGGTGGAATGATCTTGAACAAAACAAGAAGCAACTACAAACTCTTAGTGGTTCGTCCACTCCCTCTGCCCCACCCCCTTATCACCCAGGCGGTGAGATATTGGGCACCAGGGCACTGGAACAGCCAGAAAATGACTTGTACTTTGGGCAGTAATCAGGAGTCAAGGTGAGCTCAGACAATCAACTCCTTGTTGGTAAGGATGGGAGGCCAAGGAGAAAAGTTACATTCCTCCAAGCATTGTGGCAAAGAAGATAAAGCTGCCATTCTCAGGGCACAAGACAAACCTTCTTTGTACAGAGAGTTTGTCTGATGGGGGCTTAAAAGGAGGCTCTTCCCTGGGCATTGTTTGTGCCTTCTCGGGGGTGGGGACCAGGGACTGTGACTGAGATGCTGGGATAATATCGACTTTCCTACTTGTGCCCACCCAAGAAGCTGCCCGGTCCATTTTAGGGAAGGGCGGGGATCCTCTGTCCTTCACCATGACTGGCACTTTCAAATTTACAAAGACCTTTGCATATAGTCTCCTCTGTGAATAACAGTAATAATGACATAATAACTAATATTTATATGCGCGAGGTCGAAAGCTAGCAAATAAATATGAGTAGGTGTTATGGGCTCCCTCTTTCAGATTTAGGGAGTTAGTATTGGAGTCAGGAAGACTTGAGTCATGTACTAGCTGGGTGAACATGGGACAGGCTTTGGATCTCTCTGAGCTTCCAAGAGAAACAGTATGGATAGACAGGTGGTGAGTTGTACCAGTGGAGACAGCTTGGTGAGACACCGGAAAGAGCACTGGTCAGGGAGACCAGAGTTCAAATCCTGCCTCAGACACTTGGTAGCTGTGTGACCATGGACAAGTCACTTCACCCTATTTGCGTCAGTTTTCCCATCTGTAGAGTGAAAGTTGGCCTGGATTTCAGCTTAAAATCTCTGCTTCCACGAACACTCCCATCATCTCTTATGAATGTGTGAATCTCTGGGCTCAGCTCCCAGCTTAACCGCTCGCCAGCTGTCAGTTTACCTCTGACCACCAGTTTCCTGTACAATATGATGAGGGGTTGGGCACGTGACTTCGGAGGGTTCTTCTCGCATCTCAGATGTTGGGGAGGTTGGCAGAGGAAAGCCAGCTATGCCCGGCCCCATCCCCCACCCCCCCTCCTGGAAGTGGGTTCTGCAGCTGTTCTCATGGGGGTTATTTCCCAGGCTTCTTTACTGGGATCAGGAAGTAAACTCAGGGTATTTGAGTTGGTCAAAGAGCAATTGGAAACTGGATACAGAGAAGGAAAGAATGAATGTAGGTGTGCATGGAAACTATCGGCAAGGATCTGAGGACCCAAAAGAATGGCCATTTCAATGATCTAGGAAAGAGGGAAATATAATAATAACATAATAATATCTAACACTGATTTAACACCTACTACATAACAAGCCCTGGTTTGACAAATATTCATAAATACAAAAATGCTTTCTAGATAATATCCCATTGGGTTAGTGGAGGAGGGCATCTGTTCACCCCGGAAGAGAAGGGGTGAGTCTGGCCCCTGCTGGGTCCTGACCATTGGACCCTAGTCTGAGACATTGCAAACTAGGTAGTGGTGACATCCAGGATCAGATAGTACCCCATCTACCTCATAGGATAGCTACCAGAAATATAATGAAGGCCATCTGGAAAGTTTCAGATAGCTAGGTGGATGCCAGTAATAAGCCTCAGTTTCCTCCTCTGGAAAACAGGGATAAAAATAACTACCCTCCTCATGGGTGAAAATCAAATGAGTTCATAAATTCCAAGAGGTTTGCCAACCCTAAAATGCTAAACAAATGCTATTGTTGTGTTTTATGATCTCTTTCTGGGATATTTTTTTTTTTAGTTTTTAGGGGGTTTTTTGGGGAAGGCGATGGGGTTAAAGTGACTTGCCCAAGGCCACACAGCTAGGTCATTATTAAGCATCTGAGGCTGGATTTGAACTCAGGCACTCCTGACTCCAGAGCTGGTGCTCTATCCACTGTACCACCTAGCCGCCCCTCTGGGCTATTTTTTGAAGGGAGTACCCAGTGCGTTTCCAGTTAGTCTAAGACATGGAGCAGGATTCTGCTGCAGACAGCCCTTGGCCTGGAAGCACGAGTTGGTAAAGACTGGCTCCCTCTCTCCCACTCACTTATTCCTTTGACTCCATCTACATTTGCTTTGGGTTTCTGGAGCTCTAAGTCTATCGCCACTGGCTTCAAGTAGTCTTGAAGTTTCTTTGATCCTTTCCCTAACAACAACAGGCATCCTGATAAAGCTTTTTAAAATCTGCAGCCTCATCTCCTCTGAGATGTGCATCCTGGGAGGGAATTACTAAGAGTTCTTTGATACCCATTTTACAGTTGAGGAAAACTGAGGCAAGCAGAAGTTCCAAAAATGACAGAAGGTCTTAGGACTAGTGAGTGCCAGAAGGAAGATTTGAAGCCAGGTATTTCTGCCTTAGCTGCCTGTCAATGCCTTCTTCTTCCTTTTTATCCCCCCAAGGCAATGGGGTAAAGGGACTTGCCCAAGGCCACACAGCTAGGTAATTATTAAGTATCTGAGGTCACATTTGAACTCAGGCTCTCCTGACTTCAGGGCTGGTGCTCTATCCACTGCACCACCCAGCTGTCCTTGTCAATGCCTTTTTTATGTTGATAACTCCTCTTAAGATGAACATGCTTGTAGAACTTTCCATTGTTTGAGATTTGCCTCTTTGTTTTATAGGCAAGACAATTCTGCTCAAAGTCAACGACATTCATCCCTCTCCACCCCACTTCTGCAAATGAGATCCTACTAATAAAATGCTCAGAGTGATGCCTCCCCATCACAGATCATATAGAAATTATCGCTCCCTTCACCTGTCCCAGCCCCTCCCTGATCCCATTGGCATGTAGTCTATAATTCACTGAATCCAGGCTACTGCATGGTTTAGCATGGTTTAGAAATGACTCTGGTTTGTTCCAGTCTGTGCCAGTCCTTTCACCTCTCTTTGCCTCCATTCACCCATGTGTAGAGTGAGGGGGTTGGACTGTGGGGGCCTTCACCATCTCTTCCTTCTCTGTGAATGTGATTCTATCTCTTAGTCTGGTAGGAGTTGAACCCTTTCTTCTATCTGGCTCTCAAATCCGGCATTTAGAAAATGAAGGTCTTGGCTTTGATAATCCTCAAGGTCCTTCTAGCTCTAAATCCTGTGACATTAGAAACAGTAGCAATAGAAGCTTGGGGCTGGGTCCTTTCCCCTGGCTCTCCCTTGAGCTGCAACTTCCTTCTGCTGGTCTTGGTCTTCCCAGCTCCGCCAGGGTGGTAGGCCGAGTTGTTATGAAATTAGCTTGCAATTTCTCCTCAGTGTCAAAGCCAGGCAGACTTTGCCCACAGTCACCATCTGGCTTGGGGGTTTTCTAGGTCAGTCCCAATTTAAATGGTTTGTTCTTGTCCTCAGAATCCATCTACATACCTCCAAACTACCAGAATTTTGGTAAAAAGGTAACAGGATGGGGCAGCTAGGTGGCACAGTGGATAAAGCACCCGCCCTGGAGTCAGGAGGACCTGAGTTCAAATCTGACATATAATAATTACCTAACTGTGTGGCCTTGGGCAAGTCACCTAACCCCATGCTTTGCCCCCCCAAAAAGGTAACAGAATGAATTCCCATAGAAATGAGGGTTCTTCATAGCTTTGGAAGTCAGGAATTAATTAGGGGTTCTTTAAGATTTACTGTTATCCTTTTAACCACACTGAGAGAGAGAGAGATAGAGGACAGGGAGCATCACCTATATCCCTGTGTAAAAGTGCTCATTGTGGCTGTTCCTATGGAGGGGACTGGTGACCTTCCCTCTTCCACCTGACCCTTTTGTCTCCACTATGCTCCTTTGCAACAATTGGCTCATATTTAGAAGAAATCTAATGGACCTTAAGGTCCCTCCTACATTCTTCTCCCAGCTATATTTCTAACCTTCTGGACAATTCCCTTTTAGGGAATTATCTTTCGAGAGAGGAGAAAGTTCTTTCTCTCCCCTTTTCTCTCACTTCTTTCATCTCTCTCTCTCATTCTCTCTTTCCCTTCCTCTCTCTTCTCACCTCTCTTCTTCTGATTTCTCCTATCCCTATCCTCCCCTCCACTGACCAGTAAAGACGATTTTGTGATCCTCAGAAGGACAGAAGACCTGGAGGAGCTTCCTTCAGCATGGGGAGCCATATCCACTGATCTGTTTCCCTAGGGCAGAAAGGCCAACAAAAGAGTCTGATAGACCAAGATATACTGAAGATGAGCTAGGCAAGCTGAGAAAAGACAATCTGAGGCACCCCCCCCCCCCCCCCGCTCAGCAGAGAGCTGTATTTAATGAGAATGTGGCAAAGACTCCATAAAGAAAGAAAAGAGTTTCCTGTCACTTCCCTTTGGACCCATTGGATTCATTCTCAACCGGGACTTTATATGTGCAAGGGGAGATTTCCCCCAGCCTTGAGTTTTTTGGGGGGCATTTCTGTAACAATAATATTCACTATAATTATTTAGTAAATGCCCTTTTTTTTTAGGTTTTTACAAGGTAATAGGGTTAAGTGGCTTGCCCAAGGCCATACAGCTAGGATTTGTACTCGGGTCCTCCTGACTCCAAGGCCAGTGCTCTATCCATTGTGCCACCTAGCCACCCCAGTAAATGCCCTTCTTAAAGTTAATCAAGTCTGGCTGATAATCGAAGAGCACCCTTATGGCGGTATATGAGGGACATGATTGGAAATTCTATCTTTGTCATGCTTACCTCTAGAAACTTGAAGGGAGAAGTCATCAGCCCCTTTTCAGGGAATCAGCCCCATTATATGAATGGGTTTTGGGGTATTTTCAAAGGTGGGGATGCTCCATACACAAATACACACACACACACACACACACACACACACACAAACAAACAAACAAAAACAGGAACTTATATTTAAATAAGGGAGACAACATATTCATCATAACATACTAATTTGTTCATTCAATAAACATTTATTACATGGCTAGTTACAGGAAAAAATGATTAAATATGGCATCTGCATGACTATGTCATGTTACAGAATTTTAATATTCTCCCTTTAAACTTTCCCTTCTTGAGTCACCGGCATCACAACAGGGGGGCATCCTAAATTTGACCAATTTTTTCTCCTCTGAATGAACTAGCTAGGGGTGCATTGGAACTCCTTCTTATGGACTTGCAAGAAGCTGTTACATTTTCATTGTGAGCCATGACTCTCTGGGGTGCCTAAGCTTGATCGTTGGTTGATTATCTACATTTAAGAACATGATGGAGAAAATGTGAATAATATAGATTAAAATGAAAAGGATGTTATGCATCCTTTTGTTTTTCCTGGAGAGTCAGTTACCAGTATACCTTGGGCTCTAGCCTTTATCTAAAAACCTCTAGATAAGAGGGAACATGTACTGTTTTTCAAGGCAGCCCATTACAGTTTGGTATACCTCTAATTAGAGGATCTTTTCCTTATATCAAACCTTATTTGGGTCTTTGCAGCTTTCATCCATGACTCTTGAGCCCTGATCTCTAAGACTAGAAATATTTCTTTTTCATGTGTTTTTTTTTTTGGGGGGGGGGGATGAGGAGGGGAACATTTGAAAGGATCTGAAGTCCCTCCTGGGATTCTTCAAGCCTTCATCCCAACATCAGATCCTTCAACTAATTTTCAAAAGACTCCTTGGGCCATCTGACCCCATTAACTATGTACAATTTCAATGCAAGATTGCTCTCATGATTTTGTTGACCTCAAAGTAATCGTTAGGGTAGAGACATAAACCTAATCATTCTGACATCAGTGGCAAATTCACTTGGGCAGAGATGGGTTAGAGGGAGTCTGGCGTAGGGTGATATAGAGTGGAGTCATAAGTCATAAAAGCTGATGTCATTGTGGCTAAGAGAGAGGAGAAACAAAGGGGAAAAAGTGCACCAGGAGATGAGTTGGAAAATGGGTCCCCAGGAACAGTGCTGTCAATGACTGTCAATGAGTAATCCTAATGAAGTGTATGGCCCAAATGGCAGATGATGTCCTGGATGTTAGACATATACATACATACACTTATCACTTCCACATCTCAAGGGTTGGGAGTGAGGTGCCTCTCGATCTGGAAAATTCATGCAAAATTTTTTGGTACTTTCTTCAAACCTGAGAAGAAGTCTGAATTATGAAAAGATCGAAGATATTGATGTTGTATTTTATGCATTTCTGAGTTTCTAAACTTTTCCTGTGTCATCTGGGGGGAGCCTTTATGTATCATTGGCAGCTTCTGCAAAACTCCCCCGAAATTGTCATTTAATTTTTTATGCTGACCTTGTGGTATCCTGATGCAATCAAAATGGGGAAGGTCGTGATGTGGAAGAAATAACTACTCACATATATTATCTATCTAATAACAAGCTCTAATTATGAGCAGACTTCATATATATATATATATATACATACATACAAATATATATGTGAAATGCATACATAATACCTACACATAGAGGTTTGCATGCATACACATTTATATGGGTGTGCTACCAGCACATGAGAGGCGATAATTTAATTTTCATTGTAAGTATTTACACCCCTGAAATCAGTAAATGCTACTAATCAGAGTTTGGTTTACTGTTTTGTTGATTGTCAACTGATAAGAAAGTGAGGGAGAAAATGTTAATGATGTAAATAAAACTTCAAAAGTCTGTAGGATGCACATTTTTTCTGAAAGCCGGTTGTTAAATATTTACCAGCATACTCATTTAACTGTACAAATATGTGTGTGCATATATGTAATAGTGTTTGTACATACATAAAATGCTTACAGATGCATGTATAGATTTATAAAATATTTATTTATACATATTTGCAAACTATATTATATAGAAATATGCCTAACATAAGAAAACATCAACTCTGTGGTAGCACACTCTTATAGCTGTGCATGGATCCATATCTTTATGTATATGCACATATTCACATATATGTTATATATACATATATATGTATGTGTGTATGTGTATATATATATATACTTTAGCATAGCCATCTCTGGAGAGAAATACTCATGAATGCATATTTATTATATATTTATATATATATATATATTATGAATTTATAGGTTTACAAAGTGATACATTGTATCATATAGATGCATATTGGTGTTTAGTTGTGTCTGACTCTTGGTGACCCTGTGGACCATAGAATACCAGGTCCTTTCATTTGAGGGGCCCATCTTCTGGTGTCATTTTTTGTAGTATTTTAATACTCTTGTGGGGACAAATGGGATCATGAAGAGTCAGACACAGCTGAAAAAAATGGCAACAACAACAACAAAATAGGGTTTTCTTGTAGTGTCCTACCAAGCAAAATTCCAAAAAATTACTTTAATGAGTTAGAAAAAGTTGTAAACAAATTCATATGGAGAAATAAAAAGTCAAAAATTTCCAGGGATTCAATGAAAAAAAGTGCAAAAAGAAGGTGACAGCCCTACCAGATCTAAAATTATATTATAAAGCATCAGTCATTAAAAGTGTCTGGTATTGGCTAAGAAGTAGAGAGGTGAACCAGTGGAATAGACTAGGTGCAATAGCAGGAAACGATTATAGTAATCTGCTGTTTGATAAACCCAAAGAGTCCAGCTTTGGGGATTAAAACTCTCTCTTCCATAAAAACTGCTGGGAAAATTGGAAGTTAGTGTGGAAGAAACTTAGATTAGACCAACACCTCACACCCTTTACCAAGATGAAATCCAAATGGATACAGGATTTAGACATAAAAAACAATATTATAAGCAAACCAAGAAGATCAAGGACTAGTTTACCTGTCGATCTATGGAAAGGGAAGGAGTTTATGACTAAGGAAGAGATGGAGAACATCACTAGAAACAAACTAGATGATTTTGATTACATTAAATTTAAAAGCTTCTGCACAGATAAAACCACTGTAACCAAGATCAAAATAAATGTAGCAAACTGGGAAACAATCTTTACAACTAGTATTTCTGACAAAGGACTCATTTCTAAAATATACAGAGAACTGAGTCAAATTTTAAAAAATGCCATTAAAAAATTGACATGGTCAAAGGATATGCAAAGGCAATTTACAGATGAGGAGATCAAAGCAATCCATAGTCATATGAAAAATTGTTCTAAATCATTACTTATTAGAGAAATGAAAATTAAAGCATCTCTGAGGTACCACCTCACACCTCTCAGACTGGTCAACATGACCAGAAAGGATAATGATCATTGCTGGAAGGGTTGTGGGAAATCTGGGACACTATTACACTGTTGGTAGAGCTGTGAACTCATCCAAACTTTCTGGAGAGAAATTTGGAACTACACCCAAAGGGCAACAAAAATATGCATACCCTTTGATCCAGCAATACCACTACTGGGTCTATACCCTGAAGAGATGATGAAAAAGGGTAAAAACATCACTTGTGTGGTGGCAAAGAATTGGAAATCAAGTAAATGTCCTTCAATTGGGGAATGGCTTCGCAAACTGTGGTATATGTATGTCATAGAACACTATTGTTCTATTAGAAAGCAGGAGGGATGGGGATTCAGGGAAGCCTGGAGGGATTTGCATGAACTGATGCTGAGTGAGATGAACTGAATGTGAAAAACATTGTTCACCCTAACAGCAACCTGGGGGCGATGATCGACTTGGATGGACTTGCTCATTCCATCAGTGCAACAATCGGGAACAATTTGGGGCTCTCTGCAATGGAGAATACCATCTGTATCCAGAGAAAGAACTGTGGAGTATGAACAAAGACCAAGGACTATTACCTTTAATTTAGAAAGAAAAAAAAACAGATATCTTATTGTCTGATCTTACTATCTCTTATACTTTATGTTTCTTCCTTAAGGATGTGATCTCTCTCTCATCACATTCAATTTGGATCAATGTATACCATGGAAACAATCGAAAGACAAACAGAATGCCTTCTGTGGGGGGTGGGGGGAGGGAAGTAAGATTAGGGGGAAAATTGTAAAACTCAAAATAAATAAAAATCTTTAAGTACAAAAAAATGGGGTTTTCTTGCCAAAGAGACTGGAATGGTTTGCCATTTCCTTCTCCAATTAAATGCCAGCAGAAGTTAAGTGTCTTGCCTGGGGTCACATATCTAGTAAATATATGAGGTCAGATTCAAACTCTATTTTTTCTGACTCCAGGCTTAGTACTCTACCCACTGTGCCACCTAGCTGGATAAATACTTATTATTCTTATTACATAATTGCTATACACATAAGTAGATTTGTAAAATGTATGGGTGAGTATTATTACATCACATATAATTATTAAAGATGTAATTGTAGCTATAAAATAATCTATAAATTAGATATATTTATTATAAAGACCTGATCCATCTGAGTTTGTATCTTTGTAATATGCATGTGTGTTCACACTAGTGCATGTTATTTAACAACCATCTCTGGGGAGGCTATACAGAATCACAGATTATTAAATATAATCTGCATTATTAACATTTTCTTCATCATATTCTGAATTCTAGAAATCCACAAAACAACGAATGGAGCCCTGCTTTGTAGAGTTTACCAATTTCTGATATAATTTTATATATATATATATGTATATATATACATATATATATATATAAATGTACACATGTTTGTGTGCATTTAAGCCTGCAGATGTGGATGTATAATTGCATACACACACACATCTGGATCTCTATTAACTTGAGCATAGGCATCTTCCCCAGCCTGGGAAGGCTGTCAGAACTATTGCCCTCTTCCCTTCCTTCTGCCCCTCTCTCCCTGTCTTCATTCTTGCTTTTATGCAGTTTGATCAGATATCCCTCATGCAGCAGGATTTCCATGACCAACTTTAGTTTGATAGTTTGAAAAGGAATGTTTAAAAGTTGGTCTGGGGGAGGGGGGCAGCTAGGTGGTGCAGTGGATAGAGCACCAGCCCTGGAATCAGGAGGACCCGAGTTCAAATCCATCCTCAGACACTTAATAATTACCTAGATGTGTGGCCTTGGGCAAGCCACTTAACCCCATTTCCCTTGCAAAAAAACTAAAAAAAAAAGTTGGTCTGGGCTAGGGGTGATGAGTGGTCAGAAGACCTGGGTTTGAATCCTGGCCCTGACATATTCGTCTCTTCTCTGGGCCTCAGTTTTCTCATCTGTGAAACAACAGAACTGGACTGGATACCAGGCAACAAGCAGTAATTAAGAGCCTACTATATATGAAGCCAAACAACAGGGATACAAAAAAAGATAAATGACAGGTCCCTGGCCTCGAGTTCACAATCTAGGGTCCTTTCCAGCTCTACCAGGATGATACACAGTGGTCTTTCTTTTCCCTCTCTCACAGGAGTCCTTTGCTCTTCCTCGATTCTCACCTCTGCCTCATCAAAATCTGTCATTGGGGAGAAGATATTCAAATCAACTTTTTTATACTAAGGTGTGAATGGCTACTTTTTGACCTGAATGAAGCACTGTGGACATGGAGCTGAGTGAGGTAGGTTGGGGGGAAGTGGAGGGCCTTTCCATGCTGCTGAAATCCCCCCCCCCACCATACACACATAGAATGCCATTTAGTCTGCTGATGAGCACAGCTAGCCCAGAACCAGAGCTATTTTTAGTCTGAATGGCGCCCAGTGGCCGAATGCTGACACAGCCAGTCTGATTTATAGCCCTGTGTTCTCTGAAGCCTCTTCCTCAGCAGGTGGGAATTCTTGTCTGATGGCATCACGACTTTGGGTGAGTCACGTGCATCCTCTTAAGGGAGCAAAAATGCCCAGGTCCAGGGCGTGAGTTTCCAGGCTCCTGACTTGCCCCAGTCTTCTAAACATAGAACTTTACCAAGTAGATGAAAGAAAATAAGATATGACCTGGACCCTCCTCCCCATCATCTAGATAACAAGGAACAGGTGATGTGACACTCAAGTTCCTAAGCTCATCTATTTAGAGCTGTAAGTGTAATATCCTCATTAGACAGAGGAGGAAACTGAGGCAAACAAGGTGAATGGATTAGCCTAGGGTCTTATACCTAGTAAGTGTCTGAGGCCAGATGTGATTTCATGGAGACAAATCTTCATTTACTCAGCACTCTACCCAGGAACCTCTACGTAAGAATACCTGGTTTTAATAAAGAAAGTCTTTATCTACTAGAGGGAGAAGCTGGGACCAAGGGATCCTGGACAGAAAGCCAGAAGAAACCTTGAAAGTCATCTTATCCAACCCACTTTGGGTTTTTTGGTTTGTTTTTTTACTGTTGAAGAAGCTGAGACTGAGAAAAATTCAGTCACTTTTCCAGGATTGTAAACAGTATAGAACAAAACCAGTTTTCACTTGATGGTCAGTGTGGTTTATTTTCTTTTAGGCCCTGCTGCCTCTTTTTGGTACCTCCCCACCCTTTTGAAAATCACTCCCCATGACTTTGACATTTGATTCAATTCAACAAATTCCTACAATGTGCAAACAAAGCATTGAGCTTTCCCTGTAACACAGTGCATTGTGACTTATCACCAGGTAAATGGCTCTGTAAGGGAGAGTGAAACCATAGATATTATTAAAATATGTAAATTATTAAACAATATTTAGAAGTGCCTCCTTAGAAACAGTGGATTGAGAAAAAAATCTTTACATCAACTAACTCCGCTAAGGGTCTTCTATCTAAGATGCATAGGGAATCAAAACAGATGTTCCATTTTAAGTTTTAATAAGATGTTTGAGACAGCCTAGATAAGACCAAGAGCTCTTGGGAGATAAATGTTTAAAGGGTATGAGTAAACAGTTTTTGAAATAATTGCAAAATTTTAGGAACCACATGAAAGATTGTGTTAAATCATGAGTAATAAGAGACACACACAATTGAGATTTCTCTTCACACCCAATTGACAAAAATGACAAAATATAGAAATAGCCTGTGATGGGCTGGCCCATTGATAGACTCTTGGTGGAGCTGTGAATTGGTTCAAACATTGTGGAAAGCAATTCTCCATCATATTAAAAGTGAAAAGGGTGGGAGAACTAGAATGTTGCTATACTTTTTTTTTTTAAGGTTTTTTTGCAAGGCAAATGGGGTTAAGTGGCTTGCCCAAGGCCACACAGCTAGGTAATTATTAAATGTCTGAGACTGGATTTGAACCCAGGTACTTCTGACTCCAGGGCTGGTGCTTTAGCCACTACACTACCTAGCTGCCCTGTTAACTATCCTTTGATCCAGAGATTCCATGCTTAGGCACAGATCCCAGGGAGATCAGTGACAAAAAAGAAAGGTTCCAGATAGGCTAAAATATTGATTGCATCATATTTGTGGCAGCTGCTTTAACTGTTGAGACAACTTACTCTAAAAGAAGAGGGAGTTCTTGGACCCTATCCACCAAAGTTCCATGAGGTCAGGAAAGGCCTCCTTCAGAAGAACTGGAAGTGTTGTCAATGGGAGAATGACTAAAAAATTTGGATCACATGAACATAATGGAAATGTTACTGTGCCCTAAGGAACAATATAATATGAAGAATTCAGAGAATCAAGGAAAGACTTATATGAACTGATGCAAAATAAATTAAGCAGAACCATTATACAACATAAAGAATGACTATAGCAATGTAAATTGGTGGAAAAAAGGGCTGGAGAAAAAAGGGTTCCTTATTGTGCTGCCCTTCATGTTGTACTTTGGGAGGCTCCTATGGCTGATTGCCCAAGTCTTCATTCCTTATACTTTTTACTTCTCAAGATTGTTGTGAGAAAAATCATAAATGTATCATAAGTGATATAGTGATATACTAGAATTGTTCAACTTAAGAATCATTTTATAGAGCTGGAAAAAAATAAAATTCATCTGTTAGGAACAAAAGATTATTGAGGGAAGGGCAGTTAGGTGGTAAAATGGATAGAGTAATTGGAGTCAGGATGACCTGAGTTCAAATCTAGCTTCAGACCCTTGGGCAAGTCATTTAACCCCATTGCCCTGCAAATAAAAGTTAACAACAAAAAAAAGAATATTGAGGGAAGTAATGGGAAAAAAATCACCACCTGGTGTTCAACCTTTGGGAGATTAATAAGCTTCTCTGATCTCAGTTGGGCTGGTTCTTGGATGACAGATATAGACCTCTTCATAGGTCGGCACTCAAACCTTCTCCAGTTTGGTGATGACTAGGGCTTCTCTAGCACAGTTTTTAAGTACCCAGAATCACTTCTATGTTTTGATGAGACATGAAAGACATAACTTGTACCCTACACCTGGCTACGTCATAACTCTTTTTCCTCTCTAATCCTTCCACAAGTCTTCCTAGGATTCAATTATACCATCAATCACTTCCACCATATTAAGTAAGTTCAGAAAACCAACTTCCTGTTTGATTTATAGGAAAAAAGAGAGTGAGTTTTTCATACTTTCTTTCTTAAATATACTGTTAGTCAAGGGCTTATTAAATGCTGGGGGTTGCCACTACCCTTACATTCTAATGGAAAGACAATGTACCAAGAAAATATTTATTCAGGACAGAGTGGGGATTGTTGTTCCTCTTCCCTTCTGGAAGAGGATCAAAGACCTCAGAAGATAATCTCTTAGGTAAAGCTTGGAGGTGCCACAAACGTCTTAGGATGGAGAAGAGAAACCTAAGGAGGGTAGCTCCAGGTAAGCTGTGACGAAGACAAAGTACTGGAAAGAAACCACTGTGAACTGTGTTTCCTCAATGTGAGGGGAATCTTGGAGAGACTGCACAGCATGTGTAGACATCCTGACAGGGGTCTTTGGCTAACTATGGGAGGCCCTTCGTTAACTTGCGGGGGGGGGGGGTCTGGATCACAACCTACCAACAATGGGTCAAGTCACTGTAGTCAGCTTCTTTCTCTTGGCTTCTTTTGCTCATATTATCTAGTGACAACGTTATAAGGGGAAAGGCACTTTGGTTCTCCCCGATGAGCCTCATATATGGTCCCATGAGGGCAGGAAAGTGAACCTTCAGGTATCTTGTCATTCTAATCTGGGTTTTGCAGCCAGTTCAGCACTGAGGTCCCGAGGAGCAAATAAGTGACCTTTGGGAGTCATTCCAGCAGAATGGAGACAAGGACTCATTCAGAATCAGCTCTGAATCTGAATGTGAACCATAATTCCATGTAGGAACAAAGTTTCAAGCTGAGCTAAGTTTGAACCCACTCTCCACCATGAGCAAGATGATTTAGGGTCAGTAGTGCCTTGGGGTTGGGTGGGAACAGTTAGACTTTGTTTTTGCCTTATCTTTGAGGTCAATGCCCCTTTGTAGAATCTGGTTGGTGTTAAATACTTAAATGAAATTGGGTTCCTAACCACTGGCAACTAATAGGGAGGGGGAATCCAACTAGCTGAGGGTTCAAACTGATAGTATTAGGGAAGGGTCATCCCTAAAACTTTCAGAATATCCCTAGAATTCTGAGGAGTCAGATGGAACAGAAATAACTTTTGTACTCCCTGTACAATAGTTTTGTACTAGGGTACAAATGTTCTCTTCAAGTTTCTTTAAATGATTTCACTTAATTTTTTGACAAAAAATAAGCATATCCGGCCTCAGACACTTACTAATGACCTAACTGTGTGGTCTTAGCAAGCCACTTAAACCCATTGCCTTGCAAAAAACTAAAAAAAAGCATACATGATTATGGACATAAACATGTAGAATTGATATTATATAAGAAATATATAATTATATGTTAAATATTTTTATAGCATATAATATATAAATATCAACAAAATCTTGCATATCACTCAAATGTTACATTTAAAAAATGTTGTTATACTTTAAACTAAAATTTTTTTAAATTTAAAGTATTTTTGCTTTTCATTTCTTTAAGAAATCTCTGATGAGGGCAACTTGGTGGTGCAGTGGATAGAGCATTGGCCCTGGAGTCAGGACGTCCTGAGTTCACACACTTCATAATTAATCTAGCTGTGTGACCTTGGACAAGTCACTTAACCCCTTTGCCTTGCAATAACCAAAAAAAAAATCTCTGATGAGAAGCTGAAGACTAACAAGAGGATAAAACTCCTGATTGGGAATAGTTCTTGGGGGGGAGGGGATGACTGCCTTCTTTTGAGGATATTTTTTAGGTTGGCTGGGTATTGTTCTTCATTCTGGAAAAGGATTGAAATTACATCATGATGTTGGGGGAGGGAGGGGGCAAAGTACAGGGTATAAGACTGGCTGCTCAGACCAATATGAGCTTGGGAGGCAAAGATAATCTTTAGGTTATTTATGAGACAGATAAGATGGGGGGGGGAGTTTAGAACACCAGGTCAAGTACAGTTTTTTATAGTTGGGAATAAAAGTCAATGTGGTTGAGCAAGGAGCTCAATGAACACCTGTACTCTGCTAAACATGTGGAAGTCAACAGGAGGCCGGAGTGAAGGCAAAGCTTTAGTTTGTTCTGTGTTTGAGAGAAAAAATTTAGTAAGGACAGTTTGAGAACAGTTAAGCTTGTTACTGTTAAGGATAATTAACTTGTTATATTTGGAAACTTGTCACTATATATCTATGTACACATATGTCTGTGTGTATACAGATACATTTATATACATGTATACATATGCATTATAAATATAACATTTCATTGAAAGGAAGAAGGAAGCTGTTAATTGAACGAATATTGTTTTTATTATTTATTTGTTAAAAATATAAGTGCAAGTCTCACTATATTAGCTAAGTGGGCTCCCTATTGCTTTCAGGATCAAATATAAAATCTGGGGTTTGTTGTTTCAGTCTTCTTATACCCTGCACTGATATCTCCATGCAATCTGTGATCCCAAGACACTGATTTCTTTACTGTACCTCAAAGAAGACCCCTGTGTTTTGGGAAGGTTGGGTTGAGTGGAAAATGTCCTGGAGTGGGGGGGGGTACCTGTGGCAGGCAGACCCCTCCCCCCCCAGGCCGCAGAAACTATGCAAAGTCCAGGGATGTGGTGATGAGAGCCTGCAGGGGGTGGAGGGGAGGAGAGGGATATCAGAGGAGAAAGGGGGGTATATTCAAGAAATGCCAGAGATAAAATTCATAAGCTTTGGCAATAATTTGGATAGTGTGAGGAACAGAGGATGACTCCTAGGTTGAAGAAGACCATGACATCAGGGAGGTGATGCCATGCCAAGCACATGAATGGATTTGAGTGGGGCCATCTGGCTTCAGTGGCCAGATAGGAATTATGGCCCTGGATTCAAGGCAAGCAGGGTTAAGGGACTTACCCAGGGTCACACAGCTGATAAATGTCTGAGACTGGATTCGAACTCCCATCCCCCTGACTCCAAGGCCAGTGCTTTATCCACTGCTCCAGCTAGCTGCCCTACTGGCCTGGATGACTAGAAGAATGGTGGACATTCAATATTAATAGGCAAGTTAGAAAGAGGGTAAATTGAGAATCATCGCCATTGAGAAAACAATTGAATTCAAGGGAGCGAATAAGACCATCAGATGAAGCAGTAAAAGAGAGTAGTACTATAGATTGGCAGCCAGATGGCTCAGTGGATAGAGAGCTGGGACTAGAGTTCAAATTCAGCTTCAGACACTGGCTAGCAAGTCTTTGGTTCTTCAGTCATGGCTGACTCTTCCTGATCCCATTTGGGCTTTTTCTTGGCAGACACTGGAGCGGTTTGTCATTTCTTCTCCAGTTCATTTTTTTTTAGATTTTTTTTGCAAGGCAGTGGGGTTAAGTGGCTTGCCCAAGGCCACACAGCCAGGTCATTATTAAGTGTCTGAGGCCGGATTTGAACTCAGGTCCTCCTGACTCCAAGGCCGGTGCTCTATCCACTGCGCCACCTAGCCGCCCCCTTCTCCAATTCATTTTACAGAGGAGGAAAATGAGGCACGTAGGGTGAAGTGACTTCCCCAGAGTAAGGAGGCTAGTAGGCTGACTGAGACCATTTCAGGTCTCCCTGTCTGAAGCCTGACACTGTCTACTGTGCCACCCGGTTGCCCTGTTTGCCTTGGCGGCAGCTGGTGGCTCACAGGATACTGCTAGAAGCCGGAAGGCCTGAGTTTGCCCTAATCCACTGGAGAAGGAAATGGCAAATCACTCACTCCCAGTTTCTTTGCCAAGAAAATCCCAAATGGAATCACAGCACCGGACACAATTGAGCAAGTAAAGGAAGAAGGGCAGAGTGCCCGAGCCAGGGCCTTGGGGGACCTCTACGGATGTAGGTCACCAATTAGCCGTCATGAAGCACTTTCTTATCTGCAGCGATTGGGGTTCAAGGTGAAAGTCTGCGCCTTCTCTGCCCTCGAGGAGCTTACAGTCTAAAGATGGGCTGGGAAGGTGGAGAAACTGCAGAATGACTGGAAAAAGAAGAGGTCTCTCCCCTTGGCTCCCAGCCCCCCGAGGGATAGGGACCGCCCAGGGGCTGCCCCTTTTCCTTTCTGCTCAGTGGTTTTGGACTAGTAAAGGAGGCTGGCACCTCGGGGTGCATGGGGGGGGAATGACCACAAACCTAATCCTCCTCCGTGACACAACCCCCCCACGCCCCAGGACAGCTGCGCGCCCCTCCTCTGAGCTGACCCACCCTTTTGTGCTCCAGGCCGAATGCTCCCCTTGGTTGTGCCACCGGAGCACTGGGTGCCGGATGGAGCCTCTGGTTTCTTTCGTGGGCCCCGGGAGGCCTGGCCTCCGGTCCTGGAAGCGCCTTGGGATTCTGTGCTGGCCCACAGGATCCAGGGGCAGGACCCCCCATCCCACGAGGGCTACACGGGTTTTGGGGAGGCCCTAGGGGCCGGCAGACCCTTCTTTCTCCCCAGCCCCAAGGCACCGGGCCCTCCCCTCCGGAGTCTTCCTCGCTGCCCGGGGGCCGAGCCTGCCTGCTTCCGTCCTGCGGGGCCCCAGGGGACCTCAGATCAGGCTTTGCCCCGCTAGCCGCCCCGCGAGTTCGGGCTGCCCGCTGGGCTCCGCGCAGGGAGCCTGTCTCCCACCTGCGGGCTGGGGAAACTGAGGCGCGCTGCCGGGCCTCCACCCGGGCGGTGGGGCCGGGGAGATTCGCACCCCGAGCCCGCCGGCCTGGCCGCGGGCAACAGACGCCCCCGAGGCGGGGCCGCTGGAGGGGCGCGCTGCCCCCCGAGGCCGGAGCCTCCTGGCGGGGCGCCTTTCGGAGCGGTTCGCGTTTCCGGGGTTCGGGGCTCCGGCCCCCCTCTTGGAAACTCCATTTTCAAACCGCGCCAAAGGCCAGACCCGCCCCCCCCCCGGGCGCCCCCCCCCCGCCGGGGAGGGGCCGGGGGCGGGGCGGGGGGGGCCGGGTCGGCGGGCCCCGCCCCCTCCGGCCTCCTCCCGGCCGCGCCCCGCCCCCGCCGGCTCCCTCCCTCCGCCCGGCTGAGTCAGGCGTCCGCCCGGGCCGGGGCGCGCCGCGGCGGCAGCCGGAGCAGCCGGGGCCGGGGGCATGCAGCGGGCGGCCCGCGGGGCGGGGGGCAGCCACAGCAGCCCGGGCTCGGTGGCGGCCAGTCCCAGCGGGGCCGGGGCCGGCAGGGCGCGGGGGCCGGCCCTGGAGGGCGCGCTCAGCAAGTACACCAACCTCCTGCAGGGCTGGCAGAGCAGGTAGGCGGGGGGGGGGGGGCGGGGGGGCCGGGGGGCGCCGGGGGGCGCCGGGGGGCCGAGGGGCGCAGGGGGGTGGGGGGGGCGGGGGGCGCCGGGGGGGAGGGGGGGCCGGCCCTGGAGGGCGCGCTCAGCAAGTACACCAACCTCCTGCAGGGCTGGCAGAGCAGGTAGGCGGGGGGGGGGGGGCGGGGGGGCGCCGGGAGGCCGAGGGGCGCAGGGGGGTGGGGGGCGCGGGGGCGGGGGGCGCCGGGGGGAGGGGGCCCGGGGGGCGCAGGGGGGGTGGGGGGCGCCGGGGGCCGCCAAAGTTTGGGCTGCGAGGAGCCGCCGCGGCCCCCCGGGCTACCAAGTCCTCAGCATTCCGGCGAAGCGAAAGGGGGCTCCAACCCCGGGGGCTCCGCCCGCCCCGGGCCCCGGAGCTCCGGGGGGCTCCCGCCCCGCTCTGCCCGGCCAGCGCCCGGGCGCTACCGGAGGGCCCCGGCCCCGGCCCCGGCTCCTCCTGCCCGAGATGGGGGCCCGGCTGCCGGCCGGGACCTCGCAGCGGAGCTCCACCTCGGACCCGGGCTTCGGGGGCCCCTCCCGCCCCCCCTGGCCGCAGCCCCCCCTCCTGCCCCCCAACTTTCTCAACAGCACCAAGAACAGGTGGCGCGGGGGGGGGGGGGCCGGAGTCCCGGGAGCTCCCTGGCACCCGCGGGGACCATGTGGCGGTCCCGGGCGTGCGGGCAGGGCGGAGGCTGGCCCCCCGCCACGGGCCCGCACACACCGAGGTGGCGGGGCTGCTGGCGTCCCCTGGGGCAGGACATGTAATACATGGGGGATGCCAGCGCGCAGACATGTGAGAGATGATGAGAGCTGGGAGAGTTGAGACGGGAGAGACACCGGACATGAGGGAGATGATACATGTGAGGCCCAAGATGTAGCCAGAGATAGCAACTGGCACTGAAGCTCGCACTGGCACCAGCTCTGGCGTTTACCTGGTGGGAGAGGGGGAATGGGCAGGGGTTGGGCAGGGGAGGGGGAGGAAGTCTTCTCCCAGGTGAGGGGGAGCCCGGATGAGCAGGTGCTGCTTGGTACCCGAGGCACCTGCCGGAGGCCCTTCTGCTCCCTAAATAGCCTGGCCTCTCTGCCTCTTGTTTATTTTGTGAGGCTAAGGGCTGCCACGTCTGTGCTGGTGGCTGGCTCTGCTTCGTGCCACTCTGGAGCGGGTTATGTGTACAGAGTGCCCTAGATCGCCTAGGAGGCTGGCGGGGGCTGATGGTGGGTGCATAGGGTGCCCTCCCCCTGAGTCTCCCCCTGGCCAGATCCTTCCCGCAGAGACGTGGGCAGATCCGGAGCAGGCATTGGAGGAAGGGTGGCGCTTCTGAGACTTAAGTAGCTGGGGTGACTGGGTTGGCACTCTGGTGTCCATTGAACTGTGTGGTCTAAAGAAAGAACTAAGGAAGTTTAGAACTGAAGGGCCATAGAAGGGTTTTGAGGGGTCACTAAGGAAGCTCCCTGCAGGGTCCCTTGGCCATCGCCAGTACAGACACCCAGTAGGCACTTATTACTAAATACTCCAACCCCCTCAGTTTTCTCCCAGGGACACTTGGATCTTGAGCAATGCAGATTTTTTGAAGTCCCACAACAGATCATAAGAGGGAGAGCTCCCAGGCCCCCAAATCTGGGGTTCCCTCCACTGTGCCAAAGCTGCCCTGAACAGAGTGGAACAGGTTCCAAGAGGAAGGTGGAATGAATCGTCGATGGAGACAGTATGCTACAATGGAGAGAGTTCCAGTGTCAGGACCTAGGTTCAAACAGAACTAATAATGATAATAATGATAATATGGTTAACAATGATTAGCACCATGTGCCAACCACTGGGATAAGTGCTTTATATTTACAATTAGAATTATTCTCTCCTGACCCTCATAACACACCTGGGAGAGAGGTGCTATTGTCTCCATTTTACAAATGAGGAAACTGAGGCAAATTGCATTATATAGCTCCTGTCTCAGGCTGGATTTGAACTCATCTTTCTGACTTGCGGCCACTGAGACCCAAATCCTACCTCTGCTGATCATCCTGGGCCTCAGTTTCCTCATCTGTAAAATGGAAGGGAAGGCAGCAGAGCAGATGCTCTCAGAATTTCTGTCCAAGTCTATAGCTGTGGTCTCCTTACAAAGATTATAAACCCCTGGAGGGGAGATATATGTCATCAATCTTTGCCTTTCCAGCATGCACTTTGAATGTGGGATATATTCATTGAAATGCATTGATAAGTCTCTGCAGGTTTATTCAAATAACCAATGAAGTCACAGTTAAGTCCACTGATGGACTAGGTGGCACAGTGGATAGAGCACAGCCCTGGAGTCAGGAGGACCTGAATTCAAATTTGACCTCAGACACTTTTTTTTTTTAGGTTTTTGCAAGGCTGATGGGGTTAAGTGGCTTGCCCAAGGCCACACAGCTAGGTCATTATTAAGTGTCTGAGACTGGATTTGAACCCAGGTACTTCACGAGGCCGGTGCTTTATCCACTACGCCACCTAGCCACCCCATAGCTTCAGAAACTTAATAATGACCTAGCTGTGTGGCCTTGGGCAAGTCATTTAACCCCATTGCCTTGCAAAAACTAAAAAAAGTCCACTGATTTTCCTTATGTCCACCCACAGGTGTATGACCCACGACAGGGGACCACTGCCCTCTCTAATCCGGTGGGTACAGCAAGCAACCTTTCCTGAACATCATAGTTATCCATTGTAGCTTTGCTTGAAATCAGCTGATTAATTCTGAGAACTGCGGTTTATTTTTCAAAGCCTGCCTTAGCCCCAGTAAAATGAGGCTCTTTTTTGGGGGGGGGGGGTTGGGCTGAGGGGAAGGCAGATTAGAAGCATATTCCATGATTAGAAGTTTTCTTCTGGACCAGCTTTTGTTTTGGGCCTCGTTATTTCATCTGAACATCTGGGTTCTGTAGCAATGACTTTGGGAAATCATTAGGGAGGACTGAGACAGAGTCAGTTCCTAATCCCTTACCTGGGGTAGCCATGGGGGGCTGCTCCATTCTGTAGTCTGAGTACATTTCAAGGTCTTGCCTTGTGCAGGATGATTTGAGTCTCAGAGCAAAATGAGCGGCCAATGGGACCTGGTTCCTGCCCTGGAGGGAGCCTGCTAAGACAGGAAAGAACAGCATGTTCATCATCTTAATAAGAAATAGAATGCTAAGGAGTTAGAAGAGGATTGTAATAGTAGTTAATAGTCAGAGGACCTGGGTTCAAATCTCAGCTCTGGCAGATACACCTGTATTACCTTAAGTAATTGATTTAACCCTCTTGGATCTCTTTTCATTTATAAGTGGATAGAGTTGGATTTGATGGTGTCTAAGGTCTCTTCCCACTCCAAATCCACAATCTTGACTTTTACCATCATTCTGTGGTGTCCATAGCGCGGTGGTGATTGGTCTGTGAATGGGTGAATACCTTGGCTCAGATAGGTTTTGTGACCTGTTCATGGCCACTCAGCTAGTGGACCCCAGGTTTTCCTCACCCCCAGGCTAGCCCTCTCTTCATGGCACCACATTATCATTCTCCTTTTACCATAGAGGATTTGAATTTGCCAAGATGGCCCAGGCTTATTTATGTCATTATCCCAGGAACTTTTTAGCAAAGTTTTCTTTAAAAGTGGGAAGATGGTGATTCCCTTTGAAAAAGTTTTTTTTCTCTTAAAATAAATATTAAATGTGGTTTCAGATAATAGAGCAGAGAAGAAATCCTAGTCATGCTCAGGGTCCTTTCCATCCCTTGCATCCAAGTTTGAGTCATATGCAGGGTGACCTCATCTTTGAATTAAAATTGCTTAAGCTAGAAGGGGATTTTGGAAACCTTTTGGTCTTTGTTTTTGTTTTTTTTTGTTTTTTAGGTTTTTGCAAGGCAGATGGAGTTAAGTGGCTTGCCCAAGGCCACACAGCTAGGTAATTATTAAGTGTCTGAGGCCGAATTTGAACTCAGATACTCCTGACTCCAAGGCCAGTGCTCTATCCATTGTGCCACCTAGCTGCCCCAACCTTTTGGTCTTTGAAGGATGGCTTGGGATGGTGGAAAGAGCACTGGGCTTCTTGTGGAATCAAGTCAGTAGGCATTTATTAAACTCTTACTGTATATGTGAGGCATTATACTAAACACAGGAACTCAAGAAAGGTGAAGAAAGACAGCTTTGCCCTCAAAGAGCTTCCATTGGATGGGAGAGACAACTCAGTACCTATTAGGGATAATATTCTAAGTAAATTATATATTTTTCTAGGTATATTCATCTAGGTAAATTATATTGCATATGATTACTTTATTATATGTTACATATAATATAGGTATGGTATAATACTGTGTTTTTTGAGGTTAGGTTTGCAGCCTGGGGGAGGGACACCTGGAAAGCCCTCCTGGAGGGAGTGGGATTTGAACAGGGAAATGAAGGGGCAGAGCCACATCAGGACTCAGAGATGAGTAGACAGCTGGGGTCTGGAGTAGAGGATGGTGTCCTCTATCTTTTCCTTCTTTTGTATTCCAATCCTTTGCACAGTGGCTAGCATAAATAGGCACTTCCTGTTTATTGATTGATGGATTGATGTGAGAAGCCTGCAAAGACTCTTGGGAAGAGGCTGGGTGATGAAGGTCTCACCTGTGAAAGCAAGTTTCTGTTTGATGCTGAAGTGTTGGGGAGCCCCTGAAGCTTAATGAATGGCAGCTGAGTGGAGGATGGATTGGTGTTAGGAGAGTCCTGGATTCCAATCTGGCCTCTGACACTTAATATGTTTTTTCACTTGGTAACTGGGGATAATAAGTCCTGTGTTGGACTTATATATAATTAAATAGTCTGTGTAATGGGGCTCATTACATATAGCACTTCCATTGAGATGTTGGCTATCTCCAATGAGCTAATGTATGTAAAGTGCTTTCCAAACTTTAAATTCTCATCTAAATGACAGTAGCTTCCCTTAGGATCAGGGTTTTAAATCTCAGTTCTGTTCCTTTATTTCCTGGGTGACCTTGGGCAAACTATTTGTCATTTCTGGCCCTGTTTCCTAGTTAGACTAGATGGTTCCAGGATTTCATTCAGCTCCAAATCCTGTCATAGGAAAGGAAAAGTATTATGTCTAGAGCTGGTATCTCCAACAATTGTCTCATTTTGCCAATAGGGACATGGAATCCTGGGTATTGTCAGTGACTTGCTCAAGGTCACACAGCTGGGATTCTGAAGGCAGCTTCTCTGACTCCAAATTCAGCCTTGTTGATGAATGACCAAACTGAGGTTCAGGGAAGTGGAAGGGCCAGAGCAAGGGAGTCGGGGTGGTGGCGGAGAAACCTGGGCCCATTGGCTCCTGACTCCCAGGTTGCCTTCCTCTCGAAGCTCCATGGCCTCTAGCTCATGGTGAACCCCTAGTTTTGGACACCTCCACCCCTCTGGTGCTTTGTTGGGCCGACACACCCTTTGGGTATTCAGGAAACACCTGAATTGAAGAGGAACCCTGAAGAGGGCAGTTTCTGGGCAGGTTCCTCCCCAAGAGTGAGGGCTGCATCTCTGGTCTCCGGAGAAGATGCCCCCTCTTATCATTAGGTTTTGCCAGGTTAACTCTTCCTTCCTTCTAAAAGCAGAGCCCTTTTGGATCATTAATTCGAAATTAAATTCTGTTTTGAACACATTACTCACCATTGTGTCTTAGCTTGCAGGCCCAGGTGACTAGTGGCCTGGATGATCTCTGTTGTCACATTGGAAGTTCCAGCAACCATTTGAGAAGGATGACTTCGGTAGGGAAGGGCTTGGAGCTATAGATAACAGAGTTCTATCTGGGCTTGGAGCAAGGGTGTAGTCCAAATGTAAAATGGGTGGGCTGAGGAAGCTCTGCCTTTCCTCCTCTGGGCTGGTCAGAGGCAGAGGGGATTTCTGTTCCAGGTCCTCTGTTAGGAGAAAGAAGCCTCTCAGGACCCATCCAGCTCTGAGATTCTGTGAAGGAACCTGGACGTTTTAAAATAACAGGATTGGGAGTTTTAGGTGTTTTGGTTTTTTTAAGAATATTGTATCTAGGTAAAACTCCATGTAAACTCGTTGGACGTTAAATATTACAGACTAGTTGCTTTTTATCTTGTTTCTTAAGTGTGTGACTCATCTGAACTTACAGCCCCTTCCTTCCTAAGAATGAAGCAGATCTTGGGGTCCCAGAGGTCCCCACTAGCCCTGGCTTCTTATTTTTCTGAACTCCCCACACACAGACTTTCGAGTTCCCCAAGTCAGACCTGCTGATTTAACAGATGAGGAAACAGAGGCCCAAAGAAAGGAAAGGGTTTGTCCAAGGTCACAAAGGTAGGATGCCTCTGAGGTAGAATTTGGGATTTTGTTTGTTTGTTTGTTTTTGCAAGGCAATGGGTTAAGTGGCTTGCCCAAGGCCACCCAGCTAGGTCATTATTAAGTATCTGAGGTCAGATTTGAACTCAAGTACTCCTGACTCCAGGGCCTGTGCTCTATCCACTGCACCACCTAGCCACCCCCTGAGGTAGGATTTGAACCTGTAACATTTGATTTCAATTTCAGTACTTTTTCCACCACTCTAAGGCAGTTCACATCTTTTGTTTCCTTAACCATGTGAGTTTTTGCTACGGGGCTGTTTTCTTTGCTGGAAGTGCTTCCTATTCCAGTGGTCCCTAATGTGAGCCTAGAAAAGGTTCCCCATCACCCTTTCCTTTCCCCCCCCCCCAACATCTACCCTTAAACGGTTGCTATGGTAACAGCCACCTTTCTGTAAGAAAACTTGGGTTGCTAGGCTGACTCTTGAATGGGATTAGTGTGCATTTGGGTGTGCCAGCCAAGAGCCCTTGGAGTGGGTGTGGAAGGTAGGTTGAAAGTTGGTTTTACTGAGATGTGAAATCTTTAACCACATATTTAAGACATGACTGGGCCCCCATCTGTCCAAGCTACTTCAGGGATTCTTGTATTAGGTAGGAGACGGGAGTCTTCTGTTCTTAAGATTTCTGGGTTTTAATCTTTTTAGAGTTTGGCGTTAACTAGGTGGTTTGGTGGATAGAGCACCAGCCCTGGAGTCAGGAGGACCTGAGTTCAAATGTAGCCTCTCAGTCACTTAATTCCCTCGCTGTGTGACCTTGGGCATGTCACTTAACTCCATTGCCTTGCAAAAAAAACAAAAAGAAAAAGAAAAGAAGAGTTTGGGAGTCACCCCAAATAATTCTCAGCAATCCATTGGGGCTTTTGCCATATGTTCTAATGAATAAGAATTACAATTTCAAGCTTTATCTCAGTTACAGCCTAAGAACTGGATTTCTGTGATCCAGTGGCACATTTGTAGATGGACATGTTGTCTCTCTTGATAGAAGGTAAGTTCTCTGAGAGCAGGGATATTTTCTTTTTTGCCTTTGTATTCTGCTTGTTTGTGGTACTTTAATGGAATGCCTGGAAATTTGAGGCCTGGGGTTCATGAACTGATTTTTTTTTTTTGAAAAATTTTATATAGGTTCTTTCCAATGATATGTGAAAACAATTCTTTTTTGTTTTTTAGTTTTGTTTTTTAGGTTTTTTTGCAAGGCAATGGGGTTAAATGGCTTGCCCAAAGTCACCCAGCGAGGGAATTAAGTGTCTGAGGTCGGATTTGAACTCAGGTCCTCCTGACTCCAGGGCCTGTGCTCTATCCACTGTGCCACCTAGCCACCCCCTTAAAATCTTGAGTTTCAATTTTGCTCCATCCTTCCTTCTTCATTCTCCTTCTTGGAGGTGACAGGCAATTTGATATATATCACACACACATATGTAGTCATATACGACATTTCCATATTAATCATGTGGGGGCAAAAAAGAGGAAAAAACACAAGAAAAATGAAGTGAAAATAGTATACTCTGATGTGCATTTGGACTGTCAGTTCATGCTCTGGAGGTGGGTAATCTTTTCATCACGAGTCCTTTGAAATTTCCTGAACTTAAAAATATTTTGATAACTTTAAGTGGAATTGATTTTGTTAGTTTATATATTTAAAAACATTCTGGGGGGTGTGGCTAGGTGGCACAGTGGCTAGAGCACTGGCCCTGGAGTCAGGAGGACCTCAGTTCAAATCCAGCCTCAGACCCTTAATAATTACCTAGCTGTGTGACCTTGGGCAAGTCGCTTAAACCCATTGCCTTGCAAAAAAAAAAACCCTAAAAAAAAATTCTTAAGAGTCTTCCTTGGCTCAAACAACCTGCCACAAAGAAGTGACACTAAAAAGGTGAAAAACTTTTATTATAGATGCTAGATAATTCTAATTCTAATTCTTTTGGAGATCTGACCTTAAAAAATATGCTTGACTTTATTTCCCATCTCCATCCCCAGCTTCTTGAGGTACTAGGGACACTTAAAAATGTAAGGAATTCCTTTAACTCAATTCTTACTCATATTTTATTTGTTTTACCCCAATTTATGACACTGAAAAACATTTAAGCAAAATCTGTCAACATAGTGTATGCCACATTCTGCATCTGTAGTCCCCACCTCTTTACTGAGAGCAGGGAAGTATATTCTTCATCAGTTTTCTTAACAGTTTTTCCCTTGACCACAGGAGGGATTAGTTTCTGTGATCCATGGCCTAGGGCCATGATGAAGACTTGCTTTGGATCCTACACAAAGGAGTTGGAAGAGAAAAATTATATGGTAGCTGACATCACCTGGAAGGGACAACAGACATGATTTTCTTTGGAGCTTAGGTTCTCATAATGACCCACTTAGTCTGATTCTGGCCTGGTATGGATTAGGACCAAAAAGCTAGGGTAAAAATTTTACCAATGGCAACCTTCCCTTCCTCTCATTAATTTGATTTTTGATAACTCGGACAGTACAGAACTTTGCTTGGTCACAATCCAAAAAGAAAATGCTTTGTCTCCATTTAGATAATGATGATGAGATGATAGTAATGATGATTAGATAGGCAGCCTGGCCAGCCTACCATATAGCCAGGCAGCCTGAGTTCAAGTCTCATCTCTGGTAGATGCTAGCAATGCCACTTAGGGCAAGGCTATTAACCTCATCCAAACTCTCAGAGAAGTTGCTGATATAAATTGGTAGAATTTTTCAATGGGAGCTCCCCAGGCCATTGAAGTTTGGGGGGGGGGTCCAGAACAAAAGAGCAAAAACAAAGCCAATCAAGGGGCATTGCCTCCTTCTCTGAACTTTTTGAAGAAAATTTAAGATGTTAGTAAAAATCAAAAACTTTATACACTTTCTTAGGATGCCCATCTACTATGACGCAATGAAAGGAGGATGCTGTGGGGGCCTCTCAGGGCTTTGCTTTATGGATTCACCCAACCTGCCTCACCTAGCTGGTCTGGTAGCCCCATGGCAAAGGAAGTGGATGGTGCCAAGCCACTTTACCATGACACATTTCAAAGGCTGTGGACAAATGGTAATAGGCAACCTTGACATTGCCCGATGAGGTTCCCATTGCATTGGCCTGGGTCTCCTCGGTCATTTTTTTTATTAGTCTGACTAATGTGCTTCCATTGGGTTTTATGAGAAATCTGCAATTGATATCTCTGTACAAAATGTTCAGTAACATTATTACAGTTGCTTGCTTTCAAGGCGAATTTTCTGTAGTGGAAATTTTTCCATCAAATATCCATTTCTGTGATCCAAAGAGCCCCCTTGAAAAGTAGAGAGTTGGTATTAAAAACTGACTCACTCCGTTCTGAGTTGTCGACAAATGGCTGGCTAGTTGATAGGATGGTCACCCGATAATCAACATGTGTTTCAGGAAGCTGAGATGTGTGTGAGGCCAAGGGACGGCGTCCTCATCTTGCCTCTTGAATCTGACAGCAACGGGCAGAGTATTTCTTGAACCCTATAATTGTCCCCATTTAACATTTATTCTTTGGCATTGCCACCTTGGCTGGGGCTGACTCTGTTTAGAAGTCTTTAGTGGCTGCCTCTTGCCCAGAGGATGAGACCCTGATCTCCTGGGGGGTATTGAAAGCCCTCTGAAGTCTGGCCTCAACCCTCCTTTCCAGAAATATTTCATCACCTCACAGTCACACTGACTAGATTTTCCCCAGCTTTGAGCTGAAACTTAGGGTGGCTCACGCCTTTCTCTTTGCCGGATGGCACAGCTGACGTAGTGTTAATCCAGGACTGGTTTTATTTTAAAGTGGAATGATTTTCTATTTCCTATACTGTTCCCCCCCCCGCCCCAAGGCCACTCAGCTAGGTAATTATTAAGTGTCTGAGGCTGGATTTGAACTCAGGTGCTCCTGACTCCAGGGCCAGTGCTCTATCCACTGCACCTCCTAGCTGCCTCTATATTCTTTTTAAAAGCTTATTCTTAATTATAGTTTAATTTCTACTGTTAAGTTGGCCAGGGATTTGGACCCTCAAGTCTTACCTCTGAAACTGGCTTTGTGTTCCTAGCAAGTCATGTAGTCTCTTGGGGCAAGGTGAGCAGGTGCCAACCTGTACTGGTATAGGGGAACTCCCTTTGACCTTACCTGTGGGTTTCCTGTGCCCATGATATTGAAGGGCTGGGTCCTGCTTTTTGGAAAGCCCTCCAGATACAAAGAAAAAAACAAAACCTGTCCCTGTCCTCAAAGAGCTTACATTCTATTTTGGTCCATGTATTTCCAGCACCCAGGTTTGTGTTGGTTGCTTGGTTAATCGATGGAATATAGTATAGAGGGACATATAGCACTAATAAGATGGGGGCAGAGGTCAGAGAAGGGAATGCTTTGCAGGGAGACAAGGATTTTGAGAGAGAGCACACCTTAGGCACAGGAAAGTACTTAGGCAAATGTGTGAAGGTGGGAGATGGAGTTTGTATTTCATGAATGGCTAATAGCCCAGTTTGGTTGGAAGGTGAAGGGTGGCATAGTGCATGCAGGATATGGAACCAGGTTTTGGAGAGCTGTAGATTTTAGGCAAAGGAATTTTATGTTTTATTCAATGGCGGGGATTATTGTGTAAGGAAGTGGCATGGTTAGAGCTAAATTTTAGGAAAATATTTTGGTATCTGTGTGGAGGATGGATTGTAGAGCAGAGAGACTGGACGTCATTGCTCAAGTCCAGGTGTGTGGTGATTGAAGGAGGGCAGTGGTCACATGAGCAGGGAGAGATTTGGCTTTGATTGACCATAGGATGTGGGAATGGGAAGGACCAAGGATGAGTTTAGGGTTTGGAATCTGCCTGTGATGCCCTTGAAAATAGGGGAGGCTCCTTAAAATTCTTAGCCAACTGCCTTGTCCTTTTTGGTTGCTCATAATACTCTGTGTTTACTTACCTTTATGCTCTATCTCCAGAAGAAGGGAAACTTCTTTTTTTTTGCAAGGCAAATGGGGTTAAGTGGTTTGCCCAAGGCCACACAGCTAGGTAATTACTAAGTGTCTGAGATCTGAGATCAGATTGGAACCAAGGTCCTCCTGACTCCAGGGCTGGTGCTTTATCCACTGTGCCACCTAGCCGCCCCAGAAGGGAAACTTCTGAAGGGGATGGAGAGGCTCCTTTCCCCTCCCATTGCCTCTCTGATCCAGGGATGTGGGTCTCCTTGTGGTTTCTTGCAGAGCCTTCCCACAGAGTCCAGTCCATCCTCTGTGTATCTGTTTGTTTTACCTTTACTTGTTCTCTTCTCCAGTAGAAATAAGCTCCCTGAGGGTAGGCAGTTTTTCCATCCTTCTCTTTGAATATTCACTAGAGTGGGGCAGTGATAACTTTATAAATCTTTTCCTGTTGACTTCCTTGTCTGTACCTTCCATACAGCATTGGCATTTAATGATTTATTTGGTTTTTGGAATATCCTTTGGCTTCTATTTTTAAAATGTTAGCTTATTAGAATTTAACAAGATTTTTAAAAAATGAAAATGAAAAATATTAGCTTATTAACATTTTTTCAGGTTTTGTTGAGACATTTAAATTCCTCTATCCTGTGATTATAATAATAATCACTCACTTTATAGAGTGCTTTGAGGTTTATATTTGCTGGTTCTCACATGAACCTGTGAGGTGAGTGCTATCTTTAGTCCTATAGCATAGATGAGCAAACTGAGGCAGATGGGTTAAATAAATTGCTCAGAATCCTAGGTGAGTGTGTGATCAGGCCTTTCTCACTCTCTTCACTCTATCTGCTGTACATCTCACTGTCTACTGGAGTGACCACTGCACCCCGGGGTCGGTTGAGTTGATAACTTTTTTGTTGTTGTTATTTAGTTTTGCCTGATTCTTCATAACCCCATTTGGAGTTTTCTTGGCAAAGATTCTGGAGTGGTTTGGCATGCCCTTCTCTAGCTCATTTTTTCGATGAGGAAACCGAAGCAAACAAGATGCAAGGCCTTTGCCGCTGGCCAATTACTGTACCTTACATAGAACAGCATCTCTGCATCTAAAATCAGGAATAATATAATACCTGTTCTTAGGCTTGCAAAGTCTGTCTGTCTGTCTCTCTCTTTAGATATATATGTATGTGTGTGTATGTCTATATATTCACACACATGTGTATATATATATATATATGTATTTATATTTACACATATATGTCTATGAAGTAGACTTGGGGAATTCTATTATGCTCTCTAAAATGAACTTTGATGATGCAGTGTAATATTTATAGCTTTTTAAAGGGCTTTCTGAGTGAAGAGGAAATGACACTTGCCTCCCAAATACCTTGGACAGCTGCACCATTTTGGGAATTGAGTCCCCTTGTGTCCTTTTGTGATGTTACTTTAGAGTGTCCTCCCTTCCCAACCTGAGATGTCTTCATAGATTAAGACCTTCAGCCCTGAGCTTTGGCTCCAAGGTCAAATAAGCAGATTTTTTTTTTTTAAGGAGGATGATAGTTTAGGAAGAGTTGCTCAGAGTAACAGCTGGCTGGGAGCTTCTTCCTCCTGTGGAAATTTTAATCTCTCATTGAGTCTATTATCATCTGTTTTTTCACATTTTCTTGTTTCCTGTTTCCAGATTTCAGTAGACTCCCTCTACTTCTCTTTCTTCTCCCTTCCCCCTCATTTTTCCTCCATTCCAAGCATTGGACCACCCTTGTTTACAAAGGTGTAGCTACCCTGGACTAGTTTGTAATATTCTACCTGTGGCCCCCACCTTCACCTCTCTGAAATGAAGCTGGAACTATTTGTCAAAATATGTAAATCTGTGATCCATTGATCTCTTTTTTTTTTGTTTGTTTTAAATGTATGAGGCTGATCTGCAACTCTTTGGTTTTGAAGTAGGTAATCTAGCCCAATCTTGTGATTTGATGATTTTTTTTTTGTTATCTTATCTCCCTTATTATCCTCCTCTTATCTCCCCTCCCCTTCTGGGTGACCCATCTCCTGTAAGAAAGAATAAGAAAAGAAATGCAAAACAAACACATTCCCCCCCAAACTGAGGTAGCCAAATTCTACTCTTGTGTGAACTCTTCATCTCCTCTTTAGGGATCCCAGGGTCACCCTGGAGACTTTGGCCAGTGCATTCATTTTACAGCTGAGGAAACTGAGATCCAGGGACATTAGGCAACCTTGTCGCTAAAGATAGGAAGCATAAAAGGTGGGGTTGTAACTCAGTTTCCCTGATTTGTTCTTTTCTCTGTACCTCGATGGCTTCTGGTAACTCAAAAGCCTGGTGCAGTAGAATTGAGAGGTGACCCCAGCTGGCCATGGTGGTATGGGTGCTGCATTCATAGTCAGCAAGACCTGGGTGGCTGGGGATCCTTTCTAGGAGTGAAATTCCTTATTTGTGAAATGAGACTGTGAATATTTGTGCCACCTATACTTTGTAGGGTTATTAGGAGACTCACATGAGATAAAATTGAGAAAGTACATTCTTTGCAGAACTTTAACTGCTGAAGGACCTGGTATCATCCATCCTGGTCATGCCTCAGTTTACCACCTAGGCAACCAGCTTATCAAAGGAGAGGCTTTCCTAGTTCACAGTTTCTTTGAAAATCTATTTTCTCCATAACATTTCAGCCCTCACTGATAACTGAAATAATAAGTGCAGTTTTTCTTTAGTCCTGCTGGGGAAGGCTTAAGAGATTCACCAGGGCATTTTATTTTTAAAATTCAGAAACCTTTTATGGATGGATCAATGGACAAGGGTCTTGTCAAGGTCTCAGACACAGTCTGCGACTTTAGATGTGTAAGTTGGCCTTACTTTACAGAGCATTAGAGAAGAAATCTAATGAAAAATAGCGCATTAAGTGAATATTGATTCCTGTTTTCATTTAGACTTCAATTGCAATTTCAGAGAGGTCTTCCCAGAAAAATCTCCAAGTTCTGTGGCCACTTAGGTGAAAAATCACATCTATGAATTCTAATGGTTGGGTATCTTGATCGGCTTCCCCTGAGGGTCTTCCAGCAGAGGCTCAATGACCCCTGGTTGAGGACCTTATAGTGAGGATTCCTCTTGGGCACAAATTGGACCAGATCTGGAATTCTTTTTGTTTTTTGTTTTTAGGTTTTTGCAAGGCAAATGGGGTTAAGTGGCTTGCCCAAGGTCACACAGCTAGGTAATTATGAAGTGTCTGAGGCCAGATTTGAAACCCAGGTATTCCTGACTCCAGGGCCAGTGGTCTATCCATTGTACCACCTAGCCACCCCCAGATCAGGAATTCTTAACCTTTTTTGTATCATAGATCCTTTTAGAAATCTGATGATGTTGATGGACTTCCATTTTCAGAATGATTTTAAATGCAAGCCTCTTCCTCCCTGCAAATCATACAGTCTTAAAAATGAAACCAATTATCTTGGTATGTAATTGTCAATATATATTTATATATATATACATCTATATATATGCATGTATTTGTTTAAATATATAAATATAAATATGTATATAAAGTCCAAGTTTGAGGATCCCCCCCCCCCAGGTAAGAACCTTGGGTGGTCACAGGTATCTTCTCCAGTTGTAAGATTCTGAAGGTGGCTTTGATCTTGATCATTGGGGGGCAGTTCTTTGACTTCATTCTTGCCTGGCCCATCCCAAGAGGCGTTGGTTGACCAGACAGTCAGCTTTAAGGTTTGCAAATCTTTTGCTATGTCTTATTTCATTTAATTCTCATGATGGGCCTTTCGACAGAGGTACCATTATTATCCTCATGTTATGGGGACACACAGTAGTGGCTGAAGCTTAGATCTTCAGTGACTTGCCCAGGGGTCACACAACCAAGGTGGGCCATCTCCTGCAGAATAGTGTGGCTTATAGTAGTTGGTTAATAAATGCTCTTGATTGAGCACAGATTTAGAACTGGAAAGGGATCTTAGAGGTTATCTAGGTCAATACTCTCATTTTACAGGGAAAGGAACTGGTGTGGGTGGATATACTCCTATTGCTTATACTCGTGTGCTTCCCATTTACACAGTCACAATGACACCACTGACTCTAAAATATATTCGAAACAAAAAAGAAAAGCAAGAATAATAATATAACATTTACTCAATAGAAGGCAAAAGCAGAAATAACAAGAACCTAACAGGATACCCATAGGTTTCATTATACTCTGTCATTGGTATGCTTGGAAGTAAGATGACTGGCAAAGCCCAGGGTCTTCCTCAGGGTATGGGTGCTCAATTAATGCTTATTAATTGATTCTCCACCAAAGCAGGAATTCCCTCTGCTTCAACTGAATTATGAATAATGAGGAAAAATGGAAAACCCAGGAAGTACCTAGTTTTCCTTAAGGAGGAGAAAGGAGATGGTAGAAAAGAAATCTTGTGCAATTTAATTTTTCAACCTGTGGTTGGCAAGTTTGGGAGCTCCTGCTCCCAAGCATCATGAGTATCGTGCCTACACTGTGTAGGCTGGTATAGATCTAAAATGAGACATTTGGCAGGGCTTAAAATGGAAGTAATTCCCTTGCTCCAAATCATTTCTATTCCTTAGTTTTTAGTTGGCATTGAGAGGGTCCTATGTCTGTAATTGGACATATGACTTAAATGTCTTGGCTATAATGAGTGTCATTTTTAGCTCCATCTCCCATAGAAGGAGTGAGACTGAACCCCGGGAAAGTCTTGATTTCTATTTAGCTTGAGTTATTAAAAACAGGACATAAGAAGTTTTAAAAGCTGTCCAAAGTGGCTAGGTTTTGGGGTACTTGTCTTGTAGTACTTTTAGGTTTTTGTCTTGTACTTTGGGGTACTCATAATATTTTGGGGTTCTCATCTTGTGGTACTTTGTGATTCTTGTAAAAACAGCAGAGCAGTGAAAGACATTGGGTTATAACGGTATGTCCTTGGATGAGTTGCTTCAGAGCGCTTGGCTCAGTTTTCCCATCTACCTTCCAGGGTGGTTGTGAGGAGCAGATGGCAGAACACGTCTGTGAAAATGGAAATCCCTAGAAAGCTCTGTATCAATGGGAGATGGTATCACTACTGAGCTTTCCTCTAGGGAGGATGATGCGGATGGATGGGGGTGAGAAGGCTGGCCAGTGTTTAAATCCAGCCTCAGATGCTTGCAATCTTGGGGGGAGACATTAAAGCTTTCTGGGCTTTTCAGTGGCCTCATCTGCAAATTAGTGGAGTCAGTCTAGAATGCTTTTGAGAATCTTTCCAGCTCCAAATCTGATTCAAGGCCTGTTTCTAAAGGCAGTTCGACATAGTGGATATGATAATAAGATGATAATAATAATAATAGGTAGCATCTTGCAATGCTTTATGTAGATTATGATTTGCAGGCCCTCACAAATAACTTGGGGAGATAGGTGCTGCTTTACAGATGGGGAAACTGAGGCAGCTGAGATAGGATTTGAGCTTCAATCTTCCCTGCTCCAAACCTGTGACATCTAACTGGCTCCTGGTACTAGAATTGTATGCGTGTGTGGAACTGATATTGCCCTTGTTGGGGCTTATTCTGGAATTTTAAAAAATTTATGGAAAAAAATGAAAAAGGACACAAACAAAGGCTTCAAAAAAAAAAACTAAACAAACCTTCAGATGGGAGTTTGGGGAGGGGATTTAATGCATTAAAGAGGGGGAGGAGAGGGGCAGCTAGGTAGCACAGCACTGGCCCTGGAGTCAGGAGGACCTGGGTTCAAATCCAGTCTCAGACACTTAATTATGACCTAGCTGCGTGGCCTTGGGCAAGCCACTTAACCCCATTGCCTTGCAAAAAAAAACAACTTAAAAAAAGAGGGGGGGAGGAGAAACAGGATGCTGGGAAGACTTTTTAGGAAGGTATCATAGTTTAGGGAGGGGGTGATAAGGTTCTGACTGGAGGGCTGGCTGTGTGAGTGGAGGGGAGGGGCTCTGAGCTGACTAGTCAGAATCCTGACCTTGCCTTTAACTCCTGTGTGACCTTGGGCAGGTGATTTCACCTGGTTGGGCCCGAGTGTCCTCTGGGGTGGCCCACCCTCCATAAAGGCTCTTTCTTTCCTTCCTGTCCTCATCTCATTTTATGAAAGAGCCTATTGGCATTTGGACTGGTATAGCATTAAATCTACAAATTAATCCAGATATTATTGACATTTTTTACTCTAATTTTCAATTAAAGCCAGCCTTTCAATTGTTCAGGTCCATATTTCTGTCAAAATTGTTTTCTAGTTGTTTTTGTATTGATCTCTTGTGATTCTGGGTAGGCCGATGCCCAACCCATCTGATACTTTTTGTATTCTCATAAATGGTATTTTTTTTTAGGTTTTTTTGCAAGGCAAATGGGGTTAAGTGGCTTGCCCAAGGCTTATTAAGTGTCTGAGACTGGATTTGAACCCAGGTACTCCTGACTCCAGGGCTGGTGCTTTATCCACTGCGCCACTTAGCTGCCCCCTTAAATGGTATTTTTCTATTGGCTTCTCTTAGTCTGTTATTGACCTATTAATAAAAAAATGTAAGTTTATCCTGTATCCTGTCAAAAGATTAAGGTAATCCATCTGTCTCTAGAATTTTCTAAATATAATGTCACTTGCAAATAGATTTTTAACCTATTCTTTGCTAAAACCTATTTTTTTCCTTTCTCTTCTCTTAATTTCCCTCCCTCCCTTCTTCCCTATTTTCCTTTCTCCTTCCTTTCCCCCTTCCCCTTCCCTTTATTCCTCCCCCCCTTTATCTGATTCTTCTTCCACATTCAATAATCATTCCCTCAAGATAAACTCTTAATTAATCTCTCTTCTTCCTTCCCCTCTTCCCTACACTTTAGTCCCCTTGTTAAAAAATAGGAATTTTATTCTGGGATTGCTTCTCTCCTTTCTCAGAATTCTTTCTCTTGTTTTTGGTTTATTTTCCCCCAGATAGTTGTATCACTTAGTGAGTTATTAATAGACTCCTACATTTATGCAATATAAATCTAATTTTTATGAATAGAGAAGCAAGTAGCCAATTACAGTTGTAAAATAATCTGGTCTTTTGTTATACTTAATTTTTTTATAGTTTTTCTAGGCCTATTTCAAAGATTTAAAATGTCTTTATCTCCTTTTTTTCCTTTCTTCCCTTCTCCTCGCCTCCAAGTCATTTCCTTTACTCCTTGTGGATTTTGGAAAAGACTTACCCCATTCTTGTTTTTTCTGTTTCTTGAAGCCAAAAACAGTTCCACAGGTGGGCCTTTCCCTGAGAAATGGTGGAAGTAATTTTGTTTTTTTAATATAATCACTTTCTCTTTTAGAAAATAAGCTTTACTTACAGAAACTCATTCCAGTATGACTTGTGTTTCTCACTGTTGTCTAAGTTCCAGCCTTTTCTATCATTTTTTATTCTTGTGGAGAAATCTTGGAAAACCTGAGTTGATATTTCTTGATAAATAGTGATTTCTTTTTACTCTTTTAAAGTGTTTTCCCCCTTTGGTGATGTGTCTGGGTGATTGGAATTTTGTGAGGTTTTGGGGAACTTTGTAAATTTTTGGTAGTTCTGGTGCTTCTGGGAAAAGCTTGTTGCTTTCCTTGAAATATATCAGAGTGCTCCTTCCTTCTTCCTCCAAATTTTCCTTGTTCTTCTTTATAACTTCACAAATTTGGTTCCAGTTGGGTTATTTTAAGGGCTTGCTTTTCCATGCAATCTCTTATGCTGCCATCTTCCCTTGCTATGAGAAGTCAGAGGAAGTAGACATCCATTAAGGAGAATTAGCTATAACTTCATGGGGAAGAAGTAGGCAATTATTAAGCACCCAGGCTTTATGTTACTCTCTTATTTTATCCTTTTAGCAGCAGCTCTGGGAAGAAGGTGCTATTATGATTGCCAGTTTACAGATGAAGAAACTGAGGCAGAGGTTGAGTGACCAGCCGAGGGTCATGCAGTTGTTAATGTCTGATCTTAGATTTGAACCCAGGACTTCCTGTTTCTCAACTCCAATGCCGGGCAGCATTGCCTTCATATGTGATCTGCTATACTTTTTTTTTAGGTTTTTGGTTTTTTGGGGTTTTTTTGCAGGGCAAATGGGGTTAAGTGACTTGCCCATGACCACACAGCTAGGTAATGATTAAGTGTCTGAGGTCGGATTTGAACCCAGGTACTCCTGACTCAGGGCCGGTGCTCTATCCACTGCACCACCTAGCCACCCCTGATACCCTTTTAAAAAAAGTGAATCCACAAATCTGATAGATTACTGGGAGGTGGGATGGGAAGTGGGTTAGGAGGGGTAATCACTATCATTTTTCATTTTTGTGGACATAAATCTAGTATTTTAATGTCAGTTTTTTGAATATATATTTTAGTAATTAATGAAAAAATAGTGATATAACATAAAAATCCAATTTAATAGTGTCATATATAGTAAGAAGTAAGACATCAAGTATTAATGTATTTCTATCTCTAATCATGGGATCACAGGGATCATCTAAGTGACTCTCAAGCCTAATCAAGTACTCTTTCTTCAAGATTCCCATCAAGTGATGATCCAGATACTTCCCACTTCTAGAGGTATTGAATTATTAGGAGATTTTTTTTTTCTTTATCTTCCCATAGATTCTTTTTCTTTTTAAAACCATCTTTCCACATTAGTTATGGCATGAAAGGAGAATCAGAACAAAAGGGAATTATTTGGTTTTTTTTTTTGTTTGTTTGTTTGTTTTGTAATGCTATAATAAAATGGGTCCATAGGAGTTGTTGGAAAAAATGTTTGGTTAAAGAATATTCTTTCCTCAAAGACTTTTCCTGGGGGCTCAGATCAATCACTGAGAACATAGGGACCTATATTTAGGGCTGACTGGTTGTTAGATCCTGCAGGTTAGTCTTACAGGTAGTGAGTGTCACAGGTAGAATTGGAACTCCAGTCCTCCCACCCCCTCCTTCCATTGTCTTCATGTATGAGGTTTGGTAAACATCAAAGGGCCATAGAAACATCAGTTACTCTAACAACAATAATGAATAATCTATCCCGCTGCCCTTCTTGAGGATGCTGTTTCACCTTAAGGTCCCAATCTAGTGGGAATGTGAAAAGGAGGAATTTGGTTGGAGTGATTGCAGCTTTCATCCAATACTCTCATTTTACAGATGAGAAAACAGAGTTCCAGAGGAGGAAAGTGACTTGTCTGAGGTCCTACTAGCATCAGAGATGCACTTTGAACCCAACTGCAAATGTAGTCCACATGTAGCCACGTCTTTGTTGACCCTTCTGTTATATGCTGACCCCTCGCCTGACCACCTTCCTCGCAAGATCCGGTGCCCTATTCTTGTTTTTTAAAAAGTGTTTCACTCTAGATTTCTTTGTAATTCAAAGTATTTTATTTTGGGCATTGAAAAAAACATGATTCTGAGAAGGGGCTCCTCTGGGGTCTGTCACCAAGATGATTTAGAGTCTCAGCTTCTTGTCAAAATATCCTTGGCTTGTAACTCAGGGTCCCCTTTATCTGCTCAGCGACAGCTATTCAGATACATTTACTTGCTAATCTGATACTCCTTGGTTTACATTTTGTTTTGTTTCTAAAAGATTTTGACATTTTTCTATCCATCCTTGTTCTTTCCTGTATGTGACTCCTTGTACCCTCCCCTCCCCCTTCTATTGATCTCTCCCTTCCTAAGAAAGAAAAACAGTTAAGTAAAGCCAAGGGACAAAACTACCTCCCCTCCTCTCCCCTCCCAAGCAGGGTATTCCATATTCTTATTCATGTACATTTAATAGGCACCTTGAGGAGACAAGATGGCTTTAAAAGGGATGATGGAGATTTCAGGCACTGTGACTGGCCCTTGTCAGGTAGATCCTTGGTCAGGGTCCCCCAAACGGCCCTGGTAGACACTTTGATCCCATTGAGGGCCTCCTCAGTTTCTCCTCTTCCCCTTTACAGATGAAAAAGCTAAATTGCCCCTGTGAATGGCCTGCCTTAGGTCTCAACTCTGAAGTCTGACTTTTTAAGCGAAAGAGAGCTTTAATCTTGTATTCAGAAGGCCCAGTTTCTAGACCTTAATTGGGTGTGAGATTTTGGAGTCATGCAATGCCCCTGGGCAGCTTGCTCATCCAGCAATGAGGATGGCTCTTCCAAATCTGAGATGTTGGGATCATTGAATCCTGGCTTTTGTTTCCCCAGAGAAGGGACATGATATTCTTACTGGGATGTGAGAAACAGTCATTGTTCAGTTATCCTGGGTCCTGGAGGCCTCCCCTTCCTCCTTATACCCACAAATGGCCATTGAAGCTTGTTGCGCACTATCTTAAAGGGCTTGGGTCCGGTCATCAATAGTCATTTGAGCAGCTGGACAGCACCTTGTGGGGATTATGGTCAGACAGCCTAAGGCAGAATAAGACAGCAGGAAGCTATAGAGGGTGGCTTTTTCTTCCATTATTCCCTAGTTATGTTTGTTGGAGAAAAATCTTCCCTCCTTTCCTCCCCTTTTCTCCCCTCCCCCCTCCCTCCTTTCCTTCCTTCCCTCCCTCCCTCCCTCCCTTCTCCTTTTATCAAATGCCTGTAGTATAGGCTGCATGTCCCCCATATTAAGTCCTGACAGACATGATGGGCATTTCATCCATTTGTCTTGTTTTGGATGAATATAGCAAGTGAACGGCCAGACCTAGATTTGGCTGAATCACCCTTGGGAGATGATCTTAACACCTTTGTTGATCCCAAGCTGCTGTCTGGCTCACCATGCCATCTTTTTAACATCCTCATCCATCCCTGAAGTTTCCTCCCTTGTCCTCCTCCTTCCTAGTCCCAGACCTCAGTTTCCTCATCTGCAAAATAAGGAGGTTGAATGAGATGGCTTTTGAGAGCCCCTTTCAGCTCTGGATATTTGTTCCCATGATGAAGTCCCTTAATCTTCCCGGGTCTCAGTTTCCTCACTGGCCAAATAAGGAGGTTGCACAGGAGAGACTCTGAGGTCCTCGCCTGGTGATGCTCAGCATAGCTGTGAATCTTGGAAGCTCCCCAATCCCTGAAGAATCAAAACTGCAGATGACTCACAGGGCCACGGAGAGAGCATGGTGGGCGTGAGCTTATCGAGGCAGCAATGACTGCGAGCTAGAAGAGATGTCATCTGGGAGCTGTGTGATTGGGAAAGGAGGTGGGCAGGACCAGTCTGCCATGCAGGGGCCACTGGACTTGGGATTGGGCAGATGAGGGAGCTGGGCCCTTTCAGTGAATTGGGGCAAGTCACTGAAACGCTCTCTGCCTCAGTTTCCCCATCTGTGCCATGGGTATCCAAATAGCACCTAGAATTGATGTGAGGATTGAAATGAGATCTTATTTGTAAAACATAAAGTGTGACATGAGTGTTACTTATGAACATTATAGAATAAGATATATTTGTTGTAATTGATATATAGTATCTCATCTGAGCTTACAGTAGGTCTGCATAGCACTAGACGCATTCATAAACATCATTCAGGGCTGTGTGTCCATCTCTAGCCACATCCTCCGGCTCAGTCGAGACAGACAGACATCGGTCATTCAGGTCTCTAGAGCTAAACACATTCACTCATTCAGGTCTGTTTCTCTGTATCTACACATATCACTCATTCACTTAGCTCTCTAGAGTCATTCATTCAGGTCTGTGGAGATATAGCCATAGCATTCATTCAGTCTGTATAACTACACATAGCATTCATTCGGTCAGCTCTATATTTCTGCATACATCATTCATTCAGGTCTATTTCCTTCATCACTCATTCATTCATGTCTGTGCCTCATTCATTCGGGTCTATAATCTATATACATCATTCATTTAGTTCTTTATATTTACACATCACTCATTTAGGTCTATATCTATAATATATGCATCATTCAAGTCTTTATATCAGCATCATTCATTCATTTCAGTCTATATATACATTCATCATTCAGGTCTATATCTTGATTTACATCATTCATTCATTCATATCTATATATACATCATTCACTCAGTCTATATTTATATACATCATTCATTCAGGCCTCTATAGCCATATACATACATCATTCATTCAGGTCTATATCCCCCTATATAATTGTACATATCATTCATTCAGGCCTCTATATCTATACACATCATTCATTCAGTTCTCTATCTCAATCTATACACATCATTCATTCTGGTCTCTTTCTCTATCTTCATCATTCATTCAGGGCTATATCTACCTTTCTATGCATAGCTTTCATTCATTCATGAATCTGATTGCCTTGATTTAGGGAGGTATGTTCATGAGAGCTAGCATACCAGAGTGGACAGGACACAGACCTTGGAGATCAGGAAGACCTGGATTCAAGTCTGGCTTCTGATATATGCTGACTTGTGTCCCTGGATAAGTCGCTTCCCTCTCTGTGCCTCAGTTTCTTTATCTGTGATCTCTGAGATCCTTTTAGTCTCAGCCTATGATCCTACAAGTCTCCCTCCATCAATGAAGATTCCCCAACTCATAATCCAAGAGCATGGATTGGAAGGAGGAGTGAGTGGTCATGTCACTTGTCCAGGATCACACAGCCAGTCTATGGCGAAAGCTGGACTGGAAGCCAGGCCTACTGATTCTCAGGCCAGCTCCCTTTGTCTGTTGTGCTGGGCTATGTTTCAAATTTATCCCTATGTACAAATGAGTAAACTGAAACTTCGAGAGGAGGTTACTTTAAGGATTGCAAAATGTGTCATGTCATTGGGTCCTCACAACAACTCTGAGTTGGGTATGGGGTATTATTATATGATGTTTTACAGAAGAGGAAACTGAGGCTGAGCGTGCCAAAGATTTAAAGTGTCCTGGGCAGGATTTGGATTCAAGTCTTGCCTAGGGTCACATTGCCAGTTAATTTCAGAGACAAGATTTGAACCCACATCTTCTTCCTAATCATTACAGCCAGAGTGCTGCCTTAGTGTTCCTGAAATGCTAACAAAGATACTTTTGGGGCAGGTAGGTGTCGCTATGGACCAGTCCTGGAGTCTGGAGGACCTGAGTTTAAATCTAGTCTTAGACACTTGCTAACTCTATGTGATCTGAGCAAGTCATTTATCCCTGATTGCTTACCCTTATTTCCCCCTTCTTACCCCCCAATAAAAGGTCCCTCAAATCTAGATTAAATTTTCTAGAGCTGCTTTTTGTAAGAGTGTAGATGTAATTGCATTGAATATGACAAAAAGGCATCAATAGGGAATGTGAGGGGAAAACAAAAGAGGAAAAGATATGTGCCCCAGTGGAGGGAGTATCTATGCTGAAATGCTGTGGCCTCTCCAAATATCACAGTAGATAAGTGTTTTTATTTAAATCCACAATATGGCCTGTGACATCTGTTCATGTAAATCTGGGAATAATGTGACTGGATTTAGGACATGGAATCTGTATATTTAGGTTAGACACCCCCCCCCCCCCCAATCCCTTTTCATGGGCATTAGTTATATCCACTTTGTGAAGTGGGAGGACTCGAGTTGTTTTGTTAAGTTTACGAGTCTACAGTAGAAGATGGTTAATGAGTCATGACAACTTATAGACCCCTACCCAAGAAATTCTGTATAGGTTGAAGGTGGGTGGAGTTCTTCACCTGGAGTGAGGAAACCCCAGTTCAAACCCAGGCTCAAATAGTTACTAGCTATGTGTCTCTGGACAAGTCACAACCTCTGCCTGCCTCAGTTTCCTTGACTGTAAAATGGCGATAATTAGAGCATCTACCACTGGAAGGGAGGGGGAATTGTTGTGAGGGGCAAGTAAGATAACACATAGTAGACACTTGTTCTCTCCTTCCCTGTGTAGAAATATTGTGGTGTGGGTCACTTTGGAAAGTTATTCTCTCCTTTGGCCCTTAACTATCTCATTTTTGGTTTTCCTTTTATTCTCCAAGGTTCATAGGTTGGTGCTTGAAAGTATTAAGACACTAGGACAAAGAATGGGCTGTGCTCTTTGGGAGCCAGGGATTAGGAGGCCGGAGGTGGGAGCCAGTTTTAAAGAGTTTTCCTGTGATTTGTCATTTGAAATTCAAGTCTGTAAATTGAGCTTTCTTAGCTTGGGGCATGAGGATGACAGAGTGGGGAAGAATCTCTCTGAAATGTGTGAAAGCCTTTGGACAGCTCAGTATTTAAAGAAATTTGGTGATGTGGAAGGAGCAGAGGCAGATTGGGCATTGGTAGCCTTGGTTTGAAGTCTTCTCTGTAAGATCATGGTGCAGATTGGATGACCAAGGCCATATTGCCTTGAATAAGGTCATCTTATCCTCTCTGAGCCTTGGTCTTTTCTTCTGTAAAAATAGGGATATCAGTACTTTTTTTTCTTCACAAGGTTAATGAGTTAAAATGAAAGACTGTATGTAAAATGTCATTAATTGACATTGTCATAAATATTATTTGACATTATTGTCATTGGTTGGCATTAATGTCAATGATGTCATTAATTGACACTGATGTTCTTAATGTTTATAAATCATTGCTGTTTTCTGGTTTGGAGATTTCTAAGGGCTTTTAGAGAACCATGGATCCCCAATTCTCACAATTAAACATAATTCCATTTTCTTACAGTTGCAAGGATGGATGGTGGCCAATAAGAGGCCCTGGGCATCCGTTGCCACTATTTTTTATGGTCACTTCTGAGCAAATTGCCCCGCAGCTTCTTATGGGAAGGAAGAGGTCGGGGTCAGCATGGTCGACAGGCGGCCAAATGAGTCTCCTGGCTAGCTGGGATGTCTAGACATGATGCCTTCCTCGGAAGCCTTGGTCCCTTTCCAGATCATTGTTGCTGCCCCTGTTGGGATTTGCACAGTGTGGAGAGGCCTCTCTGGACAAGCCCAACTGGTCATGAAGGGAGCTGGGCAAAGGGCTGTTTTAATTTTCACTCCAGCCTTTTCTTTGCTCAGCTGGCCTTCCCCAGCTTCCATTATTTACCCAAGGTGATTTTCATATTCTTCGGACTTTTCTTCAGACCTCCAGCATTCATGAGGATTAGCAAAATGTGTTTGTTTTATTTCTTCTTTCTGTTTTTATCAGATTTAAATCCAGCCTGGTCTTCTGTGTCTAGGCATTTATTAAGGTATTGGATAGGATACAGTATTTATCTTATCTTTCCCTGCATCTGTGAGTTTTCTTCTGCAAACATGGGTCTCTGAAAAGTGCAGCCCTTATGAAAGGAGGTTTTTTAGGGAAGAACAAACACTGTGTTGTTTGGTTATTTTGAGAAGGGCCCATTTAGGGGCAGTCTGAAAAGTATGGCCTTGGGTCCATGAAGAGGCTGGTATTTGATTGGCTTGGGTCATCCCTGAGCTGATGCCTGCTGTGCCAACCTAGGAGGAAATAGATGGGCTTGGAGGAGAAATCTAACACCTGGAGCCCCCTAGGAAGATGAGACTCATCTGGCCCCTTTCCTGTCCCATCCTTGAAGTCCATTTGGCTTAGCATAAGACTTGCAGAGACTAGAGTTCCCTCCTTAACACAGCCAAGCCTCAGGATGATTTTTGTGGACAAGATGGTACTGTTAGTCCTGTGTTGGTGTTGACCTTGGACAGGTTCCTTAGGCCTTCTCTGACTTGAGTTAAAAGGACTTTGAGTTCCTCTGGTATAATGTTTTCTCTTTGTGGGAGCATTATAAAGTAGAGGAAACAGGTTTTTTTTTTTTGTGAGTCATTAAGGGTATTAGAGGTCATTGAATCCCTTCACTCCTTATCCCCATTTCACAGATGAGAAAACTGAGGCATTGAGGAGCTAAATGAATTAGGATGATGGATTTAGAAAGAGAAGGGACCTTAGGAACCCCTGAACCTCACATTCTCATTTTACACATGTAGGGTCTGAGCACACAGAAGTTCAAGGGACTTGCTGAGGGTCACACTAAGAGGGATTTGAACTTGCTTCCTTCTGACTCCAAGCCCTTCAGGGGTTCCAGCCTGCCATATTGTGCCAGGTCAGCATTTAAAAGTAGTGGCTCCTAAGAGTAAAGCAAGGATCCTCAAGACCCTCTCTCATTTTCTAATTAGATAAAATTTTTATTGTTATAATCTGAGTCTTATTCTTAAAGTTAATAATGGATGAAGCTTTGCAGGTACCAGTTAGTGGAGATAAATTTTAACACGTTCTCCTGATGTGTCTCGAAAGCCATTAGCTGATTAAAAAATAAGTGTTCTTATGCAAGCATTATGTCACTGAATCTTAGAGATGGAAGGCCTCAGAGGCATCCTATTCAATGCGTTCCTGGGCCAGAGGAAAGGGGATCATCCTGTTTACCTTGAGGTCTCTGGAAGGTGGCAGTCAGTGTTAACAAGCATTTGGTCATCCATTCCATGGGCATTTCTAGCCTGTATTTGCTCCCTCCCTCATAATAATTACACATGTGTGCATGGATATATGTGTGTGCACACATAGAAGTGATGGTGATGCTTGTCCTTCATTCTGGAAGAAGACTAGGAGGTGATGCCATCACACACACACACACACACACACACACACACACACACACACACGTGAATTGGATTTGAGTGTGTATGTGTGTGTGGGGGGGGTTGTGCTAAGTCACCAGCCTCACTTAATTCCAGGAGCTACCAGAAACCCGGTAGCATATTCACTAGAAGACTTAAGGAGAGTCATTTTGTCTGAACCCAGATTGGTCCTCTTAGTGGGAGAGGGATAATAATAAGAGTGAGGGAAACTGAGGGAGCCAGAGATGAGAAAAATGGAGATGGCATTCCAGTGGGGATGTTTCAAAAGCCAACATTGGAGGGGTGTTATGGAGGAAGGTACTAGATCTCATACCTCTAGACATGAAGGTGACGGAGCTGGGAAGCCATGGCCTCAAGGGAGTGAAGCCAAGAATAGGAAAGGAGAATTTTCCTTTTAAGTCCTATGTCTTCGAATGCCATGAAAGCTCCAAGCTAGCTCAGAACTGAGAACCTGACTCCATTTCTTGGGAGAGCACAGTCGATGGAGAGTTTGAAGTCCAGAAAGGGATGGTCCAAGTTTGGCCACTGATGTGTCCTGGTTGTGAGTGACCAAAGCCAATGCGACAGTCTCATTGGTGAAGAGAGTTTCCACACCCAAGAATGTGGTGGAGACAAAAAGCAACAACAAATTTGAACAAATACTATCTTTTTTAAAAAAAAAAATCCATCATAATTCTATGTCCTATAATAATTACCAAGACTTTATCTTTCTGTTTTGAATTTTTAGAAATCTCCATTGAATTACTTAAAAAATAATAATTTATTTTCTTTTTCCTCTCAAGAATTCATTTCCTTGTTACTTATCATGTCTGAAACTTAGCTGAGATTTGTTTCCTGCCCCCTCACTTCCCACCCCACCCTCTCCCTTAAGATTTTTTTTCATAATCCTTATTAACTATTGTTCCTTCTAAAGGCACATCATGGGCCTATAGATTGGAACTGCAAGAGAACCTTAGTGCTTTCTCAGTGAGTTGAAATCTCACATTTTACTGAAGAGGAAATTGTCTCAGAGGGCAAGGGAAGCATGCCAGGTCAGCCAGGGAGGGAAGAGCAGCCACTGGATTGGGATCCATGACCCTGACTCCAAATGGAACATTATTTTCCCTGAACCACTGTACTTATTTATTCCTGTATTTTTAGCAAGGATGGTTTTGTCAGCCAGTATACACTAAACCTCATTTACACAATTGGCATTTCTTACACGATTTATTTGTCATTTGGAAAATACCTTCTTGCTGCCTTGGATATAATTTTATATGGACTTATTAACTCTTTCCTCTGGGTTGTTATTGGGTCAGAACTCTTAAGGCTTCATTTTCTTTTCTTTTTCTTTTTTTTGCAAGGCAATGGGGTCAAGTGGCTTGCCCAAGACCACACAGTGAGGTAATTATTAAGTGTCTGAGACCAGATTTGAACTCAGATACTCCTGACTCCAGGGCCGGTGCTCTATTCCCTGGGCCACTAGCTGCCCCTATTACCTCTTTCCAATGTGTGAGACAGTGGTATATACTGAGGATGCAAATAAGAACTGAAATAGCCTCTTCCTTTCAGGAGTTTATATTTGCTGTAATGAAAAAAGAATGAAGTAACTATCTAATATTTTATTTTTATTATTATTGAAAATTTATCTTTCTTTTTATATTCTCCAAATTTCTCCCTGGATCCTTCTCTTTTCCCTCTTCCAGAGAATCATCTCATAGAATAAATAATTTTGTTTATAATTTTGTTTTAATGAATGAATGGTTTTAAGACTCAAAGTATAAGTATACAGACTAAATATGGAGAGGTTTATCCATTAGTTTAAGCTGGTCATTGGTATTGCATTCTTTGGCTTTGGCATCTCGTTGATGAAGCTTAGGATTCAAGTAGTGAATGAATTCATAACAAAGACTTGACTCAGAAATATGAGGGACATATAAGTTTTATTACACAATTGCAAGATTATTGCAGGTGGGTTAATCAGTTAACTGGGAGACATGCTACCTGGATAGGGAAATGGGGCATGGTGTAAGTGCTGGAAGGGATGGGTGTTGGCATAGATGCAGTTGAATGGATTATGTCAGTATGTTAAGGATAATGTGCTCATTTGGGGTAATAGGTTTTTATCTTGATTTTCTTTGTTGGCTTCTAGCCTCCAGACCTCCCTGTTCTTGTGGGGATCCTCCTAGGGGCAGGACCAGGTGTCTTACCTAGTTGGCAAGATGTGGGTACCCAAGAGAGTTTTTATTAACTCAAGATCTAGTACAGGGAGGGAGACTTTCCCAGGGATGGGGAAGACAGTCCTTTTTATAACATAATAGTTTTCAGGATATACAAGGTTATCATAGAAGGGCACAAATCCAAGCCAAGGAATATGGCAGGGACAGAAGGGGACTGAGGGTGCCACAAGTTACATAGTCTAAAATGATTGTCCAAAAACATGAATTGTAGTTACTCTTAAATAAGATAGATTTGTTCAGGACCAGCACCTTGATATAGTATGGAAGAAATGAAGTACTTCAGTATTTCTCAGGTAAATGAAATCAGAAGTTAGTGTTGCTCACAGATGCTCCTTGGAGAGGCGACTGTGGAATTGGGATGAAACCCCCTTCACCAACAAGAAGAAAGATTCGTTGATGCCATTCTTGGACATTGCACAGTGTCTAACAGAGCTAGATCTGGAGTCTGGAAGTCCTGGCCTCAGATTCTGACTAGTGGTGTGACCCTGAGCAAGTCCCTTAACCTCTCTCTGCCTCAGTTTTCTTATCCACAAAATGAACACGATAGCACCTTTTTCCTAAGGTGATAGTGAGGATAAAATAAGATATCAAAGTATATATGAAGATGATGATGATGATGATGATGATGATGATGATGATGATGATGGCAAGCACCATATAACATTCCTAACCATTGAAGTCGGCTGGTTGCTAATAGACAAGGAGTCGTATTAAAATCAGCTGTCTGAGGGCAGTTTGATCTTTGTCTGGTTTGAGCAAATGTCAAGACCAGCATCAGATCAGAAGAAATGACAAAACCAAGATGACATCATACATGATTGTGCTAACTTCATCCCAACTAATTAAAAAAAATTTTTTTTTATTTAAGGCAGTGGAGTTAAGTGACTTGCTCAATCAAGGCCACACAGCTAGGCAATTATTAATGAGGTTGGATTTGAACTTGGGTCCTCCTGACTCCAGGGCCAGTGCTCTGTCCATTGTGCCACCCAGTTGTCCCCATCCCAACTAATTGGGCCATTGATACAAGACAAACAAACCAAGAATGGGAAAAAAAAGGAAAATTTTGTATAAAATTTCCCTATTATAAAAGAAGTCAGCACAAAGAAGAGTCTAGAAGACTCCAGGAACTGCCTTGTCTAGGGGAAAAACCCCAAACAACCCCCAAACCCTGCTCTTTGGCTCAGGAGGCAATTTGAATATAGAATGCCCTGGAGACTATGTCAGGGCATACAGAAGGGAGAACCAGTAGCTCAGCCTGCCGTGATGCTGAGAGCCCCCATTGGAAGGGATGGCCAAGACAGGGATTTCTTTTCCTCTTCAGGGACAGTGAGTGACTTCAGTTTTCTGATCTGTAAAATCAGGCAGCTAGACTTGGTGGCTTTGGAATTTCCTTCTCAGTCCTGTGATCTCTCTCTCGCCTCAGTCTCCTCATCTGTAAAATGTGAATGTAATATGAGAGTACTCTGAGTCCTTTCCAGATCTGGGTAAACTGAAATGCCTCTGAAGCCATTTTCTTCTATGGAGAACATAAGTTGTTTGGGTCGCTTAAGAAAACAAATTAAATGGATTTCTTTATAAGTGAATTATTGGCTAATTGATTTATTAATGACATTCTAGTGTATCCTGGGGCTGTTTCCAAAAAGGGTGATGTTTTGCTTAGATTTAGCCTGTGGGTTCAATTTGCAGTTACTCTGAAATCCAAAGTTAGAGTTTATGTGTTCCATTTCCTTTTCGCTTTAGACCCTTCCTCATCTCTGTCCTGGCTAGTAGTCGCCTTCTCCACCCCCCCACTCAATTATCTACTATAATGCAGCTGGTAGGTACAGGGGCACCTGGGCTTTGAAGTTGGGAAGATCCAAGGTCATATCTGCCTAGATTAGATATGTGGCCCTGGGCAAGTCGCCTCACCCTGCTTGCCTCAGTTTCCCCATCTGTAGAGCAGAGGTCCTAATGATACCTCAGGTCTGTCATATGGAACCAGTTCTGTGTATATACTTGTATGTGAATGACCGTCTATGCGCCTACACACATATGTATGTGTGCATGGACATCTATCTACACATATGCATCTAGGAATCCAGACCCACACGTCCATAGGGATGTGTTTGTGCCTGTAGGTCCACACACAGGCGTGTATGCATGTGATACATTTATGTCACACACATACATTATATGTATCTGTATGGGCATATAGTTATATATCTGCCTCCACACTGACATGCATGTAGGGGCACATATCTCCACATCTGTATCTATGAGTACACCCACTCATCTGTACGCACAGACATATATGCCCGTGCACACGCACCAGTTAGTCTTTATGCACACCTGTGTGTGTCCTCACCGAAAGACTAGATCTGAGCTACAGTCGAAGGTGCCAATGTTTCTTGAGAACATCTGTCGTTCCATTGACGCCTCCCCCAGCGTTCCCCCAAAGCCTCCGACAGCAGATATTTGGCTCAGTTCTTTAAAAGTCACCTTGTGGGGTGAGCAGTTCCTAAAACTCCTCAATGAGTGGGTTTTTTGGTCCACCAGTATTTGGATGCCAAATGGACAGGATGTTGTTGTTGCTGTGTGTTGCCTGTTTAAAAAAAAATCAATGGTTCCTAATTAAGGCTGAGGACTTGCATTAAGTGTGGTCAGCGAGTTGAAAGGATTTTTCTTGTGGGCATTTCTATAAAAGAATGTTTTCTTGTACACATGAGATCACAGACCCGTTAAGATGTCGAAGTGCTATGACCTTGGAGCGCTGAGAAAGGTTAATGAGCCTGAGTATGTCCCATAAAAGGAAGCAAAGGGAACCTCAGTTTCCTCACCTGTAAAAATATGGGAAGATGACCTCTGAGGGACTTTCTAGTTCTTAATCATGCTGTTATCTGTGTAGATGGAATTTTAAAGAATGATGAGGTATGGAGGATTTGATCTAGTTTATTTGCAAAATTAGGGGTGCTGGAAAAATGGAGCCTTCCCATATGATGGCATCACCTCTTTTCTGCTTTTCTGGGGTCACCTTGTGGGCTACTAAGGACCCTTGGTCTAGCCACAAAGACTTTATCATGTATTGGATTGTTGTGAACAAAATGAAACAATGCCTGCCCTCAAGGAACTTCCATTCAATGGGAGTATGCGTTTTCTAGGGTCTTGGCAGCCTCTGGCCAAGTGTCCCCCCATGTCTGTTGAAAGACTGAAGGAGTTCTCATCTGTATTGGTAAAAGCAGTAAAATTTGCTTATCTCTCTGAGTTTGTGGGGTGATGCCCCACAAATTATGCTGTTTCCTTCTGAGTATTTTTGTTTGTTTGTTTTTAGTTTTTGCAAGGCAATGTAGTTAAAAGTGGCTTGCCCAAGGCCACACAGCTAGGTCATTATTAAGCGTCTGAGGCTGGATTTGAAATCAGGTCCTCCTGACCCCAGGACCGGTGCTTTATCCACTGCGCCACCTAGCTGCCCCTCCTACTGAGTATTTTTGACATGCTGCAGTAGTTTCTAAGTTTGTTTCTTTCTAGTTGGAAGATCCCCTAGGACGTTATTTGTAATAAATAAAAAGATAATCTTTGCTAAAATTGGAATGCTGATGATTTATGAGCAATTGATGTTATTTTTTTAAAAAATCAACTTTATTTTTGTAAGATGTCACAATTGTATCTATTGCCATGAATTCTCCCAAGTTTCCGGGGGTCCTGGTATGTGATAAATTAATAACAAATAAAAAAACTTGAAGTACCTTATATATAAACAGTATAACTCTTAAAGCATTTCTCAGCTAGTCCATTAATCTTTTTAAAATTAAGTTTTAGTTTTTTTCAATGAATAAAAATGGATTCTCTCTCTCCTCTCTCTCTCTCTCTGTCACCCTTCTCCCATTGAAAAACAAAATATTTGTAGCAGATCTTCATAGTCAAACAAAACATATTCCCTCTTAACTATATCCCTAAATTTATCTGTCCATTACTTCTTTGTTAGGAGGTGGGCAGGATGCTTCATCCTCGGATTTCTGCAATCATGGTGGATCTGCATTGATCCCATTTGATTTTGCAGTGTAAAGGTCTAGACTTTTCCTTAGGGTCTATCTAGACTGTTCCTTTTGGTGGTGTTCTCTCTCCATTTTCATTGTTGAAGTCATGGTCTGTGATCTAGTTCTTCTGGCTTTGCTGACCTTGCATTGCATCCATTTACATAAGTCTTCCCATACTTCTCAGAATCCGTAGTGGTTGTTTCCTACATCTCCACCACGTTCTGTAGGTGCTACAGTTTGTTCATTCATCCTCCAGGTGATGGACTGCTGATATTTCCAGTTCTCACTAGTACAACATGTGTGGCTATGAATATCTTGACCCATGACCATTTTCAGGGATATTTCTGGCAGTATAATCATCTTTGGACCAAATTGTATAGACATTTAGAATCAGCCACCAGGATCTAGAGTCAGAAGTCCCAACTGAGCCTGGCATCTCAGACCCTAGCTGCCTGACTCTAGGTGCGGCATGTAACATCTTTCTACCTCAGTTTCCTCATCTGTAAAATGGAGACAATATCATCTACTTTCCAGAGTTGTTGTGAGGACCCCCTTCCCCTTTTCTTTAACATTTTGGAAGATCTATTTGCAAACATTTAATACAGTCATTGAAAACCATTCATACCTGGCCATTACTGCATCACCATAGAGGATCTCAGTTGGTCAGTGCTTTGTTAGCTAAAGAGAAGATACCATTTCTGTTTCCCATAGTTGTCTTGGCCTGTCTGTGCAGCCCCAAGGGGCATGAGTTCCCCTGCCAAGCTGGTCTTGTTTCTGATCCTCCCCCAGATCATTCAACCTTTCTTCTCCCTAGTCAAACCTGGGACCGCCTTGCTTGGGACCTCTGCCACCCCCTATCTCTCTCTTCATTTAAAACCTTTCCTGATTCCCCAGCTCCTAGGACCCTCCCTCTTGAACTGCCTTGTATTGAATTGTTTTCTATTTTATTTCTATATTTAGCTTATATGGACCTTTAGATGCTCTCATTGCCCCTTCTATTAGAATATAAGGTCTGTGAGGGCAGGCACTGTGTCTCTTCTGTGCTTATGTCCCCAAGACCAAATGGATGCCTATCAAATATTTGCTAATGGTCCCCCCCTTTCCTTTCAGCTGCATTTTCTTTGGAGAAATCTCTTGTGGTTCAGGTGTTTAGCCTTATAATTAAGTTATGCCCCCCCCCCCCCCCAGATTCATGACATTAGCTAGGACTTATTCTCCCCTTTATTGTGGGTGGATGAATATTATTATTGGTGAAAAGACTGGGGCGATCCACTTCAATAGGAAATCATGACATTTTAAATGGTGTCTCATTCAGGGATTCTCTTAAGAAAGGTGGGGATAATTATGCTTTTTATTATATACCGGCATTTATTCTCAGATGATTGTTGGCGGAAATAATATTCTGGGAATAGCTTTATTGACTGGGAGAGTTTGGGAGATGTCACCTGCCTTATGGACTGCCCCGGTAATTGCACTGGTGGAGAGAGCTCCCAGTAAGGAAGCTGAACTTGGGAGGAGGGAGGCATCATGGTACAGGCAGAGCCTGCGTCATTTTGGGAAGGGTGATCCTCCCTCTTGGGGGCCATTCTTATGATGGTGACACTGGCACCACTGGCCCTCCATGCTTGGAGGTGTTTCTAGGAATGCCTTATCAGTGGCCCTCTAGGAACATGAGCTGAATTTCTAGTCTATTTTCAGATGAAAATAGACTTTTTTGAATCTATTAGACTCAATCATATATATATATATGACTATATATGACTATAAATATATTAGACTCAAAAATAGACATTTTTTGAGTACTCCAAGCTTAGTTTTATTGTATTTATAGAAGGTTTTCCAAAATTTCATTCCAGCTCTTTGAGGGGTTGGCAGATTGCCGAACTTGAGATCATGGACTCAGACTTTAAATCTTGGCTGCCTGGGGGACAAATCATTTAACCTTGCTGGACCTCAGTTTCCTCATCTGTTAATTGGAAGATTGAACTGGAAGGCCCAGTCTTTGCCTGGCTGTATTTGGAATTCTCAGGAATTTTAGAAATCTCCAAGTCAGAAGGAAGCTCCAGCCTACATGAGACAGTGAGGTACAGTGAATAAGAGCCCTGGGTTTGGAATCAGGAAGACTTGGGTTCAAATCCAGCCTCAGATCCTGGGCAAATCACTTAACCTCTGCCTCAGTTTCCTTATCTGTAAAATGGGAGTAATAATAATAATATTCCAGAGTTGTGAGGATCAAATGAGATACTATTTTTAAAGCTCTTAGTACACTGCCTTACATTACAGGGGCAATAGAAATGCTCATTTTGTTAATAATAGCAAAATTATTATTGCTGTTATTACTATTATTATTATTATTATTTGAGATCAGGAATGCCCTCTCCAGCTTCCTTGACTCGGGGACAGGTAGCCTGTACTAGAAAATTCCTTTTGAGGACAGTTCTTGTGTTGGCAAGATTTTCCTGGATTGGCAAGGCGGACTCAGGTCCCCATCTACCTTTTTATTTTCCACCCATTGCTTCCTGTTCTGCTCTTTTGAGGGCCAAGCAAAATGGAGCTAAGCCGCCTTTGGTCCTTCTAAGGTTCTAGCAAATGGTGATTAATGGACGTCCTCCCCTCTGCTTCCTCACCAGGAAGGCTTGGGAGCCAGGACTCTGAGATATGTCTTTATTGTCTGCAGGAGTTCTTGGTCTTTGGAGAAATTCATCTTCTTTTATAGAAATTCCTTGGTGGGAGAACACCCAAGGTTGTTTGGTGATGCTGGTGCAGTAGTGACTGTGCTCTTAATCGTGCCATGGGCCCCCCAAGATCAGGGGCTCCTCATCAGCCCAGCTGCCATCCACAGTCAAAGACTCCAGTAGCTCCTTCTAGGGCAGGATGAGTCAGTTTGATCAGCCCCATTCCAAGAAGGAATGCACCAGAGATGAACAGAAAAGACACTTTTTATTTCAAAAGGCTTTTCCAAAACAGAGACACATTTTCACATGTTAAAAATCAAAATAGAGGGAAGAACTAAGATTTGATGAAAGGAGAAGAGCAAAGAAGACACATGATGACTATAATAATATTAACCCTGAAAGACAACTGAATATTATTGATTACTGTGACTAATCTTAGTGGCATTATACACACTTCTGCCTTTCTGTGGGGAGGTGGGGGACCTGGATGCAGAACGTCGCATGCACCATCCGACTGAAGTGGGATTGGATCATTGGACCATTGATTTAGAGCTGGAAGGGTCCGTCTTGTTCAGTGCCTTCATTTTATAGATAAGGGTTGGGTTAAGCATGCAACCGTGCTTGATGTCCAACAAATGGATTGGCATGCCCGTCTTTCCATTTTCTGCCTCCCTGCCCAACACAGTCTGCATATTTCAGAGAACAGTGTGATATAATGGGTAAAAGGGAGGGTCAGGCCAGAAAGACCTGAATTCAAGTCGCATCTCCAACACATTCCTCAGGCCCCTGTGTATTCTTATTATCATCATTGAAGAGTGGATACACACTAGCTTCGGTAGAGAGAGTTTCCTCATTCAGGATTTCCGGACAGCAGTGAGCTCCCAATCCAGTCCCCTGTTCCTAACATAGTATTTTTGGCTTAAGCTTTTGTGCAGATGAGTTTGAGCCCCCCCTCCCCGCCCCACCTTGCAGGTCCAAGGAAGCAGATTAATTTTAGACGAGGCCCCAAGCCCCCTCTGTTACCTCTGATTGAAGGGGCTCAATGAGCCTCAGTGGCACAGCTCATTACCCCAGGACCCCTGTGTCCTCCCTTCCCTCATCCATAAGATGCCGTTCCTAGGATTCTTGGGAGATTACAGGGAGTTTGGCAGTTTGGTGGTAAAGTCAGGAGCAGTGGCCGTGGTCGTCAGCACTTCTATCCTGAGCGCCTGAGTGACCCCACTCATCATAGGACACACAAATTGGACCGCTTCTTGAGGCCCGGGGTTGGGCCATGTACACAGTAAGTGCTGCATAAATGCTGACTCAATGTGGTGTGGTGGACAGCCATTGTTTCCCCAAACTAATAGGATGACCGACCCTCCGGCATGGTGCAGGGGAAGGGATACTGAGAGGAGTCAGAGGATCTGGGTTCAAATCCTGTCTGTGACCCTTCATTTATCTAGGCCTCAGTTTCCTTCTCTGTAAAAGGGGCATAAGAACAGCCCCTACCTTACTTGAATTGTTGTAAGGATCAAATGGAATAAGTATGAGTGCTTTATAAAACTAAGAAAGCATCATGTGCTTGCTCTCTGTTCTAATAGCTCATCCAAGAGGCTCTCTTAGGGAGTGCTGACCCCGGTCTGTGTCTCAGTCTGGTAGGACCCATCCTGGAGGTTATCCCTTCCATGACTCCCCTGAGTGGTCGAGGAATGCTGAGGCCAGGCTGCTGAGGCTGGCCCATGATGGGTTGGATTTTGTCCCTCCAGAGATCTGGCATATCTTAGCCTTTTGGGGGGGACTGTGATCCCAACATCCCCTTGTCTTGCTTCCCTGTCCCCCTCCCCCAGGCCTCACCTCAAGGCAGGTAGAATGCATCATTACTGGGTGGTGGCCTCTGTGCTGATCTCACCCAAAGCTCCTGCATCTGCTCCAGACTAGCCTTGGGAGAGAATTCCACCTAGAGACCTTTAGAAGGAAGGTCTAGGCCAACCTATGCACAGAGGTTATCCTGAGCCTCCAGGTAAGGCTCCTCACATAAACCCCCCCAAAACCATCCAGAGGATTGGGAAGGAAGTCTTGTGAGTGATGTGGATGAAGTGACTTGTCCCTGAGTAAATGGATCATTTGCCCATTTTTTGTGGCCAACCCAGGGTCTCAGTCTGTGGTTCCCTCAGAGTATTGGTGTGAGAAAAGCAAAAACCATCAAAAATTGGCTCAGTGAAGGGAAAGCTCTGTGACCAACCCCAGCCTTGTGGAGTTTTTTAGAAGAAAAATGACTTGATATCTGCAAATATTAGGCTGAACTTTTAGGATTGGCAAGTGTTCACAGAAGGGTGGGAATTTGAACTCGCATCTGGGGATTCTGTGTTTGGGTTCTTCCCAAGGATGTTATTTTTCTTGGGTAAAGATGGTGGTTGTTAATTGAGTCAATCCAGGAGTGACTTGAATTCCCCACTCCACTTAGGTTTTTTGGACCAGCCCAGGGTGCTGCTTATGTTTACTTTTATCAGGGGGTTGACCAGACCCTCCCTCTCCTGGCTCAGTGATGCTTCATCAGCCCTTCCTATGGGCTGGGAAGGAAGGAGAAAACGTGGACACAACAAACTGAACCAGAACTAAGAGTGGAGAAATCCTTCGCAGGAAATTAGTAAATGTTTTTTAACGTCAGAATGTCTAGATTAGGATAATTCACATCAACAGTGTTTTGGAGCGTGGTTGTGTTTTGAAATCTCCCAGTTGTGCTGTTATTTTAAAGGTTGTCTGGTCTAACCCTCTTTATTTTCTAGTTGAGGAAACTGAGACCCAGAGAAGGGAATTTCTGGTAGTGTCTTGAACTCGGATCTTCTGACTAGAAATCTCCCAGCTACCATTTAATGAGCCTTCTTATGATGACTGCCATAGGATTTTGTAAGTCTGAATTTTACAATCCTCGCCCCCCCCCCCCACAGAAGGCTGTCTGATAGTCTTTACATTGTTTCTGTGCCATACATTGATGTAAATTGAATGTGTTATAAGAGTAAACATAACCTCCTCCCCAAGAAGATGAGAAACCTCAAGAATGGAGAGAAAAAAATGTACTTCCGTCTGTGTTCAGATTCCAATGGTTCTGTCTCTGGGGTGAGTTGCTTTCTTTACCTTAAGTCCACCAGAGAAGTTGCTTCACTATTTTTCCCTTAGTTGCTATTACTAACTGTACTTCCACTCTATTCCTCCCCACTCTCATTTATTCTATTCTCTCTCTCTCCTTTCATCTTGGCCCTGTCCAAAAGTGTGTTGCATCTGAGTACCCTCTCCCTCCATCTTCCTTCTCTTCTATTATGTATTCCCCCCTTCCCTCTCCCCATTCACTCTCATCCCATCCCTTTCTTCTCATTTTTCTCTAGGGTAAGAGAGATTTCCTCACCCTATTAAGTGTGTATGTTATTTCCTCCCTGAGCCATTTCTGATGAGAATGAAGGCTCACTCATTCCCCCTTGCCAACCCCCTTTCCACTCCATTGAAAAACCTTTTTCTTGACTCTTGTGTGAAATTTCTTAGCTTCTTCTTCATCTCCTTTTCCTTCCTCCCAGTACTTCCCTTTATCACCCATTGACTCCATCTTTTTACTATGTTATACCATTATCTTCCACTCCTTCCCATGCCCTGTCTATATATACATTACTTCTAAGAGCTCTTAGAAATGAGAAAATTCATATGAGTTATCAATATCTTCTTCCCATGCAGGAATACAAACAGTTCAGCACCATCAAGTTCCTCATAGTTAGTCTTTCTCGTCCACCCCATCTATGGTTCACCCGAGTCTTGTTCTTGGAGAGCAAACTTTCTGTTCAGCTCTGGTTGTTTCAGTAGGAAAGTTTGAAAGTCCCCTGTTTCATGGAAAGCCCATCATTTCCCCTGAAAGAGGATGTTCAGTTTTGCTGGGTCATTGATTCTCGGTTGCAAACCAAGATCTTTTGCCTTCTGGAATATCATATTTCAATCCCTACGAGCCCTTAATGTAGATGCTGCCAGATCCTGTGTAGTCTTGACTATGGAGCCTCGGTAGCTGAACTGTTTGTTTCTGGCAGCTTTTAGAATTTTCTCTTTGATTTGGGAGTTTGGGTATTTCTGCCATAGGATTTTGAATCCTGGACTCCTGGCCTTCCTTTACTGAATCAGATTGCAAACTCTCTGAGGGCAAGTCTTGTTCTGTCTCTGTCCATGCCCAGCACAGTGGGTAGGAAGTGCTTGCAGAATGGAACCATCCTGTCCCGGCCTTCAGCATCATTCACAGTCAGCTGAAGAATAATTTTTGAGTTAAAAGTATGTCATTCCAATCTCTTGAAAACTTTTAATCTTGCAAGGTCTTTGAATGTCCTGTTCTCTAGTCAAGTCTGATCAAAGGTGCTCCCCTGGTCTTGGCACAGCCTCTCTGACCTTGCTGTTCCCTGCTCATTATCACTGTCCAGTGACTTGACCTCAAGTGGCCTGGGAGACCTGACCCTCCCCCTGACTAGTACCTTAACCTGTCTTTGCCTCCAACTATTCCCCAACTATTCGCAAAAGATAGAAGAAGAGGCTAACTTGCATTGGTGAAAGGAGTTTCCACCATGGAGTCTCCCATGCAAACATCAGAAAGATGGAAAGATAGGGCTCATCGATCTGTCATCTCTCTTTATTAATATCGAGAGACAGACATAAAATGGCAGAATGCAGGGCTGCTCCCCCTGACTACTGCTGTCTTTGCCTCCTCCTACTATTTTCAGACTCTCAAAGGGTAGAGAAGAGGCTAACTTGCATTGATGAAAGGAGTTTCCAACCAGGGAGTCTCCCATGCAAACATCAGAAAGATGGACAGTTAGGAATAAATGGTCCATCATCCCTCTTTATTAATATAGAAGGGAGACATAAAATGGCAGAATGCTTGGCTGTCACTGTCATGGAGATTTGGTGAAGTAGATGGATCTTATTTCACAAAAGGAAATGGTGGATGGGGAACATTGCTTGTTGAGATCATGACGGGCAGTGAGATGGACCCTGAGAAAATGTACCTCAGACAGATAGCATAAATGAATGAAGAGTTGGTCTATATTCTTTTACCAAATAAAATTTTATTAATATTTTTGTTTTTACAAATATTAAGAAAACATTGACAAATTATATTCATCTTGGATTTAAATTTTTTCCATATCACCTTTTAGAAATGCTAAGAAAATATTTTAAAATTATGTATCTTTTGTACCTTTAACATGACATACCTTTTGAACATTTTTTGTTTTCACATCACCTTTTAGAAATGCTAAAAGATTTTAAAATTATGTACCTTTTGTACCTTTAACATGATGTGCCTTTTGAATATTTTTAATTTTGCATCTTTAAAAATGTTAAGAAAGCATTTAAAAATTATGTAGTCCAAATCTTTTGAAATAATCTGAAAGAAAAATCTCATGATTCTCTTTTTTTAAAAAACCATTCAGTTCTGAAACAATGCTTTGCAAACAATACTTTTCTTTATCATTCCTATCAAAGGTTTAGCCCGTTTTTGACTGGCCTCCAGATCAGCTCAGGGAAGAAATCCAGATTGTGGCTGAGTCAGGCTAGGGGCCCTTGATTGATCAATTAACTCAAGAACAGCAGCATCTTTCCCCTTAGGGTCAGACATTCTTAATTTTTTCCTGCCTTGGATCCCTTGGGCAAAGTCTATGAATCCCCTTTCAGAATCATAGTTTTTGATTAACTGAGGAAAATTAAAAATTCCAGTGAAAGGTTACTTTAAAGGGATATTTTTTCCCCCTTCTGTACATGAAGAGAATTCTGGTGACTTCAATTAATGGAAATATAATAATTCTTGAGTTCACCTTTAATCTAGTTAGATCCTGGGAGGGAGTGGTCAAAAAAGGAGATAGGGAATGATTTTAGAAAAATGACTCTTAAGGGTGTGCAGGAAGTTGTGACCATCCTGTTTGGGGAAGCCAAATTCTGGACTTTGCATTTTAGGCCAGATAAGGTCTTTGAATCTGGAAGAAGTCTGGAGTTCATTAAAATAATAATGGGACTATTATAATTATGCATAATATTGTAATTATATATTCTAATTTAAGCAGTTTTTTGCTTAGAGAGAGGAAAGTGTGAACTGGTTTGCCCTTGGAAATCTTTCTAAGCAGAAAAAAATCAGAATAATCTAAAATGAATAAGAGGATTTCAGACAAATTTATGCCTAAAAAACAAGGTGTAGAATTTTCTTCCACATTAATCACTATGCTAGATGATTGTTATCACCATCAGTATTAGTGATATTGTTATTTAATGACTCAGTTTTTTCCCAGAGACAAAGGTCTGTCTTTGCTTTTTTTAATTAAATTTTTTTTTCAATTAACCAAGATTTGCTTTCTCACTCCCTATAGGAAAAGAAAACCAAGAGAAAACCATATAATGAATAAACATAGTCAAGCAAAACAAATTCCCATTTCTAAAACATATAACCTTCATCTTTCCTTCTGTAGTCTGAATCATCTAACATGTCATCAGAGCTTTCTAGAATTATGGTTGATCATTTTTTTTTCAGAGTAACTAAGTTTTAAAATTTTTTTTAATAATATTATTATTGTATAAATTGTTCAGCTTCTGTTGACTTCCCAGCATTTACTGAATACTTCCCTTCCTTGTTTTTTTTTGTTTTTTTTTTTTAGGTTTTTGCAAGGCAAATGGGGTTAAGTGGCTTGCCCAAGGCCACACAGCTAGGTCATTATTAAGTGTCTGAGGTCTGATTTGAACCCAGGTATTCCTGACTCCAGGGCCAGTGCTCTATCCACTGGGCAACCTAGTAGCCCCTCCTATTTCTTTCATCTTATTCATATAACAAAACTTTATTTAGCCCTTCCCCAATTCACCCCTTCAGTTTCCAGTTCTTTGCTACACCAAGAAGAATTATTATAAATATTTTTGTATATATATATGGATCCATTTCTCCTTTCTTTGATGTCTTTGGGGTATAGACCCATTGGTGTTATTGCCGAATCACAGATTGTGTAGGCAAATACCTTTTAGACCATGGTTTCAAATGGATTTCCAGAATGACTGCATCAGTTCTTAAGCTCTCCCAACAGTAGGTTAATGTATGTTTTTTTTCCCACCATCTCTCCAACCTGTCATTTTCCTTAACAATTTTGCCAATGGAACCTCAAGAGTTTCCATTTCCATTTCTCCAATTATTAGGGATTTAGAGAATTTTTCATATTACTATCAATAACTTGGATCTCTTCCTCTAAAAATTTCCTATTTATATCCTTTGACCATTTTATCAGTTAGAGAAGTGATTTCTCCCATGCTCCTCTAATTTGTTTATGATGTCACCCTTTATGATTTAGGTCATTGCTTATCCCAATATATGGAGTAAGATGTTGATCTGTGCTCTGTATAGCTTTTCAGTTTTCAGTTTTTGTTGAGTTTATCCTCATTTACGTCTCTATATAGCATGATTTTTTTTTTAGGTTTTTTGCAAGGCAAAATGGGGTTAAGTGACTTGCCCAAGGCCACACAGCTAGGTAATTATTAAGTTTCTGAGACCGGATTTGAACCCAGGTACTCCTGACTCCAAGGCCTGTGCTTTATCCACTGCCCCACCTAGCCGCCCCTCTATATAGCATAATTAATCCTTTCCACTGATTGACCTATTTCTTAACTAAACTAAATTGTTTTGGGGTGTATTTTGAGATCTGGTGTTGTTTGACCCTCTCTCCCTTTTTTTCTTCATTACTTCCCTTGAAATTCTTGATTTTTAAAATTTTTTTTAAGATAAATTTGGTCTTTTTTTCTAGCTCTATAAAGTAGTTTGATATGGCACAGATAAATGAATCAACTTAGCCAATATTGTCATTTTTATTACATTCACTCAGCCTATCTACAAGCAATATTTCTCCATTTAGCTTTGTATTTATTTGTATAAAGAGTCACTTAGTGACTTGGCAGGTCCAAAGGTTTTTTTTTTTTAAGTATTCTGCAGTTATTTTAATAAATTTCTCTTCCTGATGGGTTTTGTTGATAATACACAGAAATGTTGATGATTTGTGTAGATTGATTTTATTTCCTATAATTATGCTGAAGTTGTTAATTTTTTTGGTTGACTCTTCAAGGTTCTTTTTGAAGTAAAACATTTCTGCAAGAAGTCAGTCTACCAAAAGATAATTTGAATTTATTTCCTCTTTGCCTATGCTTTTTTCTACCTTTATTTTCTAAACTCTATCCTCATTTAGCATTTCTAGAACTGTATGCAATAGTAATGGTTATAATGGAAAGGCTTTGCCCCTAATCTTATTGGAAAGGCCTTTAGTTTATCTCCATTGCAGATGATGAAGACCCTTGGTTTTACATACAGACTACTTATGTTAAGAAAAGATTTGTTTATTCCTATACTTCCAGTGTTTTGGTTTTTTAAAAAACAGGAATGGGTATTTTATCTTGTCATAAGCTTTCTTTGCATGATTCTTGTTTCTCTCCTTACTACTGTGGACAGGACTTCTGTCCATTTACTATAAAAAATGACTACTATTAGTGTTGTATGCTTGTGGTCCCCCACAAGCACAGTGTCCCAAGGATGAAAAATGAGCATTACTGAGGCTGTAATGGAGAGGCATGTAGTAATTGTGAACAGATTGCCAATGAGTAATTTTGGAGAGCCCAAGAATAATTAATCAATTGGAAATGAAGGTTGAAAAAATAAGATGGATTGATCAGGTGGAGAGAGTGGACAGTGGACAACCAGAGTGCTCTACTTTTACCCTTATAATGTGTGACATTTTAAAAGGTTGAGAGATATAGTTTCTGGGTAAATAATTATTTTATTGATAATGCTAGCATTTTATTAATAAGAGAGGTCACTGGTACTCTTGAATGCCAAAGACTCTCATGATGGTAGGCCCAAAACTTATATGCCTTTGAAAAAGTGGGTGTTCTTGAGGCTGGCAATCAGCATTATCAATTAATGAGAAAATGAATATTACATTATAATATATTATAATGAATGACTTTATTCTACTGAGGGTTTTTGGAAGCACTTGGATTATCCAAATCTTTGTCAAAGAGACTTAAATATTTCCATGTCACCATATCACTTTTTGACAAAAGAGAGAATTCACACTGTTTGGGGAAACACAATGAGCAGGGATCCACCCATTGCACTAAACTTAGAATTTCTTTTCCTGGTTAAGTTTTTGCTCAAGATTTCCCACACTGGTTGATTTCTGGTTGAGAAAGTAGGAAAGGAGAAAAACTTTTGTCCCAATTCAGCAATTAGTTAGTAATTCAAGAGAGAAATTATAACCATTTCTTTCAAATGTCAGGAGAAAGTGGAAGGTTTCCTTTCCCAAACCCTCCATGTTAAATGAATCTTCTTTGTTGAATTTAGGGGAGGAATTGGCCAAGTGTCCTAGGGGCTGGGTATGCCTCCATGAAGGGGACCTGCATCATTGAATGGAACGCCTGCATCCATGGAATCACTGCTGCTTTGGAATTTTTTGAGTAAGGAGGATTAGTTTGGAATGGCCATGGGATGATTCTAGGTGAAACCTGACAGTTTCTGTGGTGATTTTGCTGAAAAGGTGAGACATGTTAAGAGCTATTTGCATCATGGCTTTGAAGAAAATCATTGGCCAAAGAGAAGCCAGAGGAGAGGAGTAGTAGATAACCATAGCAGTTTTCTTCCAGAGGGCCTTGGCAGGCCCAAGATGCCTTTTACTAACCTCAAGGGTCATGGAGTTCATGGTGTCATTTTCCAGGGTCAGGCTTGTGGGATTCTTCATAAAGTGGCTTTTCAAAGGTAGTAAAACAAAAAATTCACTAAAACCCTCCAGGTTAGAGTCCTTTTACAGCCAAGGTCTCAGTGAATGAGTATCAATCACCATTATGTTTGCAATTGTAAAAAGGATGCAGTGTAATCTTTCTAGGGCCAGGCCACCCCTGGTTGGAAGAGGTGGGCATGTCATTAACTCTGTTCAGTGACTCCCTCTGTCTGTGGCCTTCTTCCTTTCCTTCCTCTACTGCCAAGATCCATTAATTGTCTATGTTCACTTTTTCTTTGGGGAGTTATATGATGCTTCCGTAGTTAGAGTGCTGGGTCTGGAGTCAGGAAGACTCATCTTTCCAAGTTCAGATCCAGCCTCAGATACTTTCTAGCTTTGAGACCCTGGGCAAGTCACTTCTCCCCGTTTGCCTCAGTTTCTATATCTGTAAAATGAGCTGGAGAAGGAAATGGCAGAACTATTCCTGTATCTCTGTCAAGAAAAACCCAAAGGCAACTCCTAGCATTGAATATCATTGAAACAATAGATCTCTTTCTTTGCTTCCTCCCCTTCCCAAACTTTTTGACCCCTTGCTGTTGGGATTCTGACTCTAGAACTAATGAGATTCTGACTAAAACTAGACTTATCCTTTTGCTTTTGTTGTTGCATTGTTTTCAGTTTTGTCCAAGACTCCATGACCCCATTTAGTGTTTCCTTGGCAGAAATATTGCAGTGGGTCTGCCGAATCCTCCAGCTCATTTTACAAATGAGGAAATGGAGACAAGTAGGGTGAAGTGACTTGCCCAGGGTCACACAGCTAGTAAGTGTCTGAAAGCTAACTTGGATTTAGCTTTTCACGCCTCCGGACTCAGTGCTCTCTGCACTATATCACCTAGCTGCCCCTTTATTATTCTAGATGTTGCGAATTTTCTATATGGATAGAAATAGAATAAATAAGATTGCTTGATGGTTAGAGAGATGGGAGAAGGACGATAGGTAGATACAGACGGGCTATTTTTCCTCCTCTTGAATTCTCTTTGGAATTTGGGGCCATGGACCACTTATATGTTGCTTATAGAGTAGGGTCCTGATGTGCAGTCAGGAAGACCTGAATTCAGATACTAGCAGTGTTGGGTAAGTCACTTAATTTTTTTTTGTACTGTTAAGTATGGATAATAATAGCATCTCATGAGATGATTATATGGATCTAATGGAATAATGCATGTAAAATGCTTTGTGATCTGTAAATCACTATATAGAAATTGTATAGACAATTATTATTCTCATTCTGTTGGATGGAGTATGGGTAAGCAGCCCTGGTAAGAACTGCTATCTTGCTATTATTCTTTTACCTTTAATATTCTGACCTCTGTCACACCACTGAGGAAATAGAATTGTCTTTTATAGTTGAATAAAAGTATTTGAGTCTCATTCCTGGTCCTGCCTCCAAGACAGCCAGGATCATGGAATAATATGAATCTCATTATATTCTCAAATGTCCTGTCCGATAAAATATTTCAAAAGTTTTGCATTCATGCACCTTGGAAATTAGATATATTTGGTATCTTTAAAAACACTGTTCTTAAGTGTTATTAATATCTGACTGTCTGTTGGCTGATTGGTCTGGGAAGATGGTCTAGTTCAGTGCATTGGTTGAAATTTGGGGATTTTGGCAGTCCAGGAAAGGCTTCTGGTGGAAAATTCTGGCCACTCGGTTAAATCCTATTGGCTATTTGGCAGCTGCTATGTTTTTGTAGCCCATTTCTATCATTTTCTTGCATACTCTTACTACCTTTTGGTACCTGGCTTCCTCCTTCACCTCTGCTTCTCATTGTGTTCCTCCTACTTCTCTGCCTGGTCCTTCTGTTTCTTTTGCCAGTTTTTCCTCTTTCCATGGGGGATCTGTCTATGGCCTTCTGGTCTCTTCTATTCTCCGTCCTTGCTAATCTCATTGACCCTTGTGACCTTTTGCCCAGCCTTCTGACTTGAATTCATCATTTCCCTCCATAGAATATAAGCTTCTTGAGGTCAGCAACAATTTCATTTTGTCTTTATATTTCTAGTGCTCCACCCTAGAAAATAATAAATATTTTTTCCCTAATTTTAAAAATTCAAATGCTTTTCAATTGATTTGATTGCTGGCCTTTGGCCACTTCCAATTTTTATAAATACAGCAAAGGACTCATCCCAGATTGTAAACTCTTGGGAAGCGTGTCTCTCTTCCTTTGTATTGTCTTGGTCCTTTAATAAAAAGGTTGTTGGGTTGTCTTTGCTTAATGAACCTCCTAGAAGTTTTCCTCTAGCACAGTCAGCACAAAGGGACAAGAATTAACACAGAACCATTAGGTCTCATCATGAATGTTTAAACAGTTAACATCCCTCGGCTTTTAAAAATGTCAGTAGTCATTTTGTGGGTAAACAGAAATTCTCTCCGGAGACCTAATGGCCAGCATTGATTGGAGCTTAGGTCCCAGTGTGGGGTCCTGAACAGAGGTAGTGGGGAAATGAGGTTGAAATTGCCCACTTGAGTAATCTCCAATTCCAGGAAAGGCAGAATAAACTAGTCTTATTTCCAGGGTCCGGAAAGTAGTGTAGCCCTTTTTACCCATGAGATGGGAGACCTTGAGATGGGGTTGATGTCAGTCTCTCTAAAATGATGGCATCTAATGGACCCTAGCTCTGATCCCCCCTCCCCCATTAGTCAATTAATAAAAATTGATTAAACATCTACTAGGCAGCTAGGTAGCCCCATAGGGCATAGATCTGGATTTCAAATCTGGCTTCAGATACTTCCCAGCTGTGTGACCCTGGACAAGTCACTTAACTCCAGTTGCCTTCCAAATCCCAGCCAAACAGAAATTAAAACAAAACAAAATTTAAATCTCAACATATTGGGGTATACATACTCACCACTCAGTTGCCTACCTTTTGAGTCTTTCAGCCCCATGAACCCACCAACCCCTCAGAATTTTGATTCTTCTAGTGCTACTCCCCCATGGGGACTGCTCTGATAAACCTCTCTTATCTGGTCCTTCCTGTCCCTACCACAAGCTGTGTAACCTCTATCTTTTTTATTTTGAGAAATAACTAGTGGTAAGCTTCTTCCTAAAACCCCTCTCCTCCATCTGGGTCTGTTTTATCAGGTTTATCTGGGATTCAGGGAGAGAAACAAGAGTCTCAAATCCCTTGAGAAGAGGCATTGAGATTCAGAGGGATGGAGCAGAGGAGACCTGGGTTCGAATCCTTCCTTTCTGGCACTGGGATTTTGGGCAAGTCCCTTCCCCAGTTGTTCCTCATCTGTAAAACTGGACCAGATGACCTTTTAGTTGTATTTCAGCTATGGATCTGAATTTGAATCCTGACTCTGACACTACTGTGTGACCTCAGGCTAGTAACTCATCTTCTCTGGAACTATTTCCCCATCCATAAATAGGGGACTCTGGGGTTCCTTCCATCCCTAGAGCAAGGGTCCTATCACTCTACAGCCCTCCTAATTCTCAGTAACAGCTTCTCTCTCTCTCTCTCTCTCTCTGCCCCCACATTTGCCATTGAAAATTTCTGCCCCTTCTGTCCCTGTTCTCCAGGTAGCGATATGTTCCTATTGACTTGTGGGCTCCCAAAGGTGGCCTTGTATTAAAGTGGCTGATAAGGGTTCTCCCAAGAGAAGTGTCCCCTCCTAGACTTGGAGTGTGGATGGGTTGAAGTCAGGGCAGTGATGGTGAAGGCTGGTGGATGGCCCTGGCTCTTTTTATCAAATGTCTTCATCTCTGAAATCTCCCTGGTGTCCTTGATGAAACCTCGAGTGAATCACTTAGCTGTCATTTAGGAGTCAGGAAGATCTGGATTCAAATTCAGCCTCAGATACTAACTAGTTTCATGGCCTTGGACAAGTCACTCTCTGAGAGACTGTAAGTCCTTGAAAGCTTACTTCATTTCTCTTTGTGCATCAGCTCAGAGACTGGTCTTCTGATTTCATTAGGATGGGGAAGCTCCTTCTACCATTGTGGGCAGTACCTCGTCTGCCCTCGTAGCCTGGAGAGCTTGTGACTTGTCAGGGTCCCAAGGCCAGCACATGGCAGAGGCTGGATCAGAACTTGGGTCTCCTTGACCCAGAGGCCTTCCCTTCATGGCCTGAGCCCCATTCCTTGCTTTGGAGAGTAGCTGTTATCCAATTAGCTTCCCCCAATGTTCTCTTTGTTGCCTCCTTGTGGCCCAGGAGGACCTTGAGGTCTTCTCAGTGGAATGAAATCCCTGGGAGGTGCTGACAGACTGGACTTGGGGGGCGGTCTTGATCACAGACAGGAAGGGAGGCTCCCCCCCACCCTTGAATGCAGGACGCCGAGATCCCAGCCACTACCCATCTCCAGGACTAGGGACCTGCTTGGGGAAGGGTTCCTTTGATTGGTCATTCCACTAAATAGTTAGTAAGCACCTACTATATACCAGATTCTGGAAACAAGGACCACAGAAGAGTCCTGCTGACAATTGAGTTCCCATTCCAGTGCAGGAGACGTGTCCACAAATAGGGAGATCACATAAATACACAGTGAATAACTATAAATATATAGAGGAGTCAAATCTAAGATCTGTAGAGAGTGAGGGCACTGGCTTGCAGTGGGAGGGGACGGATCCTGAAAAGCTTCATATGAAAGATGGGGCTCGAATTGAGACCTGAAGGAGGATGGGGAGTCTTTAGGCCAGGGAGATGGCGTTCTGTTGGGAATGCAGAGTGCCGCAGAGGAGGCTGCAAAGCTAACTGAGAAGAACCAGAGGCAACTGAAGCTCTATCATACAGCATGGGTTGGTCTCTGACTGACCATAGACTAGATGTGTTGGTTGATGAGCTAGTGGTTATTGGCATGGGGAGGAAGGTACATGGCCACTGCACTGACTGGAAGTTGGGCAGACTTCCCAAAGGGGCAAGGAGCTTCCTCAAGGAGGGGGTGGGTCTCCAGAGACTGAAGGCCACCTACTGTGGCCTTCCTTTTCCACTGGGCTCAGGGGTTTCTTCCAACTTGGAGTCTCACATGTTTCTTCTTTACCCATTCCAGGGCTAAGTTCCTTGGTCCCTTGGCAGAAATAAAAGCCCATGGCCTCCTTCCTAGATTGAGCTAGGCAAGACCTGCCCCACGTGGCACCTGAGTGACCACAGTGACCTTGGCTGACATGAGGTGGAAGAGCAGGATGTTTGGAGCTGGAGAAGCAGCCGTTGTATGAGCTAGAAACCATTTCACCGATTCAAAAATTGAAAATGCCCAGGCTGTTTCTAGGACTTTCTGTCTTGGGGACCTGGGGCAGATTACCTTCAGCACTGGAGCTGCTCAGATCTTGTCTTGGGATCCCCCCTCACCTCCTCAAGGTGTCCTGTTTGTGCAGGACACAGTGATGTGAGCTCTTGAGCTCAAGAGGTTTGCCACTCTTCACTTGGAGGGGCCTAGAAGGACATTGGCACCATTTGCAAGTTCACCTTTATCCCTTTTTTTGTGATAAACTTTTGAGGGGGTTTAGAGAAGGAGGAAGGGGAAGTAGAGTTAGAGGAGAGAGAAAGTGAGGGGGGGAGGGAAGAGGAAAAGAGAGAGAGACGGAGAGGGAGAGGGGGGACAGAGACTAGGGGAGAGAGTATAGGGGAAAGTATAGAGAAAGGGAGGGCAAGAGTGAGGAAGAGGGGAGATAGAGACAGAGACCGGGAGAGAAAAAGTGACAGGTTGGGGGAGGGAGAGAGGGAGAGGGAGGTGGAGATAGGAGCAGTGGATAGAGCACTGGTCTTGGAGTCAGCAGGATGGGAGTTCAAATCCAGCCTTAGACGTTTTCTACCTGCTGGTTGTGTGACCTTGGGCAAGTCATCTCACCCTGACTGCCTCGCATCCAGAGCCATCTCGAGTCATCCTGATTCATTTCTGGCCACTGGACCAGATGGTTCTGGAGGAGAAAGTGAGGTGGGTGACCTAGCACAGCGCTGCCCCCCCAATCAATTCATCTCCCTGAGGTCATGGTCTTCTTCAAGAATAAAGGACAAATATCAGGTGGAGATGAGAGAGGGAGAGAGAGGGAGAAGGGCAGAGACAGGAGGAAAGACTAGAGAAGTAGGGGAAGATGGAGAGAAAGGGAGGGAGAGAGTGAGGAGGGGGAGGAGAGATCTAGATGGGGAGAGTGAAGACACCCATTTCAGCTATGTTATCTCTTATGTTGATACAAAGCCTTTTCTGTTTCTGCCGTTGGTCAAGTGGCATCCTGCTGTCAGTTATTGAGGTTCATAGGGAAAGGGCAGTGAAATGATTGTGCGACGCCGCATTAGAGAGGCATAGGTTCAAATCCCGCCTTCCCCAGGATTAGCTCCTTCCCTGTGATCTCACCGTGGAAATGGATGCAGCTTTGACACTGGTACTGTCAGTTCCCTCCTTTGCGTTCCCCTGATTAGGCTGGGGGTGTGGGGGTGACACTGATTTCCTTTATAAGGACTCAGAACTTTGCAGCTAACCTTCCTTTTCGGGCTTCCTTCTGATCCCCCTTCTCCTTTGTGGCTGCCTTTGTCATCCTTGAGAACTGTGTTGTTTTTCTCCTTGCTTTTGATGATACTTATTCAAGAACCTTATAGGAGCTTAATAAATGTTTATTGCCTGTAAATGTACCACTTGCTCTTGGTGATTTGGGAGCAAGGCACTATAGTAAGCCTTGGGGTGCCGTCTGAATTGTTTTGTTTGAGAAAGAAAAAAGGAAAAATGTAATCAGTCCTGGGAATGTTGGATTTGAAGTCTGAAGACCTGAATTCAAATCCCAGCCCAGTCACTTTCTGCCCCTATGATTGAGGGCAAGTTTGCCTCCCCCTCCAGCCTCAGTTTCCTCCCCTGTAAAATGAAGGCTCTGCCGCCAATAACCCTCCAGTGCCCTTCCAGCTCCGAATCTCGGGGGCTGAGGTTATTTTGGTGCTTGATGCCAGATATAGTATGTAGGGGAAACAAGCATCCAGCATGAGGGAGGAGGAGACCAAATGTTCCAGTCTGTTTGGGAGTAAACAGCAGCTTTGCAGAAGAATTCAAGAGGGCCTTGAATACAAAATAGCAGCAGGCCGTTATTATGGGAACATTTTGACTAAACGGATAGTTGGGTCTTCACTGGAGACAGCCAGGTGCCTGAGAAAGGAGGGGAGGGGGTCATGGTGGGTGGAGAGCCTGGATAGGGCACCTCATGGTTTGGGGGCAGAAGGAAGGAGGGTCACCCCAGTGTCATCTTCTTGTTCTGACATTTGTATTGGACTTTCTCTTCCATCTCCCCCTTTTGATTGGGAACCATCTGGGGCCCGTCCCACACAATGGAATCACTTGGGTTTGGGGAGAGGGCCAGGTATTTTTATTTTATTTACGGCAAAACAGTTTTTAAAGTATTGCTGTAGTTAGCAGAAGCTAAGAGAGAGTACAGATAGTTGGGGGAGTTGGAAGTCATTGATCCATGAAGGGGATTAGCATTAGCAGTAGGGGAATATGCAGCATAATGAGAGGTATAGGAGCAGGAGAGATTATTGGGGGATCACGCTGCCCCACAGTGGGTTAGTTTCCCTGAGGAAGATGAGCCCAAGGGATAAGCAGTAAGGAAGGGTATAGGGACTGGAGAATTTACTTGGGAGAATGACACCCCCCCAAAGCGGGCTAGTTTCCCAAAGGAAGACAAGCTGAGGGCCAGGTATTTTAGCAGAGGATGTAACTCTTGCAAGTCCATCTGATTTCCCATAGCCGATATCAGAGGAAGACATTGATTATGGGTCAGACCATTTCTAGAATAGAAAATTCCAGTGTAGAAGCTTCTGGAGAAAGGAGTCAATCTGTTTGGAGAGAAAATCAAAGATGCTTTCAAATTAGGCTACACCAAATAGTATGCAACTCACATACACTCCTGGCCCCATGTTTTTATTTAGGGGGAAAAATTGTTTCATTTTTGTGTGGATACAGAACTCTTCACAAAATTGCTTAACCTAAACCTATTTATACCTGTAATTAAAACAAGGACTTCACCTTTAGTCCTGGTGATTTTAAAAAACACACTTTCATTGATCACTTTGTTTTTACTTTCCCCACCCCCTTCACCCCTGGAAGCCTCCTAACTAAGGTATGCCACACTCTAGCCCCATAGTCTCTCGCCTCTCTATCAAAAGCTGCCTGCTTCATTATCTCTCCTCCCAGTCTGTTACTGTCTTTTCAGTTTTTCGGTGTTAAGCTTCCTATAGGAAATGTTTTCATATAAATTAAGCATGAACTGTTGTTAAGTGACCAGAGTTTGGATGCCTCCATGTTAGATCTGCCTGCACATCCTGGGGGTGGTGGGTATGTGATTCTTTCGGTAATCCCACTTTCTTTCACTCCATTAGTTTGTAGATGCTTTCCCATGTTTTCCTGAAGTCTTGAGATTTGATGAAATGGGCTGCCATGCTGTGCAATGTTGAGGCGATTGGAAAGCTTGGCTTTTGGAGTGGGGAGGGAAAAGCTAAGACCATTGTCATTACAAAGGTCATCTGGCTCACTGCCCAAGGTTACTGTGCGCATTTAATCTCCCTATTAATTGCAACCTTGGCTGTTGGATAATGTTTGGCATTGACAAAGAAGGGTAGGGCCTAGACTTGGGATTTCATGAGAACATTCCTTCTCACACAGGTCTGTGTCTTTGCCACTCAGTCTTAGAGGATCTTGAGAAGTGTTTCCTGGGTCCCACAGTCTGGGTGTGTCTTTGGGATAGGATTTTGAACCCTGGTTCTTTGGGATGGGCCATTGAACTCAGTCTTCCTGCCTCCATGATAAGTTGATTCTCCACGTAATGATACCTCCCACCTGGAGTCGTGGATTATGCCAGAAAAGATGCTGCTTCAGTGGGCAGTTTCTTCCAGCCTTAGGTGTTCTCTTCAGCCATTGGTGGGAAAACTTTCTCTTATAGAAGGGTACACTTGTATTTCTGATAGTTGTATTCCAGAAAGGACCATTCTTTCAGATCCACAGAGGAGGCAGTAGAGAACATGGTACCTTGTCATACTGAGCCAAATTCGAAGTGTCTTCTGATGAATATTTTGGTGTCAAATATTGGTCTTTCTGTTGAATGGGGCCCTGGAAACCTGATAGCAACAAACTTGAATGATATAAATATTAAGGACTAATTAATTAAAGAGAAGGGAGAGGCAGAGAAGTGCCCTGGAAGGACCCTGTATTTGGAATCCAAGGGTCTGACTCTGAGCATTATGGCTGGTGTGACTGGGGGTGATGGTGGTGGCCCTTTCCCATGATTGGGCATCTCCCCCATTCTTGCTCTTAACAGGATAGAGGCAGACTAGGTGACTTGAGGTCTCTTCTAGCTTGGAATTTCTAGCTTAAAAAGTTCAGGTTTCAAGATTTAACTTCATTAATACAATAATTGTCTTAAATGTTTGTCCTTGGTACAGTTCTTTGATTTCACTGGTGCAGAGAGACCTGCAGAAACTCCCTTTCACCAAGGCAAACAGGCAAACGCTAGCTCGTTACTATTGGCACATCCTTGGAACTCAGTCTTCCTAGTCCAAGGTTAGATCTCTCTCTCTTCTGCTGCAGTCTTTGAATATTCTAACTTTAGGGTTTGTTAATTTAAACCAATGTTGTCAAATTCAAATGGAAGTTGAGCAGTAGAGTATCCATGAAGACCCCTGTTAGTCTCATACTGACTTAAACAACTCCATATTATATATATATATATATATATATATATATATATATATATACATATATTATCTCACCTTTGTACTTACATTTTATTTATTTTGTTACATCTTTCCCAGTTACATTTAAATCTGGTTTGGGAATATGCTTGGTGACTCTGATCTAAGCAGTGACTTTTTTACAGTGAGGACCTACACCTACACTTTCTTCCTTCCCTTGTCTCCTCCCTCTCCTCCCTCTCCCCATCCTTCCCTCCCTTTCTTCCTTCCTCCCCCCTCCCTCCCTTCCTCAATGTCCCTTTAAAAATTTTTACACTTTTTTATATTAAGGTTTATGTTTTATACTTTTTATATTTTAAGGTTTGAACTGTCTTCTTCCTTCCTAGATACAGACACGCACACATATGTAAAAGCATAGTATGCACACTTCTATTTATCAATTCTTTCTCTGAAGGTGGAAAACTTCCTTCAAAGGTTCTTTGTAGTTGATTTGAATATTTATAATGCTCAGAATAGCTGAGTTGCTCACAGTTGTTCTTTGAACAATATTGTTCTTAACATACATAACATTATCCTATTTCTGCTCATTTTTTTTGTCATCATTTCATGGAACTCTTTCCATGTTTTTCTAAAAATCGACCTGCTCATCTTACAGCACAGTGATATGTCAGGCTCATGAATTTCAAATACAGTCTCTTTGTCTGTTTGGGGGTCCTTATAGTGATAGAAATAGAATCAAGAGGTATTTGCAGCCTCGGAGGAAGGAAGACCTGACCTCATGTCTGCATGCTGGCTGTGTGACCCTGGCCGAGTCATTTCCCCATGTCCCTATTGATAGGTTTCCAGGCAGGTCTAGATGTGCATTGGTAGAGGGCGTCTTCTGGCCTGGAGATCTTTTACATGGGCCAAGAGCAACACAATAATCTATAACTTAGTTTATTGCTCAGGGCTCTTTAGTCTGATCCATCTCTGAAGGCTCCTAGTTTCCAAGAGTATGTGATCCTTGGACTGATATCATGTTTGTTCAAACAAATACTCTGAAGGAATTAAGCCTGTTTACTTACGAAATCTGAGGGATGGCGTTTCCCTGCAGCAAGGAGAGTACCTGCCCCTCCTAGGCACCCGACAAGGCCTTGTTGACCCCAACTGGACTCCTGGACACTGGGTCCCTCCCAGCTGGCTGTCCTCCGGGCTTAGCTAGGCCCAGATCCCACCCTCCTCAGGAGTTGCCCCTGCCCCCCCCCCCCCCAATTCGGATGCCTTCCTTTGAGAGAACGTCTATTTGACTTGCATGGACTTGTTCCCCGGTAGACCATGAGCTTCCCCGAGGCGTGCACTGCCATTTTGTCTCTCTTTGTGTCTCCAGCTGCTAGGACACAACCTATGAGTTGGCCTTAGACACCCTCCCTCTGCTTTGAGTTCACCAGGTGAAGAAGGATGCCCCGGGAGCCTCAGAAGATCCTGGTGGCCCTTGAGCTGCAGGAGCCTTGGGCCTGCTCCCTAACCCAGCAGCCATTACACCCAAGGGATGTTGACTCTAGCCTCAGGACTCTTCCTCCTGTTGCCTCAAAGCCCCCTTCCAATGAACAAGAGAATTCCCTTTTGTTTTACTCTGTAGTGACTGATAGTGGCAGCCTTAGAACGGCGGGACCCCAATGGGAATTGGGCACTGACTGGGGCTGGTTGCAGACCCGGCCATTCCTATGACCCTTCATCCGAGGTGGCGATCTCCCCTATTGCCAGCAGTGAGCTTGCTCCTTCCACTAGTGACATGTGATCACAGGTGGGGGCTCTTTGCTGCTGGCCTGGGGGACCAGTGGTCTGGTAGCTCTGCCTTTGGGGTGTTCCTGAGGTTTTCTTGGCAAAGATACTCAAGTGGTTTGCCAATTTCTGTTCAAGCTCATTTTACAGATGAGGAAATTGAGGCAAACAGGGTTGAGTGACTTGCCCAGGGTCATGAAGCTGGGGCGTATCTGAGGCTGGATTTGAACTCAGGTCTTCCTGACACTAGGCCCAGCACTCTATTCACTTAGCCACCTGACTGCTTCCAAAGCAAAGGTCAAATCACTTGCCCAGGGTCACACAGCTGGTATCTGAGGCCAAACTTGAACTTGGGTCTTCCTGACTTCAGGCTTAGCGTCTCTCCAGTGAGCCACCTAGCTGCCTCTGCCCTCTAATGTATTGTTATTGCTAAGTCATCTCTGTCCTGTCTGACTCAGTGACCCCATTGGGGTTTTCTTGGCCGAGATACTGGAGGGATTGGTCCTCTCCTTCTCCAGATCATTTTACAGGTGAGGAAACTGAGACAGGCAGGTTCACCTGGTCAGGAAGTGTTCGAGGGCAGCCTTGAACTCACGATAGTGGACTTCAGACTGTGCGCTCTGCTGCCACCAGGTGGCCTGCTGATGGCTCTCCACTGCCCAGGATTTGCCTTCTGCTGAGGCTTCCACCAGGTTGACTCTAGGACTTGTTCCCCACCAGGGGTGGAATTGCTTATTTAGAGAAGTGATGTTTTTAGGGGCTTTTTAATGGTTTCTCATAACAATAATAATAATATCGAGTCTTTTCTGTACTTGGAGCAGATTCGTTCCCTGTCCTGCTCCCGGACCTCCAGACATTGCCCTCTGACTGGCTTGTGGACCCTAAGAACCACCCCTTCTGCCATTGATCCTGCACTGGAACACCTCGGATCTTCTCAGCCCTATTGCTGGCCCCTCCCCCCAGCCCCCCAAATTGGTGTTGTCTCCTCTGATTACATTGTGAGCCCTTGGAGAGCAAGGACTGTCTTCTTTTGCTTTTCTAGTCCTAGCCCCAGAATTTGGCAAAGGGAAAGAGCTTAATGAGCCTTGCCTGCCTGCCTTTCTTCTCCCCCCTTCCCTATTTCTCTCCTTGCCTCTTTCCTTCCCTCCTTTTCTTCCCTCTCTCCTTCCCTCCTCCTCTCCCTCCCTCTTTCCTTCTCTCCCTCCCTCTCTCCTCCCTCCCTTTCCCTCCTTCCCTCTTTCTCCTTTCCTTCCTCTTCTCCTCCCTCCCTCCTTCCTCTTTCCTTCCTTCCCTTCCTCAAAGTTTGAAAAGTATTTAATATATATATATATATATATATATATATATATATATATATATATATATATATATAAAATCTATTGATCCTTACAACTACCTTGGGAGACAGCTGCTATTTTCACCCTCATTAGACAGATGCAGAAACTGAGGCTGTGAGAGCTTGGGCCATCCAGGTCACCCAGCGGTAAATATGTGAGGTAGAAACCAATTGAGTTCTTTTCTCATTTATTTTTTTTTTGGCAAGGTAATGGGATTAAGTGACTTGCCCAAGGTCGTACAGCTAGGCAATTATTAAGCACCTAGCCGCCCTGAGATCTTCTTTTCTCTCTACTCTTTCTCTCTCTCTTCCCTGAGCTGCCTGGCTGCCTCCCTTGGTGGGCCTGGGGCTCAGAGGAGACATTTTGGGTTGAATGGCTAGATCTGGAGGTCATCTGCATAAAGATGGTCATGGTTGATGAGGATCCACCCTTGGTCCTCAGAGAGTCTGGAAACTTAGCTGGGAGTGGAAGAGAAGTGGGTGTGTTTGGTGGGTCCACATTGCACCCCCTCAGACCCCTGGCAAAGCTCAGACTTCAGCCTGTGTCTTACCCACTGAGCTCCCTGTCCTCCACAGCTGATGGGAGGGAATTTTGTAGGGACTCTGGGTCCCTTGAAACAACTGGATGGATATATTGTGGGAGAGATGATCGGAAAATGGGGAAAACTTTTCTCATTACCCTCCTGACTCCTTAGATCATCGAGGATAGACTGAAACATCCAGGAGGGACCCAAGAACTCAACTAATCTCACATGCTGAGGCCAGAGAAGCCCACCAGAGGCAGATTCTCCCTCCAATCAGAGGAGGATCCTGGGAACCAATAAGTCCAGACTATCCAGGGAGGGTCAATGTAACCTCCCAAGGGCTGACTAAATTTTTGTTGATAAAAATTTAGTGGTAGGGCTGGAGCTGGTGTCTCTAGACAGAAACTTTCCCTTCTCCCCCTAGCAAGCACCAGGCTGATGGAGAGTGGCAAAATGAAACAGCAACAGGAAATAGATTCTCTGTCAAATGATATTTCTGTGGCATATCAGAATGGACCGAGAAGAGGCATTTCTTCTGAGATAGCTCCACTTGGATTGCAGGAAATTAAGTTAGACAGTCAGTGAGAAGAACCCCGTGCTCCTAATTTACTGGCCTGCCATCACTTAACAGCTTCCGGGCACATTTGGAAATGTAATTGTGTGTCTTTAGGCCCTTTCATTATACCCAAATAGAGCCATGCATTGTGGAGTCTAGAAGGTCACCTCGAAGTTCATCCAGTCCAACCTTTCCATTTATAGATGAAGAAACTGAGACTAAGAGAGTTAAAAACCTACCTTTTTCTTGTGCCTGAGTAAGGGGGGGGAACCCAACATTTAAGTAAAACCAGCCAACAATGTGGCCACACCTGGTAGCTAGCTCTGTCCTAGGAAGAAGGGGAACAGGACAGCTAGGTGGTGCAGTGCATAGCTCTGGCCTTGGAGTTCGAATCTAGTCTCAGACAATTGCTACTTTCTAGCTGTGTGACCTTGGGCAAGTTACTTCACCCTGACTGTTTTGCATCCAGGGCCATCTCCAGTCGTCCTGATTCATTTCTGTCCAGGTGAAGGAGAAACTGAGACTGGGGAAGTGACACAGCCCCTCCTCATTCAAATCCAATTCAGGGGCTTGTCGATCACCTCCCTGACTTCACGGTCTACTTGGAGAAAGGACAGACGACAACAGGAAGAAGGGTGGGGTGGGTGCTCTCGGATTCTCCAGGGCCAAGATTGGCTTTTTGGATTCTCCCAAGGACAGTGATCCCTCACAGCTGTTTGTCTTTATATTTAGAATATTTTCCTGTTTGCTTTCTTCCCTCTGCTTTAGTTCATCAGTTTCCCCATATTTCTCTGAATTCCATAAATTCATACTTAAATGCTCCCTTGGGGGCAGCTAGGTGGTACAGTGAATAGATCACCAGCCCTGGAGTCAGGAGGACCTGAGTTCAAATCCAGCCTCAAACACTTAATAAATGTCTAGCTGTGTGGCCTTGGGCAAGTCACTAAACCATTGCCTTACATAAATAAGATCCATAATTAAAAGCCCCTTTAGGGCAGATTGGGTGGATTATAATTTCTTCCATTTTCCATATTATATCACCCAGTTCCTGAAATCAAACCAAATCAAATGACTGTGCCAATGCAGATCTTCGATTTAAATGGGCATTTTGGTCTCTAGATGGTGGGAAAGATTGAGTTTCAGTGACTATGGCTGTTTTCTCGGTTGATTTGAAAAAGAAATCGAGGCCAGAGGCACAACATCTACTTAAACCTGCTTCGTTGGCTGGGGCCTACAGGCATCCACAGTGGCTGGGGTCTTTCTTTATATCTCACAGGATTGAAGCTGATGCCACAATCACTTAATAGGTTCTCCCCTTCTCCGCTCCATTACTTTTAAAAATTGATAATTAATCTTTGTTCTGAAACTCCTTTTAAAACAACAAAGCAGAGACACTCACGGACTCGTCTGCTGTTGAATAAGTGGACATTCACTGATCTTAGACCAAACCAAAGTGAGGAAGAGCCCTCTAGGGGACCCCCTTGATCAGCACCAAGACCTTTGTCAACCAACAAATACAACTTTGAAGATGAGATTCATTATCATGTCTCTGTTATTTCTAGAAATCTTCCCTCTTTTCTCAACTGAGCCCTTTTAATGAAGAATATGGTTATGGGAAAACAAGTGCTACAGTTACAGCATTTGTCCCCATGGGTACCATTCTTCCCCTGGAGACCACCACCTCCCTGCTGAGAGAGAAGGGAGCTTCTAGGTCCATAGATCTGGAGTTTGAGCTGTCTAAGCCAGAGGCCTCATTCTACACAGGAGAAACCTGGGGAGCTAGGTGACTTGACTAAGGTTACGCAGGTAGTAATTTCCAGCTGTTTTCTGGCACCATAATTGGCCTCCATAGTTCTACCTCTGTTCTTTTTGATGACCTGCTTGTCTCATTCCTGGAGTACATATTTCTGGTGGGTATGTTCTCCTCATTTCTGTTTTTTATCATAAGGTGGTTCATTCAAGGTGGTCTTAACCTGGGGACTGGGAGCTTATTTGTTTTTATTTTTTTAAACATCTTAATAATTCTTTCCTAATTGGCTGCCTTAGAAATCCTATGTATTTTATGCATTTAAAAACTTTTTTATCTGAGAAAGTCTTTTAAATCTTTTGCTAGCCATTTCAATGTCATTGGCTTTCTTTGTCATACTGTGCATTTTTATTTTTATTTTTTTTATTTTTTTTATTTTTTTAGGGTTTTTTTGCAAGGCAAATGGGGTTAAGTGGCTTGCCCAAGGCCACACAGCTAGGTCATTATTAAGTGTCTTTGGATTTGAACCCAGGTACTCCTGACTCCATGGCCGCTGCTTTATCCACTACGCCACCTAGCCGCCCCAATACTGTGCATTTTTAAAAGCACCATTCTGAAAAGGAATAAGTAGGCTTCCCAAGGGGTCCAGGACCCAAGAACAGTCTCAATGATCTCTCAACATGGGGTCTCCTATGAGTCATCTCTGACTCTGGCTGTCTCACTCTGTGGACCGCCCTCTCCTCTTCTCTGACAGCCACACAAATTTTAGCAATGTATATCTATCATTGATTCTCCTCTGGTCCGAATGATCCCTTTTTTCATTGGGTCATGGGCTATTTAGCTAACAATGGCCTTCAAGGTCCTTTACCTAACTCCCTGATGTTACAGGTAAGGAAACTGAGGCTAGAGAGGAGGAAGAAACCAGGGAAGTAAGTAGGGGAGCTGCTCTTCAAGTCTAAGACGTCATGAGGAGGATGGATTTGTTTCAGAGGTCCTGGATGAGGGATCCTTACCAGCTGTGTGCTTGTTGAGAAATCCTTTTACCTTTGGTTTTCGAGGGTTTGTGTTCAGTAACTCAGTATCTGATTCTTGTCTAGGCTTTTTTTTAGGTATTTTTGGCAAGGCAATGGGGTTAAGTGGCTTGCTCAAGGCCACACAGCTAGGTAATTATTAAGTGTCTGAGACCAGATTTGAACTCAGGTCCTCCTGACTCCAAGGCCGGTGCTCTATCCACTGCACCACCTAACTGCCCCAAGTATCTGATTCTTTATGACTCCCTAGACAGCATGCCAGGCCCTCCTATCCTCTGCCACCCTTTAAAATCTGGCCAACCTCATTTTTGTTGTTTCCATGAAACCTTCCAACCATCTCATCTTCTACTATGCCCTTTTCTTTTTGCCTTCAATCTTTCCCAACATCAAGATCTTTTCCAAGTAGTCCCATCTTCTCATGGGGCAAAAATACAAACTCCAATATTTAATATCCTAGTGAATAGCCTGAATTAATTTAAATATTGATTGATTTGATCTTACTGTCCAAGAAACTTTGAAAGGTCCTCTCCATCACTGCAACCCCAAAGTTTAGATTTTGCTCTAATTTTCTTGATCAGAGGCCTCTACAATATTCCCAAGTGAGGCCCGAACCAGATGAAAACATAATGGAGAAATATTTAACAAAATAAATAAAAATTAAGCATAAAATTCTTACACATAACTATGTTTTTGTACACACATCCCTAATAGAATATGTGTTGATACATGATACTTTAAATTGAATTTGGTTATTTCCTCATTCTTACTGAATAAAATCATATATATGCTATATATGTATGCATATAATATATATGAACTTATATCTACATCTCTCTGCCTGCATCTCTCTCCTCTTTATCCTTCTTTGTTCAGAATTGTTTCCTTCCTCTTTAAGTCATCCCTAAGCTGTGATAGGAGAGTAATTTGGGAAGATTTGCATCTCCACATGGTAGCATTTTAAGAGTTTGTAGGAGGAGAGGAATTGGGAAACTGGTGCATCTTCCAGAATCAATTTGCATGATGCCATTAGAGTGTGATGGGCGGGCGCCTACCAGGTGAGCTCGTTGGCAGTCACCAAATAAAGAGAGGGAAGAATTTCCAGATGGAAAAGTCCCAGATGTGATGAACGTGTCTCTGTTCTTCCTGCTGGTCACACTAGGACTTGTTCCTTGGTGGGCTTGTGAGAGCAGAGAGACCCAGGTCTCAGGAAGGGCACCTCAAGGAAGGACCAGAGAAGGAGGATTTGAGAGCTGGAAGAGACCTTTGTGGTGGGTGTAGAAGTAGAAAATGGCAGCTCCATGAAGCAACTCTAGTCAAATTAGCCTTCCTTTAATATGATTAATAATAATAATAATAATAATAATCAATAATGCTTATCACATTAACATGAGAACAAGCCTTCATCACTCAGAACAGGCTGGGACAAAAGTCCTCCAGGAGGAGAAGGCACAGAAGGCTTTCAATGTTCATGGGGGCACAGGATTGCTACCCTTTTAGAATCAGAAATCTTCCAGAATAGCAAAGTAAAATGTAGCAGAGAGGATCCAGCTATTAGGAGAGATCTGAGGAGGGGGAGAGAATGCTCCTAGTTGGGTAGATCAGGGAAGGCTTCTTGGAGGATTTGGCCCTGAACTAGACCTTGAAGACCAAGGATGAGCAATTGCAGCTTAGATCCTCATGACACTCTTAGGAGAGGCAGGGATTGGAGTTTCTTGTCTTTTTAAAAAAAAATGATTTATTTAAGGCAATAGGGTTAAGTGACTTTCCCAAGGTTACACAACTAGGCAATTCTTAAGGGTCTGAGATCGGATTTGAACTCAGGTCCTCCTGACTACAGGGTTGATGCTCTGTCCACGGCACCACCTAGCTGCCCCATGACTGGAACTTCTTAAGCAGAGGGGTCTGGCACTGTACAGTCAGCTTGGTTATTGTTTTAGGGAAACCATGTGGGCAGAGGCCAGATTGAGTGAGAAGACTTGACTTGGGGTAGGGAGACTGATTAGGAGATGTCTGAGTAGTCAAGAGATGTTGAAGGCTTGAGCCATGATGGAACCCATGAAGTAGAAAGGAGAAATGGGTCATGTGGTTATTGTTTTTGTTTATTGTTGTGTTATCTGACTCCTCATGACCCCATTTGGGGTTTTTATGGCAAAGATATTGAAGTTGTTTACTATTTCCTTCTCCAGCTCATTTTACAGATGAGGAAACTTGAGGCATACAGGGTAAAGTGACTTGTCCAAGATCACACAGCTAGGAAGTATCTCAAGGCCAGATTTTAAGTCAGGAAATGAGTCTTCTTGACTCCAAGCTTGAGGCAACACCTAGCTGCCCTTGATTCCCAAGGGTATGACCAAATGTTGTATCTGATGTCTCATTGAGTGGTCTTGCCAATGGTTCCAAATCACCAGATTCTCTCAGTGGGCAGGGGGTCTACTTTCAAGAGGCATACTGAAAGGTCCCTACTGGAGTCTAAACGTCTCATTTTTAATCCTGTTCTTCACTTCTCTGGAGAAAAAAATCCATTTTATTTTCGGAAGCAATTAACCTCTGCCTTGGTCAGGGCATCTCAGTCATTTCTTTAGTCCAGTCCAGTTGCCAAGCATTTATTAAGCTCCCAACAGGTACTGCTGCTCCAACAGGACTGTACCTACCCTCTGGGAACTTTTAGTTGAATGGGGGTCACCAGATCTATCTAGACCACAAAGTATAAAGAGGATAGAGACTGGATAAATTATAGATCATCTCAGAGGGATCCTTCCATGACCACATTGAGCCTCTGAGAGAAGGTCCTCACCACAAAGTAACTGAACATTGGAGGCAGGATTTGAGTCCGGTTCTTAGCAATCCAGAATCCCTCATTTTGCCCACTGCTCTCAGTCAAATTACAGAATCAGCAAGTATTTATTAAATGTCTCCTAGGCTCTGAGGAGGCAGCTATAATAAATGAAAGAATCTCTGCCTTCAAGGAGGGGCAGGGAAAGACATCCACCAGCACAGGCTGTCTCCAAAGTCTTAGTGTGGTAAGCTTTCAAAAAACTGTCCCGAGACTTTTGTGACCCATCTATAGAATGAATACAAAATTTATAATTTGTTGTTTTTAAGAATTAGTGAAAAAACATGAATGTTTTCTTTAAGTAGACATACTGTTACATTCTATAGGTCAGAGACTTTTTTTGTGAGGTGTGTGTGGGGTCTTTGTATGCTCCAGGACCTGGAACATGTCAGATGTTTAATAACTGCTTGTTGATTGATTCCTGTACCTTCCCCTGTGGCCCCCACACTCTGCCAAAAAACCCTACATGGTGAGCCCATTATGAATGGTGGAAAGGCCCAAGGTTAGAATTAACAAGTCAGTTTCTAATGGGAAAATCATTGAGTACACCCATATTCTGGATATCTTAAATTGAATTTGTCTATTTTCTGATTCTCACTAAAAAAAATCGGTACTATCCATTGAATAATGAATTTTGCGAACAAAGCCTGTGCTTGCAGTTGGTGGTTGTCAGGGATTGTGTTCTCAGACAGAGGTCTGTGCCTCTAATTACCTGGCCTGGGATGAGGGTGAATCTTTCAGCTCCTTCTCAACTCTGGACTGGGAGCATCCAAGGAGAAAGCCAAGAGAGGTTGCTGAGCTTTGTTTGCTTGGGGACTTTGGACCCACAGGTCTAGGAAGGGCTGGTGCAGTTTAATGAGCTGCAGAAGGCTGGGGTCTGCTCCCAATGAGGGTCATTCTGTGGATGGGGAAACGGCACTCTTGCTTCTCTCCCTTCTTATTAGGAAACATATTGTAAGCATCCTCATTTGATATCTCTCTGGCCATGACTATTTTTCCTTTAATTTTGGTTTTCCCCACCAAAGATGTGGTGATTCCACTCAGTCAGTAATGGGCTAGATTTTGAGGTTGTTTTCTTTCTTTTCACTGGCATTGTAACTTCCCTGTGCCAGCCATGCAGCTATGCCAGCAGAGCTGTCATCACGCTGACATGAAATACAGGTCAGGGTGGAAACGGTCACTTAGGAAATCAAGTAACAGCCGGCACTTAATCAATTTGACTGTTTTCAGGGCAAGAATGCTGAACTACCCTTCTTTCAAATTTATTTTTGCTAAGGATTTTGATTGCTTGTCCTTGCTTGAGAATAAACTGGAGGGTATTTTACACTTGTGGCCTAGACCCCATTATCAGTCTTTAGAGGTCTGTAGACCCTTTCTCAGAATGAAGGTTTGAAATGTATAAAATAAAATATACAGAATTACAAAGGAAACCAATGATGCTGGTAGTCTGTAGACAGGAAGTCTGTGTTGATGTGATTTTGAAATCCTGATGAGGGCAAACCATATTTTGAGATATCTGTGATGTGATGTGAAAATATTGAGTATTTCTGTTGGTGATAATGTCAGAGTTGTTAGTCATAATACCACTGGGGCTTGTGCCAATGCTCATTATCTAAGGAAATGCCAAATTTCAGTTAGAGGTTAGTAAAAATAAAGACATCTTTTTTTTTTTACCCCTTGAACTCTACCAGAGACCCTTGAGTTAAGAACCCTGGATAAGTTATCCATTATAATTATATTATTCTATAATTATAGCATATAGCATTATAAACATAGCATGGGCATTATAGCATATAGTGAGTAGAGTATGAACTTTGAGTCAGGGAGTACTGAGTTTGAGATCTGCAGCAGACTCTTCTACTTATGTTGTTTCCTTAGATTTAGCAACTAAGTCATAGACAATTCTACATTGCTGGCAAGCATTCTTGCTCCTGCTGATATCACAATCTTTGTAAGTTCCTTTATATATAAATTGTGTAGATATCACATGTGCACGTGCATATATGTTTATTTGCATGTACAATGCACCATGTAATTATGCACATAACCTCCACACATGTATATATATATGTATATACACACATGTGAACATGCATGCATATGGGTGTTCCCCTCTACTCTGGTGGGGAAGTTGTTGAGTCCTTTTTGGTGCTGCTCATCCACCTTTGGAGTCTACTCACCTGTGGCTTCAAGAAACTATAGCATGGGCAAGAACCGTACCCCAGTAAACCATCTTGGCAGAAGGGTTAAGCCAGGTTGAGGGTAACCAATGTATCAAAAACTTTTTGGTGACTTGGAGGGTGTGTTAAGGCTTTCCTTGGAGGAATGAACAGTTGAAAGAAATTAGTTCCAATGTCCATGAAGGCAATTGAAGCAAAGGCTGTGGAGCACCTAGAGCTTGGTCAGAGATTCAAAACTCCAAGGTCACCCACTGCATCCCTAGCATTGATAGTTGTCTTGACTTTTGGTCCTGCCACTGGACTTCAAAGGCTCAGGAACAGAGAGTAAGGCTGAGGATCTTGTGCAACTCTGCCTCAGTTAAATCCAATTCAGGGACAAATTAAAACATCACCCCATGATGTCATTGATCCTCTTTGAAAATGAAGGACAAACAAAAATGTGTGTGCAAACATATATAAAAAATATATGTTTATATATTTATAGATACAAACATCTCTTTAGTTGGTTGGGCGATGTATTTCAATCTCTCAAGCTGTAATTGTAGCCCCTTCCCACCTTTTTATTCCATCCTGTGCAGTTGTGGGTATTCTGACCAGTCATCCCTTTTATAGCTTCACAAGAGGCCCTGATCAGTTGGCCAGATCCATGACTTGAAGATATGCCACATCCATGGCCATTGTGATAACTGGCCAATGCACGTTGGACACTTATATAATAAGAACCTCAGGATGACAGAAAGCATTACTCACTTTCTGAATGTGACATGCCTGTCCTCTTCCTCTTCTTGATTGCGGGCTCTGCTCATTGTCCATGCACAATATCTGCCTGATTTTCATCAAGGACACCACAGATACGTCGTGCACAAATCATGCTTGTAGCTTATGATAATGTTAAGAGATCCTGAGCCCCCAAGATGTTGAAGGGAAAGTTCCCTGAAGGATTTAGTGGATGTCTGTGGACTAGATTTTCACAGGATTGGAAGGTGTGGATGGATTGTCTTCATCACTGATATCAAAGATACATTAAAGCACTTCCACGTCTCATATTTTTTCTACTTTTTAGGAATGTTCTCCATTTGGAAGTATCTTAGAAGTCACCCTCCAGTATGAATAGGATTTGGTCAAGTCCAGTCATTTCCACTGACTTCAACTTAAATACTATTTGCATTTCCTCCTAGAATAGCCAACCTATTACATCACTTTTATGGACAATAAAACTGGATTTCTGGATAAACAATCAATAAAACCTATTATACTTTGCATCTCTTTATTTCATCTAGAAATGCTCTTGGGTTCTGGCTCAAGTTCCCAACTCTTCCCATCTTTTCACAGATCCATTTCACCCCTTTACATCTTTTAGACAATTTGGATCCTGGTGATATTTTACAAATGTGCTCACATTGGTGTGATCCTTGGTATTGGCAGTGCAAGGCAGACTCTGTGAACCATATCATGATAATTTGTATGTTGGTTACAAGGAATGGTGCTTGTTAAAAAGTCAGTGTTTTATTTCTGTGTTTCTGAACTAGTTCCTTACTTCAGGAGGGTAACTGTAACAGCACATAGTATCTTTGTTTTTTTTAATTTTTGCAAGGCAATGGGGTTAATCGGCTTGGCCAAGATCACACAACTAGGTATTTATTAAGTGTCTGAGGCTGGATTTGAATTCAGGTCCTCCTGACTCCAGGGCTGGTGCTCTATCCACTGCACCACCTAGCCGCCCCCACACAGTATCTTCTTACCTTTTTCCTTTGATAACTGGTCACTGTGATTCTGAAATGACTCTTGTTCCTGATCAGTTGCTTCCTTTCAGTTCAACCCATTTCCTTTCTGGGATACTCAGTGTTCACCTTCAGCTCCTCTTGTAGCAAATGTCGATGATAGGCAGATGTGAGGCCTTGGATAATTTATAAATCTTTAGCATTCTTTTTTTTTCCTTCTGAATCTCTCTGACCATGTTTTCCAATTTGATTTTTGCTTTTACTCTCTTCTTTCCCTTATTGTTTTGCATCAAAGTTGCTGACTCTTGTGGTATCTTTTGACTTGGTTTGGAGGTCCTGGTGATGTTTTCTGTTAGTGAATCAAGCTTGATGAACCGCTTCCATGAATGTGTCCTCCAGTGTTTGATCCACTTGAGCTTTGAACAAAGACTCACATTTTGAATATCATCCTAAAATGACCTACTTTTAGAGTCATTTCTTTCATTGCAGAAACAAATGAAGGTCCCAAAAAGGACCTATTTTGTGTTTTTATACAGTTTGATATTTTTATATGTTTGGTTCTTCGTCACCAATACCAGCTAAAAACCTCAGAATATTACAATTCTTGCTGTCACTGGATTCTGTCCTTCAAAGGAAGAGGAGTGAAGAGAGTGGCTATGGAAATCTGCTTCCTGCCTAACACAGTGAGTAAGAGTTTGCTATAGCTGAGTGAGCCGTGGTCAGTGTTGGCTCCTTTGTTCTCTTGTGGAGACAGTAGAGAGATGCGGGGTCCCAGATTTAGAGCAACTTTAAGGGAACTTTTAAAGTCAGTTGGTCCTCGACCCCCCACTTTTGCAGATGAGACCAAGTCCAAGAGTATCTATGGGGCATGCCCATGGTCACCCAGTTGATGATTTGACAAAGATGAGATTTGACTTGGGTTCATGATTTCACATCCAAACCCTTTTGTGGATTATTTGTTTGTTTTGCCAGTGGAGACTGTTGTTTCAGTGATGGTAGAGGAAGTGCTGATAGGAAGGCCATGGTGGTGCTGTGGTGAAGGTATATTACCTATGTATATGTAACACAGGCTACTTAGTGATAACTTGCTTTTTTTCCCCTTTGCTCTGTTTGTGCCATTCTATTTGCATTCTCCCCTAGAGAAAGTTAGAAAGAAATCTGGGATATTTCATTTTTATGTATAATTATGCAAATCAGTTCCTTTCTTCCTCTCCCCCTCCAGGCTGCTTGAGTCTCTAGCACCCCAATAGAGTAGTGCCAAGCAAACATGGGAATCTGATTGGCATTGGGGGTCGAGGGTGGCTGGGGGGGGTGAAGGCAGCCTAGTCATTACTAGACTGAAAGCTGGGGCTCTGCTTATTGCCATTTGGGTAGAGGGGGTGAGGGGTCCTGGTTTCTTGGAAATCCTCCTGGAGGGTGGGCATCAAGGTCTGTCAGAATAACTACATTTCCTGGCTTTTCTCTGCCCCAGATTGAAGCTAACAAGCCTTGCTCTTTGTTGCATCCATCTTTGGACACCAAAAGAAGATAATAACAGAGAAGGACCTTGACTCCCTGCCTTCAGGCTCTATTTTCTGGCTTCAGAATGAAATTTGTACCCATTCCTTCTGAATCCCCTTTGGTGAAACATCTGGGAGAGTCTTAATTTCTCCCTTAATGAGTTATGGATACTTGATCATGAGATAATAATTGATTTGCTTTTCAGTGTTACTGGGGCTGTTAAGGGGGGCTTATTGGTAAAATACTTCCTTTTCTTAGGAGAGAATATTAACACCCTGGTGATCTCTTTCTACAGGTACTTCATGCTGGATTTTGAGTCTGGGATTTTGCAGTATTTTGTGAATGAACAAAGTAAGAACCAGAAGCCCCGAGGAGCCCTGTCTTTAGCTGGAGCCATTGTGACCCTGAGTGACGAAGCCCCCCACATGTTGGTAGTGTACTCTGCTAACGGAGAGGTGTACAAATTGAGAGGTATGACTATCTGTCTCACTGAGACTTTCCACCCTGTCATTGGAGTCGCCATTGTGATGATCATCCCTTGGATGGGCCCTGGGGTGAGGGCTGTGGTCCCCAGCTCTGCTTGTCTCTTGTAGCTGCCCCTCACCCCCCTGCTTCTTTTCCCCACCAGAGTCAGAGAGATAAAGAAATGGGAAGGATGGAGGCAGGTGACTTCGATTCCCCTATTCTAATCACAAGATTGTAAGAAGGAATCACTTGGAAAGACTCAAGAAATCAGATCAAGGCAATAGTAAGCCACGATACCAGAGGACTGATGATGAAGCATGCCACCCACCTAAGCTAGAGAGTGGGTGCAGGCAGAGACATACATTTACAGACACTGGCACTGAGGAAATTTGTTTTATTTGGCTGTATACATTTGCTACAAAGGTGGTTTTTTTCCCTTCTTTCTAATTGAGGGGAAAAATTGAAATGAAAAAAGGAATTTACTCCATAAAGAGTAAGCCACCTTATTCTTTTTTTTTTTTTAAGTTTTTGCAAGGCAATGGGGTTAAGTGGCTTGCCTAAGGCCACACAGCTGGGTAATTATTAAGTGTCTGAGGTCTAATTTGAACTCAGGTCCTCCTGACTCCAGGGCCAGTGCTCTATCCACTGTGCCACCTAGCTGCCCCATAAGCCACCTTATTCTTATGATTTTATTTGTTCTCATTTATATTCTTTAGGGTTTGAAGAATCCTCAATTTATTGCATTCCTTTAGAGCAGGAGTTCTCAGACTGGAGTTAATGAGGCCCTGGAGTCTGTGGTTACATTTCTGTGAGTTTGTGAATTTTGAAGGGGGCACTATTACATTTTTATTTTCACCATCTTAATGAAATTTAGTTTTTCATTGAATTGTGAATCTAAAAATCCCATTAACCTGAGAAGGAAGTGGGGAAGGGAATAAGTGTGTGGACACCATTAGACTATTTGATTCCTTCAACTTTGCGAGATAGGTGCTGTTACCTTTGTCCATTTTACAGTTGAAGAAACTGAGGCAATGAATGATTTGCCCAGGGTCATGCAGCTGGTGTCAGAGACTAGGGTCTGCAGCCTTTACTGGATTACCCCAGCAATCCACACTACAAAAAACGGTTTGAATCACCTGTTCTTGAGCATCCTGAGAGGTTCTTCCCCGCTGGGAAGGGGTGCGTCCTTTGTCTCATTCCTCTGAAATCATTCTCTGTGAGACCTCCACCAAGCTCTGCATTCAGGATTTAGATGGAGTTTTGCCCACACTTCTTAACTCAGACTAGCAAACTTGGTAAGGAGGTGTCTAGGTGCTGGGGACCCAAGACGAAACAAAAAGCAACTCCAGCCGTCAAGAACCATTGATCCTGTTGGCCAGGTTGAGCAAATGTCCTCGAATCAGTCTCTGGGAATGGGTGGCATCCCAAGTGGCACAGTCCTGCACTCTCACTGTTTTTTATCTCTCCTCATCCAGGCTATTTCCCTTCCCCCCACCCAGGCTGCAGAAGCTACCAGATGCCCCGTCTCTTGGGTGCACTCTTCCCCACCTCCCCTCTACTAGACCCCTTCAGAGCCCCGGCTGGTAGCATTGGCACCCTCTCCTGACTCCAGGGCCGGTAATTTGGTAATCCTGGTCACAAAATGGAAAAATGATGGAAGAGTTCCAGACTGCTCTTCTAGAAATTAATGATGTCAGTAATGATAGTTCCTGTTAATATGGCACTGTGCTACCTAGCTGCCCCCCATTGGCACCCCCTCAAAACCCATTTTACTGCCTTTTACTGTACTTGTGTCCAAGAGAGTATAAGCCCCTCAGGGGCAAGGGAAGTTTGCTTTCTGCTCAACAGCAAGAGATGAGAAAATGTTGAGTTTGTTTGTCCAGTGCTGGTCATTATCCTGTTCTCCTAGCCAGGAGATGTGGAGTATTCCGATCTTGGTGGCAGATAGTGGCGGGGGGGAACAAGAGAACCTAGTTACTTTGGTATCTTAGTCCATTTATTTGTTCACTGTTGTGCTGCCAGTCAACCAGAGTGGGTTATTAAGTGAGCATCCCTCATTTTACAGATGAAGAAACTGAGGCTCAATGAGGTTAAGTAACTGCAGTCACTCACTAGCCTAAGAATTTGAACCTGATTGCTCACCCTGGGTTCTTTCCGCTCCATTGTTCTGCCTGCCAGAAAGTAGTTAATGTCTTTTATTATCTGCTTAAAAATCATATTTCTAGGAGCAGCTCCATAAAGCCATCAAAAACCTATAAAATAAAAATGGGTGCAGTTACAGAAGCAAGGGTGAAGCCTCTGTTTGGAGGGAAGGCTGGTGAGATGAATACATTTCTCTGAGATTCATGCGGCATCCCCTCTGGCTGCCGAGATTTATATGATCTTGGGCAGTGCCAGCTGGTTTATTACTAAATAAATTGTCAGAGCAGAAACAATAGGTGGAAAAACTTGCCGGCACTTATTCCTGCCTGTGGTTTATAAAACTAAAATGACAAAGCAAAGCTGCACGTGAGCAAAACCCAATCGATTTGACAAGAGAGCAGGCACGTTCTTGCCTCTAGTTATTAACAGACCATCATTATTAAAGCCTCATTTATTAACTTATTAACTTTGCATTCAAAGCTGTGTGAAATAGGCACAGGATCAGAATGTGGGACACGCCCAGCCAGTGGACTTTGGCAGTCCTTTGTGGTCCAGAAGTATGAGGGATCAGATCTTGTTGAAATGTGTCTTTGGGGTCACCAGCAGGCAGGAGAGGAATTTGTAAACAATTCTTCCCCAACTTTTCATTGAATCCTTATCAGATGCTAGGGATTTCTTCTTGCTGTTCAGTTGCTTTTCGGTTATGGCCTACTCTTTGTGACCCTATTTGAGGTTTTCTTGGCAAAAGATACCAGAGTAGTTGGCTATTTCCTTCTCTAGCTCATTTTACAATTAAGGAAACTGAGGCAGAGAGGGTGAAGTGACTCGCCCAGGGACACACACCTAGTAAGTGTCTTAGGCTGAATTAGAATTCAGGTCTTCCCAACTGCTCTAACCAACGCATAGTCATAAAAGGAAATGCCCTTTCCTGCCCACAAGGAGTTTAAACCCTTATCAGGAGATATCTCATGTAAAATAAGGTATATATGAAATGAGAAAAATAAATCCAAGATAATTTTTTTTATTTAAGGCAATGAGATTAAGTGATTTGCCCAAGGTCACACAGCTAGGCAATTATTAAGTGTCTGAGGTCGGATTTGAACTCAAGTCTTCCTGACTCCAGGGCCAGTGCTCTATTCACTGCGCCACCTAGCTGCCCCAAGATAACTTTTGATGGGAGATGCTTGGCAGGGAGGATCAAGAAAAGGGATGAGTTTGAAGGAAAGTAGGGTTTTTTTTTAGGTTTTTGCAAGGCAAATGGGGTTAAGTGGCTTGCCCAAGGTCACACAGCTAGGTAATTATGAAGTGTCTGAGGCCGGATCTGAACCCAGGTACTCCTGACTCCAGGGCCAGTGTTTTATCCACTGCGCTACCTAGCCGCTCCGGAAAGTAGGTTTTCTAAGCCTTAGAGGGGAGGTAGGTCATCCCCTCCTGGATTTGTGCATCCCATTTGGATTTTGTGGATCCTTGAAAGAAAGATGTGGTGGACTGTGCACCATTTTCCTTTTCTGGATATTTGGTTGCTGGCACTGGGGTGCAGAAGACAGGGATGGATCTTGGTGTTTGAAGGAACCTCAGAGGCTGTCCAATTCATCTGACTTCCTGCCCTGGAGCTTGTAGTCTGTTCTGTCACCCATGGTCACTCCCGCTTTCCCTGGGGAGAGTGCCTGCTCTTGGCCATGAATTGTATCGGGAATTATTCTGGGACTGGGGACATTCTTGTGTCACAGATGCTCAATGGTGGGTCTGTGGGACGCCATTTTCAGCTGGTCTTTTAAGAATAATCAGCTAATTTGGTAATCCTGGTCACAAAATGGAAAAATGATGGAAGAATTCCAGACTGCTCTTCTAGAAGTTAATGATGTCAGTAATGATAGTTCATGTTAATACGGCACTCTAAGGACTGCAGAACATGTCCTGTATGTTGGCTCCTTTGAATATTCATTTAGTTGAAGGCCCCACATTGAGAGTCTGCTGCTCTTTAGCTGTGTGACCTTGGGCAAATCACAGGGCCAAGGCCTCAGTTTCCCTTTTTGTAAGATGACCTTCTAGGGTCACTTCTTGCTCTAAATCTATGGAGGGAATGGGGTCCAGGGTCCCTTATATCTCTGACTGAATCTGTGTTCCTATGACCACTGACTTCCATTCCAGTCCTAAGTCTTAGGTCATATGGAAGTCTTATAATAGCATTAATATTGCATATACACAATGTTTTGAATAGCAACAGTTCATCAGGATTTTTTGGGGGACTTGGTCTATTATATGGCCTGTACTTATCCCTAACATGATCATCAGTGTACACACCATAGGTTCAGGATGTTTCCAAGTCTGGGGACTGGAGGAGAGTCCTCCGATGGGCAAAATAACCCCAGAAGCTTATAGTCAGTTTGAACTTTTAATGGCCTTTTGCAATCATTTTGGGTTCTCTGAGGTTTTCTTTGTACTTTATCCTTTCCCAACTTAACAATAAAACTCCAAAGAATACATATTAAAATGGTAATTTAACCATAAGCTTATTTCGAAATGTTACTAACCCCACTGTATGGTGTGTGTTAGATAACAAAAGGCCTTATGAAGCTATGCTTTAAAACCTCGATTAGCCACACATGGTGAAGAAGCATTTTAAAATAAGTGCTCCTTTTCTTTCTCTCTTGCATTTTTAAAGGAGTAAAAATGATTCTTGGAAGATGAAGAAAAAGGTCAATTCCCCCCCACCCCACCCCCATGTGAGATATTTCAGGATGCATTTTTAATGTTTCATTTGGGAATTGTCTGTGAGCTCTCCGCTTGATGGGTTTGGGGGTATTGACTCCAGTCGATTGGTGTTTTGTTGCTGCTTCTAATAGCATCCCCCTCCCCTCCCTGCCTCAGGTGCTCTGGGGTGTGGTCCTTGCCAACTGTGTCTTTCCTTGTCCCTCTTTCAGCTTCTGATGCCAAGGAAAAGCAGTGTTGGGTGACTCAGCTCCAGAATTGTGCCAAGCACCACATGGAGATAAATTCCAAGGTAGGTGCCCATAGGTGAGGCAAAGGGGATTATGCTCTGGGTTATAAAAAGAGGAACCCAAGTGGATAAACTGAGAGAGGAGGTCCCTACCCCTCATCACTCTGCTGCAAAAGCATTCATATATGGAGGTCCCATATCCACAGAGGTTAAAGGAGAGACGTTTGGATTCTCCTTGGGGGTGATGAGTAGAGTGAAGGGAGACCCAAACTCTCCTTCAGGGTGCTGGGATGCAGGCAGCCTATGGGGACCGAACAGCCAATTTCCCAGCTTGTGTTAATTGCTCTATAATGGGATGACTCTCCCATTGAGATGTGCTAGTCAAAAGATTTATAGTCAAGCCCAGCTGCCATCATCATGGAGTGTCAAGTACAGCCTTTTCCAAAGTTGATGATTACACCCTTGCAGATGATGTTTATCCTTTAAATTTATTTTTTTTTCTTTTCCTTTTTTTCTTAATGGCAGTATCTTTGACTTAGAGACCCAGGTTAGCTGTATGACTGATATTCCCAAGCTTATGGTGAAAGGGAGTCTATGTATCATTTTAAAACAATTTAAATGTGAAGTCGGTTATGGGATCTATGTTTACTTGTTGAAGAATGAGGGTGGAAGGACAGGTTAATGAACGCTGGGTCAGTGTCGGTTGAAAGCTGGATCCATTAGCCGCCAGTTGATGAATCAATAGCCAGCCAAGGCTGGTTTCTGTTCTTTCTTTGCTTTGAGAACAGATGTAGCCCCCACGGACGGGTCACTCTCCACTCCAAGTGGTTCACTGTTGTTCCCTTTCTCTTTTCGCCTGCCAAGGGCCATGTGAAACATAACTTAAGTCTATTCCCTGGCCTGGGCCAGTTTCCTTCTGAGCACAGTACTACATGTGACTTTCTTCCCTGGAAACCTGCCTATTTTTGCTTCTTGTCTCTGAGATTTTTTTTTTGTTTCTCTGACCAATTTCATTCATTTGAAATTTGGGGGGAAAATCAGAGATTGTCTGCAGCTTGTGAAGCATTCCTCTTCTCATTTATCTCCTCCCTGTCTTTTATCTCCTTCCACAGGCAGACTTAAAAGTTGCATAGGTCAGGTTGTCTATACTTGGCAAGTGATTAAACATCAGGAATAAAGGAAATGTGGAAGATGAGTGGTTTCTGTCTGGACTACCAGGGTCATAGAGGAAGTTGGGAGGTAGGATGGTGGTAGTGGAGGAGGTCATTGCTTTAATATGCAGATAGTTCAGCTTTAGGATGTGTTGAGTTTGAGGTCTGTTCTACAAGGAGCTAGAGATTGGAAGATAAAGTCAAGGGAGATATGGAGGACAGGATGGATGGACTTTGCATTCATTGACTTGGAGGTGATAATGGAAGAGGAAGATGAACCAGGGAAGAAACATGGATGAGGAAGGGTCAGACAGTAAATGGAAGGTCAGGGAAGCCAAAAATGAAGTCATATTAATTCATCAGTGTCAAATGCTACAAAAAACATCCTCAACAGAGAGGTCTTTAGTAACCCTGGAGAAAAACCTTCTCAGTGTGTCAGAGGAATTGGAAGCTCCATTTGGGAGGTGCCATAAGTTTGAGCCAACTGTTTTACAAATGGCTTTTTTATGTGGTTGGAAGACTGGGAGTGATTCAAAAACAATCAAATCTGAATTGTTTTTAAAGGACAGTTAGAAATGTACCTAAGTTACTTCTGATTGGAAGGACCCTAACCCTCATGAAGTGCTCACTGGCCATTCTGGATTTTGTTCATTTAAGCAAACATTAATTAAACCCACCGGGCTAAGCATTTGGAGACAAAAAAGTCAAGTACATGTTGCCTGTTCTGAAGGAGCCACAGTCTAATGGAGGAGACTTTATGCAAACAATTATGTACCAACAAGTTCCAGATTGGAGGATTGGAAGATAATCTTACAGGGAAAGCAAGATGGAAAATGGAGATGGGAAAGACTTCTTGCAGAGTATTGTTCAGTCTCACAAGTATCCTTCTTGAGTGGAGGTTTCTATTGCTGTCTAATTAGAGGTAAAGTGCCCAGTCTTTGGAGGAGTTTAAATTGTTCCGCTATCAGAGGACCTCTGAATGGCAAGAACAGCCACTAACATTTATGCTGATGGTACTTCAGGTTTGCAAAATACATTTGTTCTTTCCTTTGATCATCACAGTGATCCTGGGAGTCAGGACCAGGAAAGGCAGCACGGTGGATGGGGTTGGTTCTGGACTTAGAATCAGCAAGATCTGGGTTTGTTTTCTATCTCAGATTTCTAATCCTGAGACCCTGACTAATCATTTAATTGTCCTGTGTCTCATAGTTGTCGTGTGTGTTTCAGTGTGTGTGTGTGTGTGTGTGTGTGTGTGTGTGTGTGTGTATATCACCAGGGTGGGGGTTGGGCTTCATGTCATCTAAAGTTCCTTCCAGATCTTAATCTAGGATCCTGTCCTAAAGGTGTTGCCCTCATTTTCTCAGAAGGTTGAGATTTGTACAGCTAAGCATTTGTGGTGAAATTCAAACTCAGTTCTTTGCACTGGAGCGCAGCATGGAAGTCCTGTTGTAATTTTTCATTTTGGGACATTAGGTGTCTGGAGGGTGCATGTCTAATCTGTATTTTGTTTGCACACAGTTTGTTTGCACATTGCTTGTTGCTTCCCCCATTAGACTGTGAGCTCCTTGGGGTAGGACTGTCTTTTGCCTTTTTTTATATTCCCAGGGCTTTGTATTATGTCTGATATGTAGTAGGTGCTTAATAAACGTTTCTTGGCTTGACTGGAGGGTAGTGCTGGCTGTTAGTAGAAGGGGGTGGGATTGTATGATTGGGGAGTCATTGGGCACCTGAAGGAATTCTTGTGGTGAAGGGAAGTAATATGATGGCTCATTGGTTGGGAATCTTGACCCTGATGTCCCCAGATGAGAGGGAATGATGCTAAAGGGGTCGTTGTCACTGTCCCTGACCCAGATAATTCTAGATTGAGATTGGTATTGCTGGATAGCTAGTAGCATGACCTAGTGTGGAGTGGACTGATTAGTATGGGACAACCCCATGTCAGTCTTCATTCTAATGGGAAAAAATAAAAACTACCGACTTTTAGCCTATAAGCCTAGAGGTCAAAGATTGACATCTTCCATTTTCCTCACCCTGTGCAACTCCCTGCTCGAACACTCCAGTTTGAGGCTTCACTAACAGTGCATTAATGTCCCTTCAGCATTGGGCATTCAAATTGTTCATCCCCATTGCCAGGATGATTGGTGGGAGACGAAATCTTAGAATTGCAATTGTTTTAATTTGCACATCTTATTTTCAGATTTGTTGAACTTTTTCATATAGTTGATGGTTTACATTTTTCCTTTTTTGAAAAATGGAATGCTCTTTCCATAGGATGCCAAAATACTTCCCCAAAATGCATTTTGTATGACTGTACATGTATAACCTATTTCAAATTTCTTACCAACTCGGGGAGAGAGGGAGAGAATTTTAGAACTCAGAATTTAACAAAAATGTTGAAAATTGTTTTTTTACATGCAATTGAGAAAAATAAAATATTATTTAAAAATCACGTCCCAAGGTAACATTTTCAGTTAACTAAAGTTTTAGTTATTTGATAGAGGAGAAAGAAGGATGCAAAACAACAAAATGTATTCTGTTATTTGTTCAATGATCTTAGCATGTCAATGAGAAATGCCTTTTGATTTGTTAGGACCCCTTTCAGTTCAGCAGGGACTAAAGTATTGATTGATCTTATTTAACCCCCTCTTTTATTTAGCCCCCTTACTATAGACCATTGAAGGTATTAAAATCACACTTTGGGAGCTATGTTCTCTAATTTTAGACTTATCACTAACTTAGTCATAAGAACAGTTTGTCTGAATGGATTCAATTTTGTTTTGTGTTTGCTTTGAAGGATATAAAAAATACAGAGGAATTATAATTGGCTTGCAAGGGTAAAGGGTATCTTCCAGGGAATTTTCCATGGTACTTTGTGTGGTAGCCCTATCCTCAGGGGTTCCAGTTTCAACTTATGCTAAAGGATGCATTTATTAGACCCACTGTCCTGGGTAGAAATTCTTTAGAGTGGAATGGATGGGACTGTACTTAATAAAATTCCCTATTAATAGAGTTAGACAGGTTTATTGGAGGATGGTAGTGTTCCCTCTCTTGCAACCTTTGAATTTTCTGATATTGGGCAATTTCACTTTCCTATTATACTAATTCAATGTCATCTTTCTTGTGGTATTTTTACAGATAATTACCTTTTGGGTATTAAAGGCTGAGTGTCAGGCATTGCCACTTAATGACCTAAATAAAATGCAATTCAAAAAAGACTGAATAAGCTTTTATTCAAATGATGAAGTTAGAGATTTTTCTTGTCTTTATAAAGTACCTCTAGATCATATGACTTCTTAAGCACTATTGTAAAAATCAGTTGTGCACAGGGGCAGCTAGGTGGCACAGTGGATAGAATACTGGCCCTGGAGTCTGGAGGACCTGAGTTCAAATCCAGCCTCAGATGCTTATTACCTAGCTGTGTGACCTTGGGCAAGTCAATTAATCCCATTGCCTTACAAAAACAAAAAAATAAACAAATCAGATGTGTGAACCACTCACTTAGAATGGGAATCTTGGAGGAGTCCATCAAGGCTTTCCATGAGTCTTAGGAATGCATTGCTCCTTTGGACTAAAAGAAAAGACATTGAAGGAGTTTACCTGGAGGATAATGAGTATAGTTTGGAAGTAAAGGGAGGAGAGTTCAGGACCTGTCTTTGTTCCTTATTAGCTGGGAGATCTTGAGTAAATGCTTTCTCCTGGTGGGGGTGGGGTGGGGGAGATGTTCTGTTGTTGTTTTTAACCTGTAAACTTTCTCTAATGAGAAACTTAATGAAGGCCTGCCTCCCCTCTGCAGCCAGGCTGAATTGCAACAGGAAATCCTTGGACCCTTGTGGGAAGCAGGTAGACCATTGACTTGGAGGAAGCAAATATACAGACTTGGAGGGAACAGGAAAGTGCCCATTCTCCATCAGAACCACAGATTTAAGGGGCAGCTAGGTAGCACTGTAGATAGAGCCATGGCCCTGGAGTCAAGAGGACCTGAGTTCAAATCTGCCTCAGACACCTAATAATTAGCTGTGTGACCTTGGGCAAGTCACTTTTTTTAAATTTATTTTTTTTTTAGGTTTTTGCAAGGCAAATGGGGTTAAGTGGCTTGCCCAAGGCCACACAGCTAGGTAATTATTAAGTGTCTGAGACCGGATTTGAACTCAGGTACTCCTGACTCCAGGGCCCGTGCTTTATCCACTGCGCCACCTAGCCACCCCTTTGGCCAAGTCACTTAACCCCATTGCCTTGCAAAAAAGCCAAAAAAAAAAAAGTACAGATTTAAGAGATGACATTGTCCAGGGAGTTCCTCTTTCTTTCTTCCCTGGGTTCGAGGAACAGTTTTCTTGAATTCTTTACCCGAGTTGCAAGCAGGTGTATCATCTCCTATGGCTGTGAACTATGGTGGCATTGCCTGTAATTCCATCAGGTTTACATCTTACTGTCGGTTTGTTCAGGAAAGCTCTGAGATTTCCCATTTCAATCCCCCTTGCATCCATCTTGTGATGTTCCATTATGGACAAACCTAACTTGACCTGTGAGAAATGGACTAACACGTTGCATATCTCCCTTCTTGGGCCTTGGGAGGGAAGAGGTCTGAAGTGGTTGTTATTGAGTTATTCAGTTGTGTCTGGCTCTTTATGACCCCGTTGACCGTCCTTTCCCTGGGATTTTCTTGGCAAAGATACTGGAGTGGTTTACTATTTCCTTCTATAGTGAATTAAGGGAAACAAAGGTTGAGTGACTTAACCAGAGTTTGGATTTGAACTTGGGTCTTGCTGGCTCCAGGTCTAATGCCCTGTCCACTGTCACCTAGCAATGAAAATTTCTCAAGTTTCACCCTCCATTTCTTTTGTCTTCCTTTGAAGAACAAAGCAACTAGACAAATAAAGGAAGGTAAGTAAAGGTTGGGGGGGGGGAAAGAAACTTGGTGAGCCATTAGCTGTAATTAGATAATTCCCATTCTGCTCATGGGGAAACTTCCTTTGGAGCTAGGGGAAGGCAGTGATGCACTAATTGCTGTTAAAGGCAGCAATGTGGACAGTATGGCAAGAAGAAGGGAAGGAAGCCTGCCATGATGAAATCAAGCCTTTCTTAGTCCAGGTAGCTGGCAGGGTGACCAGGGTAGTGAGACACAAGAGACCCAAAGGGGGGACTGAAGGGGAGGAAGGAGAACTTGGGCAAAGACCTACACAGAGACTATTTTGTCTACATTTCATCCAGAAGCCAAGAGCATCTCGTTGTGCCTAAGATACACAATGTCCTTCATCCTGGAGGGGAAGATGAAAGACCAAAGGAGGCCTTCTCTACTCTTTAGAGAGAAGGAAGGGATGTGGGGAAAAAAAATGGAAGAAAGGACTTCTGGGAGGGGAAAACAGATGAAAGCAGGCAGAGAGGAAGACTGATCTTGATTATGTTTAGGAATTACCCGCTTCTATCTCCTCTGCCCTGATTAGATCCCACCTGGAGGCCTGGCTTCAGTTCTGCTCGCCACCATTTTGTAATAGTATAGGAAGGACCAGTAGAGGGTAACTGGGGGTGAGGGAACTGAGGGTTGGGAAAACTGGAGACGATGACATTAGCAGAGAAGAAAGGAATTGAATGGTTCCCAAGATGCAGAATTTGTCTTAATGAAAGGAGAATCTTCCTTATGATTATAGCAAGTATAAAAGACTATCTTGGGTGATAATAATAGTAATGATGATGATAACAACAACAAAGATGATAATGATGATCATTTTCACATGTTTTAAGGTTTACAAAATTGCTTTATGTTCCATTTAATCACCACAACAAACCTGGGAAGAAGTTGCCATTATTACCTCCATTTTTTTTTATTTTTTATTTTTTATTTTGGTTTTTGCAAGGCAATGGGGTTAAGTGACTTGCCCAAGGTCACACAGCTTGGTAATTTTATGTCTGAGTTTGAACTTAAATTCAGGTTCTTCTGATTCCAGGGTTGGTGCCCTGAATGTGCACTACCTAGCTTCTCCATTTTATTGTTGAGGAAACTGAAGCAGGTGACTCTTAGAGACAGGAAGACTCATTTTCATGAGTTGAAATCTGACCTCAGACACTTAACTAGCTGTGTGACCCTGGATAAGTCACTTAACCTTATTTTTTTGTAGTTTCCTCAGCTACAAGTGAGCCAGAGAAGGAAATGATGAATCCCCCCTAGTATTCCCTTTTCCCATGAAGTCAGCAAGGTAAATTGACTTGTTTAAAGTTATGTATCTAGTGAATATCTGAAGTCAAATTGGATTTCAACTATTCCTGACTTCAGATCCAGGTTCTTGGACCTGTTCAAGTAGAAACTATTTATTTATTTAGGAGGATAATGTAGAGGAAATTCCTATACAGATAGGAGATAGATTTATTTCACAGACTTGAAGAGAAAATTCCTGCATAGATATTCTGCTAGATGATCTTAGTTCTTTTGTCAGTGATTTTTCCAAACTAAAAATTCATTTGAATTAACTACTTAAATTTATCTATTTATATTTATAGCTATGGCTATATTTATATGATATAGGTATATAAATACCTATGAGAAGGATTAACTCTTTTTTAATTTAATATTTTATTTGTTTTCCAATTATATACAATAGTAGTTTCTACCCATCATTTTCTGTAAGGGTTTGAATTTTACAGTCTTTTCTCCACCCCTCCCCTCCCTCCCCCATCCCTCCACAGAAGGCAATCTGTTAGTCTTTACATTATTTCCATGCTATTCATTGATAGAAATTGAATGTGTTGGGAAAATCATATCCTTGAGGAGAAAATAAAATATTAGACATAGCAAAATTATGTAGTCCATAAAACAATTTTTTTTTTAAAAAATGAAGGTAATAGATTTCAGTCTTTGTTTAAATTCCACAGTTCTTTCTCTGGATACAGATGGTATTCTCCATCGCAGAGAGCCCCAAACTGTCCCTGATTATTGCACTGATGGAATGAGGGAGTCTAATAAGATTGATCATCACCCCCATGTTGCTGTTAGGCTGTACAATGTTCTGGTTCTGCTCATTTCTCTCAGCATCAGTTCATGAAAATCTTTCCAGGAGAAGGTTTAACTCTTAAGGTACATATCAATCATTCACACCTTAGCATGAATTACTCTTACTATTCAGATTATTTTTATTCTCATACTTGAGATTATCTGTATATATTGTCCTGCTAAATATAATTATTGGAGACTTTTTCCTTTGTATCCCCAGAATCTAGCACAGTACCTTGAATGGAATGGATATTTAGTGCATGTTTGTCAAATAGAGAAACAGACAATTTAAAGGCTAGTAGGGCTATGGAAAGAGGGACAGTTTTAGAACTCAGAATTTATGGGTTTCTGGGAGGTTGCTGTAGGGCAGTTAAGTGGGCAGTGGATAGAATGCAGCATCTGGAGTCAAGAAGACTCATCTTCCTCAGTTCAGGTCTGTCCTCAAACACTTAATAGCTGTGTGACCCTGGACAAATCACTTCCCCTTATTTACCTCAGTTTCCTCATTTTTAAAATGAACAACAAACCATACCAGTATCTTTGCTAAGAAAACCCCATCTGGGGTCATGAAGAGATGGACATGACTTGCCAACATCAAAAAGAGGGTACACCTGATATCAGGAAGAGACGAGTTCAGACTTTGCACCAGCTGCTTCCTTTCTATGTGACTTGGAGCAGCTCACTTCATCTCTTTGTGACTAAGCTTTCTCATTTGTCAAATGAGGAAGTTGGACTTGAAGCCGGCCTCTGTGGTCCTTTCCAGCTCCAAATTGATGGTGCATTGATTTTCTAGGATGAGATGAGTTCTGGGCAGGAGATCAAACTGAAGAAACAGAAGCCATTTTAAATATGAAAACCTCCCAGGTGTATGAGACAGCCAGAGTTAGATCGGAGAGCATCAGTCCCCGAGTGGTGAGCACAGACAGGTACAAAGGTCTGAAAAACAAACTTGGCTTCATGGATGGTTTTTCCTGGGTCTAGTCCCTCTTCCCCAAGATGGTGTGGGATCCAAAGGCCGCAGAGGCCTCCTCCGGCTCCACCTGGGCTACTGTTGGCCAGTCTTTCTGGTTCTCCAGAAGTGTGAAATCTGGCCCATGTCCCAAGAAAGGGGGTTTCTCTCATGAAGGCAAAGTAGAAGGGGCAGAGGTCTCTGTAGTTGGACAAGGTGGCAGCTGAGTGATAGGGAGTGAGATTTGAAGCTTTAAAGAGAGTTGTTCCTTTGTTTCCATTATGTCCAACCCTTGTGACCCCAGGTGGGGTTTTCTTGGCAGATATCTTGGAGTGGTTTCTCATTTCCATCTCCAGCTCATTTGACAGATGAGGAAACTGAGGCAAACAGGGTAAAGTGACTTGGCCAGGTCACACAGTTAATAAGTGTCTGAGACAGGATTTGAACTTGGGAAGATACTCCAGGTCTGGCACTCTGATCACTATGGCACAACCTAGCCACCACAATAGGAGGGCAAAGGACTGATTTAGGATCTCCCAGTCAGAGGTACGACGCTGGAGTCTCTTTAAGGGATGAACTCTCCTTGCACATCAAGTGTTGGCACAAGCTTCCTAGGCCTCTTGCTTCAGCCTACCTCAGCACTTGGAAAGAGACCCCAATGGCTACATTAGATGATTTCTTTTTTGCTTCTACTGCCTGGCAGAAGATCCTGGAGGCATCTCCCCCTCTACCCCCCCCCCCCCCCAGTCCCTCCAAAGCCAGCCGCAGTTCCTGTGTGTGGATAGGTCTCCACTTCTCTATCAAGATCAGGGGTAGAGGGGGTTCTTGACCTATCCTCCAGGGACCTGTGGACAGATTTCTGGGTGGCTGGGAGCCTCAATAGGAAAAATAAATTACAGTTTTATTTCCATATAATTGGTTTCCTTTTCAATCTATGTACTTTATTTGGGGCATTTAAAACCATTATTCTGAGAAAATATATATAGGCTTTGGTGGATTGTGAAAGGGGTCTATCACCTACAAATGGTTGGGAATTTTAGATCAAATAAGGCCAGTCAGTAATGGTCTCTTCCATTTAATAATAATGATGATGGTGATGGTGATGCTAACTTTAGTCATTTATATTGTGCTATAAAGTAGCAAGAGTACCTTGTTACATTATTTGATTTGAGCTTCACAAATAACTGTTATTTTTCCATTTTAAAGATGAGAAAACTGAGTCTTGGAGAAGTAGGGGCTGCTAATAGATGTTTTGAGCAGGATTAAGAGGCCTTCCCTTTTCTGAGTGGGGGCTGTATGTATTTTCTCATCTTGCGGCAGGCAGAGTTTTTCCTGCACCCCCTCACTCTGGCAGTGAGCCCCAGGCCCGGTACTCTGCGGCCCTTTGTGAGAGGAGCCGTCCAGACGGGTGACAGCCCCATCCATCAAGCCGCTCGGCCCTCATTTATATGTCTCCCAATTAGATTTACAAATAGAAGCCGGAAAATGTTTCTCTGATGGTCTTGGTGGGGACCATTTCCCCGATGAACCTTGCTCCACTTGTACCAGGAGAGTATGTGTTTGGAGATGTGATGGATGGAGGCCTCCTGTCTTCAGCCCCCAGATTCTTTCCCAAACTGTGCCTCGCCTTCCAGTCATGACTTTGCATAGACTTTGATGCATGGCCCAGCTCTCATTTCTGCTGAAGAGGCTAATTCTGCCTTTACTTGGAGGTTCCCTGCCCTCCCCATTTTTCTGTATGTCTGTTTGACTGACATCTCTGAGAAGAGCTGAGACAAGAGTTTGCTGCTGTTGACGGAGCCTTGACTGCCCGGTAAGTGGCTTCCCTCCACCACCCGGTGGGGCAGTGCCAGGCAGGACTAGCTGCCTTCCTTGAAGCTGCCCAGCCGGGCCGGAGTCGGAGCCTGGTCCCTCCCAATGGGCTGCCGTGAGTCCTCCCTGGTGAGGACTGACACCTCCTCGTCAGGGCTTTCGACCCCGGAGGCTCAGCAGGAGCAGCGTGGCTTCTGCCACCTGTCTTATCTCAGGTCATGTAAGGTAAATGCTGGGGACGCGGGACTTCTCTCTGCGACTGATGGCAAGGAGGGCCATGGGCGTGGGCACATCCTGGAGAAGGAGCCCCTCGGCCAGGGCTCTGCCTAATTGCTCCACTTCCCTTCTGAAAAACCTCTTGGTTTTGGTATAGAATTGGATGACAGCTTTCAATTTAAGCGGACTTGGAAGTAAAACTGACTCATAATGTTAGCATTGCTAATGATCTTTAATATGTTGATAAATATTTTATGAGAAGCAACCTACCAGGGGAGGCAGCCTGGGCCAGAGAGTCATAGATGGGGAGGCTTACTGTTGTTGTACAGAGGAGGCAACTGAGGCACAAGGAGAGTCCAAGGGACTTGCCCAGGTTTACATAGCCAGGAAGTGTCTGAGGCAGAATTTGAACCTAGGTCTTCTTGGTTCTATCTCAAAATCCTTAATGCTGAGCCTGTCCCTTTGCCTCTGTAGCTGAGTCTAGAAAACGTGAATAAGATTGGCCCTAGTGTTCCTAATCATCACATTGTGAAGGTAACAAATAAATTGTGATGGAAAAGTAGTCAGATAGGAAGGATATATATTCACACACAAATTTTTTTGTATTATATTTTTATAATACACAGACCCATGTTTGTGCCCATGTGGGTGTATACATATATATTGTATATATTTGTATATATAGAGAGGTATGGATACATAGAGATAGAGAGAGATATACAAGATTAGGAGTTATTTTCAATTATTCTGACATCCTCAGTCCTATAGAAAAAGGAAGAGGCACTGAGGGCTAGTGGTTAGAGCCAGAAAGACCTGGGTGCAAATCCTCCCACAGTGTTGGTTGAACTTCCCACATCCTGGGCGGTAGGTAGCTCAGTGGGCAGCGGCCCTGCGGGATCTCAGAGCCAGAATGCTAGAAAAGATCACAGAGAGCAATTATCCCTCTGCAGGTGAATCACCAGCCTACATTGTGGGGAGACTTTGTCTCAAGGGAATTGTACGTGCTGGAGAAAAGTCAAGGCTGGAATCCTGCAAAACCTCTTCTCTCTAATCCCCCCCACCCAGCCTTGTGAAGGGAACCCAAGTGTAGACTCTGCTAATGGGCCTAGTCCCTAGGAAGGCAGGGGGCTGAGTAGATGTGGGGAGAGGAGGGGAGGGACTTAGAATGCATAGGATGTTTAAAGTTCCCCAAATCCTTAATTTTTTTCAAGATTGAGGCAAATGAGTAGCGGGGGTGGCCTTTGTATTTTTTAAATCACAGGTATACTAGATGTCAGCCACAATCCCATTGTTGTCATCACATTTCCCAGAAGCTCAAGAATGACATGGGGCCCAGTGATGCTGTTTTCCCCTTTAATCATGGTACAGCCTTATGAATATTAGTGCCTGAAATAAAATTCATAAAGTATATAAATAAAGCAAATACCTGAAAATGTTAGGGAATAAATGTGAGACTCAGGAGAGTCTCAATTGCAAGAGAATTCCCCCCCGCCCCCGCCACCATAACCTATGGTTAGGTTCATGAGATTTGGAGGGTCTTCTGGCGGTCAAAAGTTTGGTGACACATCTAAGCCCCTACTCTAGTTTGTGCCCAGCCCTGGAACAGATGCTTCTTCGGTAGCCAAAGTGCAGTAGAGCCTTCCCTCAAGGGTTTGCCATATGTCCACACTGCAGAGGGGACACAGAACAAACCCCAAAAGTCCACAAGCGTGGTTGTGGGCAGGGGGGTTCAAGCAGCTGGGGTGTATGTTAAGAATGACTTCAGAGAGAAAAGGGGGTGTCCAGGGAATAATAAATGAGGGGCAGCTAAGTGGGCATTAAGTGTCTGAATTCAGATTTGAACTCAGGTCCTCCTGACTCTAGGGTCATTGCACTATGGATTCAAACGCTTAAGACATATTTGAGTTATGTTTGGGCTTTGGAGTAAAATCATGTTTGCTCTTTTTAAAACTGTAGATTTGATTTGGTTTTTATTTTAGTCTAATTGGGTGCATAAAGTGAGAGAATTTAGATTTAAAAGGTTTAAGTATGGCCAGCCATTGTCTAGCAAAGTGGCTGTGCTGATGTTTTTGTAAATATTTTCATGGTAAATTTTTATGCATCTCTTTTAGTTTTACATTTCTTAGGTTTCCGTCTGTATCTCTCCCTCTCTTAGTTATGACATTCTAAATAGAGACTCAATTCTCAGAGCATGGGAAAAGAAGTATTCTAATGGCTTCTTGGAAAAGAAACATACTGTCCCATTACTATTTCCTTTCCCTACTAGAAGATTGTCCATCTTTTTGCCAGGATAGATAGTAATCCCCTTGAGGGAAGCATTGAGTCATAATAACAATTTATTAAGAGAGCCGTCTCTTAGAGCAGAGACTTTCCATTTTTGAAAAAGAGGAAGAGGAGAAAAAACCAATCAGTGTGTTTTTAATCATGACCTTCCGTCTGCCACATGATGGTGGGGGGAGCCTCTGTGGAGGACAGATAGGACATTCTGTCAGTTTGATCATTTGGAAGAGGGAAAAGAAGTGATCCACAAGCACAGTGACATGCATTTATATCTGGGTCCTGAGTACAAAGACAATCAGGTAGCCAGAGCACTGGAGTTGGGAAGACCCGGGTTCAAATGCAGCCTCTGATACCTAGTAGCCAGGGGATCCTGGTTGAGTCACTTAATCTCTGTTTGCCTCAGTTTCTTCAGCTATAAAATGGGATAATAATAACTCCTGCTTCCTAAGGTTGCTATGAGAATCAATTGAGAATACATGTAAAGTATTTTCTAAGTCTCAAATTACTACATAAATTTCTATTTGCATTACAAAATGCTATATAAATTGCTAATTTGATTCAGTCTTTGCCCTCAAGGGGCTGACAATCTATCATGGGAAAAAGCGGAAATGTTTTCTAGTCCCATGTGTGTAAAAGAACTAGAGGAAGGGAAATAGTAATGGAAGAATATGTTTATTTCCCAAGAAGCCAATAGAATATTTCTTTTCACATGTGCTGAGAACTGAGCCTTCTATTTAGAATGTCACAACTAACGAGAATATGAATAAAACCCTGGATTTTGTAGTTGAACTGGCAACATTCGACATTTGATAAAGGTTCTGAAGACAGTGCTCCCTAGATGTGGGCCCTGTTTTGGCTAATAATTTTAGTGTATTAAGTTTAAAAGCATTTTACAAATAGCATCCTATCCCCTGGTGCTCCAGATATTGTTGTTCTCATTTTACAGATGAGGAAACTGAGGCTTAGTTGAAATGACTCATCGCTGTCACTGCAGTTAAGTAAATGTGGGTTTGAATTTGGGCTTGGATGTCTCAGGACTCCATGACTTGTTGATTGTTCCGAACCATAGAATTGTAGAACATACCCCATTGAAGCTCAAGCAAATGGTAGCTGAGAGACCTTCGGATTTGGCCACAAGAGCAAGGATCAGTTTTTCACTTGACCACTGGCAATAGTTGGGTTCTCCCCCATCCCCAGTAATTTTTTTTAAAAAAATGTTTTTCCAGCAAAAAGTAGAAATGGCTCTTAATAGAACCAAGATGGGAAAAGCTATGAGAGTCAACCAATGGTACAGAGAGGAGATTCCTGCTGGGGGATCAGCCAGCCAAAAGGGTGTAGAAGGATCAGTTCATAAGGAGCAGAAGACACTGAGGCTTGGAAAAATTTTTTTAGATCTTATTAGTGCCCATAAAGGACAATAGCGAGAGCCCTAGTTAATACTGACCTATACCTACATCTTTTTTTTTTTTAACAAAATTTTTATGAAAAATCTCTTATTTGCACATCACTGGTATCCTTTATTGGTAGGGAACAAGAAGGCTTTCACTGGTGATTTTCCATAGTAGGCGATGTCTTTACTCTTACCCAACTGACTGAAAGAGAAAGGGTTTTTATAAATGTTGTATCCCATTGTGCTTAATGCATTTCGGATATAATAAAGCATTTGATGTGATAGAGGACAGAAGACCATTTTCAAATTTCCCTACCAATGAGATATAACCCATCCATAGGTGCTTATTCATCAGTGAATGTGCCTATCTGGAGTGGGCAGTGCCACTGGCCTGTGAGTTTGACCAAGAATTAATCAGAGTAGAGTAGACTGACTGGCTTCAGGAGCTCTGTGAGCAGCCCCAGCCTTCCTCCAGGACAGACGTCCTTGTTGCTAACACCAACACCCACAGGGTCATGAAGACCCTCACATAGTAGTCTCCGAAGGTCTGAAAATGATGGTGAAACAGAGGCTGTTGGGGAGACACAAGTACTGGGTGTGAACAGGCCTGTGATACTCAGTGGGGAAGAGCAGGGTTGGCAGATGTTGAGAGATCAAGGAAACGGATGATTGAAAGATAACCGAGTCCATGTTGATTGTGAGGGTGCATGAGGATAGCAAGTGGGCAGCCTGAGGACTCCGCCGGTGTTCTGGTGAGATCATGAGAAAAGACCCCAACAGGCTGGAGGGGCCCCCTTGTGAAGATGCCTCGAAATGATGGACACTTTTGGAGGGTCCCCTCCTCTCTGGCCATCTTTTGGGGGAATGTGAATGAGAATCACATTCCCGGGTCAGAGGAAAGGTTGTAATGGCCATCATTTCAGAGTGTGTCCAAATGTGCACCAATGGGACAAGTGTTACCGATGTATATTCTGTGACTGATGGAGACTCTGTCCACTCCAATACAATTTCCTTCCTTGTTTCTTTTTTTTTCCTGATGGTTGTGGTCAGCGTGTGTAGTGTTTGAATTCCACCACCCAGGCTCTAGGAATATCAATTCAGACTGTTGGAGAACTCTGATTTTGTGGTTGGAAAGTAGTTGTGAGTTAACCTATGTGGTGTTATTAACCCCAATGCCTTGCAAAAACTTAAAAAAAAAAAGAATATGGGTCTCTGATCCTGAGAGAAGGTTGAGGGACCCTCTGTGATCCTACAAAGTTGAGCCAATTGTGAAATCTTTTTAGGACTTAACTTTTTTTTTTTGCTCTTTGCAAGGCAATGGGGTTAAGTGACCTGCCCAAGGTCACACAGGTAATTATTAAGGGTCTGAGGTTAGATTTGAACTCAGGGAGGATTTAATTCAAATCATTTCAGGGAGCAGCTAGGTGGTGCAGTGGATAGAGGCACTGACCCTGGAGTCAGGAGGACCTGAGTTCAAATCCAGCCTGGTCTCTCTCTTGGTCTCATTTTTCTTGTCCATAAAATGGGGGAATAATAATGGCACTTACCTCTTCAGTCTATTGTGAGTATTAAGTGAGAGGCTATTTTAATGCATTCTATAAACCTTGGGGTGGTATGTAAATGATGCCACTTATTGTAGCTGATGATGATAGTGGTATCCATTCCAGGAGGATGCCATGATGGTGATGTCATGGATGCCTCTTCTCTCATAGGGCATCACATTTGATCTCAGATTCCCGGATCTGAAAGCCAGCCTTTTGTTTTACCAATGTAATCACCACATCAGGAGACAACTTGGCACAGAGGGGAGAAAACCAGTATCTTTGGCATTAGGAAGCCCTGGTTCAAATTCCTTTATCCTTACCCCAACATGGACCTTTACTGCTCAGTTCTCTAGATGGTTCTCTGAAGCTAGAAGTTGCAGAGTAAGGGGAAATCTATATTGGAAGAGGGAGTTTCTTCACTGGTTCAAAAAAAAAAAGTCACAGACTCAGTCACCAAGTCTTCAAATTGCAAGATAGCTGTGCCTACCTATACCTGATTATTGTTCAGTTGACCCTGTTAGCAGTTTTCTTGGCAAAGATGCTGGAGTGGTTTGTCATTTCCTTCTCTAGCTCGTTTTTACAGATAAGGAATCTGAGGCAAACAAGGTTAAGTGACTTACTTGCCCAGGGTCACACAGCTGGTAAGTGTCTGTGGTGGGATTTATGGCACTCCCTAATGGGGCCATACCTTTTCATGAAGCCCCTTTACAAAATGCCCAATATTTGGTCCTTTCAGTTTGACCACTTTCAGGGAGGTAGGAACCTTTGACCTTTCAGAAAAGGGAAGTTTTTCCCAATATCAAACCTAAATTGTCTTCTCTCTCATCTGTTGCTCCTAGTTCTGCCCTGAGACTGAGCCAAATATATCTCATTCCCTTTTCTGGTCCATGACCATCATGGACTCCCGAAGGCTTCCCTAGCTACCCCCGTGTTTCCTCTTGGATAAAGTAGGGAAAGAAACATTTGTACTTTCACCTTGTTGTAGGGAGATCCCAGTGAGGAACTCCCTTCACCAATGCAGATCTCCCCCTCTCAGCTCGGTAGCTGAGCATCCTTTGGAGTTGCTGGGTGGGGGGATTGGGGGATTGAAGTATAAAGAGTTTGCTTAGGACCCCCAGCACTTCACCATCTGCTAGCTTACACTGCTGACACCAATCACAGACCAAGGGGCTTCTTTGAAGCACCACCCAAAATTGTAATGTAACCTGCCCAGGGTGACAGGGTGATCTGGGCCCCTGAGGAGCATTTTCATGGGGAAGGCAGCATCTGCTTCCATGAGCATCTTTGCATTGTAGCTAGGTTTTTACTCACACAGTCTTACTTTGATTTTTCTGTAGATCCAAGTCAACTTGGCCTACCAGAGTGGGAAGGGACCCGGACGTGAGAATTTTCTTCTTAGCCTTGCTTCTTTTTTTGATTGACTTTGTGACTCCAGGTGGAACCCTTATGTCCTCATCGGCAAAAGGAAAGGGTTGGCCTCTGGGGAGGTCTATGGGACCCTCTTCTTAGAGCCATATTTTTAAATGAGTCCAATAGAATACCTAGGATTACAAAGGAAAACTGTTACATTGAGACATAATTATTAAAATATTAAAAAAAATAATCTCAGCCCTCAGGCCGAGGACTACCATATTTGTCCTCATTGTTGTAAGTGGGATCTGTAGGACACACCGTGTGCTCCCTTTGTCTGTGCTGTAGCCCGCACTGGTCAATTCTCCGGCTCTCTGTAGGCCCACCTGTTTCTACAACCAGGCCTACCTGCTGCCCTCTCTGTAGGCAATGGCCTCAAATGGGAGCTTCCTTTGTGGCCATTCTTCCCAGCATTTGTCAGGAGCAAAGGAAACTGGGAAGTGCCTCATTTGAAAATTTTGTTTATGAGAAAAGAAGATGCAGTCTTGGGATTGGGACTTCCCCCTTTCTACCTGTGCTTTCATTCAGTCGGTGGACTGTGACCTGTTAGTCACCAGCCAATCAAGCAATAAGCATTGATTAAGTGCCTACTGTATACCAGCCTCTGGCTAAGGCATCCTACTGGATGTTAAGGTTACAAAGGTGTTGCCCCTGGCAGAAGTGAGAATATACAGAATAAATACAGGGTCATTCCTCTTTGGGTGGGAGGAGGAGGATCTGGCAACGGGATCTGGAAAGGCCTCATGTAGAATAATAATGATAGATAGATAGCTAGCCTTTATTTAGTGATTTAAAACTTGCAGAAGTGTTTTGTATACATCTCATTTGATCCTCACAACAACCGAGAGAGGGACAGTTATTCTCTTCATGTTAGAGAGGACAAAGTCAAGTTAAGTGACTTGCCCACACTCACCAGGTCAGTGATTGAAGCTGAATTGGAACTTGGGTCTTCCTGACTCCGGCCTTGCCCACTGTGCCACCTGATTGCCTTAGAGTTTGGTGTTTGAGGTGAACGCTAAAGGAAACATAAGATTAAAGGCCCAGGGAAGGAAGGACGACATTGTCAGCCTAGGATGGGGGGTAATTTGTGCTGATGCTTCTTGATGAGTCGCTCTGTCCTCAGAAACTGTGAACATTCTCTGGCAAAAAAGAGTAAATTTCACATGTTGATACCAGATAGATGCACGGTAAAAATAAGGAGGCAGCGAGAGTGAGTGGGGGGTCAGAGAAGGCCTCCTGGAGCAGCTGGTGCTTCAGGTCAGCTTTGAAGAGGGTGAACTTCTTGGAAGTGGAGGTGAGTAGGGAGGCCAAGGGCTCCAGGGTCCCATACTGACGGCTGGAGGCAAAGCTCTTTTACCTGGCCAGCTGGGGCTTTTCTCAGGGGGCTGTTGAGACCCCCAAACTATACCCTGTCCCCTTTTCCCATTTGAGAAATAAAACTGGCAAAGCCAAACATTGACTTGGCTAGCCTTTCAACAACTCCTCAAGGTGCTTGTTGGCATAAGGGCCGTGCCATTGAGGCCTCCCTCTCTCTGGACCAGCCGCTCCTCTACACGACCACTTGCAAACCTCCACCTCTTTCTGACCACCATCATCTCTGCAAGGCTCAGGGGGATCTTCCCTGGATTTGTTTCACAAATCCCAATCTGATGCTTCTGTCTTGCCCCCCAACTGACAAAAGGCCCCTTCCCCCAAAGCCTGGAAACCTGTGGCCAAGGGCATGGGGAGGTCAGATGGACTGTCCACCATCCTCACATCTCATTGACTGCTGGTCATTATATGAGGCTTTCACCCTGTGGCCAATTTCTCTCAGGAGTGAGGCACAAACATTTTTTTTCTGTAAAACAGGAAATGTTTATGCTGCAGTTGACTTTAATACTCCTGGGGTTTGAATGACAGCAGAATTACCCTGGCCAAACTGGTTATTTTCTTGCCTGTGTTTCTGATGAAGATCATCTGAGTTGATCCTTGTCTGCAAGGGAGAGGGGAAGTGACTGGAGAAGAAATCCCACCAGAAATGACTGTCTCCTGGGTGGCAGAAACAGAATTTCACCTTGAAAAGCCCCCGGAGTCTGGCTGCACAAGGAGATAAAAGTTTTTTGACATGACTGCAGAATATTTTTTCCCCCAGTGGATGGAGGAAGGTAGAAAGGAGAGAAAATAGATTTGTTAACTGGGGGAAAAAATGAATTAAAATCTAAAAGAAATCACCTAAGGATGATCAGGCCTGTGAAGATTGCCTTATAGAGACCCTTAGGATGAGTCTTCCTTGTGTGGTGAAATTTCTGGGAGTGGCTTCTAGGTATAGACTGTAAGCCTGGATAGGTCCTCCAAGGGTGTCAGCTATCCACAGACTTAGAGAGACTCATCACCAGCGTGGCTGAGGAGTGGCAGATATATCTGAGAGCACAGCGAATGGAGGGCTGGAAGGGGTGTCAGAAGGCCATGAATAATGCAACCTCCTCTTTTCATAGATGAGGAAACTTCTGAGATTGAGTGACTTACCCAAGGTCACACAGCCGTAAGTGTCTGAGGCTCTCCCAGTTGCCTAAGTAAGGCCTAACTTCCTCCCCCCCCCCCCCCCCCCCCCCCCCCCGCTACTTTCCTGTCACATATTAGGTATAGAACAGCCAGTTTTACATACCTGATGATGGGGTATTTTGACTTGGTTTGTTTTTTGGAACCTTATTGTCTCCCAGGTTCTTGGGAGGAAAAATAGACAAGCAAGATGTTGTCTCTGCCCTTGAGGAACTTGTTAGTCCATTAGGAGAGAAGAATTGAGAAAACGTGCTAAAAGCCTGGAATCTGAGAGCGCTGGGGGCTCCCTTGGCAGAGGCGCTCTGGGCTGTGTCCTGTTATCTGCAGTCATTTAGAGTTTATTCACTTAAGTGAGCCACACTTTTATTGATAAGGTGTGCGTGTGTGCATGCATCCAACCCTTCCTAACCCTAAAAGAACTGAATCATTCTCTCCTTAAATCCATCCCTCGGAAGAGAGATGGCCACTCTATCTCTCCCTGGCTAGGCCATTGTGTCTCTCCAGCTTGTGGGAGGGATGACCCATTGGACCTTCTGCTTTGTGAGCCCAGCCTTCAGGACCTTAGGGGCCCCTCTACACCACAATTAGACTCCAGAGAAGCACATTCAATACATATAAAAAACACTTTAAAAATAACCTATATGTTTTAAAGAAACCACCATACTGCTCTCTACCTTCTTCCCTTTTGGGGGGCTAGTAAGCAGAACAATACAGGGTCCCCTTTCTCCCTTTTTTTTGCAGCCCATAGTGTGGACTTCTTCAGTGCTTCTTGACTTGAGTCACCTCACCATTCCACCTCTTTCCCAATTGATTTTAATCTTCCCTGGAATAAATGGACACCCTCCAAGAACATTGGGGCCACCTCTCCCCTTCTCTTTTATTTTAGGATTCATCCCTCTTTGGGTCTCTTGATGTTCTCCCTGGGGCCCCAGGGACTGTTATGTTCTTGATCATTTTATATTTAGAGCTTAATTCAGTGACGTAGATCACAGTCAGGATTAAATAAATACCCTAGTCATTGAGTTGACTCTGTTTGCAAACCTGCCGAGGATTGCTGGAGGACTAATGATGAATCACATCTTCCTCCTTTCAATAGAGAAGTAGAGGGACCATGGACATGGAATGTGGCATACATATACTCATTGGGTGTGGTTTCTGTTGGTTTTGCTTTAATGCTTTTCTTATTTTCATAGGGAGTTTGGTGGTAGCGGGGATGTTATGAAGAAATAACTTGTAAAGAAAACATTAGTGAATATTAAAAAAAAAATTACTTGGTGACATAGAAGAAGGGTTTCAAAAGATTAGATTTTGTCCAAAAAGTAGCTGAGAGTGAGTGCCCTGGAAAAACAACCCAGGTATGATGGAAGCTGGTGGACAGAGTAGTCCAGGTCTCATCTCATTGAGTTTTCATATAGGTACATGGGAAATTGGTGACCTTGAAACACTGGGGGTCTTATCCCTTTGAGTTTTTCATCTTTAATTGGTCCGTTCATATTCAGAAAATATAATTGAAGAAAACAAAATAAAATCTTTCATGGCCATTTTTTTTATACTTGGGTAATCAGCCATCAGTGTTTTCAGAAGCTCATAAGTGGGGTCCCTGTGTTGCTCAGATTGCTAGCCCAGAAACTCTAATTTAGATAATCACCCCATTTCTTTTTCTTTTTTAAATTGGAAGGCAACTTGAGGTGAAGCTTTGGGGCAAGGGATAAGTTAAAAAGATGACTGTCAGGGGTTCTTCTGATGAACTCTGAATGTACCTTGAGATATACACTATTTTTAATCCATTTTTATGTTATTTTGTTTGTGTTTTCTTTTGCAGTATGGCGCATAGGGAAATATGTTTTGCATGACTTTGTATGCAGAATCAATGCCAAATAGCTTGCCTTCTTAAGGGGAGAGAGGAGTGGAAAGGAGAGAATTTGGAACTCAAAATTTAAATTAGAATTAGAAAATATTAGAAACTGGAATTAGAAAATAATTAAATAAAATGATTTTTAAAGCATAAAGAAAAAAAGAAATCAGAAATTGTTAACTTTTTTATGTCATGGACCTCCTTGCCAGTCTGGTGATATCTATTCTTAGAATAATATTTTAAAATGCATAGAATAAAATAAAAAGGGATGTGAAGGAAATAATATAAACATCATATATATGTGTATACATAATTACATAAATAAAACATTCAACATTTAAATATTTACTTATAATTCTGGAGATGTTTAATAATAGGTGAACTTGGAAAGAGGTCCAGTTTTGTTTTTGTTACTTTTTTGGGTTTATTTTAGTCCTATTTTCGTCTTGATTTTTGCTATGAGATGAGATGCTAAGGTAATTGCGGACAAAGATCTGAGGGTCAAGAAAGATCGATTCTTGGTATTGTACCTAGAGAATCACCTAGTACATTTGTCCAAGAATGACCCATTTTAGTTGAAACATTAAGTACTAATAAACTGTAACACATAAGTGATTAAAGTGCCAAATGTTTTATTTATAAAGGGTTTTTTTTTTAAATCTGAGAATCTTTCACTCTTCTGGATTTTTGTGATATTATTTTAGAGTGAAATGAATCCTGAATTATAGTCCCGTGGCATGAATGCTGATTCTGGGGTGCTTTGTTGAAAATCCTCAGTCTGACCTGAGGGGTGTTCTCAGACCTGCCACAAGTCACATAGGGTAGAGGTGGGATTTGAACCCAGGTATCTGTCTTTCCAATCTAAGCCTGGATGTCCCAGCATTCTGTATAAAAAAAACAGTCTCCTTATGATATAGAGGGAAGAAGGCTGGGTCTGGCACTTTGGTTCATGGCTCTGCTACTTGCTTCCTACAGCATCATGGGCCAAGTCGTTTTCTAACTCTGAAGCAGTTTCCCTAGCAGTGAGATAAGAGGGTTAGATGAAATGACCTCTACAGTCCTGACTTTCAGTGTAATGTCCTCCTCCTGGACAGTTTGGAGTTATAGTGTCCACACATTGAGAAATAGCATATTGCTCTTTTTGGAGATCAGACAACGAGCAGGGAATGAGGATGCTGTCCTGGATGGGTGGGTTTCAAAAACCAAGCGAACCATACAACTTGACTCCTCTTGACTGTCGCTTTTGGAGTGTGTCATTAAAGCCATTTCTTGGGAGGCTTCAAGAAGATAGAGCAAAAATATTATCAAATTTGATGTCATTTCAGTTCTAATTTATACTCCTTTTGCTAAGTTTTAGAAATGGAAATCTCCATCATTCAGTTCCCCAGAAGCCTTTTTGAGAGTGAAAGAAGTCACATTCATAGAAGTTAAATATCAACAATTATTTATTAAATACATTAGTGCCTTTTGTTTTTACATTGTAGTCAAATTTATGGATCATCTGTCCATTCATTCATCCATCCATCCATCCATCCATCCATCCATCCATCCATCCATCCATCCATCCATCCATCTATCCTTTGTAACCCAATAAAAGAGTAAAACCAGTTGATGCACTGTGATGCTGTGACAGTGTGTGGTATGTGTCACTAGCAGCCCCCTGGCACTCTTCGGGAAGGAGGGAGGTCTATTTCTTCATCTCTCCACTAGCATCAAAATTAACTTTTCTTCTGCAATGCATGAAGTCATTATTTGTGTTCTTCTGATTGGGCTTTTATCAGTTGATTCCAAGCTGACTTTTCCCTTGCTTCTCCAAAGGCCTCTCATTTGTCCTTTTCTACAGAATAAACTCATTCTTCATTCTGTTTTATCCTGTTTTTTCATCTCTTCATCTCCCAACTGTACTCCAGATTTCTACCTCACTCTGATCATGGATTCTACCTATTGGACCTCTCCTCATCCCTTTAACCTCTCCCTTGATTGTACGGCTCCTCCTAGAATGACCATCCATGTCTCCATTCCCCTCCAAACTGCACTAAGGCCTTCTGTCTTCCATTTTGGATCCCTCTGTTCACCAAACTCATCTCCCCCCACCTTCCATCAGAATGGGAGCTCCCTGAGGGTATGGACTGTCTTTCCTTCTATTTGTGTTTACTATGGTTACACATTTTATTTGCAATTTTTCACCACCACTACTATGAAATTCTGGGTAGAGGTGTGTGTATGTGTGGGGGGGTCTTTCTACTTTTGACTTTCTGGGACATGTGTCTGGTGGTGGGAACTCCAGGTTAAAGGGGTAGGATTCTCCTTGCACTGAGTCGTTCTTTGAAGTAATCTTCTCCCTTCCATCCTTCCAAATGTCAAGGAATATTTCTCATGTTCTTGTTAATGGGACCAGTCAGTAAGTGATCCACTCAATTTTTACCTTGATATTTTATTTCAGAAGACTGATTGAATCACTTTGAAGACCGTAAATGCTCTGTAAATGTGTGCCATCCTCTTCCTCATTTTTTATCATTATTTTTGTTTGTAGCTTATAGAATCTAATGCATTTCCTCACCACAACTGGTATATGCTCCTACAAACCTGTTTGCCCAAACAGTGTCTCATTTAATATGCATGAGCAGAGCTCAATATTTTAGGAGACTTGTGGTGAGATTTTCTGTAAAGCAGATCTGTTTATAATTAAAATATGAAGATGCACAGCTTGGTGTCTCCAACCTTTGACCCCTCTTCTCTCTTGAATTGCTACTTTCCCCATCATTATTTTTCTTGTCTAGGAGAGCCAGTTGCTGAAGTTAAAAGACACCAAAGCACATTTTGTTTTTGGGATTCTGGTATCTTGCAGTCACCTGGAAATGAGAAGTTTGAGGTTGGGTTTGAGCTCAGGAAGATGAATCTTTTGTTTTTTTGTGTTGTTTTTTTTTTTTAGGTTTTTGCAAGGCAAATGGGGTTAAGTGGCTTGCCCAAGGCCACACAGCTAGGTAATTATTGTTTGAGGTCAAATTTGAACTCAGGTACTCCTGACTCCAGGGCCGGTGCTTTATCCACTGCGTTACCTAGCCACCCCAGAAAGATGAATCTTGCTGGCTGGACCTGACCATTGTATCACCTGACTGTGGGTCTTCCTTTTGATTAGTGAACTAGATTTTTTTCCCTGATATTTACTGTTTTTAATTTATTTTTTCACATTCATACAGCAGTCTTATTGCACAAGTAAACAAAATCTCCTTCCACAAAGATAGAGAAATTTCAAGAAAAATAAAATGAAAGAAAAAAGTTAAACTAGATTTTCAAACAAAGTCTAGGTAGTGTAAAGAGAAAAGGTTTGTGTTGCTCTTTAGTGGGAGTTTTAGCAGCATCTGCCTTTTTCTGGACTTGGCATTTGCTCACATCTGGTGATCGCCATGGTAGAGATGGGTGCTGAGTTTGCCTTGGGTTTCTCATTCTGTGATTGCTTCTTTGTGGTATTAACCACGTGTGTGTGAATTTAAGCAGCTTCCTTTGAGCCAACTGCTATCTTCCTTCTAATATCTGAGGTAGCAGCCAGTGGTGATTCCATTCTGGGTCCTGGAGGTTGGCCTTTTGTCTGTCTTGGATTTAACCAGTGATGCTGAAGCCCTGCATTTTGGATTTAGTTCTTGCAGAGCATCCTGTGAGCATGTAGGGAGTCACGGCCTCTCCTTGCCCATGGATGACTTTCTTTCCCCAGTTTTGGTTGACTGATGATTCCCAGATGAAGATCTCTCTCATTTGTTCTGTCTGCTTGTAGACTAGTGATTGACATATCATCACCTCCATTAGTCTATGACCCCTTTAAGGGTAGGTAGGGCCTGTGTTTGCTGTTCCTCATATCTTCAGAACCCAACATGGTACCTGGAGCACCATAAACTTATTTATGGCATTAATGGAAGTTTTTAACTAAATACATTTTTTTTAAGGATTTTGCAAGGCAGTGGGGTTAAGTGGCTTGCCCAAGGCCACATAGCTAGGTAATTATTAAGTGTCTGAGGCCGGATTTGAACTCAGGTCCTCTTGACTCCAGGGCTGGTGCTCTATCCACTGTGCCACCTAGCTGCACAACTAAATACATTTTGAGTGAATTTTTTTTTAACTTTATGTTCCTATATGGATGATGGTAGGGCCTGTTGTTTGGACCTGAATCCCATCCAACACTCTTGATGGAGAACACAACAGCAACATGCTATGGAGACAGAGACAGTTCCTGCCCTCAAAGTGCTTACATTTCATTAGAGGCAATGTAGTATGTAAGTTGGTGGGGATGTTTTCAATAGTTTGTGGCAGGTTGCTAGCAGCAGAGTGGAGGCAGAAAGGTTTCTGGGAGATGAGCAACTCTTGGAACGAATGCATTTTCATGCTGATAAATCCAAGATCTTCACATTCCTTGGGGAATGCTACAAGATCATTTTAGAACCATCAGCTCCTGAGAGAGTTGATTTTACCCCCTTTTTATAGATGAGGAAACCGAGGCAGACAGCAATTAAATGACTTGCCTAGGACAAATGTTGAAAGCTGGATCTGAACTTGGTCTTCCCATCTTGGTCTGGTGCCCTAACTGCTGAACCACCTAACTGGGAGATTAAGTAGTTTTCCCAAGGAATATCAGATGGAAGTGACACAGCAGCCTCTGGGTGTATATGTGTTTATGTAATCACATTTTATTAATGCTCTTTTCTTTCCCTACTCTTCCTTGGCTGCATCTGCCAGCAGCTCCTTCTGTTCAATTGCCTTAGTCCACAAAACAGTTTATTTAGTCTTTTTTGTTGTTGAATAGTTTCAGTTGTGTCTGACTCTTTGTGACCCTATTTGGGATTTTCTTGGCAGAGATATTGGAGTGGTTTGCCATTTCCCTTTCTAGCTCATTTTGCAGATGGAGGCAAACAGGGTGAAGTGACTTGCCCAAGGTCACATAATGAGCAAGTCTCTGAGACTAGATTTGAACTCAGCTCTTCCTGACCCCACATTGTTACCTAATGATAAAAATTGTACAAATTATGTGGAGACAGCTGGCTTAGGAAAAATAATTGGAGGTATTTAAGCATAGGCTAACACTCCATTTCCAGGTGACCACTGAGGTCTCCTGCTATTTGGAACTGGTAGTCTGCTACCCAACATTTTAGTGGCAGAGGTGAGACATAGATTTGGAATTCATAGTTCAGTGCCCTCTCCTTGTGATAGCTATGAATTTTTTTTAATTTTTTTTATTTTTTAGGTGTTTGCAAGGCAAATGGGGTTAAGTGGCTTGCCCAAGGCCACACAGCTAGGTAATTATTAAATGTCTGAGACTGGATTTGAACCCAGGTACTCCTGACTCCAAGGCCAGTGCTCTATCCACTACGCCACCTAGCTGCCCCCTGATAGCTATGAATTTTCAAAGCCTTTTGGGGACCTGAAAGCTGCTTCCCCTCACCACTTCCACATGATGACCCTTGAAGCTTAAATACTAGAAATAGCAAATGTTTGCAGAATTGGACTGATGTGAATTTTAGCAGACCATCTGGTCTCAGGGAGCTGAGAATCCTTGGGGTGACCTTCCATTTAGTCTATATGTAGTCTTCAATATTTTTATGACTTCAGTCCTCTTTAGCATGTCTACTTCTTGAGGGCTGGTTCTGTTTTTGCTTTTTTTCATTGTAGTTTCAGCAGGTCAGTGTGTGATAATAAAGTTCAATTTCAGTAAACATTTATTGGGCCCTGCAATGGAGATAAAAATAGGAAAAAATCAGCTTTCTGTCCTTAAGGAGCTTATTTTTTTTTTTATTTTTAAAAATTTATTGGGGTGGCTAGGTGGCGCAGTGGCTAGAGCACTGGCCTTGGAGTCAGGAGTATCTGAGTTCAAATCCAGGCTCAGACACTTAATAATTACCTAGCTGTGTGGCCTTGGGCAAGCCACTTAACCCCATTGCCTTGCAAAAATCTTTTTTTTTTTGTATTTCAAATTTATTTTTATTAAAGATATTATTTGAGTTTTACAATTTTTCTCCAATCTTGCTTCCCTCTCCCCACCCCCCCACAGAAAGCACTCTGTTAGTCTTTACTTTGTTTCCATGTTGTACCTTGATCCAAATTGGGTGTGATGAGAGAGAAATCATATCCTTAAAGAGAAGAGAAGTCTAAGAGCTAACAAGATCAGACAGCCTTGCAAAAATCTTAAAAAATATATATATTTAAGGCAAAGTGGTTAAGTGACTTGCCCATAGTCACAAAACTAGGCAATTATTGTGTCTGAGGCCAAATTTGAATTCAGGTCCTCCTGACTCCAGGGCTGGTACTCTATCCACTGCACCACCTGGCTGTCCCTAGGAGCTGACTTTTTAATGGGAAAGATAGTCCTCAAGGAGCTTTCTTTACTGGGGAAGACAGACTTGGAAAAAAATGGGGAGAGCATAACAGTGGGGGGATATCTGCCTTGGGGTTACTTCTGTCTGTGGAGTTGAAACCAGGTTGAGCTGCAGATGGACTGTCACTGAGCTAGACATCCACTTTCTGCTCTTTGAAGGAAGGCTTTGGGAGGAGTCCTTTACACCCTACAGCCCAAGAGGAGAAGAGGTTGAGGGAGGTGGTACCCAAGGCCTAAGTTAGCACAAGATGGTGAGATTAGGAGTGATCAATTTATCTTGAAAGGGGTTAATTACTCAGCAAATACTTAAAAAATACTCCTCAAATAACTAGCATTTCTATATGCTTTCAGGTTCCTAAAAAACTTTAAATATTATCTCATTTGTTTTTCACAAACTCCCTGGGAGGTAGAGTCTTATCCCTATTTTCTAGATTAGGGAACTCAGACAGACAGGGGTTAAGTGACTGGCCCAGAGTCACACAGTTAGGAGATATCTGAAGCAGATTTGGACTCTGATCTTCCTGATTAAAAATCCATGGTCCTATCTAACTGCCTAGGTGTTTATTAATGTATAGGTTGATTCACTCACCTTGACCTTCCTCTTGCCCAGTTCACTCATACACCCATATATGCTTGTACCACCATACCTAGTAGCCAGAACACGTCTAGTCCCTCCAGATACATGGCGGCTGAGTCCTGTCCTCTTGTGCTGATCTCTGAAAAGATTTCTATTCTGTTTATTCCAGAGCCCTTCGAGTTCACGCAGCCGAAGCCTAACTTTGCTCCCCCACGGAACATCGAATTCATCATCCCCCAGTAGCCAGAGACATCTCACCCCTGCACCCTCTACTGTGGTCACCGTCACCCACCACAAGTCACCTGCTGCTGCCCGAAAATCAAGGAGTCAATCTTCTGCCCAGCTCCATGATGTCAGAGAGGTAGGCCATGCACTCGCTTTGAAGTCTGGGCTCTCCCTTCATGGGTCCTGGAAGAATGAAACGGCCTCTGGCTGCTTCTGGGAGATTCTCTTCTGTTGACTGACTGGGGCAAGCAGTCATATAGGGAGAGAAATCTTGGCCCATAGAATCGAAAAATCTTTAATATTGAAAATTGTTTCTTGTTTCATTTGTGAATGATTTGTGATCTGCCTTTACTTTCAGAGTCACATGGTAAAAAGAGGAGGGGAAGAAAAAAGAGGATCTTTTTGTCCCCGGTCTCAGTTTCTTCTTTTGTAAAATGGGGGATTGGAATATATTCTTGTCCTTCTGTGGTTGTTATCTCAAGTACCTCTTCAGATTTGATGGCACCTTGTTGAGCATAGATAAGTTGGGTTTGGAGGCCTCTGAGGTTTTGATCTTAGAAGGACAATCAGTGAAATGACTTCAGCTCACGATGGGAGAGCAGAGGCTGGAAAGGGGGAAGATGAGAAAAACAGATCATGCAAAAATAGCAGCTCATCCAAAACCCCTTTTTTGACTTGGTGGGACAGTCTTTATTTTGCTCTGATTTCTGTATTTCAGAATCAGAGAGGACTTGTCTCAGGCATCAGGACTTATTCCTCGGTCTCTTCTCCCTCCTTCATGTATAACCCTCCTAGTGGTGATCGGAGAGCTGAGGAGGCATCAGGAGTGGGTGGGTGGGGTAGGTGCCCAGCTAAAATGCAAGTTGCAATACAGGAATCTTAAGTCAATCTTAAAATTATTTGATATTAATAATATCAATTAGATTTCTTTCAATATCAACTAATGAGTTTTCTTTTTAGAGAAGGGATGTGAATGTTCTCAGCTTTCTTTCTCTGCCTCTCCCCAGTGTGTGTGTTCCCAGCACTTCACACATATATTCCCCAATGTATATATGTATGAAGTGCCTAATAATTGCTTCCTGATTCAGTTTTCTTCAATCACTCATGTTAACTAGAGAGGCATTACTATCCCATTTTCCAGATGAGCAGACTGATGCCCAGGAACATGAAGTGTTTTAGTAAGTGGTGGCCTCCCAGTTTTCCAGGGCTATCCTTCTTTCCTCATTATCCCATGGGGATATGCTTTCTATCTTTTATTCCACTTTTAAATAGATGGTCATACTTATTTTCTTTTTGATGATATAGCTTAGAAAAATGGAAATATTATAGTGCTCTTTATAGGCTTTTTATAATTTTTAAATGAGTCTCTGTGGGCAAAACCATGATTCTAAGTGGGTTTTCAAGTCAATCCACCAAGTGTTTATTATGCTTTCATTCAGGACACAGAGAACCCCCAAATGAAAGCTTTCCTACCTGGGTTTCCAACCTGTGAGCTCTTCTGGGCCACATCGCCTAATAAAAACTCATCAAGACCACATGTAGAAGTTAATATTTATTTATGACTGCAAGGTTACCTACATCACCATCGAGTATAATAATCAAATGACTTTGAGGGCCACAGGTGGGCTGCAGGCTGGACGCACACAGCTTCTAAGAAGTTGACCTTCCACAGAGGGTGTGTTTAGATGACTATTTCAAATAATATGTTTTTATTTTTATAAGTGATATTTTTACATAGTGCTGTACAAAGAGAGATATGAAAAAAAAGGAAGAATAAACAGAGGGGCATCCTGGCTGGCTTGAAAGTCTTTTTTTCTCTTAGATTCCAAAGCCCCCAAGTGGAAATGACAAAGGCAGATTTTGGTTTGATGACAGGAACACCTCTGCCACTGTCCAACAGTGCAGTGGGCTAGTAAGGAGAGGCGTCCCCCTTCTCTGAAGGCATTCTGGCAGAGGTTGGATGACCACTTATTGGGCATGTTCTTGTGGAGATTCTTGTCTGCTATAGACTGGACTAGAGGGTTGCTAATGTCGTTTCTGTTTGCAGTATCTCTAACTGGTCCTTCCCTGTGGCTGTTGTCTCAGAGAGATGTCCCTTTCAACAGGAGTTCAAAGGCTTAAGCCCAGAGGCCTGGAAGCTTTGAGTTGGGGGAGGCACCAAACCTTGTGAAGTTGCCCTCTCTCTGGAGCCTCAGGGCATCAGAACACTTAGGAGACATACCTCCTAGCAGGTGTAATTTGGATTCTGAACTTTTCTCTGCAGGAGGCAGGACTCCCCTGGCTCCTTTGGTGGGCCTCTCATGTGAAAAAGCATCTTTCAAAATGGAATTTTAAAAAATTGCATGCGTTTGGCAAGGTTTGCATAATGTCTGTAATTCAATTCAGTCAACCTTTATGGAGGATTCCATAGTGCAAGGAAGGCAGATTTTCTTTGGGCTTTTGCATCTGGCCTTGCAAAGGCTCTGGCTCCTGATCCTCAGCAATTTCTCTGTGGGCTTGACATCTTCACCTGGTTTAGAATCCCAGAACCCTGATAGAAATTCTGAACCTTTTTTTTTTTAAGGTTTTTGCAAGGCAAACAGGGTTAAGTGGCTTGCCCAAGGCCACACAGCTAGGTAATTATTAAGTGTCTGAGACCGGATTTGAACCCAGGTACTCCTGACTCCAGGGCCGGTGCTTTATCCACTATGCCACCTAGCTGCCCCCTGAACCTTTTCTCAAAAAAATAAAATGAATAAAATAGAATCTAAGTTATATGGAAATCCAGTTATCAAAATAGGAACACTACATTCATTTTTTTTTGCAAGGCAATAGGGTTAAATGACTTGCCCAAGGATGCACAATTAAGTAATTATTAAGTGTCTGAGGCTGGATTTGAACTTGGGTCCTCCTGATTCCACTGCGCCACCTAGCTGCCACCCCAATTATCAAAATATGAAAAAGGCAGTTCATGTTCCAGGTTGAGAACACCTTATGTAGTCCAATCTGTACCCAAAATATTCAGCATTCAATATTTTAGACAAGTGTTCATCTTGCCCTCAGTCTTAATTGTATCAATATACTCCTTTCATTAATGTACCACAACTTGTTTGACTTCTATTGCTGGAAGTCTAGGTTGTCTCCATTTTCCAAAATACTTATATTTAAATGTTGCTCTGAAAGTGTTGAGACATTGTCTTCATAATTTCTATAAAAAGATGATTATGAATAATATAAACAAAGGAAGATTTATGTGTACTGATGAATGAAGTAATCTAAATTAGGAAAGCAGCATATGCACTTCTGACAACAATATAAATGGAAAGGACAAAACAAAACTTGGCTCTGGATAACAATCAAATGAATCCAGGATGGTATCAGGCTCCTTCTCTTCATATTATTTTGCTTGGTGAACTCATCAGCTCCTATGAATTCAACTGATCATCTCTGCAGAGGATTCAAAGAATGATTTATCCAGCCCTAACCTCTCTCTTGACCTCCAGTCTTGCTTCTCCAACTGCTTATTGGATGGTAGATTTTCCATAGACACCTTTAACTCCATATATCTGAGAATTCATTATCTTTCTCTCAGTCCTCACTTTCCCTCTTATTGTGGAGGTTCCCACCCTTCTCCCAGCCCCTCAGGCTCCCAACCTAGGAATCATCCTTGACTCTTCACTACCTCTCACCTCCAAGGACTATCAATCTCACCTATGCAGCATCTCTTATTGTATTCTGCAGCATCTCTGACTATACTCCCTTCTCTCCTCTGAGATGGTGCCCACCCTGGTGTAGACCCTCATTACATCATGCCTAGACTGTTGCAATAGCTGCTGGCATTGGGGCTCTGTGTTGGTGGGTGGAGTGTCTGCTTGCCATGACTCTTCCCACTCTAGTCCATCCTCCATTTAGCCACCAAAGCCCAGGTCAGACCATGTCACCCACCCTACTCAGTTAACTCCAGGGTCTCCTTATTGCCTCTAGACTCAAATACAAAATGATCAGTTTGTTATTCAAAGTCCTTTATAACCATCTCCCTCATCCCTTTCTCTTAAACAGTTTTTTTTACAACAGTTATCTCTCTCTTTGGTGCTTCCACCACCATCATTGGACCCTTCCTTATAACAAATTCAAAGTCAAGTAGAAATGGTGGACAGAGCTTGACAGCCTAGATCAAGTTTTGTCCTGCTGGTGCCCACCTCTCTACCTTAATCTGGCAAGAGATATTTAATAAGATGGAAGCACTGTGCTAGGCTGTGGTGGGATATGGACAGAAATGAAAGTCTTTGCCCTCAGGGAGCTTTCATTCTAAAAGAATCTCAGTGTCTTCCTTGGAAATTTTCATTGAGGCTTTCCCTATGTGGATGTGCCCCTCTCATTAGTGGGAAAAAGGCAGAGTGAAAATCTCCAAGGTAGCTGCTAATTACAACAATGAGCCTCGATAAATGAGAATCGGAATTTATTTAGGTTATTGATCGTTGTGGCTGGTGCTTATCCACTGAATATCGATTTGTATGGGGAAACAAGCAGTGGCTGTGTGGCCCTTTGAATGTATCATCAAAATTATTCTCTAAATTAGTGAAAAAATGGGATTCAAATTATAGGAATTCAATTTACACTCTCCTTTTCAGATTTCTATTGATGTCTTTTGTTTTTACTCCCCTAGATGGCCCTAATCTGTCTTCTAAGTCTTCCCCATCCTAGAAACCCATTCTTTATAGCAAAGAATTGTTTTAAAAGAATAGGAAGAAAAAAATGAGCGAAACTACTCAATACATTGAAAAAGTTCAATAAGCGCCGTGTTTCATATCCCTGTACCCTCCTCCTCCACCTCCTCTCTTCAGCAGAGGAGGTCCTCTTGTGCTTCTCCTTTTGGGCCAAACCTGAGCATCCATTCATCCCTCTGAGTTATTTTGTGGTTATTGTTCTTTCCATTTCCATTGTTGTAGTCATTGTCTGTGTTGTTTTCTTGGCCCTGCTTTGCTTTAATTGTATTTGTAACACGTCGACTTGGCAGGCTTTCCATTATTAAATGTCCAGCCGTCTTTTAAAATGAGGAGCTATTCAATTAGTAGACACAGCAAGAGGCAATTAAATTAAACCATGTATACTTTCTTGGATTAGTCAACAAAACAATCTGGAAAGACTAGAGCCCAAACCCGCCCTTTAAATCCAAACATGCTAGTTAAGGGAGTGAATAATGACAGCTTGAGGACCAGAGTAAGCCTCTGAAATCCAGGGTCCTTTTTTTTTTTTTTTTTGCATTCGGGGTAGGGGGGGCTTTCTCTGTGTTTAATGTGGCTTCAGAAACTCATTCAGGTCATGTGACTTCAGATCCAACCTGAGACACTAGCTATGTGACCCTGGGCAAGTCACTTAGCTTCTACCTACCTCTGTCAAAGGAGGGGTTTGACCTTGTGACCACTTCCAGTTTAAGATTGAGGATGGTCATAAATTCTTCTACCAGAAAGGTCTCTGTTTCTATGAGGTGACCTCAACAGGACTTTGAATAGGCCTTTGTTCTGTGCTTTGGGAGTGATAGAAGGCCAGGCATCTTAGTTGGCTTTTGGTATTTTAAATGTGCTTGTGCAAGGGCAAGGGCAGCTAGGTGACAGTGAATAGAGTGCTGGGCCTGGGGACAGGAAGACCTGAATTCAATTCTGCTCACCAGTTGACTGACCCTTGGCAAGTCATTTCATCCTGTTGGCCTCAGTTTCCTCATCTGTAAAATGAGCTGGAGAAGAAAATGGCAAACCACTACTTTATCTTGGCCAAGAAAACCCCCAAATGGGATCATGTGTCATAGCCTATGACTAACATAATTTGAACATACATCATATAGAGGTCATGTTTGATCTTGAGTGTTGTCCCTAAAATGTCAGCTTTGGAAGGGACTTCAGAAGCCAGCTAGATCATTTAACAAATGAGGAAGCTGAGAACCATGGTGATGAAGCAACTTGTCCAAGGTCATAAAGATACAAAATACCAGATGCCTCTCCTGCCTCTCAGATTCCCTCTGTGAAGGCTCTGAGAAGAGGGCATCCCTACTTGCTTCAGTTTAGAGGCCTTGGACTGACAGGGACCCCACTTCTAGAGACTTCTAAGCTCTAATGGCTGGGAAGTTGTACTCAGCTTGAGCATCCGTCTGCCTCTTTGGTACTGCCCCAGGAGGTTCCTTGTGTTCTCTGTGACCAAGCATTGATGGAAATGGTATAGGACCACCATAAACATGGAGGACTCTGATGACATCCATAGATAGCAGGGAGGAGGGGGAGGAAGAAGAGGAAGAAGAGGGGGAGGAAACAGCAGCATTATTATTGAGGAAGAAACCCATTCTTCTGGTAAATACTTTTGTTTCCAGAAAGAGGGTGGGAGTAGTCCAATCTTAGGTTTTAGGTACAGCCACTTTGGTGGACTGAACTTGTGCCTCAGTGTACTATTTCTGGGGGGATGCTCAGAAGGTAGTCTTTTATGGTGGACCATTTCAAAGAAACGTGCTGTCCTAGATCCAAGGAGAGTTCAGGATTTAACTTCCTAAGCACCTTGGTTTTAGGAGAAGGGTGCTTAGTGACAGATTCCTTTATGGCCCAGCCCTGGGAGGGAACCCCAGCTGTTTGGGGTCTGTGGAGGTAATGGATGCCAAGCAATGCTTCCGAGTACTGGCAGCCCCAGTGGTTAATGGGACATCGTGGAAGACTTAAGTGAAGGATTACACCACTGTGGGAGAGCCTGGGTGACTCCCCCCTCAGCAATTAAGCCATCTGAGATAAATAGATGTTGGGTCTCTGGTCTCAGAGAGCTCTGCAGAAGTGGCTTCTACCAGGGTTTTCTTTTCTTTTTTTTTTAAAGCAATTTATTTGACTATTTGAAAGGCTTTATGTTCAGGAATCCTTCTTTATGACCAAGAGGAAGTCCTCATCCCAATTGCAGACTTGTTAATGAGAGGGAGAAACCTGGTCGCTGTCCTGTTTTATCTGTTCAGGTGTTCATTATCTGCCCAGGCAGAGTCCATTCTTTAGCCCCGGGCTAACTACCGTTCTTCTTAACTCTCCCCCAAAGACCCTTCATCATATCCTGTGCTCCCTCACACTTACCTGAATCTTCTTAGAGTTTATTTCTTCTTAGATGGAATGTATAGAAGATGCTTTGCAAAAGGTGGAGGCCAGTCTGGTCCTGGACGTGCCCAGGTTTGGGTAGATGGACTGGGTCTGACCATGGTAGGTTGTGGGGTGGGGGTGGGGGGTTTCCCAGAATGTGATTCCCAAGCTTCTCTGACATCCCTGGGTCTTGAGGATGGAACTGGAGAAGAGGAGACCTCGAGTTTTCGAGTGGAAATGAGCCGTTTTTATCTGTGTCCAGATTGTTCCCTGGCCTTTCCGGCACTAACCAGCAAGGTGGCTTTAGTCAAGCTTATTCTTCCTCCTTTGCCCTTCCTTCACATCACCGGTAAAAGAGAACTCAATGAACTCTAAAGACATTTAGTTTAAGATGTTAGAAGGTCAAGGAATGAGCCCTCAATTTGTGGATAGAAGATCCTGGTTCAGATTCTGCGTGACCTTCTCTAGGCTTGTAGAACTCGAGGAACTCTGGAGAAGTGGGACCCTATTGGCTTCCAAAAACAGTCACATGTGTATACACACACACACACACACACACACACACACACACACACACGGTGATGAATTCTCATGGGAGAACATCAGTGGACTGTGACATACAGATGGCACAGGGGTGGGCCTGAGTCTGTCTCAGACATTTAACCTGTCCTCCCTCTGTTCCCTCATCTGTGAAATGGGGATATTTCTGCCTGATTTCACAATTCTTCCTAAATTTTATTTTATTTTTTCAATTACATGCAAAAGTCGTCTTCAACATTCATCCATCTACAAGTTTATGACTTCCACATTTTTCTACCATCTTCCCTTCCCTCCCTGCTCCCCCTCCCCATGGTGACCGTCTGATGAATGTTTTACAAATACAATTGTGTTTAATGTATTTCCCTATTAGTTATATTGTTTCACTATAATTTCTGAACTCCCTCCTTCCTGTGGACCCAATCTTAATGCAAGTCTTGAAGAAGGGGAATTGGCTTTTGATTTGGGGGAACACACCTTTTTATCCTGGCTGCCCACCTCCACATTGTCTTGCCCTCTGCAGCATAAGCTAGTGAACATCGGGGCTATTTCATTGTGGGTCATTAGATTCCTAGTATGTGGTGTGTTGCCGAGCACACTTAATAAATGATCATGGATTGATTGATAAAAGGAGGAAACTCCTCCAATGAAACAAAATTGGCTTGTGTTTTGGGGGGAATAAAGAGCTTTTCTCACCATTATCTTTGTAAAGCTTCTCCTCGGCCCAGTGGAGTGAGCACTTTAAGTTCTTTTGGCCCCTCCTAGAGGAGACTTTAGCAGAGCCATGAAGTCGGACTGTGATGGGCAGCTCCCTCACGCCTCCTGAGAGTGGAAGCGGAGGGGAGAAGGGAATTTATCTCCCTGTGAGGCCATCCATCACTACGGCCACGCTTTGTAATCACCTTCTGTGAGATGCTCCAGGCGATTTATGGGCCAGCTGGTTGGATGAGCTTGAAGTGATCATATGGTCCCTGTTGGACTGGTGGTGGGGAGGGCTTGCGGGTGGTGAATGCCAGCCTCGTGGTCTTTGGGCATTCCCTAGATGCAGTACAGCCTCTAATTATAACCTAGCCTCTGTCTGTTTGGAGACTGTTCTCTAGTCTCTCCTTAGAAGAAGCTTTGCTTCTGGTGGACCGGTTTCCTTGAGACTGTTCCCCATTGACCTCTGCCCATTGTCCAGTGTCTGTTTTATTGCCTTTATCATTTAAGGAATGAGCTGGCTTTGTGTTTCTTGGAGATGCTTGTTATTTAGTGAGCAGAGTAATTTCATTACCTCGGTTGGGAGATCTGGTTACTAAGGCAACTGCTTACACGGGTTGGATCCAGGAAAAGTAAAGTGGAAACCTGATAAGATCTCAGAATCTTTAGACACATTCCCTGTGTGGCCTCCCCATAACCCCTCTGGGAGCTCCCCACCCCAGGCCGCTCAACTCCTGGCTGCAGGCCATCTCTATGACCCTCAGCTCCCCTCTATACATCTCTCATTTTCCCAGCCTATCCGCTCTCCACAGTCTTCTCCTGCCTCAGATTTTTAATCTCTTAAGAAGGTTTATTAATGTCTTTTGTTTTGTTTTACGCCACAGTAATTTCCTGATGGGTGTGAGTGTCTGCTCATCTCCATTTCCCCAGAACCTTATCTTACAGCAAAGAAAAACAATTAAACAAAATCAGCAACTGTGACTGATGACAGAAGCTGCGTCAGCCCCATCACTGTAAGAGGGAATGGTGTTTCAGTCTCAGCTCTCTGGACCTATTCCTTTTGGGATCAATCAGTCAATTCGTGTATGTACAAAGCATCATGAATTTGTTCAGGGAGGGCCAATGTGGGCCTGGCATTGTGGGCCCAGAAGAAAGCTCCTTAGGGAGCTCACAGTCCAGTGAGATACTGCACAGACAACAGTATATAGGCAAGATCAGGGCGGGCTGATAAGACAACATGCAGATGACTATACAGACAGACCTGGACGGTCCGATGAGGCAATGTGCGGATGACTGTCTACAGATGAGAGCTGTACAGTCTGATGAGTGGAGGCCACTGTATGTAGATGAGATCTGTACATTCTGATCAGACAATACTCAGATCTGAAGGACCCCAGAGGACAATGTGCAGACAACTGAGACCCAAGGATCCTGTAGCCTGAGGCTCCGAAGGCCACATAGTGTGAGATGTGGAAATGCAGTTCATTTTCATCTCTTGAAGTTAAGATAAAGCAACAGCTCCTTTACTCTCCTGACCAAACCCCAGCTTCCTTTTTCCTCCCAAGTGTATCATCAGAAGTGACCATTCTACAGGAACAGCCTTAAACTTTTTTCAGACCAAATTCTTTTGTCTGCCTAAGGAATTCAGCTCTCTTTCTGGGAAGAAATGGGCAGTTTCTGCTTCTCTCAAAAGATGATGGTAATTAGTTTCTAATGACCCCCAACATTTTTTTAAGTTTTTTTTTTTGCAAGGCAAATGGAGTTAAGTGACTTGCCCAAGGCCACACAGCTAGGTCATTATTAAGTGTTTGAGACCAGATTTGAACTCAGGTACTCCTGACTCCAGGGCCGGTGCTTTATCCACTACGCCACCTAGCCACCCCATGACCCCCAACATTTTTCTTTGACTCATATTCATCTGTTTTTTTTCCAGAAAGAGATGGTGAGACTTTTTCAAACTGTTTTGAAGGACTATGTTTGAATTCTTTTGGTAGCTTGGGCTGTGAGGTTCCAGCATATGAATGTATCACAAAGGTAATGAGTAGAAACACAAGAGGTGTGATATTCAAGTGAGGGAAGGAAGAAGGACTGAAGATGTCAGTGAGAAGAACAAGGGGATCAAGCTGAATGTTTAATTTTGTCCCCCCCAGAGAAAATGAGAAAATGGACCTTCCTTGTCCATTGGTGGAGAAGAGGAGACTTTGGGGACCACGAATTCATAGTCTGACATGGTATTTCTGGAAGTGATGAAGACATAAATCTTGAAGACATCAATAAAACTCTTTTAAAAAATAGCACCAGAAAAGGCCTTTATTTGTCCAGGAGTTTATCTTTTTTGTCTTCTTTTCTCTGTCTGAGAATGTTTGCAAATGAAGGATGGTCAACAACAAATATTTTTTCCCATCTAAGTTGATGGATGCCTGGGCTCATTGGGTCCCATGGTAAGAAAACCTGATCTAGATAAAACAGATGAGGAGATAGAAATATATAGAGAAAATATAGCGAGAAAATAGCTTATTCAATCACCTAGGTTAAGTATCTGAGGGTGTATTTGAACCCAAGACCTCTGATTCAGATCTCCTATGTCCTCTGCTGCCCTTTAATATTGTTATTTATATTAATTGTGGTCATCATATAAATGGTTCTCTTGATTCTGTTTATTTCTCTTTTCATCAGTCCCAACAAGACAATCAGTTTTCTCTGAGTTCCTCATTTGTATTCTTTTCTGTGATACATAAGGATTTCTTTACATCCATATACTACAGTTTTGGCAGCCATGTCTCCCATTGATGTGTGTCCCACTTGGTTTCCAGTTAGACATATTATCATTTTAAAAAAAAATTGAGAAAATCTGAATAGGTTACAGATGTTTTTACTCACTGTCTTTTGGTGATCTAGGCTCGTCCCAGATCGTTCCCTCTATTCCTTCAGCCTGTAACACGCTCATTAAACTAGTACAAAATTGTCGGAAATAATCTGTGTTCTCTTCCTGATGGCCTCACCTGACTGAATGTGTGGGTGAACAGCTCAGCTTCTTAAAAGTCCAGGATGCTCCCCTCTACCCTTTCTGTCCTATAATATACTCACATTATTTCAGGAAGTCATCTGTTCTCTCTTTTTCTCTCTTCCTTCCTCTTTTCCTCTCTCCTTCCCTCCCACCCTTTCAAAAGAGGAATTTGCTTTATTCTGCCTCATCCTGGGGTGGGGGGAGAATTAGGAGGTATAGGTGGAAGTGGCCAAGAAGCAAATTTAGATTGATGCTAGGAGAAATTTCCTACCTAGGAGAGTTGATTTCTGGTGGATTTGACTGCTTTCCACTCTTAGAAGGTTCCATGTAGAGGTTTGAAGATATAGATTGATCTGGGTGTCCTCTGAGGCTCCTTTCTTGCCCCTGAAATCCTTCCTGGCCATCCTTTACAGGAGATTCCTGTTGGACCAGTTCTGGGAGGGGCTGCTATGATGGGCAGTGCATTTTGAGAACTTAAGAAAGTGATGGAACCCTAAGGATCCTAGACCTATAGGTGGGAGGGACCTCAAAGGCCATCTCCCAATGTCACCAGGAGACTGAGACTTGGGGTGGGTGAAGCAACTGGTCTGGAGTCACACCAGAAGTAAATGGCAGAGCTGGGGTTTAAACCCAAATAACAGAATGCTGGCACATAGTAGCTGCCTAATTGATGCCGCTTCCCTTCCCTTTCCCTCTCTAGTTCCCATGACTGGGAAGAAGAATATCTATTCTCTATTATGAGAGTCACTCACCTACTCCTTATAAACAAGGAACCACAATGCTTTTGGCAGGCTCCCTTTGTTAGTGTGAAGAATGCAAACCAAGAAAATAGACTCCAAAGTCTATCCTTTATCCTAGCCTGGGCAGGCAATGCTCTCATAGGGAGAGTGGGAGAGGGGAAGGAAGAAGAAGGGGTGGGGGTAGGGGAGAGGAAAGGGGAGGGGAAAGGAAGAGGGGGGAGAGAGAGACAGAGAGACAAGAGAAGAGACAGAAACAGACAGACACACATGGAGAGAGAGAGAGAGAGAGAGAGAGAGAGAGAGAGAGAGAGAGAGAGAGAGAGAGAGAGAGAGAACATGCGAACATGCACAATATCCAAGTGGAATTTTTTTTTTAATTAAAGACTTATCTCTTAGCAGCATAATTTTTTGAAAGATAAAAATTGAGTGCCTGCCATCAGTTTTTATGATCTGGGGAAGAGCATGGTTCAGCTGTGAATTTTCATTTAGAAAGGGCTGGTTAGGGATCTTGCATTCTTTGCTTGGATGTAGGATGCCTTCCGGTTCTCCTGCCTATTATTAAAGGCAGGCCGGATGCCAGAGAGAACAGCTCTCCTTCATTTGTAAGAGAGCTGGCATAAGCCCACTTTCACAGAGCTGGATACAGTGCCTTCTGCCAGGTAGTATCTTGGGGCATTCTCTCTTGATAGTGCATCACAGAGGGAGGTAGATAGTCCAAAGACCCTTGAAGGATTATCTCTCTAAGAGTTTAACAGCTCCAGTGGGTTCAGTTATCATATCTGGGCAGGTGATATCCATCTCTCCCAAGCTTCAGTCCCTCTTCCTCAGCTCCCTATTGGACATGTTCCATTGATACCTCCAAAACATCTCAAAATCAATGAGTTAAAAACACAACCTGTTAACTCCTCCAACAAAACTTATAATTTCTGAGGTTGGGTTTTTTTTTTAATGTGCTATTCTCCTTTTTATTAGGAAAGAAATTTTAATTTTAATTTTTTTTGTTTTTGTTTTAAGAGCCAACCTCATAGGAACAGGCTGTTCTAGTTAGTGTTAGCCATTACACATTTATTTTCAAGCCAAAAATGTTTTGTCATACAATAAGGTCATGATGATATTTTTATAAAAGTATGTTCATATCTGTGCTCTAAATGGAAGCTAATTGGCTTCCTTCCTTCACTGTCTTCTCCCTGAACTGTTACAGCGCCTTTGCATCTCCAACAGCTGGTTCGTCGCACCAGTCAACTAGGGAATCCTCCACCATATGGCTTAGGTTTAAAGGATGAAGCAAATTCCAGCCAACCCATCTCTTGCCTCACAGATCTCGTCTTTGTACCATATGCCATTCACTGTCTGAGGGACTGGCAAATCTGATTTGAAAGTTAGTTGTAAGCTTATCACTCTGCAAAGACTATTTATGTAGCATTCATTTTAAACAGTGACTTTTTAGTTCTTTGGGTTCCTTGTCAAGCAGTGATCCCTAGTTGATCCATCAGTATCTTCAGCTTTCTGAATTTGAGAGTTGGCTGCCAGGGTTTGTAGTAGAGGTAATATTAGGTATTAGCCTTGAAAGAGAATAAGGTGGGTCTTGGGCATGACATGCAAGACATCACCCCAGACCAGAGAAAGATCTGTTGACCACTGATTTACCTGTCTCTGTCTTTTGGTTCCTGGACCTTTCCCTACCTCTCTTGGGTACTGATTCATCCTTGCATTAGTTTATAGATTAGATCGGTTGTCCTGTGGTCCGGGGTTTTGTATACCTGTATATAGATACAGCTTGATGCTCAATTTTTGAGTTATTGTTATTTAAAATGATTTGATGATTTTTTTTTTTAGGATTTTGCAAGGCAATGGGGTTAAGTGGCTTGGCCAAGGCCACACAGCTAGGTCATTATTAAGTGTCTGAGGCCGGATTTGAACTCAGGTACACTTGACTCCAGGGCTGGTGCTCTATTCACTGTACCACCTAACCACCCCAATTTGATGATTTTTTAAAGATTCCTGTCCTTTTCCTAGTTTCAGCTCCCAATAAAGGAATCCTTTTGTCCATTTGGTATATGAAGCCTATGATTCCTTTGCACAATCCTTTTTTTAAATAACCAAAATAAAATACATAGAATTACAAAGGAAGCCATTTAGATTCAATCACTCAAAATCCAGTCAGTGGACTTTATTAAAAAACAAGTTCAGAGATCCTAGGTAAGACTCCCTGCCCTAATAGAGCCCACCCTTGGAACAAGTCATTGTTAACAGAAGAAACCAAAAGTCCACCATCCTTCTACCAAGGAAGGAAGGGTACATTTCACCTTCAATGAGTTCTCTGGAATTGAGATTATTGGTCATTGAGTTTTTCTGAGACGCCTTTGATTGGTGTTTTCCTCAAACGGTATAGATCATTTTCCTGGTTCAATATATATTTCTCTGCCTTATTTATTTAAAAGTTTCTGATTGTCTGAGGCCTTATTGGAATGCTGGTTGTGTTGATTTAGAGATTAAGCTTCTTAAGGGCAGGGACTGTCATACTTGTATTTAGAACTGGTTAAAAAAATAGAGCATTAATAAATGCTCATTCATCCATAATGAATGATTCACTGTCACATAAACCAAAGCGACCAGTTTTTTCAGAATCTCTGTCTTCATTCCTCTTTTGGATGGAAATCAAAATGGTAGAGTAGAAAAAGTAGCAGGCTTAGTTAATGGCATAAGAACTGGGTTCAAATCCACCTTCTGTCACTTATTGTCTGTGTAAATCACTTCATTTCTAGGACTTCAATTTCCTCAGTTATTAAGTTGGGCCAGATGGGCCTTTCTATCTATAATCCTTCCTTTGGGGGCAACAAAGCAGTACCATGGATAGAATGCTGATCCTGGAGTCATGAAGACCTGAGTTCAAACCTAACCTCAAAAATTAGCTGTATGAATCTGGGTAAATCTCTTAATCTCTTTTTGCCTTGGTTTCAAGATGACACTCACCTCCAAGATAATTATAGATTTTATATAATACATAGATGTTCATATATGATGTTTATTCCCTTCTCCCAGTTCCCAGATATGCACAGATATCACCCAGCAGACACATTATTATCACCCTTAAATATTCCTACTTGGTGTTTTTCAGAAAAACCTGGTAAGGCTTATATGAACTGATACAAAGTGAAGTAAGCAGAACCAGAAGAACATTGTACACAGTATATTGTACAGCAACATTGCACCATGATCAACTATGACTGTTTTAGCTAATCTCAACAATACAGTGATCTAAGACAATCTCAATGAAAAATACTAGTCACCTCCTGAGAAAGAACTAATGATGTATAAATGCAGATTTGAGCAGACTATTTTTCACTCTATTTTTTCCCATTTTTTTCTTTTAGTCCTTTTCTTTCAAAACATATCTAATATTGGGGTGGGGTTGGGGGGGAGAATATTTCTGAAGTTTTATTTTCCAGTTTTCAAGCTTTCAGGGAGTATTCCTCCCAACCTTCTATTTCTGAATTCAAACCTCAATTATTCATGGCACTGTGGATAAATGAACTCCACAGATCAAAGCCTCATTTTGGTCTCTATCAAACTTTTTACTAAAGGGATGAAAAAAATTTGAAATTTGATCATTTTTGCTCTTGTACCCTCTCATGATTGAATGTAAAATGATAGAAAAGTGCAGAGGGAGGTAAGAGGGATCTGGGTCAGCCCTTAAACAAAGTTTAGCCAAACCATCAATACTGTCAGTATCTTTAGCAATATCATGGGTTCATAATGGTCTTCAGTGGGAAATCTCTTTGTCCCCCCCCTGCCCCCGTTGGGAACATCATATGAATGTCTGTCTACATATGAATCCTAGGTCCTGAGATCACCTGCATGCCTCCTCCTAGGAGTCTATCACAAATGAAAATCATATTGGACAAGGCCCGTCACATAGAACAAGGCAAATATTATAAGAAAATAATAATAGGGATCACCCCTGGTAGTGGGTCTTAGGCATGCAAGGCTTCTCTAGGGAAAGACCCACTGACCACAGATTTACCTGCTTCTGTTTTTTGGTCCCCAGACCAAAAGGGGATTTCCCCTAAGTTTCCCCAAAAAGGACAATTTTTGCATAGAGATAGGGAAATGGACTGCACAAGTTCATGAATCTGGCCAGGGTATTTATGGAAGTAATTATATGCAGTATGACTAATTTTAGGATTATTTATTTTTACCCTGGGATGGGAATTAGAAATTTAAGAGGTCTATTTATTTTGCTTTTTAAAAGTATTTCCCTTAACATCAGAGACAGCTAGGTGGCGCTCTGGATAGAACATTGGGAATGGAGTCAGGAAGACCTGCGTTCAGAACTTACTAGCTTTGTCACCCTGGACTAGTCACATAACCTTGGTGGTCTGCCTCAGTTTCCTTATCTGTAAAATGGGGATGATAATAACACCTTCCTCCTCCCAGCTTTGTTAATAGGGATCAAAATATTATAAGGCAGAAACTGTTTTCATTTTTATTTTTTTTTGTAAAGTGAAAACTTTACAGCTTGGCACAAATGGGAGCTCTCATTAAGTAGTAGAGACTATGTGAAATAGTCATTGAGAGCTGAACTAAGAATCAGGAAGGCCTCATCCTTACTTGGAAATTTTGGGGGGCATATTTATTCAGAACTGGTTTGCTGAGTACATTTATACATATATACATACATATAAAATCTTTGTATCTGTCTAAATCTATCTATGAAGGGAGAGAGAGAGAGAGAGAGAGAGAGAGAGAGAGAGAGAGAGAGAGAGAGAGAGAGAGAGAGAGAACTCTTTACATTTTTAGCTGTCCCCAAGCAGCCCCCCCCAGGACTTGGCCTGCTACCCCACACAAGCATGTCAGAATTGCTGGCTCTTGCTAGGAATCTCAATTATTTCTCTCTTTTTCATTTTAAAGAAACTTCAGAAAGCTAAGTCTGTTAAAAAGGCCTGATGTTTGGTGGAGATTTAGCTCATTCATCCATTCGGATGTCAGACTGGTGGAAAGCTTGGGTACACAATATTCATGGAGTTAGAAGATTTAATGAGCTTTACTTAGTATATCATTAATCATTCTCCTCCATCTCCCTGAGAAATAAACCACTTCCCAAATTTACTCCAGTCCAGGCTTCTATCACTTTTTTCAAACCAACGCCATCCCTCCATGCTTTTTCAAAGCTTCCTTCTTAATCTGGGTGTGGTGTGATGGAAAGATCAGAAGGATTTGGGTTCGAGTTCTGCCTCTGTTCATTGTTGTGCCTGGGTGGCAGGATCCCCTGGCCCTCAGTTCTTTCATCTGTAGAAAGAGGGAATTGGCTTAGGTGGTCTTGGGGGGGGGCTTCCAACCCTAAATCTGAGATCCAGGCAGCCCTGCCCCCCCCCCCCAATTGGTCACTTTGTATCTTCCTTGCTGCTTATGTCTACGAGACTTCATTTCTGTTCCTTCTGCTTATACCCCCTTTAAACTGACATGAAGATTATAATCTCCATGAGGACAAAGGGGCATCTAAATTAGTTTTATATGTTTTCCTGAGCCTCCTAGAGGTCTTTGTAAGTGAAAAATTGAGGTGTGGGATTTTCTTTTTTTTAGAATTTTCATAGTCTCCTGAGATGATCTATCTCAGTCTCTCCCTCTTGCTGTCTACTCTTTACTTTCCTGTCACAATCACTTACCAAAACCATGCTCTGGGATTGTCAATGCGTTTTTCTGCCCCTTGCTCGCTACCAAATGAAATCCTATCTTCGGCCCTTTTGTTGTTGTTCAGTCCTGTATGACTCTTCCTGACCCCATTTGGATTCCTTGGCAGAGATACTGGAGTGGTTTGCCATTTCCTTCTCCAGCTCATTTTTTACAGATGAGGAAACTGAGGCAGATAGGGTGATGTGACTAAACCAGGGTCTCCCAGCTACTAAATGTCTGAGGCCAGATTTTGACTTGGGTCTTCCTGTCTCCAGACTTGGCTCTCTAGCTGCCCTGTCACTGGTCCCTACCCACTTTTGTAGTCTGATAGGCTATTTTCCCTCTTCCCATATAATACCAGTTTGCATTTACCAGCCCTTTGAATAGGTCATCTCCTGTGCTGCTCATGACAGCCCTGAGGGGCAGGTGCTCTTATTATTCCCAGGTTACAGAGGAGGAAACTGAGGCAGAGGTTTAGCTGACCCAACTGGTCAGTGTCTGAGGCAGGATTTGAACTCTGATTTTCTTGTCTCCTCTGTCATTGTTTGCCCTTGCCCTGTTTTTGTACCTCCCTTCCCTTAAGAAGCCCTCCCATAGTCCACAGCACACGTTCTGCTACTGCTCTTTCCTTCTAGCAGGGGGGGTGGGTGGGGTGAAGTGGGGAGAGCCCCTGGATCAATGTCCCTGAATGGATGCGTGTCCTGGGCTGGGCCCTGTTCTTCAATATCTCCTCTCTTAGTCTTCATCTATAAAATGACAGTTTTGGGAGATGTCCAGTAATAGGCAGATGATTAAGTGATGTTACATTAATGGAACAGAATATGATAATATGATTAAGACCAACCCATGTGAGAAACGACCAGAGTGTACAATTCTGGCTCCTCCTTTCAAATTCCTCAAAGAATTCCTTTTCCATTCATTCTCCTTTATTCCCCCTCCCCCCAATGTGTGTGACTAAAAGAAAAATTGGAATCAATAGGCACAATATTCCTATGGGGGCTGGGATTCTGGTGAGGCTGAAATCAATTCATTTGAATATTCAATATTCATGTCAATAAACTATTGATTAAGCAGTTCCCATGAGCCATTAAAAATACAAACATTAGAAATACAAAAAAGAGGCAAACAGCTATCCCTGCCTTCAAGGAGCTTATGGGGGAAGGCAACATGCCAACAAAGAAAGTTATATGTGGGAAAAACAGGAATTCATCAACAGAGGGAGAACACTGGAAATAAGGTTTGAGAAAGGTTTCCAATAAAAGAGGGAATTTTAGTTGGGACTTGGAGGAAGCCCAGGTAGTCAGTGGTAAGAGTGGAGGAGGAATGGCCAGAGTGAGGGTGCTGAGCCTCCACATTCCTGAACTAGACGGTCCACTCAAGGGCCAATACCACTTCCCCCAGCTACTGATGCTTCTAAAGAAATGACTTGATCTGTTTTCTATCTCGATGTGCATATTGTTTCATTGGAACACAAGCTTCTTGAGGGCAGGGAAGGATTTGTTTCTATATTCCTGGTGTCTGGGACATGGGAATTGCTTGGTAAGAACAACTTATTGATGGTTATTGGTGTCCAGGTAAGTTTTCATTAAACATATTTTTAAAATGAGGGGTTGGGACTAGGTCTTATTTACATGGTGTGTTATTGTCCTTAGACCATAAGCTCCTCGAGAGCTTCTCTGTTTACAGGATATCTCTGATGCTTATTACCTGTGTGACTTTGTGCAAGTCACTTAACTTTCCTGAGCCTCGATTTCCCCATCTGTAAAGTGAGTGGGTTGATCCAAATGGCCTGTAGGGTCCCCTGGGCAGTGCATGAAATCCATTTTCCAGTTATTAATATGCACAGTGTGAAATGCACAGGGCCCATCCTTTCTCTTGTTAGCACATGTCCTCAATTAGCTGCCTCTCCTTGGGTTGGGTCTTGATGAGTTTGTGTTTTCAACACATTGTCATCAGCTTTATCAAGGAAGATACTTTAAGGTAAAAAAAAACAAACAATAGCACAACATTGGGTTTTAAAAACTTTTTTAAAAGCCCAGAAGCCTGAATGATAGAAAAAAATATTTATCTCAGGGAAAAAAAAAGATATTGGGAGAAAAGTGGGCATTCATTTTTGTTTTCTTGCCATACAGTTATGGCTTTCTCTCATAACAGATGCTTGATGCTTGGTTTTCAACACTTCTAAACCTCTGGCTTAACTTGACTCAATTATTTTAAAGTTCTGTGCTGATGAACAAATTGGAACCATCTTTAGCATTACCGTTATTAAGGCTTAGAAAAATGGTTTCCCAGATTGCCACGGAAGCTTTAAACGTATTGATTTGGATGTCAAATAAGACTCTTCAAAGAGCTGGGGGCTAAATCATTTGGCAAACAACCTGTCTACTTGGGTTTTTTTCTTGAACCCAAAGCACAGACCATGTTCCCACTACTCAGTAATGGCAGCTACGGATTCCATTTCACTCTTCTGAACTGTGGTTTACTCTTTAATGCATGAAGGCATTGCTTTCTGTTAAGCTATTTAAAACTGCTGGGAACATCTTTGGTCCAAGTATTACAGGAATGCATTTTGAGTCTTTTCCAGCTATAAAAGCATAAGACTCTTTTTATTGACAGATCTCAAATTCTTTGAGGACTCTGTGTTTGTGTGTGTGTGTGTGTGTGTGTGTGTGTGTGTGTGTGTGTGTGTGTGTGTGTGTGTGTGTGTGTGTGTGTTTTGGCCAAAAGAGCTAAAATGTATTTGAAGAATACCTATTCTACTTAAAATTTTTTAAAACCAATAAGTTTTGAGTTCCAGATTCTCTCTCTCCCTCACCTCCTTGAGATGGTAAATAATCAGGTGTGTTTTACATGTGCATCATATGAAATAGTTCCAAATTAGACATTTTGTGTAAGAAGAGTTGAATAAAAAAAATTGAAAGAAAGAAATCCAGTATTCAATCAGTATCATTTTTTTCCTCTAGAGGTAGATAGCATGTTTTATCTGTAGTCCTTTGGGATTGTATTGTGGAGAATAGCTAAGTCATCTACAGTTCTCCATTGAACATTATTACTGTTACTGTGTACAAGAATCTCCTGGTTCTGTTCAATTCACTCAGAATTAGTTCATGTAAGTCTTTCGAGGTTTTTCTGAAATCATCCCGCTTGTCATTTCTTATAGTGCAAAAATACTCCATCACAATCATATCACAATCACAGCTTGTTTAGCCATTCCCCAATTGATGGACATCCCTTTGATTTTCAGTTTATAGTTACATTAAAAAAATAGCTATAAATATTTTTGTACAGATAGGTTCTTTTTCCTTTGTAAAAAAACTTAAATTTTTTTTATGTTATATTTTTTTTTTTTTTGCAAGGCAAATAGGATTAAGTGGCCACACAGCTAGGTAATTATTAAGTGTCTGAGACAGGATTTGAACTCATGTACTCCTGACTCCAGGGCTGGTGCTCTATCCACTGCACCACCTAGCTGCCCTTAAAAATCTTTTATAATCAAAATTAGCTATAAGTGCATCTTGTAATGCTCTCCATATCTTCTTTGGTCCTAAATTCTTCCCTTAACTATGGAGATTATCATATGATTTCTGTTGATTTTGTTATTGATATGGTCATTTATGCTAATGGTTTTCCCAATTTTGAACCAAGCCTGCATTCCTGGTATATACCTGGTCATAGTGTATAATCTTTGAGATGTATTGCTATAATCTCTGTTTTAGTTTATTTAAAATTTTTGCATCGATATTCATTAGGGAAATTAGTTTATAATTTTCTTTATTTTGGCTCTTCCTGGCTTAGATATCAGCACCATGTTATGTCATAAAAAGGAATCTGGTAGGATTCCCTCCTTGCCTGTGTTTCTCAATTGTTTATATAGTATTGGGACTAATTGGTCTTTAAATGTTTGGTAGAATTTATTTGTGAATCTATCTGGTCTTGGGGATCTTTTTGTAGAAAGCTCACTGATAGCTTATTCAATTTCTTTTTTGTAAAATGGGGTTATTTAAGTATTTAATTTCTTCTGTTTATTTTTGTAGATATTCATCCATTTCATTTAGATTGTCAAATGTATTGGCATATAATTCGACAAAATAATTCCTAACAAATATCTTAATTTCCTCTTTCTTGGGGGTAAATTCATCCCTTTCATTTTTGATGCTAGTGATTTAGTTTTCTTCTTTCCTTTTTTAATCAAATTAACCATTATCTATTTTATTTATTTTTTTCATAAAACCAGCTTCTAGTTTCAATAATTTTCTTACTTTCAGTTTTATTAATTTCTCCTTTGATTTTTTCAGGATTTCCAATTTAAAATCCATTTGGAGACTTTTTATTTGTTCTTTTTTCTAGTTTTTTAGTTGCATGCCCAATTCACTGATCTGCTTTTTTCTTTATTTTATTGATGCAAGCAATTGGAGATATAAATCTTCCCCTAAGTACCACTTTGTCTGCATCCCATAAATTTTGATTTGTTGTCTTGTTCTCATTCTCTATAATGAAATTATCAATTGTTTTTATGATTTGTGCTTTAACCCACTTGTTTTTTTAGGATTCGATTATTTAACTTCCAATTAATTTTTAATCTCTTTAGATTGTTCATTGTTGAATGTAATTTTTACTGCATCATGATCTGAAAAGGATGCATTTAATATTTCTGCTTTTCTGTATTTGGTTGGGAGGTTTATTAACATCCTAATATATGGTCACTTTTGTGTAGGTGTATTTCTTTCTATTCCCATTCAGTTTTCACCAGACATCTATCATATCTAACATTTACAGAATTTTATTTACCTCCTTAATTTCTTGGTTTTTTTTTTGGTTTTATTTATCTAGTTCTGAAAGGAGGAAATTGAGATCCCCCACTAATATAGTTTTATTGTACATTTCCTCCTGTAACTCATTCAACTTCCTCAAAAATGTAGATATCATGCCATTTGGTACATATATGATTAGCATTATATGACTTCATCGTCTATCGTACCTTTAGCAAGATGTAGTTTCTTACTTTATCGCTTTTAATAAGATCTGTTTTTGCTATTGCTTTGTCTGAGATCATAATTACCTCCCCTGCTTTCTTTGCTTCAGCTGAAGCACAATGGATTCTGCTCCAGCCCCTTAATCTTTACCTGTGCATATCTCTTTATTTCAAATATATTTCTTGTAAACAGCATATTGTAGGATCCTGTTCTTTTAATCCATTCAACTATCTGATTCTGTTTTATGTGTGACATCATCCCATTCACATTTATAGTTGAATCTAACTGTGTAATATACTTTTTTATTTGTTTATCCTCTTCTCTGACTTGTCTCTCATTCTTTCCTACGATAAATGTTTTACATCTGAGTGTGTATGTTATTCTGTCTTTGAGCCAATTTTAATGAGAGTAATGAGAGTTTGCCCACTGCCTCCCTTGTCCCCTCAATCTTCCCCTCCATTTTAATAACTTTTTCATGCCTCTCTTTTGTGGCATGATTTTCCCCATTCCATCCCCCCCCTTTCTTTTTCAACCTTTTATTTTTTTGAATATCATGCCACCAAAGTCTTATATCCACACCCTCTGTCTACATATACTCCTATACTCTATATATACTCCTACTATTACAGTAATAAAGTTGTTAAGAAAGCCATATAGAAATATAACCATTTGACCATATTGAATTTCTTATATTTTCTTTCTTGATTCTTAGTTAACATTCTTATATTTCTCTTGAGTCTTGTATTTGGAGATCAAATTTTTTATTTCACTCTGGTCTTTTAATTAGAAATGCTTGAAGGTTTTTTATTTTATTAAATCACCATTATTTTCTCCTGAAAGATTATATTCAATTTTTCTGGGTAGATGAACCTTTTTTAATGTGGAAGCTGCCAAAATCTGTGTGATTCTGACTGTAGCTCCCCAATAGTTGAATTGTTTCTTTTTGGCAGCTTGAAATGTGTTAGCTTTGGAATTTGACCTTGATGTTCCTGGGAATTTTGTTTTTGGGATCTCTTTATGTATTGATTGGTAGTTTCTTTCAATTTCTGTTTTTTTCTTCTGGTTATTCAATATCAGGGCAATTCTCTTTGAGAATTTTCTTGAAAGATTTTTCCAGATTTTGGAGTTTTTGTTTTTGTTTTTGTTTTTTTTTTGCTGGTCATGACTTTTTTTTTTTTTTTTTTTTAGGTTTTTGCATGGCAAATGGGGTTAAGTGGCTTGCCCAAGGCCACACAGCTAGGTAATTATTAAATGTCTGAGACTGGATTTGAACCCAGGTACTCCTTACTCCAGGGCTGGTGCTTTATCCACTGTGCCACCTAGCTGCTCCTGGTCATGACTTTTAGATAGTCTAATAATTCTTATGGTTTCTTTCCTGGATCTATCTTCTAGGTCAGTTGTTTTTCCAATGATAAATTTCACATTTTCTATTTCTTTTTTACTTTTGTGATTTTGTTTTATCATATCTTGATGTCTCATAGAGTCATTGGCTTCTAATTTGGAAAGAATTATTTTCTTCAGTGAGCTTTTGTACTTTTCCTTTTGGCCATTTTTACTTTTTACACAGTTATTTTTCATAGTAAGTTTTGGTCTATCTTTTCTATGCTATTGATTCTTTTTCATGATTCTCTTGCATTACTGTCATTTCTTTTCTCCATTTGATTTCTGCTTTTTTAATTTGCTTTTTAAAATTCTTTTTAAACTCTTCCAAGAATTTTTTTTTTTAGGTAATGGGGTTAAGTGGCTTGTTCAAGGTCACACTAGGTAATTATTAAGTGTCTGAGGTCAGATTTGAATTCAGATACTCCTGACTCCAGGGCTGGTGCTCTATCCACTGCACCACCTAGCTGGCCCCAAGAATTCTTTTTCTTCCTGAGACCAAACTTCATTTTTCTCTGAGGCTTCACATGTAGCCATTTGGACATAATTTACCTCTAATAAGTTTATGTCATTTCCTCCTTATCACCATAATAACTTTCTACAGTCTATAGTTGAGCTCTTTTTTTTGACTCATTTATTTTCTTTCCTTCTTTTGTGGCTTGGTATTTTATGTGAGAGTTGGGCTGTATTCTTCCTAGCTTTTTCTGAGGCTGTGGGTTTTGTTGCTTGCTTTCCAGGGAAGGGAGGCCTCCTTCAGGCTTATACGGGAGTGGGGATGGGGCTTCCCTGTTTGTCTTCTCTGGATGTGGGATTCTGGCCTCTTCGGGGGTTGAGGCCTTGCTACTGGGTTCTTTCTGCTGCTATGCCCCAGATCTCACTGTTGGCTAGATTTAGGGAGGGCCTTCAACTACTGCTCAGCAAGGGGGTTAAGATTTTGCCAGTGGCTTGTTCTAGGGGTGCGGCTGCTGGGCTGCACGGACTACTTACTTGCCCAGGGGGCTGCTGTCTTGAAAAAGGATGGCCTTGCTGGTGGACTTGGATGGAGCCTTGCTGCAGATCCCTGTTGTGAGACTGGCAACTGCTCTTGGACCTCTCTCCCCTCCACCCTGGTGAAACAGAACCCTTCCTGCTGGGCTAGTAAGGCTCTTCTCTGCTCTCTAAGCAGAGAGAAATACCCTAGAGATAGAAGGTCATTTGGGGGAGCAGGCACCCTAGAGCAGCTTTGAATCTTAGAAGACTGGATTCAGCTTGGCCTGCCTCTGACCTAGTCTGGTTTTGGGACCCCTGGTCAATCCCTTTGCCTGAGGCTGTTCACAAAGAGCCTCTGACTTGTATCTGTGCACTTTGTTTCTTCTGTGGAAGCTGCCATGTCAGTTTTTTTGGTTAGAGTTGTAGTCCAATTCCACCCTCAATGAAACAAAACAAAATCTGCAAAAAATGACAATCTGATTTTTATTCAAAATGTAAGCATTTTTCCATAATGAATTTCCATCCTTTGGGATAGACCCTAAGGAAAGTGTCCAAATTATTCCCTGAAGACGCTGTATCTGTTCTTTTATGACAGAATAGACCAGAGAAAAATGTAAAGTTTATGGATCCATTTGCTAGGCTGACAACGGGATGCCTAGGGACTCTTCCCGGGATGTGACATTTAAAAAAATGGAAATAACCAATTTTAGTTAGAGCTTTAGGAAAATAAAGATGCTGCTGTTTTTGGTCATCTAAGTTGAGGGATTTCCTGGAATCCAGCCCGAGAACTTTTGGGGGTTGCAGGGATCCTTCTCCTGAGCTATGCTGGCTGCCCCCTCAGGACCATGGCCAGGATGGGGCCAGAGCTGGTTCGGATAGAGCTACTAACATCTCTCTCCTTTCAAAGAGAGAGGATGAGGGTTTCAGTCTTCTTTCTTTTGGAATCTTTCTTCTTGCTGAGAGGGGGAGGAAGAGTGGATGGCCAAAACTCCCGATGCTCTCCTCCCCCCCTGGAAGCTTTCCTCCCTGCCTCCAGGATGTACATGGTCTTTCTACAGGTAGAGGTTACTACCCCTCTGGGACATGGGAGATGGTCTCTGAGAGGAGCCAGTTTGGGAATGACCTCTGCTGACTGCTGTACAGCCAGCCAGACCCATACTTACATTTACATACACCACACTTACCACTCACACTCATACACCCCTCTACCCACACACCCATACAAATACTCACATGCCCATACTCACACTCTCTCACACATATACCACACTTAAATCCATACCCACATTCACATTTACACTTGGACATACCACACTTACACATTCACATTTAACACGTCCTTAGACCTAAACATACTACTCTTACACTTACACCTACATACATACTTTCTCATCCAACCTCTCACACAACACCTACACACCCAAACCTACATTCACATACCCAAACTCACTTTCACATATCAAACACACACACCCCACATTTACACACACATATTCACCTACATGTGCACCCATGCTCATATAACCACCTATCCACCTCCACCTCACATCTGCACTCTTTCTTCACATACCACACACAGGCTCACACATAGATGTCACTCTTAAACTCATACCCACACTTATACACATACATACATACTCATCCATTCTCATACACTTACACTTAGACATACCACTTTCACACTTAACACACACTCACACTTACATACCCACACTCACACACACACACACACATACACACATGTACGCATATCACAACACATCTATACTCACCCATCTGACATTACCAAGCCTTTATGAAGTTCAATGTACAATCTGAGTGGTGGTCACTTCAGGGGACCATATATTAGAGCATACAGTGACTTAGGAGGACTTGGGTAAAGGATAAAATAGTACTAGATTCTTGAAAATTGACTTGTGTTTGAGAACTAAAACTGAAACCCCCAAGTGGACTCTCTTCTTGCTTCCATGTTGTAAGGGTATGCCATAGAAGGATGTGAGACCCGTGTGTGTGTGTGTGTGTGTGTGTGCTTGGGTGGGGGGCTGGCTTATTTATGCTGATGACTCTTTGAATTGTTATTTATTTACACTTGGGTTATGCTGAGGTCTCCTTCCAAACTCTACTCTATATGCATGAAAAAGAACCAAAATTTATCCCCAGAGTGAGTTCTGTATTCATACTGTAGTGCAGGGATGAATTAGAGCATGTATGTATTTGGCAGTTGGGAGACATGAGAACAAGTATATGGAAGATACCCTTATGTTGGCAAAAATCTTAGCAGGAAGATTGGGAGGGTGAGCTTTGGGTGGACAACATTCTCCAGGAGGAGTTTCCTTCACAGACCTGCAGGGCCTGAGGTGGCTGCTCCAGGTGTCTGGGGTCGGTGATGAAAGTCTAACCCAATGTGCCATGAAATGGGTTGGGTTTTTTTTTTTAAACCACTTTCAGAGTTTTGAACTCTTAAGGTTTTGAACTCAGATTCTCTTGTCTCCAAGATTCTAGCTGTCCCAGGAAGACTTGTCCCTAGGCTGAAGATTATGTCCCCGAGATAACATTCACACCGCTGTCTACACCTTTCATTTTCCTAGGTGATGACTTTGGGGGTCATCATTTTGGTGAGCTCAGAGGCTGAGCTAGAATTTGACCCTATGTCAGTGGTCCTTCCTCTGGACCATGAAAATATATTTGAAAAGTATTTGCGTATATGCTTTCTCATCTCAGCATGGCAGACTTGTTGGGCAAAGTCAGTGCCTACTTCCAGTCCTGGTCATACAGCAGTGGTGGGGAGAGGCAGATCTGAGTAACGGCCCACTCAGTCCTCATTGATTACTGGGAATAATGGTGAGAGATATGGATTTGTGATGAGTGGCCCTGGCTTTAGGACTGTCCCTACCTCTTAAACACTGTCCATCACTCTAGCCAGTTTGCTCCTCTGTCAAGCAGGTGCTGCCCTATCAGAAGCCCACTTGGACTTTCCTGAAGGATGCATAGAGGTGGACATTGGCCTGTTCTCAAGGCCCCTAAGAAGTAACAGTTATTCTGTTGAGTTGTGGCAATGTCCACCTCTCTCATTTCCTTTTTTTTTTTAGGTGTTTTGCAAGGCAAATGGGGTTAAGTACCTTGCCTAAGGCCACATAGCTAGGTAATTATTAAGTGTCTGAGACCGGATTTGAACCCAGGTACTCCTAACTCCAGGGCCGGTGCTTTATCCACTGCGCCACCTAGCTGTCCCTCTCATTTCTTTCTGGATATGACGTCTTGGGTTTATAACAAGGAATGACCCTTTTGGGGTACTTGTGGCTTACAAAGCTCATGGGGAAGGACCCTCAACTAGGGATTATCAGTCTTCCTGGATGTTTATGTGGTTCAACTGATGCTTCAGCAGTTGTCCTGGGTTCAAGGGCAGAACTTGTTCTCAGAGTCTTGGGATTTACTCAGGGAGACAGTCAGGCTCTCCAACTGGGACCCTTGGACTACTTGATTCTGAGGGTTCCATCCTGCTCCAAATCTGTGATTGTGTGAAGTATTATCCTTAGGGATTTGCTGGCGGATATGATGGTCTTGGCTTTTACCCCCAATGCCTTGATTCCCTGTCTTTGGTCATCTGCCTTTTGTCCACTTCTCTGCTGTCACAAAACTAGAAATATTTTAGTGTTTTGGGAACCTTCCCAAGTTAATCCTCTTAACTGTATAGATCCTTATGCCCATTGGACCTTTGTCTGCCTCAATTTCCTCACCTGTTAAATGTCTTAGACATTTTCTTGGGATAGTTGCAAATTGATTTCCGAAATGATCAGGGAGGTCATCAAGAGGTGTGCTGGGGAATGTTTAACAACCATCTTTCTGGAAGGAGGTGGTGGTAGAGGAAAACATATTTTCTCCATCATTTTGATTATCAGCTGTATATATAGGAATAAGTTGAACCCTCATTTACAGCTGTAAATGCTCACTGATGGGGATTTATCTGTTGTAGGGGACTATGGAGAGAGCAAATTACCACCATCCCAAAGTATAGAAAGTTTAATTAAAATAACAATAGCCTTCATGTTTAGTGTTTAAAAAAGTTAATTTGGCGTTTTCTCCATGTGAGTTAGATTAATGATAATGTTTATTTGCTGTGTTCTTGGGCAGGTCATCTTCAGCCTCAATTTCCTTATATGTTTAAAAAAAAGTATAATAATCATAGTAGTGCTTCTCTCACAGGTTTTGTTTATTTTGGTGAAGCTCAAGAGAGAGAATATATTTTAAGATACATCATATACTTATATAAATATCATTTATCATTGAAACAAAGCTCTGTGGGTCAAAGGATATGAAAGTGTATGAACTTTTCATGATTCTCAGTTCTGCCCTCAGCAAATGAGAGTCTTTGTCTTTTCTCAGCCTCTCCAAAGTAGACTTTTCGGGTCATTTACCATCTTTGAGAGGTGTTGTGGGGCATCTTTGAAATTGGGAAGACCTGATTTTGAGTCCTGGCTTCTGAGCTATACCAAAGGCCCCCAGGTAAAACACCCTCTCCTGTTCTGGGAAACTCTCCCAAGATTTTTAATCTCCAAAGAAGAAGTAACCTGGTTTTGTAGGGGGACTTTCCTCCCTCAGACATTCCCTGTACCAATTGCTATTTGTAGCTTTTGCATTTTTTGCTCATTTGAAGGCTATGAAGTGGTCATACCACCATTTTAAATTTCTATTATTCACTGATTTTGAAATTTTTTCAGATGGTTTTTGGTGGTTTTGTTTCTTTTGGAAACTGTCCATAGCCTTCAAACAACTCTTGTCTTTGGGGATTTGTCCCAAATTTTGAAATCCTACTAAAGTTTCCTTAGTTTAGTGGTAGATTCTGTTCCCTTACTGGGCTGGTCATTGTCCACCTTTTGTTGACAAGGAACATCAGGAGAGAGTGACCTCTTAGAAGCTGCTGTCTCTTCATTTGTAGAAAGATTCCCTTGTCCCATAAAGATCATCATGAGGTCTGAGCATTGTACGCTAGAGTGTTTCTCATAGATGGAGGATAAATCCATCATCTTAGTGAGAGGAACGAATCAGACCCAGTGTTCTTTCTAAATGAATTTATTCGTCCTCTGTGTCCTGCCCCTCCGGTTAGCTAGCCGATTAGTATTCAGGACTGATTTGTAGCATTTAAAAATTACAGTCCTCTCTAAGCCTGGCAAGCATCTCCTGTGTGATAATTCTAGATTCTCATTCTCTGAGAGAGCTGGCTCATCAGTGGAGGTTAAGTGAGAAGGGACGACCCCCGACGAGGTGCTGATGGGGCCTTGCTTTCCAACTGCGACACCTTTTACACACAGCTAAAAGCTTTCCAATGATTGATTCCTAAAGTATGGGCTATTTTATTTCTTCTTTTTTTGTTTTCACCTCATGTGACAGAAGTATGAGAGATCAGATCACCGAATCGGAAGGAACATCAGCTCTCTTGTCTCCACCACTTCCCATCCAAGTCTCTATAACCTTGGCTACAGCTTCCTTATCATTCACATGACAGGGTGGATTCGACCTCCAAGGTCCCTTCGAGCCATGGGTGTGTAGTCCTTTGATTCCTGGCCTCTGACGCTGCCTCTGCCTACTGGTCTCTAAACTGAGGAGCTCACCCCTTCCTCAAGTGGTTTATTCTGTCTTTAGACAGCAATCATTATGAAGAAGCTTCCCCTTAGTTTGAGGTGTCTGTATCCCTCTCATTTCTACTCATTTGTCTTTTTTCCTGCCAGCTTCCTACCTTCTCCACTTGTTCTCTTTAATCCTAGTGCCCACCCTCTGGGATTAGTTTACCTGTCTCTGACTTTTGTTCACATGGTTAGTTACTTAGACTAAGAGTTATGTCAAGCCTGATGTGGCTAATCTTTATTTCACACAGTGGCTCTCCTCCTTGTTCAGAAGGGCCTTCTTTGGGGTTAGCTAGGTGGTGCAGTGGATAAAGCTCCAGCCCTGGAGTCAAGAGGACCTGAGTTCAAATCCAGTCTCAGATACTTACCTAGGTGTGTGACCTTGGTAACCCCATTGCCTTACAGAAAATAATTAAAAAACCCAAAAGGCCTTCTTTACCTTATAAAAGATGAAAAATAGCCTGAAAGCTCCTTGTATAAACATTTTAAACTTCAAGAGACAATAGATTAAATTGCCAGTGTCAGTTCAGGTAGGTTAGTATTTTGCATTTAAGACAGTTATCATCATCATCATCATCTTCAGGCAAAGCACTCTGGTATTTTTGCCAAGAGAACCCCAAATGGGGAACCTCGATGAGTTATTGTTATTAGTAAACCCATAATCTTTTATTAATGTGTGTGTATGTATAGAGACACTGGTCTAAAGTCTACTAATACAAAGATCACAGGCATCAATATAGTAAAAAAAAAAAAAGCAAAATTAGAGAAATGGACTTGTTCCTCTTCCCCGATGAACAGTATGCAAAGAAGGACATAGTGTCTTTCCAGACAGCCACAACTTAAACAAGAAAATAAATTCAGTAACATAAATATTTTAGCAGTTGAGTGTCTTGGTGAATTATCTTGGGTGAAAGGCAGAGATGGAAGAGTCGCAGTGGAGTTCTTGTGAGAAAAAGAGAGGCTCTCCTGGCCCATTGGCTTTGGTTTTCCATCACTGCTGTCAAAAATGAGGAATTTTTAGAAATATATTCATGCTTAAACAAGGGAGTCAAAAGTTTTTTGAATTCTCTGGATACTTGACCTGAAAACAAGTCTGGCTGATCAGGGCAGACCCTCGGTGGACCCCTAATGTATGTACATGTGGTGATTAAGTTGGGTTTCCAATATTCCAGTCTGAGAATGGTGAAGCTTCAGACTTGTTCTGTTTAGCCTGGGGGAAGAAAAGGAGATTTGGGGCCGGGGGGCGGGGGAATAGGCACCTCCATGAAGGTTGTCATGATGGAAAGAAGGGAAAGGGAGCTGGATGTTGGGGGAAAACTTACTGTTATTCAAGTTGCCCCAAATGGAATGGGCTGCTTTGGGAGTGGGGTGGGGTGTTCCTCCATCCCCCTCCCCCTCTGTCTAGGCCCTTTGGAGATCTTTGAGTAGAGGCTGAGAACCCCTTTTGGGCACATGGTCAGGAGGATTCTAGTTGGGCAACTTCTGGGGCCTCTTGGGATGAGCCCCAGGGGGACTAGATGGAATTGGAGGCTGGAAGGGCAGTGGAGGCTGAATCCTAGGTCTCTCTCTGTCTGTCATCTCTGCTTTTCTCTAACTGTCTATCATGCCAGGACTTCTCCTCTTCCATCTCTGTCTTTTGACTTCCTGGCTACCTTCTAGTTTCAGCTTAATCCTGCCTGCTCCAGTTATTCTCTTTAATCCTGGTGCCTGCCCTCTGGGATGAGTTTACCTGACTCTGTCTTTTGTTCATCCATAGTTAGTTGTTCTTAAATGATGAGCTCCTTAAGGACCAGGGCCCTGTTTTAGTTTTTCTTTGGGCTCAGCCAAGACATGGTACACAGTAGATGCTTAATAAAGGTTTGTTGGACCCTCCTGTCTGTAGTCTTGTTGCTTCATAATCACTTTTCAAACTATCAAGTGAGAGTTTGGTCTCAGATGTCCTGAGGACCCTTTGCATTGTAAATTGTTGGTCCTGGCGCAGGATGTTTTGGGGGTACCTATAATCATTGATCTAGAGCTGGTGATGAGGTAACTGAGGCCCCAGAGGTTGGCATTCTCTTTTAGTGACAAAGGTAGTGAGCATCCAAGGTAGGGTTTGTACTCAAGTCCTCTGGATTCATGGAAGCATCATTCCAATTGAATGTCCTGCTCAGTGATGATATACCCAATTAGGACAGGACCCCCTTTTATTGATGCCCATGCAGAGTTGACATCACTGGATTTCTCATGTTGTATCCCAAGCCTTGGGGGTTCCAGAGTCCTTCCCAGCCCCTTCTGGTCATGTCTAACGGGAAGTAAAGTGGGACTACTGGTAGCCCCTTCTTCCCAGAGTTTTGTGAGGATCCAGTTTGTAAAACAAACTAGAAAGCATTTTATAAATGTAGCTGTTACTACTTTCATCATTGTTCCCTTAAACCTTCTGCTCTCAGAATCCTGGGAAAAGGAGGCTGAAAACTGCTAGTTTTGTCCAGAGTCATTTGACATTCTGTGGGTTTTGTCCACCCTGAGGGGGAGTGTACAGGGTGCCCAAATTCCAACTCATGCCATTTGGTAGGTGTGAGACCTTGGACTGGCCACCTGATTTTGTGAGGCCTCAGTTTCCTTTTTTTCTGTAAAACGCAAGACTGGCATTGGCTGGTCTCCATGGTCTCTTCCAACTCTAGGTCTATGATGCGGTTCTCTTAACAAGGGAGACCACATACTGGGAAGACCGCTGTGCTGCGGTGGCCGTCAGACCACTTGGGTCCATCTCTGAAATTGCTCATGTGACTCTGGACAAGCCAAACAAGGTCTCTGGACCTCATTTTCCCAATAAGGGCAGAGGTGTTTGTGTGTGTGTGTGTGTGTGTGTGTGTGTGTGTGAGAGAGAGAGAAAGAGAGAGAGAGAGAGAGAGAGAGAGAGAGAGAGAGAGAGAGAGAGAGAGAGAGAGAGAGAAACTAGAAGAATTTCTGAGATCACTTCTAGCTCTGGTCCCCAGGATTTTACCTATTAGTCATATGGGGGTGGGGAAGGGAGAGAAAGTCCTTCAAACTTTTGAATTTAAGACAGTGAAAATGTCCAAAGGAAGACCTCAGAATCACTTGTGAAGCCCTGGCACCATCTGTAAGTACCAGTCCCCCTACCTCACTTCTCTCCCAAGCCCCAGTGGCCCCCACTCAGAGGCCAAACCTCCTGCCCAGGGCATACAGTAAGAACTCAATAAATGCTTGTTGGTGGTCTAGCAATGGAGTAGTGACCAAGGATTGTGGACAAACAGTTTTCAATTTGCCCAGAGCCCTGTGAATAGGATAATTCAGAATGTCTAAGAGCAAAATAAAAAGGGGACCCCCTACCCTATCTACCTTAGTTGCTCCTACTTACTACTGAATAGCTTTGGAGGCAACCCCAGAGCTGTGCTCCCTGAACCCTCTCTCGAATGAAGTTATTCCAGCCCAGAGGGGTCTTCCCTGTGTGGGAAGCCTTTTCTTCCTCTTTGATTCTATCATACACCCTACTGGATGGGTCCAGTTAACCTCGTCTCCAGCCCCCTGGGTCATCTTTCTCTTCTCCTTAGCAGAGGGCATCTATTTCTACTTGAGGGAGAAAATTGAGGCCATCCCTTGTGAATTCCCTCTTCTTTCCAAAATCTCTAGAAATCTTCCCTCCTCTTCCTTTACTCTGGCCTCTGAGAACTAAATGACCCTTCCTGGCTTGGTCAAGACCAAAGCTCTGTGCTTGTGTCCTCATTCCCCCCCCCCCCCCCGGAAGCTCCGGGCTTCATCTGAGCCTCTCCGTCTCATCTTCCATTCCCTCCTCCTTGCTTCCTGGCTGCATTCCTGCCATGCCTCTCAGCCATCTACTTTGCCTTCTCCTCAAAAACTGTAAAAAACTGTTGCTCAACCCTCTCCCTTTGCTTACCTCCTGGCCCTGCCCCTTCACCTCTCCCTCTCCTGGTACATTCTCACTTTTATCTCTTCAGATCATTTTACCTCTTTCAGGCATTCACTTCAGGCAAAGTTCTCCCTTTCCCATAATGCCAATGCTCCCTTTTACTCTTTTTCTCCTTCTCCTTCCTCCTCTATCCCCTTCCCTTCTTCTCCAGATGATCTTATCTTCTACTTATATCTTGTATCCCCCAACCCCAATGCCACCTCCTAGAGGGCAGGGACTTCTACAGTTTTGTCTTGGCGCCTTCCTCCTCTAGCCCCATACTTAGCACATGGTGGCCCCTAATCATCATAGTTGAATGGAGTAGCTGTTAATAGACTCTGCCCAACCCATTGCTTTATCATCACTCTTGGGGTGAGCATTGTGTCCATGGCCATTAGGCATATTGTGGTGATAGGCATCCCACACCTCTTTCAATGTAACTTTGCTGTTTCTTCTCCCTTGGCTCCAGGTGTCTCAGACCCTGACCCTGATCACTTTGGAGGGGCGTCCATCACCCCTGAGGAGCTCTCCCCCTTCCAGGGCTGTCCCAGAACAAAGTTCAGCCCCCATGTGGTCTTGGGTAGCCTCCCCTCTTCCAGGTAGCCCAGGACCCTTCCTGACTGCTGGACTGCTTGCAGGTGTTAGAATTGGAGCACCCCCCAGTTCTGGTTCTTCTAGTAAGATGGAGGACCACCTGGCCACTCCAACTGCCCCGCTGATCCCCATCACCATCAGTGGACTGACTGATGCCATTTGAGATCTGTGTCCTGCCATCCATTTCTCTGCTGCCCTCTTAGGACTTCTGGGCCTTGCCATCCATTTGCAGCTGGTATGGCCTCTTATGAGTCCTCATCCACAATTCAATCCTGACCACCTCAAGAAGGGGGCTTAGTGTAGTGTTTGGTCCCTTCACTAAAGACTTTCAAAGTCTTTTTTTCTGTCTTTTCTTTCTTTCTTTCTTTCTTTCTTTCTTTCTTTCTTTCTTTCTTTCTTTCTTTCTTTCTTTCTTTCTTTCTTTTTCTTTCTTTCTCTTTCTTTCTTTTTCTTTTCTCTTCTTTCTTTCTTTCTTTTTCTTTCTTTCTCTCTTTTTCTTTCTTTCTCCTTTCTTTCTTTCTTTCTTTCTTTCTTTCTTTCTTTCTTTCTTTCTTTCTTTCTTTCCTTCCTTCCTTCCTTCCTTCCTTCCTTCCTTCCTTCCTTCCTTCCTTCCTTCCTTCCGTTTCTTTCTTTTCTTTCATTAATTCCATTTCCCTTCAGTCCTTTGTATACTTTTCTGATTTTATTGTAATGTTACCTTATGGTCCTGAGGACATAGAACCAGGGTCTCCTCAGCTTCTCCCAATCCTAGTCCTTTGACTTTTAGAATTTCACATTGGGGTCAGGAGATCCCTGGCTAGGCCTTCTGTGTCCAGGGCCTCCTCCCCTGGTAGGCAACCCTTTGACAATGAGAGAGAGAGAGACGAGGGAAGGTCCCATGGCTCACCCTGCAGGCCCCATGGGCTGGCATTCTTTTGCTTGGCTCTTGTGGGGAAGCTTCACTTTGGGCATCCTAGAAGAAGGGTTCATCTTTACTGCTTGGCCGTGGAGGGAGATGGGTTGAGGCTTGATTTGGGGAACCATCAGAACTGCCCCAAGGCAGGAGGGGCATTTCCTATTTGTCCTTCAATGAGTGACTGATGGCTTTAATCAAGTCTGGCACACCTGGATAGGCTTGGAGTATACAGTTGGTGCTTATTAAGTGCTGGTTGACTTCACTTGACCCTTGAGCATGTGTGATGCAGGACATGTTCGTGTAGTGTCATGCGGGACATGTTCATGTAGTGTCATGCAGGACATGTACCTGTAGTGTCCTGGGCTGGGTGAGGGTCCCAGAGGCATCTGTGCCTCAGAATTACTTTAGTCATTTGTCTCCAGTATTCTCAGACCTGGTGGTGGTGGGTGACTTCTGATGAGACCTTCCTTGTGGGGCATAGCTGGGGCCTGGGCAGGCTCTTTGTAGACAGCTCAGCTGCTTTCTAATGCTCTTGAGTGGTCATCACCACCATAACCACCCTGTCTGGTTACTAGTGCCACTCTCCGGGCCTGCAGAACTCTGGCAGCTGCTGACCTTGGATTCTTGGCCTTGGCTGGCTGGCTCCACAACTACCGCGCTCCTCCTGGGCTGGCCCTGACTCCCCCTCCCCAACCTTGTTTTCTGACCCATTGGCAGATGATGAGCCAAGTGGAAGGGCAGCAGAAAACCCTCGTTCGAGCCATTGAGGCCTTGCCAGGCTCGGGCCCTCTCACGGCCTTGGACCAGGACCTGCTGCTGCTCAAAGCTACCTCGGCGGCCACCCTCAGCTGCCTCGGAGAGTGTCTGAGCCTCCTCCAGCAGAGCATCCACCAGGTGGGCCAGTATAGCCACAAGACAGGGCCTTCAGGTAAGACCACAGACCCTGCCGCTCCCTGAAACCAAGGGTCCCTGCCTCTGCCTGGCCCAGCCCAGCCTGCTCCCTTTTCACTCTCTGTGAGCTCCAGGGGGGGTGGGTCTGTGACCCTGGCCCTAGCCCCCACATTGGTGTTGTGTGTGTGTGTGTGTGTGTGTGTGTGTGTGTGTGTGTGTGTGTGTGTGAGAGAGAGAGAGAGAGAGAGAGAGAGAGAGAGAGAGAGAGAGAAGGAGAGGGAGAGGGAGAGGGAGGAGAGTTAGAATACTTCAGGTCAGATGGAGATGGAGAGAGGGTGAGCCTAGGATCACTTGGTTCCCCCTATATACCCACACCCTCTGGGCCCCAGCTCCCACTCCACAACTCCCAAGCCTGTTCCCTCAGACTTACTGCATCTGCTGCCTGGAGTGCCCATGTGCCCTTGAATGGCATCTCCTCCTCATGACCCTCTCCCCCAAACCTTCCAATCCTGACTCATCAGTTGTGGCTAGGACACCCCTGGGCTTGGGGGCCCTGGCCCATTTGTTCCCAGTCTGCTCCTTGGACTCTTTCCAAGATTTTACCTTATCCTCTGACTTTCAGAAATTAAAAATGAAAAACAGACAAAAAACTAACTGTAAGATTCTGTTTTTTCTTTTTTTGTTTTATTCTTTTTGCTAGGCAATGGGGTTAAGTGGCTTGCCAAGGTCACACAGTTAGGCAATTATTAAATGTCTCAGGCTGGATTTGAACTCAGGTCTTCCTGACTCCAGGGTTGGTGCTCTATCTACTGCACCACCTAGCTGTCCCCCTCCATTTTTTCTTTTTAAAGAAAATCTTGGAACTGCAGAGCTAGAAGGAGCCTTCATTTTGTCAATGAGGAAGCTGAGGCAGGCAAAGACCTCACCCAGGGTCCCACACTGTCTGAGGCAGGACTTGAGTTCAAGTCTTCTTCACACACACCTCGGCCACCAGGTCTCTAGGAGGTGCCGGCCTGAAAGTTTCGTTGTCTGGATGTTGTCCATGTGTTCATGAAAGTCAGGGTGATCTCTGGCTGGACGTGATGAGGTCCTACACAGACGCTGTTTTCTTCTCAGTCCTTTTGAGCGGTGTTTCACCTTCCTTGGAGGACAGCCCTCCTGGCCAGATAGCCCTCGTGGAGTGAATTAGTAAACATCTACTAATCGTCCACCATGTTCCTGAGGCTACAACGAGGGCCAGAAGCTGCCCTTGCCCTCAAGGAGCTTATCTTCTCCTTTGCTTGAGTCTGCAGAGAAGGAAACCATTTCTGTGACTGGCAGCCATCGACGGTAGGAACAGGGGCTCTTGGGATGACCCCCCGCGTCCCCTTCCCTCCATTCCCACATTGGTGGAGAAGGAAGGCCCAGGACAGTGAATCCATTCCCGTCTAACCTTCAGGCTGCTTTAATTGATGCTTCAACACAGCAGTGCTTTTTATTTTTATTTTTTAAATTTTTTTTCTTAAAAAATTCATGTAGGGGCATCTAAGTGGCACAGAGGATAGAGCACCGGCCCTGGAGTCAGGAGGACCTGAGTTCAAATTTGGCCTCAGACACTTAAAAATTGCCTAGCTGTGTGGCCTTGGGCAAGTCACTTAACCTAATTGCTTGCCAAAAAAAAATTCATGTAGCCCCAGAAAGGGAAATTCTCCTGTCCCTGTGGAATCCAGGGATCTTCAGGAGAAAAAGCAGTTGCCAGTAGGGTCCATGTATTGGGCTGAGGGTCGGGTACAAGGTGGCATCTCCTGGTTCCCTGGCTCTTCTCCAAGTGGTTTCAGGGCAGAGGGAGTCTGGGATGATTTAAGATCAAAGGACTGGGTTCAAATCCTCCCCTCTGGTGCTTACTGACTTTGTGAGCTGGAACAGGTCCATCTCCCGGGACCTCAGGTTCCTCCATCATAAAAGGAGGGATTTGGGTGACCTGGCTCCTCCCATCCTATACAATCCTCTGACCTTTGAATGCGGTAACAGGGTACGGCCGATGAGGCAGCTGACCCAGGTGGAATCCTGCCTCAGATATTTGCTTGAGCAAGTTGCCTAGGTGTACAAACCCCAGTTTCCTCTTCTGTAAAATGGGCGTAAGAATACTTGAATGAGACACGAGGAAAGTGGAACAGACATGCGACTTGTTATTCCTCCCCAAGCTCTTCAGAATTGTCCATGATGCCCCTGCCCTGGTTGGTCCTTAATTTGGTTGTGAATGATGGGAAAGCCTTAGTGGGTCGGAGGGTTCCTTAGGTGGAGAATGGGAAGGGTGGCTGGAGGGGGAGTAAATGAGGATGCTTGGAGATCCAGGAAAGTCCAGTGTCCTTTGTAGGGTCCTGGCAACTTCTCTCTAGCCCCAGTGCTATGTCTCATGGCCCCTGTGGACAATGCCACATTTATTAAGTGCCTGCTGTATGCTGAGCCCTAGAGATTTATACAGAAACAAAATGTGGAGCTGCCTTTCCCCAAGATCACCATTATTCTGCTCAGAGGGATAGACTCCCCTCTCTTATTTTTATCCCAGGTGACTTAGGAAGGGACAACCTGCTGGCCTGCCTCAAGGCTTAATTAACAACTGGGTCACCTGAATGAAAAGAGTATTAATTAGACTTTAGTAGCAAGGTTAAAAACAGCAACCCTGAGATACCTGGGGTTCCAATCCTGCCTCTGATGGTGTGTGAACAGGGGCAGGCTGAGTTGCTTTCTCTGATGTGTGGTTTTCTCTTTTTCATAATGAGGAGCATCATCCCTGTAGTGGCCACTCCCCAATACTGCCTGTAGCACCCACTCCCCCAATACTGCCTGTAGCACCCACTCCCCCAGTACTGCCTGTAGCGCCTACTCTCCCAATACTGCCTGTAGTGCCCAGTCCCCAATACCTCCTGTAGTGCCCACTCACCTAATACTGCCCATAGTGCCCACTACCCCAGTATTGCCTGCAGAGCCCACTCCCCCAGTACTTCTTACAGGGTTTCCCTCCCGACTGTGGTTGGATGCAGGGAGCTGAGTCACAAGAGACATGATGACCAGCTCCTTCGCCTCCCTGGACAGTGGGATCCATTGCATTGAAAGCATCTAACTGTTGATGTCTTGTCTGTCTGTGCTTACAGTTTATCAGAGAATAGCAGAATCACAGCATTTCAGAGTTGGAAGGGATCTCAGTGGCCACTCCGACCAAGAATCCTCTCTCCAACAGACCCGGCCAGTCACCCAACCTTTGCTCGAAGACCTCCAGTGAGGAGAGCTCACTACCTCCCGAGACAGCCAAAAGCATTCATTCCACTTGGGGACAGCTGGGATTCTTAGGAAGGTTTTTCCTGAACTTGTACCTGGATTTGCTTTTTTGCTGTTTCCTTATTTGCTCTGCCTTCCGGGATAGGAGTGAGTCCTCTGCGGGGGTCAATTCTTCAGATACTTGGAGGTGGCAGCTGGGGGCAGCCCTAACAATACTTGGAAGTGATGAAAGCCAGGGGTCAATCCTTGAGATACTTGGAGGTGGTGGTAGTCAGGGGCACCCTTCAGATACTTGGAGGTGGCAGCCAGGGGGCAACCCTTCAGATTCTTGGGGGTGGCATCTGGGGGGCAAACCTTCAGATACTTGAAGGTAACTCCCAGTTGAACCTTCTGCAGGCCAAACAACCCCCCAGGTTAGGCAATCAAGAGAACAGATGATGGTTTTTTAAGTTGGTTAACCTACACCATCTGACCCTATTTTCTATGACCTATCAGATCGATGAGTTCTGGGGACATATAGGAAAATAGAAGCTGTAGTCTACGGCTTATTAGCACTTGCAGTTCTTGTTAGGGAGATGTTGTTTATTCCCTTTTTGCCTTCTGAGGAGCCCATGGTGTTGCTTTTGGGAGACACTATTATCATGTGCCCCTTCTTGGGGCATGGAAAGTGAACAGTCTTCATCCTTACCCCAGCACAAGCCACTGTGAGCTTTGCATCCCTTTACCCCAAAGGGGTGTGAGAGCAACCAATGGTGAGGTTGACAGAACAAGGAAGGAGCATGTGGTTTTGAATCTTGATTTCTAACAAAATTTTTGAAATACACTATTCTTCCTTTAAGAAAAACAAAATCTAGTTTTTCCCTTTCAGGAGGCCAAACATATCTAGTGTTTACAGTGATAGTTGAAATATTTTTTAACAAATTCCTTCCAGAAGTGCCAGTTAACCCCCTTGCCTTTGAAGGGTCAGTGACTTCGGGGTTGGTCATTGTGCCCCCACTCCCTGGGCTTTACTTGGCTGCCTTCGTCCTGGGGAACCTGGAATTCTCAGCCTGTCTTTGTTGACAAGGAAGCTTGAGACCGGAACTACTTTCCCTTTGGCAGGGAAGGACCGAGACTGTTCATGCTGCCCCAGAGATGGTTGCCTGTCGTTTCCTGAATCAAGACTCAGAGACAGTTGACCCTTGGGTCCTTTTTAATCTTTCATCCTGAGTTGTCTCCCCAGCCCCCTCCTCCCACACACAAATGTTGTACCTGCCAGACATTTCTAATCATCACCTTGACCTTCCCTGATAATAACATGGAAGATCACCTATCAATGCAAAATGTACTTGGGGTGGATAGAAGACCCTTTTATTTATGTACCTAAGTTGGGTTTTTTTTTTTACCTTTTATTGATTCTTCTTGAACCTCTCCACTACATCCACTCTCACCTGCCTCATTCCTCTACCTGCTTGGAAGTTTGTTCTCTCTGGTCCTGTAACCCGTGTTTTGGTTGTTCCGCTTCTCTGCTTGGTCATTCTTGTTTTCTTTTGTTGGCTTCTTTTCTTTCCCTCCCTACCTTGGGTGTCTCCCAAAGGTTCATTCTTGCCTGCCATTTTTCTCCTCCTCCTCTGCCTCAGTGAGCTCCTCCCTGCCTCTGCTTTCAACGATCATGACTCTAAGGTTCCTCGGAGTTCAGAGCCACACCCATTTGCAGGATGGCACACTTGGCACCTCCAAGTCCATCTGCCCCATGGATGGATGATGGCAGCATCTTTCTCCTCTGTGCCTACCCCTACCTGCTTCCTTTCCTTTCTGTCCATGGCATTGCCCGCTCATCCTTGGAATTACCAACCCCGTTGCATCCTTGGGGTCATTTCTGGCTGTTCCTTCTCCCTCACCCCTCCAGGTCAGCTCTGCCCTGCCCCCACACTTTACTCTTAGTTTAAGCCCTTTTCACGTCGGATCTGGACCACTGACACTGGTGATCTCTCCATTCTAACCCACTGATCCTTAAATGTTCTTCCTGATCCATGGGTCTGCTAGCGTGACTTCAGCATCATTTACAGTCCTCATTTTCTGTCTGGTTTTCAAGGCCAACCTTAGCTTACCATCTTTATCGCGCTTCTCCCCATAACACGTTCTCTGTGACAATCAGATTGGAAGAACTTGCTTCCCTCTGACCTCATTCCACTCTTTCATTTCCACCTTCATCTCTGGCTGTTGAACCCTTTGCTTTCCCCCCAGCCTTTCTCTGGTATAGCTTCCTCCCTCCTGCTGGCCTTTCCCATTGGAAGAGAGGCCCATAGACTAGGCTCAGCCACTGGAGTCACCATCTGATGTGCGAGGAGACTGGCCTTCATCTGGGTGGGTCAGAAGCCGGTGGGAGAGAGTACCCCTCGCCCACCTTCAAGCCAGGCCCTTCTCTATATTCCCTTGATGCTCTTGGTCTCATTCATGCTTCCCTGGCCATCTGCTTGTTGGTGTTTTTAATACTGGAACCAGATGCTCCCAAACGCAGAAATGACCTGCTATTTGGTTGGAGCCCATGGTCTCCAGGCATCATCGATACAGGTGCTTGAACCCTCCATGTCCAACATGTACCATGCCTCTGTTTATATTGGGACTTCTGGGAGGAGCTGAGCATTACCCCCTTTGTATCCCCGGCCCCGGGTCAGTGCCTTGTAATTAGGAGGAGTTTAATAAATGTTGGTTGACTTGAATTGTGTTTCTGTCTCCTTCCTGACTCTGGCTCCCCTCATTTCAGTTGCCAGTTGTGTAAAGATAGTTGCATCTCCCCTCTTTCACCCCCATCCACATTCCCCCATTTTAGCCTCACTTTAGTCTGTTGCGTGTTTCCTTCCAGTTTGGGGATTTTCATACCCGATTTTCCCCTGGCCTGCTCACACCATTCACACAGCTGCTGAATTTTGTTTGATACAGTAGAATTTGATTATTGATTTCCGTGTTCCTTTAAAATAATAAACTGTGACAGCTTTGATCCAACACACTGATTCTCTGAAAGAATGTTGATTTTGTTTTAGCTTTCTTTCCTGGTGGGGGAAAGGAGGGGACTGGTAGATTTTAAATTCCTGGAGGACAGAAAGCATTTTGATTTTTAGATTTGTCTCTAGCACATTAATAAAAGTTTATTGAATGAAATAGTTGTCATTAAAATGAAATAAATAAAAATGAAATAGCCATTATGAAGCTGCACACTCCAACCCTGGCTGAACACGAAAAGGTCTTGAATTCCATTCAGTTTGGATCCTGGCTCTTTCACCACCTGACTGACCGTGGGCAAGTTATATGGAACCTTGCCGGGGACTCTGGTTGCCTTCTCTGTAAGATGAGAGGGTTGGGCTTTCTCATGTGAGCTCTAAATCTCTGCATTTCTGATGAAGCTGGGGGTGGAGCCCATAATTACAGGGTGGGGGAGGCTGAGGCTGTAGGGGCTCCTATGGGCTGTGCCCTAAGTTCATCAATATGGGGAGCCTCTAGGAGCTGGGGGGTGAGGGTGGGAGGGGGGATCAGATCCATGAGGAGTCCCTGGTCCTTCAACCTGCGTGAGAGAGGGAAACAGTTGAAAAAAAAATCCCTGAACATAAAATAACTTATATTGTTACAATGTGTCTTGAGAAAAAAAAGCAAATTTAGGTCTATTTTGGATTGATATCAAAGGAAAAAAATTTCCAATTAGAAGTATCCCAAAGTGGAATGAACTGTCTAAGGAGAACAGTAGGGGCCTTGTTTGTAAAATGAGAGTCTGGGGCTGGCCAGCCAATGAGGGCTCCTCCAGATCTTTGTTATCCTGGGGACCTGTCTAAGCCTTAGTTTCCTCATCTGTAAAGTGAGGTGGTGGACTTGTTGGCTTCTGAGATCCTTTCTAGCTCCAGAGTGCTGGTGCCAGGAGCCCCAGGTTCGGCTTCTGCCTCTACCTAGCTGGGGGAGCCCAGGTAAGTCATTTCATATCTACGGTGCCCCAGGCAAAATTCTCCAACTCTTCCATGCATGCCACCAAGCAGGTTGAGGTCTTCCTAAGTGACTTGAATAAAATCAAAGGTCCAGAAATGGGACATGAGCATCTGAGAGGGAAGGAGAGTGTTTGAGGATCTGGGGGTGGGGCATGGCTATTATGCCTAGGATCAGTGAAGTCTTCCTGGAGGAGGAAGAGGGGGCCCTTGGGGAAGCTACTAGAAAAAAGTGCTTCTCTTGGACCTTGGGGGTTCAAGAAGCTGTAGAGACAGCTAAAGAACTAGACTGCCTCCAACCCTGGGACTCTGATTGAATCTCAGCTTAGCCTTGTGCATCTCAGGGACCTTGAGCAAGTCACTGAGTCTCTGGGAGCCTGTTTCCCCAATTGGAACATGGGGGATTTTAACTCAAAAATCCCTTCTACCTCCCAGCCTATGATCCCAGGATCTGAACACATACAGAAAATTGACTGGACAAAAAAAAAAAAAAAGGAAGGGCCTGAAGGTCATCCTAAAGCTTTTCCATTTGACTTGCGGCTCATACCACTATAAGTGGTCCACTTATTAAAGGATGGGCTTCCTGAGAGTTTGCTTTACCAGAGTAAATGTTTAAAAAGAACCCGCTTCATTCCTTCATTTTTGATACCACCTCTAAGGAGACTTTTATATTTTATTATGTTATGTATTATATATTGCTTTGTTTTCAGTTGATTCTGATTCTTCCTTGAGTCCGTTTAGGGTTTTTCTTGACAAAAATACTGGAGTGGTTTTGACATTTCCTTCTCCAACTCATTTTACAATTCAGAAACCAAGGCACACAGGGTAAAGTGACTTGCCCAGGGTCACACAGATTTGAAGTCAAGAAAAGACTTGGTGCTCTCTATCCATCAAGCTACCTAGTTACCTTGTAACATGATATAATAAATATAACATTATATTTGTATTATATTTCTATTCATTAGTTGAGGGAGTTATTCCTAGTTTTACAAGTTGGACCCATAGGGGATGAGTCTCCTCCTTCCATAGGACTTTAGAACGTAGGCACCAGAAGGACTTCGAGAGCAGGCATGGTTTCATTTTTTAGTTGTCATTGGCAGGCTTTCTGGTACATAGGCGTTCTAGAAAGGATGGACTCAAACCCCTTTGCCACCCCCTTCCCTCATCTTTTCTCCATGGTATTCCTATCCTTGAGATGATTAGAGCTCGGCACCCTTGAATGTCTTCCTTTGGATTTTCTCTAACTTCTCAAGAAATTGTTAATAATAATAAATTGGGCATAATAATCCTAGCCAGTTCTGCCTAGCAGGACCCTACCCTCCTTTGTCTTCCACACTATCCATTATGTGGGGGGGAAAGGAGGGAGGGAGTGAGGGAAGGAAGGAAAGGGTTAGGCCAGACCTAGACTTTGGTTTTAGGACTTCTTTATATTCTTAAAAATTATTGTGGCTCTCTCCAAAGAGCTCTTGTTTATATAGGTTATAGCTTGATATTTTTCATATTATTAGTTTAAAATGTCTTGTTGTGAAAATAGTTTTGACCTTCTGGATCTCACGAAAAGGTCTTGGAACCTTCTCAAGGGTTGCTGGCCACACTTGGAGAAATGCTCACTTTGAGAATTCCCACGCTTTGCAGAGTATCTGATACATGGGTGCTTAATAAATGCCTATAGAGTCAACTGAATGAAGAAACTTCTATTTAGCTAAAATTCCTTATCACTGAGGACTTGCCCAGAATCACAGACTGTACATGTGGGAGGTGGAGTTGAAGGCCAGAGCTGGTGCCATCTTGCCAAAATGACCTCTCCTCAAATTGGCTTCAATAACTCTTATTATATATTTGATAGCAGAAGATTTGATTTTACATTCAAAAACCTTATCTGAATATAAAAATTGTTGGGCCGATTGCATTCAAGAAAATTCTGAAGAGCTTGGTTTTTTTCTGGTATCTAGTAAATGACCCCAATATTTGGGCAAATATCTACTATTTGATACTATCTAATATATAATTTTTGATAATATCTAATATTTATCAATAAATATTTGATAATTTCTAATATTTGATAATAAAAGTTTTATATCTAGAGAGATCAATGTCTAACCCAAAGCTGTGTAACTAAAGGAAGAAGAATGAGAACATACAACTGGGATTCGACTTAAAAAGAGGTCCCTGCCACCCCACCGCATGTCAAGTTGAGCCTATGGGATATCCTGATTAATCTAGGTGTAATGTTGAATGTAGAAAATACTTGACATCATTCTAGGTCTCTATTTCAGAAAACCTGACATGGCTTGGGCCCAAGTCCCATTCCACAGATCAGCTGAAAAACGGGGCGGTGGGCTTGCTGCCATCGTCTAGCACCAGTGTCACGTGGGCAGCCTTACCCAACTCATCTGGAAGCAAAGACGAGCCATCTAGTCCAGAACCCAAGGTGAGTCCGATGCCTCCCATACCTGTGGTTCATTGTTAACATCTTGGATTGTAGTTGGTTAAGAAAGGAATGAAGGCATCTTTTCCCTTGAATGGGGGGCAGGATGATGAAAGGGCCAGCGTGCTGGGAGGAAGCCGGCAGCTCCATCGGGCCTCTCCTTAGATTGACGCTCTTGTCAACCACCATGGATGAATTGTGAGGGGATGAATGATGAATCTCATATTTTCATTGAAATTGGAGTCATTTTAACTGCCAGTGGGAGAATTCTAATGGGCCCATTAACGGCGTTGCCCACTGACACGATGGGAGCTCTTAGAATATATTATGTCACTCCGTTGAGTAATCGCCACTTAATTCAGTCATGGTAATATGATGGGTGACAGCCGGGGCCGAATTAGCCGGCACTGCCTCCAGTCCTGCATGGTTGGACCTTGTACTGGTGACCAGGTGCCATCTTAATGTGCCAGACTTTCTTAATATTAGAAGACTTTGGACTCTGTTGTCATCAGTTTGACAGATGGAGCTTGGAAAAGGGACTGGAACCAGACATGGGCTTCTGGCCTCTCCCCAGACTTGCCTTCTAAGGAACAAATGGCCTGAACTTCTCAAAAAAGGGTCAGACTTTTCCCCATTCCTTTTTCTTTGCATTATAGGATAATGATTTATTTTCTTTTCCTTTTGTGTGCAAATGTGTGGTTGTGTGTGGACATACATGTTTCCCACTATTGTGCTCAGATGATGTCTAGAAATTCAGGGACAACTGCAGATGCCAATTATGGGTTGTCCCTGTTTTACAGAAGAGGGTCATCTAGAGTCAGCAGGGACCTCTAGTCTTTCTACTTCCATTTCCAGAGGAGGAAACTGAGGCAGAAAAATAATGGTAATGATAACAGTAACAGGGCATAAAAATGTGTAATTGGCATCAATATGGAGACTTGTTATTCATTGATATAATCAGTAAATTGTTAATTATTGAATTGGTTGAGTTGAGGGGATTGGGTGAAGCAGTGAGTATGGTGGATCTCAGGGTGAAGCAGTGAGTATGGTGGATCTCAGGGGGAAGCAGTGAGCATGTGGGATCTCAGGGTGAAGCAGTGAGTATGGTGGATCTCAGGGGGAAGCAGTGAGCGTGTGGGATCTCAGGGTGAAGCAGTGAGCGTGTGGGATCTCAGGGTGAAGCAGTGAGTATGTGGGATCTCAGGGTGAAGCAGTGAGTATGGTAGATCTCAGGGTGAAGCCGTGAGTATGGTGGATCTCAGGGGGAAGCAGTGAGTGTGTGGGATCTCGGGGAAGCAGTGAGCGTGTGGGATCTCAGGGAGAAGCAGTGTGTGTGTGGGATCTCAGGGTGAAGCAGTGAGTATGGTGGATCTCAGGGGGAAGCAGTGAGTATGGTGGATCTCAGGGGGAAGCAGTGAGCATGTGGGATCTCAGGGTGAAGCAGTGAGTATGGTGGATCTCAGGGGGAAGCAGTGAGTATGGTGGATCTCAGGGGGAAGCAGTGAGCATGTGGGATCTCAGGGTGAAGCAGTGAGTATGGTGGATCTCAGGGGGAAGCAGTGAGCGTGTGGGATCTCAGGGTGAAGCAGTGAGCGTGTGGGATCTCAGGGTGAAGCAGTGAGTATGTGGGATCTCAGGGTGAAGCAGTGAGTATGGTAGATCTCAGGGTGAAGCCGTGAGTATGGTGGATCTCAGGGGGAAGCAGTGAGTGTGTGGGATCTCGGGGAAGCAGTGAGCGTGTGGGATCTCAGGGAGAAGCAGTGTGTGTGTGGGATCTCAGGGTGAAGCAGTGAGTATGGTGGATCTCAGGGGGAAGCAGTGAGTATGGTGGATCTCAGGGGGAAGCAGTGAGCATGTGGGATCTCAGGGTGAAGCAGTGAGTATGGTGGATCTCAGGGGGAAGCAGTGAGTATGGTGGATCTCAGGGGGAAGCAGTGAGCATGTGGGATCTCAGGGTGAAGCAGTGAGTATGGTGGATCTCAGGGGGAAGCAGTGAGCGTGTGGGATCTCAGGGTGAAGCAGTGAGCGTGTGGGATCTCAGGGTGAAGCAGTGAGTATGTGGGATCTCAGGGTGAAGCAGTGAGTATGGTAGATCTCAGGGTGAAGCCGTGAGTATGGTGGATCTCAGGGGGAAGCAGTGAGTGTGTGGGATCTCGGGGAAGCAGTGAGCGTGTGGGATCTCAGGGAGAAGCAGTGTGTGTGTGGGATCTCAGGGTGAAGCAGTGAGTATGGTGGATCTCAGGGGGAAGCAGTGAGTATGGTGGATCTCAGGGAGAAGCAGTGAGCGTGTGGGATCTCAGGGGGAAGCAGTGAGCGTGTGGGATCTTAGCTATTCTTTATAGGTTCAAGTAGCAGGATCTCTGAGGTCAGTGGTGTGCAGAAATATGAGAGGGGTTAAAAACAAAGAGATTGAGTTCAAATCCAGCCCCATCACTTAATACTTACCAGCTGTATGACCTTGGACAAATCACTTATCCCCATAGCCTTTTTTTAAGATAAATTTTATTTATTTAAGGCAATGGGTTAAATGACTTTCACAAGGTCACACAGCCAGATAATTATTAAGTATCTGAGGCCAATTGGAACTCAGGTCCTCCTGACTCCAAGTCAGTGCTCTGTCCCCTGTGCCACCTAGCTGTCCCTTCCCCATAGCCTTACAAACTCCCTCCCCCCCAAAAAAAACTACCTCCAAAAAAGTAAAGATAGGGGCAGTCTTTTTCCTGATCAAGTGCCCCAAGGAACTTAGCCTTTGATGAATCTGCCCAGATTTTAGTCTGAAGAAAAAGGGGATATGGTTAGGGATAGGGATATCAATGTGCTCATTAACTTAGGATCTTTTTAGAGTCGAGGTTGGCTTGGGCTAGAAGGTTCCATAGATAGGCAATTTTTGTTTGTAAGCTTGGTGAACCTTTAAAAAAATCATAAAATTGTATTTACATATGCATACATATATATTCATGTGTGTATGTATTTTTTTAACATCATAGTCATTTATAGAAATATCAAGGGATTTCTTCTCTCCCTCCAGAATCCAGACCTTTATAACAAAGGAAAAACAAGTAAAAAACATGGGATAGTATGACCATGTTTGACTGTGTATAAGATATTTTGCCCCCCCCCCCTTTGCTTCTGTGAAGATGCAGTCTTATTTGTCTCTGAAAAGACATTATTGGTTTTGTCTTTGATTTTTTTTCCCGAATCCCTGGGACAGCAATGAAAGCTCCTTACAACCTGACTCCAGCCTACTTTTATAGACTTAAATGTTATTTCTGTTTCTAGGCTCAATTTTCCAATCAACTTGACCTATTTGCTTTTTTCCAATTACGTCATTGGGTTTCCTACCTCTGCACCTTAGCTCAGGCTGTGTGAAGCACCTAGAATGCCTTCTTTTCTCACCTTTGCATCTTACAATCCTTACTTTCTTCAAGGGGTCAATTTAAGTGCCCCCTTCCAAGACCAAGAGACCAAGGCCTTTGGTCTTCTAGGCTAGAAGGCTGTTCTTTGAACCCAACTCCTTTCAGCTTAGAATTTAAGATGTTCTAGATTATGTCTAGATATGAGAGTGGCCTTCCCAGAAGTGGCTCTGGTCCTTTTCACAGCAGCAGCATCATTTGACTCTTACCTTCTCTGGGCTTTGTTTTCATTCAGGTGTATCCTTTGGTCTTAAAATTGAAGCATTGCTGTTTGCCCAATTCCCTTTTCTCCTCCCCCTGCCTCTGCTTCATTCCATTCTTCTCCCCTCTCTAGACTCTGTGGCCTTCTGTTCCTCATACACAACTCTCCATCTCACATCTTGATGACTTTGTATCAGCTGTTCTCCATGCCTGCAGTTCCTTCCTTTCCCATTTTTGTCTACCTGCTTTTCTCCCTGTTGTTCTGTGCCTTTGTGTGAGGTGCACAGGAGCCTGCCTTGGCGTTAATATTCATGATAGATGATGTCAGTACATACTTTGCATCAGCTGTGCCACTCAGCTGAATGTGAAAGTCAAACCCCATTGATGGGGGCTTGTGAGCCACAGATCTACAGAATACCTTGAACCAGGGGAGGGTGTCTTTCCTGTATTCAATTTAGTCCCCACCAGAGGGAGGACTAGACATATAATTTAACCCTGTCTACCTCAGTTTCTTCATCTGTAAAATGAGCTGGAGGAGGAAATGGAAAGCACTCCAATATCTCTGCCAAGAAATTCCAAATGGGGTTGAGGAGGAGTCAAACACAACTGAAAAACTGAAGAGTAACAGAGACTTTTTGCCTTTTCCCAGTTTCTTCCCCCCACCCCAGATTTCAGCATCAGATAACATTTAGAAGAATCTGGAAAAGTGCTTCTTTTTGGAGTTCATTCTATTCCATTCTCCACAATTTAGTAGGAATTTAATACAGTCCAAAGAGACTCAGAATCAGCTGTTATCAAAGGCAGTGATCTCATAGTTTCCATTCTTCTGGGGACCGAACTAGTTCAATGTGAAAATGAAATATTTTTCATAATGAAATGTGTTAAGATCTCCACTTACTCCATTAGGGGAGTGATATTTCAGGCCGCTAATGCTGGGTTGGATTGAAGTCATCAAGATAGGCTCTTGGTGTGTTCCATTTAGTGAAGGGCTATCTAAGTCTAAGGAGAAGAGCGATGTCATTTGTTTAATAGGCAGATGGAGTTGGCGGCTTGGAGGACAACCCAGGCCACCACACATCATCCCATCCTTCCCTGAAGCAGTCTGAGTAGCAGCGATTAAGCCAAATGGACCTTCTGGGGGGAAATCATGCAATTTAATTTTCTGATAAGCAGACTGCAATCACCACAGGGGAAACCAGGCTTCTAAGTATAAAAGACAGAGAGGAATATTTCAGAGAGAGTTCTGCCTCAAGAGGAATCTCCCTGCTCTTGAAATTGTGCAGTATAACCCTGAAGTTTTCAATCCTTAATAACACATCAGACTTGCAAAAATAACTGTCCAAAAACAGTTCCTGAGATTCAGGTGTGAACCTTACCTGGTGTGAACTGGGCAGTTCAGCCCCCATATCCCTCCCCCCTCCGCACATCTGCCTTTTTTTTTTTAATTTCCCCAAGGTAATGGGATTAAGTGCTTTGCCCAAGGTCATATAGCTAGGTAATTCTATCATGTCTGAGCTCAGATTTGAACTCAGGTCCTCCTGACTCCAGGTCAGGTGCTCTATCTACTGCACCACATAGCTGCCCTTCACCTTCCTTTCTCTGCTTATTTGAATTGAGGTAAAATTGTGGAGGGAAGGGGTAGTGGTGGTGGAAATGTAGATGTTATTTGGGTCTATTTGCATATGATATAAATTATAAGCTTCATTAGCATATTTTTCTTTTAGAGAAACATAACTAATTTGGAAATATGTTTTGCATGACTATCTGTACTGTAGGTATTGGATTTCTTGCATTCTAAATGAGTGGGAGAGGGTGTGGAGGGAGGGAGAGACTGTACAACTAAAAAGTAAAAGTTGAATTTAAATAAAATAAGCATTGTTTGTTTGTCCTTATGTCATTATTGGCTAGGGCAACTCCCATCAAGCCCTACCCTCTTTTAACAAACAAAATTTAGCCAGATGATGATGATGATGATGATGATGATGATGATGTAGCTGGTGAGACAGATGAGGTCGAGAACTGGACTGGAGTCAGGATTCCACTCCAGTCTCTTGGTTTTAGATGGGAGGAAGATCTAGAAAATGTCAGAGATGGACTGGTGTCAGAAGACCAGTCCATGTAATATTGTTTCTCAAGATGTGCAGCATTCTCTACCCATTGGTCCCCATAACTTCCTCATCTCCTATCAGATGTCTTTGGCTACCATCCCTTCCTTCACCCCAGCCATGATGAGGTGACTTTATTTTTTACAAGGCCAACCCCTCTACTGTTCAAGTGATCCCCTTCCATTCCATCTCCTCCAACAAATTGCCTCTTCTTGTCACCACCCTCACTTATTTTTAATTTCTTAACTACTGGCTCCTTCCCTACTGCCAACAAACCTGCCCATATCTCCCCCCATTCTAAAAAACCTTTGCTTGATCTTTCCATCCCATCTATTTTTTTTTTTTTTTTGGTTTTTGCAAGGCAATAGGGTTAAGTGACTTGCCTAAGGTCACACAGCTAGATAACTATTAAGTGTCTGAGGCCGGATTTGAACTCAGGTACTCCTGACTCCAGGGCCAGTGCTCTATCCACTCCGCCACCTAGCTGCCCCACCCAGCTAACTATTGTCCTGCATCTCTTTTGCCCTTTGTGGTCAACCTCATTGGAAAGGCTGTGTATAAGAGGTGCCCCCTTTCTTCTCTTCTCACTCTCTGGCTTTTGACCTCATCAAAATTGCTCTCTAAAGTGACCAGTGATCTCTTCGCTGCCAAAATTTATGGTCTGTTCTCCATCCTAATTCCCCTTGCCCCACCTCTCTGCCGTCTTTAACACTGATGATCACCCTTTTCTCCTTGCTCTCTTCTCTCCTCCAATTCTCCTTTTCCTCATCCAATGGCACCTTCTCTGTCTCCTTGGCTGGACCCTCCACCAGATCACTCCCTCTAACCATAGGGGGCTCTGTCATGGGTCTTCCTCCTTTCTATACTATTTCACTGGGTGATCTCATCAGCTTCCATCCCTACCATCATCTCATTCTGATGATTCTCAGATCTACCTATTATGTCCCAATTTCTCCACTTTTCTCCAACTTCCCATCTCCAACTGAATGACATATACCTTCTGTCCAAAATGGAACTCATTCTCTTCCCACCAAAATCCTCCCCACTCCTACTTTCCCAATTCCTGTAGAGGGAAATACCATCCTCATAGGCTCTCAGATTTGCAACCTAGGGGTCATTGTGGACCCTCCATTCTCTCACAACCCCTGACCCCCATATCCAGGTGGTTGCCAAGACCTGTCAATTTTATCTTTGTGACATCTCAAATATGCTCCTTTCTCTCTTCTGACATAACCCCCACCCTGATGCAGACCCTCCTTACCTCCCACTGGCTGGGGGTCTGCCTGCCTCAAGTCTCTTCCCCTCCCCTCTCCTCTCCATCCTTCATTCAGCCACTAAAGTGATTTCTCTAAAGGGTAGGTCTGATCATGTCATCTCTCCCACTCAGTAAACTCCAGTGATTCCCTCTTCCCTCCAGGATCAAATATAAAATACTGTTTGACATTGAGAGCCCTTCATAAGCTGGCCCAGTCTTCTTGCTCCCCACTCCTCAAACCTACTCTTCCCTTCATTGTCTCTCAGCTCCAGGATTTGTCTCTGTCTGACCTCCCTGTCTAGAAACTCTTCCCTTGTCCACTGCAACTACTGACCTCCAACTAAAATCTCACCTTTCTACAGGAAGCCTGTCCCAACCTCTCTTCATTCTAGTGCTTTCTCTCATTTCCTATTTTTTTCTGAATATTCCTTTATATGAGTATATATATATATATATATATATATATATATATATTTATATTTATACTTATATTTATATAGGGGCATCTGTTTTACCCTAATCCATTAGAAATTTTTTTTAACATTTTTATGTAAGGTTTTGAGATCCAAAACCTGAGACAATAAGCAGGTTATACATGGGATATACATATATATATATATATGTACAAGATGAGATTTTTAAAGAACACAAGGTAATGGCTATTATTTCTTGGTTCTGTCACCTTGTGACATCCCTTTAGATGCGGATCTCATGACAGAAAGAGGGTTTTAAGCAGCTGATGTCCGACACGGGGTCTTTTGGCTGATGATGGATAAACACTCTGGACTGTCAGTCAACGTTCGGACTCCAGGCCCCTTGCAATTATTGTTTGTTTGCCTCATATGACTGAAAATTACTTTTCTTTCTCCCTGAGGCTATTACCCAGATAATCGTCCCACCGTGTTTAATTAATTTCATATGCTTTGCCACAGAGGGAATCCGGCTTCATGGAATCAGACATGAGAAGAAAGTTTGTGAGAAGGTTTACCAGAAGCATTTATTCAAGATGGGTAGAAATGGGATAGTGGGTGCCAGGAAACATGGGAGATCAGCCTGGAGAGGCAGGTCCACTGACTTGTCTTAGCTCCGCCTTGTGGGGGGAGAGTTTGCATTTGGTTTTGCCACTTCCCAGACATCTCCATGCCAGGCCTGGTCCAGGACGCCCTCCCCATCTCTGAGCATAGTAATGAAGCCAACGTGATTAATTCTTAGAACTTAGGAGTCAATCATTGACACCCCTTTCCCACAGGTCTCACCTTCTCCTGTTAGAATCTGAGATCCTGGAGGGCAGGCATTGGCTTGGACTTTCCTCAGTGACCAGATGTGACCCTGGGTGAGTCATTTCACCTTGTTTGTCTCAGTTTCCTCATCTGTAAAGTGAAGTGGAGAAACAAATGACAAACCCCTCCAGTATCTCTGCCAAGAAAATCCCAAAGGAGATGGGGAGGAATCCGACATGACTGAGGCAAACCAAGGCGGGTTAATAAGAGCACATATAAAATCTTTGCAAACCTGCTTAAACACTAATTATTAGTAATAATAGTGATAATAACAATCAACTCCTGCCATCAAGGAGCTTACATTCTGATGGGGAAGGCAGCAAGTATATATAGCCACATTATGTTATACATACACATATATGAAAAATGCAAATAATCATTTGAGAGGGAAGGAATCAGGAAAGGTTTCTTGTAGGAAATGGTACTTCTGAATTTTAAAGAAGAGAAAAGAGCCTAAGGTATGGAAGGGAAGAGAGGGTCATTCCAGGCAAAGATTTTCCTCTATATTATCTTTCACAAATGGTCTTAGGACAGAAGAAGATGGCTCCCAAAACCTCCTGAGGCAGTCCTCTTGGAAAATATTTCCTGAAATCAAGCTTCAATTTACCAATTTGTTATCTACCCACTGATGATGGTTCTTTCCTCTAAAACTAAGGAGAAAACCCCATAATCTCACTTTCTGATCAAGCAACCATCATCTTTCACCCCCAATTTCTCTCAAGGTTCAATGTCTCAGCTCCCTTGACCAACTGGCTCTTGGAGGTTTTCTTCTTCTCCAGCCTGAACAAACCTACATGCAGTTGATCCTTGTGGGTCCATGATCCCCATGTCCTTCCTGGTTGCCAACCTTCCTGGTGCCTTCCCTAAAAGGTGACAACCCAGAGCCCATCACAGTGCTCCAGATGTGACCTGACACAGGCAGAGTGTGGTGGGATGTTCCCCTCAGTCCTGGATGGAATGCCCACTACCTTCTATTCTGTTGTGTGTTGGGGCTCAATTGTTGGAACCCCTAGAGATAGATCCATGGCTTCTCAGGCTCCATTGGTGCCTGACAAGTGAAGACATGAATGGAGTTTCCCCGATCCAACTAATTTTGCCAACATTTACATTTAGATGAGCTTTTAAGATAGGGTGAAAATGGAGCCATTTTCTTTTCTTCAGTATAAAAATCTAAAGTTGACTTAAAAGTAAATCTCTGAAAGTAAAAATTTCCTTCTAATAAGATGCAAACGACTTAGCTTTGAGAGCTCCCCGTGGTGTTTTCTATGAAAAATTCCCTGTCTCAGAGATATAGAATGTTAAAGTTACCCATTTTATTCCAGCCTTGTGAGAAATTGTCAGTGATGGCTTTTTGGTTTTTAAAAGGAGATTATTATTGGATTCCAAGAGCCATAGTCTTGGGGCTAAAACCCAACCGTTGCTATTCTGGAGAATAATGGTGAGGGTCAGACATCGAAAGAGAAGCCATTCCACCCAACTCCCTCCTTTTATTGATGAGGAAACTGAGACCAGAGACATTAGGGGATTTGCCCAGGGGTTCACATCAGTAGAAAATGTTTAGTAGATTTAGAGCTGGAAGAAACCACTGATGTCATCTCATCCAAGTCTCTTATTTTATTAATGAGAGCCCTGACCCTTCAATCAGAGGCTGGATGTCACTTCTCAGAGACACATGAGAAAAATTCTGGTTTTTGTTTTTTTTGCAATTGTCAAGCAAAACAGATTTCTGTATCAGCCAGCTCCAATATAGGACATGATGTCCTTTAGTAGCTGGTGGCTCAGTGAATAGAGGGTAGAACCAGGAAGATCTGAGTTCAAATCCAGCCTCAGACAATTCCTAATTGTATTACTCTGGGCAAGTTACCGCATCTCTCTTTGCCTCAGCTTCCTCATCTGTAAAATGGGGATAATCCCTTCTAGAATTGTTGGATAGATACTGTCATGGAAGTTTGGAGAGACTTTGGGAGATGTTGGAGGATGGAAGGACCTGGCATGCTGTGGTCCATGAGGTCATGAAGAGCCAAACATGCCTAAGGACTGAACAGCCACCCCCCAGTCAGGGTTGGGAGAGTCAGATGAATTCACATGTAAAGGGTTTTGACAACCTTAAAGCATCAAGTATTTAAATGCTAGCTCTCATTCATTGTTGTGATGTGGATCTCCTCCTCTGTATTGGTCCACGGTCTCCTCTCTTTATGATCAGCATGCAGGCTGCTGCTCAGATCCCTGCCAGCTCTGAGATTCTGGGATTTGTGAGGTGGTCTCTACTCTCAGTACTAATAATTCCAGGTATCTCCTTTTTCCATCTTATCTCCTGCTGCCATGTTGGCGGGCTCTTGGGTCAGATTCCCAAGAAAAGACACGAGGCCATTCTGCAGCCTCCCCAAGACCCAGACCCTGATGTGTAGACCCTTTTGCACTTGACCTCACCATTTACAATGGCCTAGATGAAGAAAATGCCTTTCCCTTTTCTTCATGTGGGCATCATCTCTCAGCCTACCCTCCTAGACCCTAGTGCTGAGAAGAGGCATTGGGATGTCAGCTGGTGGCATAAATGTTCTAGGTAGAGACTGGTGAATGACTTATGTCCAATACGCCATTGGTCAGTGGGGGCAGGCCAGTTAATCGACAATCAGTTCTCACTGATGTTTCCTTGATAATGAAAGCCCATCCCTTGGGTAGAGAGGTCATGATTGGTTAGTGTTGTGTGCCACCTTGCCTGTTGGGTCTATGTTGAAGAATCTGCCCACACAGCTTCCTTCTCCAGTGTTGTCATAGTATGGAGATTCAAGTCAGCCATATAAGGAGATAGAATGGTTCATTTGCTCTGCAGAAGGAGGAAATCTTTCTTGTGACTCACGCTTCTAGGTCACTGAAATAGGTGAATTGTGTGTGTACAGACACACACATGTCATTTGTGTGTATATGTCTAAAGAATTCATGAACACATCTGTGTATCTTTTATATGTATGGGTTTATACATATGCATAATAGGTGTGTAACTTCACTGGCAGAGGGAATTCCTCATCACCCTTCACCAGCTGGGGCAGGGGTCCTTCCCTTGAGAACTTAGAGAGTTGTCTTGAGCCTTGAGAGATAATGTGACTTGTTCAGGATCATGGAGCCAGTATGTGGCATGGATGGGATTAGAAGTCTTCCTGCCTTTAAGACTGACTATGACACCAGGCTGCCCTTCATGTGTTTACAGAAAACATATATGCAAAAGGACATGGGCAGGGGTGGCTAGGTGGCACAGTGGATAGAGCACTGGTCCTGGAGTCAGGAGGACCTGAGTTCAAATCTGGTTTCATACACTTAACAATTATCTAGTTGTGTGGCCTTGGGCAAGTCATTTATCCCCATTGCCTTGAAAAAAACTAAAAAAAAAGAATATATGCAGAACATATACATCCACTAACCCCAATGAGACCTGGATGGAGATAGCCCAGGACCCAGAACCTGAGACTGTTGGCCTTGACTCTAAAGCTCAATGAGAGGAGCAGTCACAGTAGAGAAGGGCACCCCCTCTTCTACTCCATCATTAACACCCATTGCCCTCCAAGAGCCCTGGCAGATCATGGCACCTGCTTCCTGCCCTGGTATCCATAACTTTCATGCTGAGAAGTGACCCTTCTGCCAACTAAACCTTACGGCTGCTTGTGTGGAGGCCACAGTCATGGCCCCTGAAGACCCCGATGGTGATATTCTGGCCACCAAGGCCTCAGTGATTATCAGACGGCTCAAGGTCAGGAAGAGAGATGTTTGTATCAGTAGAAATTATATTAAAGAAGAGGCCATACCTGGAGACGCCTGACCCTTTCATCAAACTCACTGCTGATACATTCGCGTTGTGTCTTTCATGAGATTGTGGGCTCCCCGAGGTCAGGGGCTGACTCTTCTGTTTAGATCTCCAACATTCAACACAGGGCAGGCACTTTACTCAAGGAATTTTCACTCCTTCATTCTGTCTTAGAATATAGCTCATAAATAAGGTTCTCTGTTAATGGTGCCAGTGTAGCTCCTATGTACATACATGTATAGAGGTGTTTATATGTATAGACACATGTCTAGACATGCAGTGGGTATATACATACATACATACTGAAAATACATATATACATATATATATATACACACACACACATATATACATATATATGTGTATATATATATATATATATATACATATGAGAGAACTAGACAGATATATGCACTGCATGTATGGCTAGATGGATGTGTATACTGATAAGTCTTTATAGGTGTGTCTAGGTAGATCCCTGATCTGACAAAAATTCCAAGTCTTGACAGATAGTTCTCTGTGCCCCTCTTTTCCCCATTCCCTCCCTGTTCCCTTTTATGCCAGAATGTAAGCTCCTAAAGGGCAGGGTCCGTCTCCTTGTATTTTCATTAAGTCCCAGCTCTTACACTTAATGTTTGATTTAATCTAATTGACCTACATATAAATAGATCCTGAGAACATCCATTTGATTGTAAATTTCTTGAAGACAGGAACTATCTTTTGTTTCTTTTTGTATCCCCCAGAGCTTAACACAGGTGCTTAGTACATACCAAATTCATTGATTAGTGGAGCTATCACATAAATCTGTTCGTAGCTTCATAAATACACTGGCAGTTTGATATAGACTATAGGATCATAGATTCAGGTCTGGAAGGAACCCAAAGGTCATCCCACTTTAACCCTGCTTTTAACAGATGAAGAAACTTCCAAGCAGCCCATCAGATGAAGGGCCATGTCCAAATTGGCAGGAAGCAGAGGAATCAAGAGTTGAACCCAAGTCTACCATTGATGGTTTGTCCATCCGATACTACGAGGCAGCTTCCCCCATGTAATGGTGGAACAATTATGTTGACTGAATGGATCATTTCTAAATCCATTATGATGATTGCTTTGTCCTCAAGGTTGTACATGGGTGGGTGGGCCTTTGTGTGGGGCACCCTGGAAACCAAGGAGCCACTGGGGCTGATTTGCTGTGGGTGGATTTGCTCCCAATGCAGCTAGATCAATGGGGCCTGGGCAGTTGAGGTACCATCTTGTTTGATGAGGATCATACTTTTTGGTCCATTAATAAGGTTAGTTATGGTGCTTTTTTATTACATCTTATAGAATGATTCTTTTCTCTCTCTTTTTCCTCCCTCCAAAAAAACTCGAAATAGAACAAAAGTCTTAGAGTGAGTAAGAACAGTTAGACTTGAGTCAGAAAGACCCGAGTTCCACTTCTGTCTCAGTCACTTAATAATTGTGTGACTCTGGGCTTGACCTTTGTCTGCCTCAGTTTCCTCATGTATAAGACAAGAATAATAATGGTAAGTGTCCATTGAGCTAACATGAAAAGGCTATTTAAATACTAGCGGTTTTTCTTAGTAGCTTTTTATGCAAAAAAAAGTGTTTTGAGTATTTTTCTTAGCTATTTTTAGTTTTTTTAGTTTTTCAAGGCAATGGGGTTAAGTGGCTTGCCCAAGGCCACACAGCTAGGTGATTATTAAGTGTCTGAGGCTGGATTTGAACTCAGGTACTCCTGACTCCAGGGTCGGTGCTCTATCCACTGTGCCACCTAGCTGCCCCTTTTGATTATTTTTTCAAAAACTCCACCAAATTCCACTTCTTATGCTTCTCTCTGATATGGAGGTGATCTTGCACCCTCCCAGGCTACATCCACAGCACTTTACTTCTGGCTAATGGATTTAGATAGAGGGATCTCAGAGATAAGACTCCTGAGGAGACTGACTGTCTCACCCAATGTCCCACAGATCCTAAAAAGCAGATCTGCTGCTTGTAGGTTCTGGAAAGGACCTTGAGGAGGGGTCATCTGGTCTTGCCCTCTCATTTTCCAACTGGGAAAACTGAGACACAGAAGGTAAAGTCACATGCCCAGCATCACATAGCCTCTCTTTTGATTGCATCTTCCTTTCTTAATCTAAATTATCCCATCCTCAATCCAGTGCTCTGTATCAAAGAAGGGGGGTGTCAAGTACAGACTAATGATGATCTGTGTATGTTTTATCTACGATGAACTTCCCTAAAGTTTAGGGAGACATTCATCACCAGCTTTGTCACAAGCGGATGATGCTTTTTTAGATAAGAAACAATCAGACCCTCTCCCACTTCCCAGAGGGGTTTCATTTTGTGTCCATGGACGGACTAATAGGCCCACTATGCTTGGAGCCTTGAAGCGTGGATCTTTGATGCATAAGTGAAGAATCTGACCATAATCACTGCCACCATTTTTCCTCCTTTTCTCTCCCACCCTTCTTTCTCCACCCTACACTATTGTTCTGTGACAATAAGCAGCCATGGGAAGTGGACAAGTGTTTTAGACTGGATTTCAGAACCCATATACAGTGTCTGGGACCTTCCAAAAGTTATTGTGCCATTAGTGGATGAATGGTGCCTTGGTCAGTGACTTCACCATGGACCCATTCAACTCTGCCCCCTCTGCTCTTTGGCCTTCCTGCTGTCTAGATAGCAAAAAGAAAAAAAAGGCAGGGATGGTAGAGAAGTGTAGAAGAGGATGTCCCTTCTTGGCCAGTGTGTGAAGAGGTGTGTGCTCAATACCAATTTATAGAGAAGGACATACGCCTGATGTCAGTTTGCAGAGAAGACACACACCTGATGCATGTTTCTCCACACCAGCTATTGAAGAGGATGTGTTCCCTGTGCCAGTTGTGGAAGAGAAAAGCCTAATGCCAATGGTTGAAGTGGATGGTGATCTCGTCCTTGGTGAGCCCCTGCCTTACTCCTCTCAAACAGGGCTGACAGTTTCCTTGGTCTGGCCTGATGCTTTTCCTTCTTCTGCCCTTTCCTGGGATTTCTCTGCCCTTCTCCTTGCCTATAGCAGATGGAGAAACCACTTGTTCTTCAGTAGATCTGATTGAGGGAGGGGAGAGTCAAGGCAGTCCTCAAATTCTCAAAGGGAAGAGATTCTGACACATCATTCCATGGACATCCTTCCCCTCCATGGACGTTGCTTTCCTCATCTATACAGTGAGATTGGTTGGATTCAATGACCTCTCGATTCTCTCCCAGCTTTTGATATTGAATCCAAATACCAAATTGTTAAAACAATTTTTTATGAAAAGCTTAAGGAGCAAAAAAAAAAAAATGGCAGCCTTCTATGATCCATTGCCTCCTGTCCTTCACTGACTTAATGAATTTTGATGCTCATTTACTAAGCATTTGCTGTTAATCAAAATTCACAAACATTTATCAAGCACCTACAATCTGCCAGACACTGTGTGAAGTGCTGGGGCATAACTCTCAGGTAATGATGCCAAGGTTTTTCTTTCTTCCCTTTGGACCAAGGTCACTGTGATGGAACAGAACCACAATTCTGTAGGGGCATAATTGGAAGTGAAATATTTAGGGTGATCTTTGAGTTTGCCAAATAGTGCCCCTTGCTATCCTCAGGGCCCTGAAGGCAGACAAAAACTAGGTTTTTTTTATCCTAAATATCTGTCTTGTTTCACATTGAGATAGACCATTCTATTTTTGTTGCCATGATCCATCACTCGCACTGAGAGATTGTAGAGAAGACTGGTCTTGGAGTTGGGAGCACCTGGAGTCCACCTTTGAGTCTGCTGGACCACGAAAAAGGTCATTTAGTCTCTTAGAGACCCCCAGATAGTTTGATAAGACTAGAAGGAACAGATGCTTATCTACAAAGGGGGAGGGCACTTTCCCCACTGGGACATCTCCACACCAATGGAATGGCAGGTTTAAACTAACCTCATTCTTTGCTCCTCTCCCCCCAAAACTATAGCCTGTTCCAATGGGATCATGTAGAAAAATAGGTTCTTCAAAATTAGAATGAGTGGACATGTAAAAGATAGCTATTGGAGTCACTTCACTCTGCTGTGCCTCAGGTTCCTCATTTGAACAATGAGGCCAGACTAGATCATCTCTAAATTTTCTTCCAGGAGACCTAGATTTGAATTACAGTTGTGGTCATATGATGGAAAAGTCATTTAACATCTCTGTCCTCTTTAAAATGAAGAAAATTGTTATCTGTCTTAGGTACTTTTCTCAGGGTTGTCTGAGTACAACGATAAAGTCCTCCAGGCTGTTGTCCATGTAGTGGGTTGTCCTCTTTCCCAGAGCTCTCCACTCCTTAGAATACAGACCAACTGCTCTTTCATCAACTTGACCCTCCCCCACTATGACCTGCCACAGCTGATCCGCCTCTCAAGAAGGACCTTCCAGTTGAACAATTTAGGGTATCTCCCTTCCCTGCCACCTTCTGCCTTCCCCCTTAGGAAGGTGACACATACTCCTCATGCTCTTAAACTTTCATGTACCAGTCAGCATTTTCAATTCATTTTTGGCTAATTCTCAACTCTCTTTATTCTCCTCTTTGTCTTCCCCTTCTTGACAGTTTACTGAAGGAAAAATTCTCTTCTTGCTTTTACCTTTTTTTCTTCCTCCTTTTTAACCCTCTTAAATTGGTGCAGTATGACGAGTTGCGAAAGTCTATTTTTTATTCCTTTTGTTACCACAACCTTTCAACTCCATTGTGAGCTTAGCAGGTTTATTGTGAGCTAGTCCAGGACCCACACCACCATTTACAGAATTTTTGTGGGGCATGCGTTCCATTTTTGAAACTAACTGATGACTGTGTCCTAAACTTAATGTGGAAAAAGGTGGGAAGAGGAATAATTATATTTATTCATTAAAGAAGCAGCTCATTGATTCAGGAACCCCAAGGAAGATTTTCTCAGAAATTATTCTTTTGTTGTCATTTTTTGGACCCACCTAGGAATTTTTTTCCTTTTCAGTGATGTATTGGTGATGAGGCATATTTATTTCATGACTAAAAATGTATTTAATTCTTCCAAATATCAAATGCCTTCTGTGTGAAAGGTACTAGGGAGTCAAAACTGAAATAAATAAAGCACACCTCCCCTACCTTCAGGAAGTTTTCAGTCTAGAAACGGAGGAGAGCAAGTAGGAGAAGAAAGAGAATGGGAGATCATTGATTGACTGACTGTTGTCCATCTTTCTTGAAGAAAACTCAAGTGGCATCACTGTGGTAAAGTCTTGCAGTGTGTCTGACTGTCTGATCAGACCAATACGAGCTCGGAAGGCATAGGGCAGGCACAGATAGTCCATGTGAACACCTGGGTGAGTTCTCTAAATGATTTCCTTTGAGCTGCTTCAATTCTGCCTTGGTCCTGTGCCAATGTCTCCCATGTTGCATAATCAGTCCCAAAGTTCTTGAGAGACCTTGAGAGTCAGGGGAATATGAAGCAAACGGCAATCCAGAAGACCATCGTCCCATTAGGCGCTAGAGGAAAGGCGTCATCATGGCGGTGTTGGTGTTGAGATGATCTAGAAGAATGGGAGAGATTTCAACAGAAAAGATGGAGGAAGTGATGAGGGACAGTACAGTGGATCCCTTGCGGTGCTAGGTTCCTTGATGATTGGGTGTGTGTGATTAAGTTTTGTCTTTGTACCAGTCCCAGGGTTTGACGGTGTTGATATTTGGTGCATAGTAGGAATACTCTGGAGCTTGGCATGTGGGAGGAATAAATTGGGAAATGTTTAAGAAAATTAGTAAGAATACAGTCCAACAGAGATCATGTTACTTTTCTGACCTGCAGGGATCTGTTTGATCTGCGTTTGACACAAGAATGGGGTGTCAGGTCTGCCTGGGGGGAGAGAAAAGGGGGGACTGGGATGTTGGGAGGAAGAAGAGCAGCCCGTGAGGCAGTGGTCAGAGAAGTAGAGGAGAGCCCTGGCCAGTGAAAATGGCCTTTGAGGTTTGTTCTCTTGGTGGAATTGTTCAAGTGAAAGGGACACTTGTCCCCTTTTCTGTATTGTATCAGAAGGTTGCTACTGGAAGGCAGGACTTGGGTCCTTGGGTCCCCAGTTTGATTCCGGAATAAAAGTAGAAACTCTCTGATTTAACTGTGCTGTCTCTTGGCACCTTCTGTGATTTGTTATAAAATCTACACCAGTGTCATGCTTAGGAAGTGACTAGAACCTTCTCTCAACTCATCCTTGTGCACTTGGAGTCATCTCAAAGGGGCTTTGTAACTTTGGTCATGTGGGTCTTTAAATGTCCCTCCTATCCTTTGGAATGAGCAGAAAAGTAAAATGTGGAGTTAGGAAGGCCTGCCCTTACTGATTCTGCCTTTGGTGGTGGGACCTGGGTCAGTGAACTAACCTCTCTTGAGCCTCAACTTACCTCCTCTGTAATGTAAAATGGAGATAGTAATGCATCTTAACTATATAGTATATTGTGAGGCTAAAATATGATATTGTATATAAAACATTTTTTTAAAAAATGGGAGCAGGGGTGGCTAGGTGGCACAGTAGATAGAGCACCTGCCCTGGAGTCAGGAGTACCTGAGTTCAAATGTGACCTCAGACACTTAATAATTACCTAGCTGTGTGGCCTTGGACAAGTCAACCCCATTGCTGTGCAAAAGAACCTTAAAAAATTGGATTTATAAAAAAAAATGGGAACAGCTAGGTGGTATAGTGGTAAAGAGAGCTGCATTTGGGAGTTAGGAAGACCTGGGTTCAAATCCTATTTAGACACTTACTATGTGACTCTGGGAAAGTCACTTAAACTTTGTTTTCCTCATTTGTAAAATTAGAGTTATAATTGCAACTCTCTCCCTTGATTATTGTGAGGCTCAAATGCATGTGTGTATATCTATCTATCTATAAATAAACAAGTGTATAAACACACAATATACAATCCATAAAATATTCATGTACATGTAGGCATTCGTATATGTTTGTGTTTATATGCATATTTATATACATGCTCATTAATAATAACAGCTGACATTTATATAGCTTACTATGAGCAAGGATATACAAACATTATCTCATTAAAGAAACTGAGGCAAACAGATTAAATGACTTGTCCAGGGTCACCCAGATAGTAAGTGTCTGAGATGGGGTCCCTAGTCTTCCTCCCAGAGATGCCAGAGGATACACACACACACACACACACACACACACACACACACACACACACACACAGAGCTAAGAACCCCCAATTACATGCAGTGTTCTCATTTTATTGATGAGGAAACTGAGGTCCTTAGGCTGGAATTTATGTGTCATCATGAAAGCTCTTTGCCATGGGCTTGTTGCTCTTCAGGTTCGATTTGTATCCCAGAAATCCTGCCTAGAAGAGGGAGCCTCGGGAAGGGTATGTGCTGGCTGCCATCTTGGGAGCATTGCCTTAGAGCTCAGGTCTTCCTTGTATTTGGGGGTGTAAGGCCATTTAGGACCTGATTCAATGCAATTTTTTTCAGGCCAGGCTAATTGCAGGCAGTGTCTCTTTCTTGATTTCTCAACATGGATTTGAGAAGGAGAGGGAAGAGCAGGGCAAGATACCATTGGTTTGGAAAGCCCCATCCATCCACATGAAATCTCATCTGGTCTTTGGGGGCAGGAGATGGCCTCAGAAAAAAAAGTGAATTCCTGCAATTATCCTTTCAGACACAGGATGTTAATCTGTCTTTGAGAAGACAAGGAAACTTTCTCATGAGAACTTTTATTACATTAGAACAAACTGAACTACACAGCACAAATTCTGACCAGAGTGGGTCACCTGCTGTCCCTTGGAGTGAGTGATGGAAAGTCTCCTAGACCCCCTAATGGAATCTCTCTATCAAGGTTCTTTTCTTAAGCATGGGCTTAGAGATATGGAAGTCCCTACCCTCAAGAAGGGTATGATCTAAATGGGGAGCCCAGGCTAGCTCATTTGGTACAAGAAAAAATACAAGATGGAAGCCACCTTTGCAGAAGCAAGGACCTACTGGGGTCCTCTACATTTTGGTTTGTAGTCTTTCTGACCTTATTTCTAGTTTTTAGGACTCTTAGCTTTTTTTGATCAGTAGACCCTTGTCTAATGAATAGAAAAAGATTGATTTGAACTGGGGGGGAACCCCGAAGAACCAAGAATTAGATGGGTGAACTAGGAGTTATTTTAGCAGAAACTCAGAAGCTAGGATCAAGTCTTCAGATGATTAAGGATAGAAAAGGAAGCATGATGAGGTCATGCCGAGAGGGTTAGCCTTAGACTCAGGAAGACCTGTGTTCTAGACCCTTGTCTGACACATACTGACTGTGTGACCCCTGGACAAATCACTGACCCTCATAGTGCCCCCTGATACCCTAAACTGGGGGCCTGCTTGATGGATATAGGGAGGCTTCACATCAGGAATTCCCCCTGAAAGATAGGTATGCAGCCCCTAAAAACAAGCAAAGTCCCCAAATCCCTGATAATTATATCTTTGAGGAGGATTAGCAGTCATCCAATAGCCAAAAAGAACTTATTTAAGTATTACCATATATATGAACCATAGAGAAGAAGGAAAAGATCGATTTTTGAGGCCTGGCTGGGGCACTTTTTCTCTTTGAGACCTCAGATAGCCTTCTAATCATGATCATGTTAGGGCTGCCCACATTGTAGGATTATGGGGAGATGAAATGTACCCTTTAATGAGACTGGAGATTAGAGGCTGGAGGCCGGGGGGCCCTTCAGAATCGGTTACAGCAGATAAGGTCATACAGGGATGTAGGTCCAGAAGAGGGTCTTGGACATGGAGACCATAGGAGGAGAAGGTCAGAGTCATCCCTAGGGGGAGCTTGTAGAGGCAGGACTGGCCTAGCACTAGGCCCACAAGACTGGGGAATGGTCACTGCTTAATGGCCCTGCTTATTGTCACCAAGGGCCTTTGGTCGTTTCAGGAATTGATTTCTGTCTCACATTTTTCACCTTATTTCTGGGGATTGAGACTGTGACCTGAGAGTGTCTTAAATCTTAATAGCAGCTTTTTATTTTTTTCCTGTTAGAGAGAAAAGCTTGTTGTCCTTTTGATTCTTTCCCCTTACTTTTGTTAATAATGTTATACAGCAAAAATGCTGTGTAGAAAGATATAGTCTATTCTAAGTGGGAAGGGTTCTAGGTGGTGCTGAGGGCAGAACTTCCCTTCCTCCCTTCCTCCTTCCCTCCCTCCTTCCTCCTTCCTTCCTTCCTTCCTTCCTTCCTTCCTTCCTTCCTTCCTTCCTTCCTTCCTTCCTTCCTTCCTTCCTTCCTTCCTTCCTTCCTTCCTTCCTTCCTTCCTTCCTCCCTCCCTTCCTTCCTTCCTTCCTTCCTTCCTTCCTTCCTTCCTTCCTTCCTTCCTTCCTTCCTTCCTTCCTTCCTTCCTTCCTTCCTTCCTTCCTTCCTTCCTTCCTTCCTTCCTCTCTCCTTTCCTTCCCTCCTTCCATCCCTCCCTCCTTGTTTCCCTCCTTCCCTCCCTCCCTCCCTCTCATCCTCAACCCTCAGTTAAGCACCTGTTATATACAGAGCCTTGCAGGGACATCTGGCAGCTCAATGAATTCTTGGCATGTTTGTTTTCAACCTTATTTCTAGATTTTAGAGCTCAGCTTTTTTGTCTGATGAGTAGAAAAAGATTGGTTTGAGCTGGAGTAACATTTCCTGAAGACTCAAGGATGAGGTGCTGAGGAAAACACAAGTATAGAGAAGGCCAAGTCCCCATCCTTATAGAGTCTAGATGGGTTTAAGCCTCCATGATTCAGACAACTCTTGCACGATGAATGTATTACCAAGTGGCAGGTGAGGCCAAGGCCTGGTAATCCTCTTGCCCCCAGCATGACTTACTTTGGCGGAATCTGGCCTCCATGGCCATGTCATTGTGTCTCAGCCTCTCCCTGGCTCCGGTGCATCCTCTGTGTTGCCTTGCTCCCGGCCCTTGTCTTTGTCCCTCCAAAGAGCTTAAATTGTTTTTCTGCTTAATAATGAAGTAAATGCCTCCAGATTGTAAATCTAAAACCATTAAGTAAGTTGGAGAGGCTGCAGATTGTTCCTCCCGTGCTATTAGACCATTAAATAATTTATACCTGAGACAATCATTTATATAGTCCACATTAAGGGGATATGTAGGATTAAAGGGATGGCAATGACTCCAGGTGGCCCTGGATGGTCAGTTGCTGTTGCTATTGATTAAAAGAAAATCACACTAATCTAGTCCTGATTTTCAGGGTCTATTTTAGTGTCCCTGAGTGAAATTTCCAACAAATTGGCCAGATGACTCATTTTATAAAGAAATTTAATTTATTTTTATCTTGTGCCTTTGCAAGTTTGGGTTTTTCCTCTCATGCATAAAACATGAGGAGCTTTCTTTCGTGATGAAAAGATGGTATTTTTTCACCCATTGAAAGTCTTTGATTCCTAAAGGAAAATAACTTTTTTTAGCTAATCCCATAGCCTTGGTAAGCAGTGAAAAGTGGGAAAGGAACAGTAATTTTTTCCTGAGCAGTAGGACTCTCCGAAGATAAATCTGGCAGCATCTTAAAAACCCTAAATAAATTTAATTTAGTGCTTCATCATTTGCTTCTATAGCCACTATTGATCTAATTCAAAATACCCTCTGGCTTTCTGTCTCTGTCTGTTGGATGATTTATTGATTTTTGCCTTATGCCAGCCGATTGAATCCTTGGAAGTTTTAGGGTCTTTGAAGTGGTTGGGTGCATAAAAGAAGGGAAAATAGATGTAAATGAAGTGTAATATGGATTCTCAGGTGAGGGACCAGTCTCCTTCAGCTGTGACTCAGACCTTGGATGTGCCCCTTGAGATGTAGTGGAGCAGATGGTGGGAGTAATAAGTACTAGTGAAAAATCCTAAAGAAATGTGGAATTATAGTCTTGTCTGATTCTTTGTGATCCCATTTGGGGTTTTCTTGCAGAGATACTGGAGGAGTTTGCCATTGCCTTCTCCTCCTCATATAAAGTTGAGAAAACTGAGGCAAACAGGGTGAAGTGACTTGCTCAAGATCAAACAGTAAGTGTCTTGAGGCCACATTTGAACTTAGGTCTTCCTGACTCCGGGCTGGCAGTCTCTCTACTCTGCCACCTTGCCCTATAGTAGTACAAAAGGAAAGTAGGTGTAATGATGCAGAAATCTTATGGTACATCGTGGGAACCTCGAGGCAGCAAAATCATTTTGCAGAACCACATTTTACTGAGAGCCAGTTACTCTGTAAAGGTTACTAAAGAGTTACTGCCTTCAAGCAGCTGTTTACAGTCCTAGTAAGAGAGCTAAAGGATGTAAAGACCTCTGGAAGGCAGATTTCAAAAAATGACAAAGTAACATGGCCTGAATCTTTAGCATGAAGTTCTGACAACATAATGTTAAGTTTTCCTGTGGGGGAATCTACATTTCCTAGTAATGGGAGGCAAAGATCAATGTGGCCACCGAGGGAGCTCTCTTACATGTTTACATTTTCAAAGGTTGTATTGAAGGGGGGTGGGCAAGAGCACAGAACTTAGGAAGGTTCTAGAAGAGTGAAAGAGAATTGTAAGAAAGAATATATTGAAAGGCTGGTGTTCAGAATTTGCCAAAGCTGTTAAGGACACCAAACAAGCATTTTAAAGGTATTTTCAGTACAAGGAAAGGGACAAATCTCCTTGGAGTGAAATTTTGAACAATGTTAAAGTGTGATAACAATAGTTTATTTCTTTAGTAGTATTCTTTGCCTTAAAAAAAAATAACTGGGTTAAGTCTAGGCGTTCTAAATCCACATCTGTTCCTATGCTATTATACTGAGTGTGTATGATTTCTTCTTAGATTTCCTAAGAATAAGATCATTCATCCAACAAATGTTTATTTAAATTATTTTACCATACCAGCATCATTTCCTTTTTGATGGGTTGCGAGGTTGACAGGTGTAGAGATACTGTAGGGTTACTCTGGATTCTGAATAGGAATTTGACAGTGTTTTTCTTTATACACTTGGGGACATCTGGAAAGTGTCACAGAACAAACTTGTTACATTTGTTGATTGATTTTATCCTGTTAACACATATGATGAAATATTGGTGGGCTTTCCTCCCTTTTTGGTTTGAGATTCAGTCCATGTTGGATTCCATTATTAGTCCACTGGAATTTGTTGTATTGTAATCTTGTTTATAATCCTTTAAAACACAACAAAAGACCATCTCAGGGTTGTTGGGGGGGCGGGGAAACTACTTTAATCATTTGGAAATACCATTTGATTTGATGATCAATATCAATGACATTAACACTAATAATTTCTTTTTTTAATTTTTTTTAGGTTTGTTTTTTTTTCTGTAAGGCAATGGGGTTAAGTGACTTGCCCAAGGCCACACAGCTAGGTCATTATTAAGTGTCTGAGGCTGGATTTGAACTCAGGTACTACTGATTCCAGGGCTGGTGCTCTATCCACTGTGCCACCTAGCTGCCCCTAACACTAATAATTTCTAATGCCATTCTTGCCCATCTCGTGATCCCAGGCTTCCTCTCTCCCTCTCTCTCCCAGGTCCTCCATCCTGCCTGCTGACCATCTTTCCAACCCATCAACTCGGAACAGTCCCTTTCTGAAACTTGCCCCTCAGATTTAGTGATCTACTTACCAGTTGGCATGTTGAATCCCAAAGATCAAATCAGGGTGACCTTGGTATCACCAGAACCTTAGGGTCATCAATAAAGAAGTGCAAGAGCTTTTGAGACCAGCTAGTCCAACCTCCTTTTTTTCAGATGGAAATACTGAGGCATGGGGGTGTGGGGGAGAAGAGTTAAATTCACTTGGCTAAATCAGAGGAACTAATTATCAGAAGTGGGATTAGAACCACGTCCTCTTAAGTCTAGTGCTCTTTGCATTGTGTCATAGTGATGCCCATCCCTGGCTTCAAGAGGATGCAAAGTCATACTAATAGTAATAATGATGAAAGAATTTTTTAGGTTTGCAAAACAAATACAGAAGTCCATTATCTCTAACATATAGTAAAGCAATATGTGTATAATATATAACAATAGATATAATGTAACACTTTATATAACCATATATATTTACAAATATATATTTATGTATAGAGACCCATCCTATGCACACAGAGGAGCATGAGTGAGTATACCATTATGTACACACAACTTACATATGTTATGATATGTGGTATAATGTGTAATGTAAATGTCATTATAATAGATGTGTGTAGTATTAAATATCATGTGTTGACATATAATTACTGTATTAATATATAATGTATATTATGTTATAGGATAGTACATATAATAATATTTATAAGATCTATTGATAGATGACTTATTTCTATATGTATATGTCTGCTTCCTTTGATCTTTCCAAGAGGCTTCATGTATGTTGTTAACATCTGAGCCTCATATCTTGGGGATTGGGAGGTGGGGGTGGCATTCTCATTATCCCCATTTTGCAGATGAAGAATGGCGACTTAGAGAGAAGTTGACTTTGCGCAGGTATAACGTCTGAGGCAGGATTCAAATTCAAACCTTCCTGATTTAGGATTTTTGAACTTTCTTCCTCCTCATTCCTCATCACCCATCTTGTATTCTAGGTGTTACCTAGTGAATGTGCCTGACAGGTGGGGAGACTGGGGTCAAATGCTCCATTGTTCTTTCAGGTCTAAGGAGGGGAGTTTGTTGCCAGGATACTAAAAGGTGAGGGCCCACTTGCGGTCAGAGATGCTGCATCCTTCCTATGTGCGAGGGTCTGAAGGCAGATGGGCTCAGGGACCTGAGTGTTTCTAGGTGGGGGAAGGGGGCTCACCACCTCTGTTCTACCCCAGTCAGTGTAAAAAGTGCATACTAGGGTGATAATATTGCCAATATACTTATCTTGAGTCAGTGTCAAAGAAGGGGTGATATCTCCAAGGTAAGATGGGTCTCTCTCTGGCTATGGAATTTCTAAGGAATGACACCCGTTGTAGAAACCAAAAGAATTCTACTTAAAAAAGCCTCAGTTTACAAAATAGTACCCAACCTGCACTTTGATTTGACTGGCTGATGCCTTTAGGAGGGATATTAGAATTTGCCACAATCCTCTTATTTTAAACATGAATAAACTGAGGTCCAGAGAGATAAGATGACCCCAGGGCATTTAATGTGGTTATCTCACATCTAGTTTTAGATTTAAATGAATAATCCCCCTACCTACTTCTCCCTGCTCTGGTCTTCCATAACCCACCTAATTTTCCCAGACAAGACCAGCTAGGTGAGAAGGGGTACTCTGTTGTGGGTATAAGTTCTAGAATTGCATGATTTTGTGATTTTTCTAAGAAATTCTGATAAACCTCATTGGCCATCAGTGGTATAGTGTCATAGGATGAAAGTAGATCAAGCTATAATTCAATCATCCTTCCCTCCATTTTTTTCCATCTAGAAAATTCATTTCAGTAACCTATAGAAAGCCCATGGTAACACCCTTGGTCTCAATACATAATGCCTAACTATTTGATGCATGTTTTTAATGCTCTTTTCTTCCAGATGCTCAATCCTCCAGATCATTGTCAGGCCTCTCTCACCAAAAGTATCACTAGCTTCTCTCTCTATCCATAGTGGGTGACTAAAGGATGTTAATCTGCACGGGCCCCACAAACTTGAACGTGGCCACCACTGGTTCCCATTAAAAATGGTGCTCAGCAGTCATGCTCAACCTGATTTGCCTCCCCTCCCCTCGCCTTGTCTCACTAGGTCAAAGGAGAAAAGGAAATATTATCAACGCCCTCCCAGCACTGCAGTGGGCATCAGCTTCTTCCTGAGCTCACTTCGACTTCTCAGCACCCAATTACACCTTCTCCATCAGTGATCAAGCAAGAACCGAAAATAGAGAGTACTTTGGTAAGTGGATTGGGTTTGATGGGGGATTTTTGGATTGGTGGTAATTTGCTCCTTTCCTCTAAGTTTTGCTGCCAGGTCTTGTTTGTCAAACTCTGTAGAGAGATGGTCATAAAGTTGGAGGCAGAATATCTGGGTCGACAAGGTCTAAGTTTGGGTTGTTGGAGAGAGACTTCAACCCAGAACCTTTGTAACCTGTCCCAATTGAAGGTGTTGCCCCATAAACTCTCAACAACAATCTGTGATGAGTCATCTTTAAATATAGTGGAAGTTTACAAACTTATATGTTGCCTATTTTGTTGACCTCCTTCAACTCGGTTTCATTTGGGGTTTAAACATTAAAAAACAAGTACAAAAAAACCCCAAGACAAGGAAGGCAAGACTAGTTGAGATTTGGAAATGTTTTAGTAGACTTCCAGGTAGCTTGATAATGATCCAAGAAGCACAATGTGAGCCTTAAAAACTAACACCACTGTGGGCTCCATTAGAAGGGGCATCATGTCCAGAAAATGAGAGATGTTGGTTTCCTGGTAACCTTGCTAGAGTCAGATAAGATATGTGTTTTGTGGTTCTGTTCTGGCCCCATATTCTAAGAAGCTTTTTGAAAAATAATATACCTTAAGGAAAGTAGGCAGGTTGGTGAAAGGTCTTGAGATCTTGCCATCAGAGATCTGCTCAAACCAACTGAAGATGATTAACCTAGATAATAATAATGTTTGTCCTTTATTTTCAAAGAAGACCACAACATTATGACAAGCACATGAATTGGATTTGAGTGGGGGGGGGGGGGGCTGTGCTAAGTCACCAGCCTCACTTTCTTCTCCAGAGCCATCTGGGTCCAGTGGCCCGATGTGAATCAGGATGACGGAGATGGCCCTGGATGTGAGGCAAACAGGGTTGAGTGACTTGCCCAAGGTCATATGGTAAGTGTAAGAGGCTGGATTCTAACTCTGTCCCCTGATTCCAAGGCCAGTGGTCTATCCACTGGGACATCTAGCTGCCCAGGTTAACTTAGAGGAGAGATGGTATATACATGGGCATCATAGCTTCAGGTACTTACTTGGAGGTCACCATGTGGAAAAAAGATGAGAATGGTTCTGCTTGGCCTCAGGGAACAAGATTCTTGGAGTGATGGGGAGTGGGTGGATGGGGGAGCCTGCAGAGACACAGATTTCAGCCCTATTGGAGGAGATCTTCCTAGAAATTTGTGCTGTTCAAAGATGGACCTAGGTTGCCTTGGGCAGGGCTTTTTCATAAGTCTTCAGGTGAAAACTGAATGATATCTTGTCAAAGAGGACATTTTCAGTAAGATGTAGGGTAGATTTAGAGGTCAGCAGGACCTCAAGGGCTCATCTAGTCCAAATGGTCCATTTCACATTGGAGGAAATGAAGGCCCACAGAGGCTAAGCCTAGAGCTTACAGGTAGTCAGTGATAAGAACTAGATTTGAACCCAGGCCCTCTGATGGCTTTCATATGGAGATTCTACAAGCCCCATTTGTCCATTCTTGTCCACCACCTTCAATTTAGACATGACTGTGTTTAGAAATTGTAATAAAAAGATTAATGTTCACTGGCATGAGAGTCACTGCATTATCATTGATGACAGTCTATAAAAGATGGTCATATGCATTCTTTTTTTAGGTTTTTGCAAGGCAATGGGGTTAAGTGGCTTGCCCAAGGCCACACAGCTAGGTAACTGTTAAGTGTCTGAGGCCGGATTTGAACTCAGGTACTCCTGACTCCAGGGCCGGTGTTCTATCCACTGTGCCACTTAGCCACCCCAGGTCATATGCATTTTAAATAATTTTCTCCCCAAATCCAAGAGGAGGTACAAAGAAAAATTATAACATTAAGGGCAAGCACTAAAGCCAACCACCAAATCATTGCCCTGACCAAGTATATATGGTATTGTCTCTTTGTTGCTTGGTGTTTTACACTGCTTTTCTTTATTAAGAGAGGAGAACTCCTATGGACAGGATGGAGTATAGGAAAGGGAGGGTACTTATATAAAGAATTGAGATCTTTAAAAAATTATATTGGAAAATTTATTTTTTAAAAAAGGAACTGAAGTGGGGCAGCTAGGTGGCATGGATAGAGCACCGGCCCTGGAGTCAGGAGTACCTGAGTTCAAATCCGGCCTCAGACACTTAACAGTTACCTAGCTGTGTGGCCTTGGGCAAGCCACTTAACCCCATTGCCTTGCAAAAAAAAAAAATCCCCTAAAAAAAACTATAAAAGAACAATTGAATTAAAAAACAATCACAAACTAGTTGGGAGGGGATGAAATTCATGGAAAACAGTATATAGTAAGCAGATCAACAAAGTTATCAATAAAAAGATCGTAATAAACATAAAAGAAATGAAGAATACCATCAGGAACATTCCAAGCAGGTGTTTGCTAACAAAACATACAGAGAACCTGAGGGACATAGATCATGGTCTATAAAAATATAAATTATCCACAACAAAAAACCAATTTAAATAGAGCAGTTTCAGAGGAAAAAGAAAGTCAAATGTCCAGCACCCAAATGGTCCAAAGGGGGTTCTTGGGTAAACTCTTTCAAACCTTGCAGAACAAATAATTGCTTTACTACATAGATGGTACATAAATCTAGAGCAAGACGAATGATACCCAGTACCTTTTGTGAAGCACATGTGGCATTGATTTTAAAAGGTAGCAAAGATAATCCAAATGGAAAGTTGTAGTCTAATTTTTCTATTCAGTATAGATGCAAAAATACTAAAAAAACAGTAGCTAATATTAGCCCACAGCAGGACATTAAAAAGGATTGATTATGGGTGAGCAGAATTGATATCAGAATTATCAGGCTGATCAATATTCTTAAAGTAGAATCATTTGAACAGATGCAGCAGGCATTGATAAAATAGAATTTTCATTTGTGATTTTTTAAAAAAGGAAAATTTATTTAAAAATAAAAAACAAAATTAACATGAAAAAGAACAATAGAGGAATTTTTTTTTCAACACAGCAAAAAGACTTGCCTCTGACAGATTTTGACTGAGTAACTCACTCATCATCCTCTATGATCTAGGCAACAAATGCACTTGGGTCTCTCATTGTTTGAGAGTGTTTCCACCTGGGAGTTCTTTAGATAAGTGAAATCACAACTCCAGACCCTGTCTACTATTTTAATTCTGTGAATTTGGTGGTTCATTAGCATGATCTTGACTGATGGATTTAGACCAATGTCTGTGGTATAGTAAACCTAGACGATCACACTTGGGAAGGAGAGCTGTGTTCAAATTCTGCTTTAGACTCTAGAGAAGTCATTTAACTTTACTAAACCTCTGATTCCTCATCTGTTAAAAATGTGTGTGTGGGGCGGGAGCAGAGTGCATTTGAGTCAGTGACTCCTACTTTTTCCAATTCAAAGTCTATGATCCTATAATCTTAGATGATGGACAAAAATATTGTCTTTATCTCCACTGTAAAAAGGATATTTATCTATTGATTATTAGGTCAATAAATACTCAATTACATAAAAATTAAAAACATTTGTAAAACAATATGTTAAAAGTAAATGTATGGGGAAAATTTGTCCAAGACAATAATTTGACATTTAGAATAATTGGATAATTGAGAAAAAGACAATTGTATTTGAGAAATTAAAAAAGTGGTAATTAATTATTGAAATATTCTGAGATGGCACCAGTTTCCCAATAAAGGGCCAAATGGTGTGAGCAAACAGTTTATATAAGAAGAAATACAAATTTTTAATAATTGCTTGAAAAAAGTTCTGTCTCGCCAACAGACTAAGAAATGCAAACAAAATAACTTCGAGGTGCTTCACACCCCTTGAAACTGGAAAAAATAACACATAGCAATTAAATCCAAGATGGTGCTGCTTTGAGTAAATAGACAACAATAGACAAACTCAATTTGTTTTTGAGAGAATTGTAAAGTAGGAATACCTTTTTAAGTTAGCATCCCTAACAGATGCAACGCATCACAAAAATAATCTTATCATTTGACTCAATAATTTCATTTGGAAATAATTGCCCTGTATGTATAGTCTGCAAAAAAAAATGGATCTATTTTGGGATTTTTTTAGAGCAGCATTAATTGCAGGTGTGGAAAACTGCAAGTACTCCAAATGAAAAACAAGAGGAAAATGGCAAAATAAATTGTACAACGTTCACGTAATATAATAAAGTAATTAAGGTCCATCTACATGAAAAGTAAAGGAAAACCGGAAAGGTCTTTCTGATTCTGAAATATTGCAAAGCAAAAAAGAAACTATGCCCATAAAATGAAAAATAAATAGGAATGGGTGAACAGATGTTGATGGGATTGACTGAGTTCAAATTAATTTGTTTGCAGTTATAGAGTCAAGTTCTTTTGATGCTTCAAATGAAACATTTATGTAGTTGATAAAAATAATCCCTAATTTAATTTTATATTTATATTTATATCAATCTCTTTGTATCCAAATGGCACCCATATAGTATTCATAGTACTTAAACCCTACTGTGTAATCTTGTGATGTGAAACCCTCAATCTGCCTCCTGATTTGAGAATAGATCCTGGTTAGAGGAGGGAGACGCTTGGTTAAACCCAGTATGTGACTTTTCCTGCCTTAACTAATTCTATCATGGCTAAACACCCACAAAGCAATCGATCCCCAATACAGATGATGCCACTTGGCTAGCTCAGATGATTTTCTGTAGTTCCTCTTTGGTCTTTAAAACTATCTGCAGTTACTTGCTCCATACAGATGTCATTGCCTCGTGATTTATTGCCTCAAACTAAACCAAGAAAGTCAAATTAATCTCTGACACAAGCATACACACCCCCTATACATACTTTCACAGGCACACACACAAGAGAAACATGAACTTCACCTTCAGGTCCAGATGAACAGGTTCCCTACCCTAACCCCCATCTACTGAAGACATTTTCCTTTCTCATAGTTTCCTTGATCTCAAGCTTATCAAACATTTGTGCAATGCTAGGTCAGTACTGTGCCAAGTGCTGAGAGAATACAGAAAAAATCAATTGTGCCATATTAGTGGAATAGATTGCTATAATGCAATCAGGATCGATACATATGAAAACGAAAGAATATCTGCAAAGGGTTTTCTGAAATAATGTAAATCTGATTAACACCAACCCTGCGTTTATAAGGGTCTTACCTTCTAGGAGTGAGGGAATAGCATTTGCACAGAGAAGCAAACATAAAGGGCAAACTAAGGAAATGAAAGTCATTTGGGGGTGTCAAGAAGTCCTGATTGCTGGGGTCATCTAGAGACCTTTCATGGGAGGTGACCTTTGAACCCAGCCTGGATGGGGGTTACAGGCAGGGGTGAGGAGGGAGAGCCATTCAGACCTTGAGAGAGTCTTGCTTCTCTAGAGGTTCCCAGGGCCCCCGGTGCTTCCTTCTCTGGTTTTGTGAGTTCCCTGTGGCCTGAGCCAGAAGCCCCCCCCAAGCTGGCTCTCCTATCATGTGAGCCCTGACTCGTGGCCATCTCGTTTTGCCTGTCTTGGCTTCTGCCTTAAGAATCTACTCTTTTTTTTTTCCCTCTTTAGAGTGATCCGACATCAATTCCACAGGGGCTGGAAGGTTCCTCAGAAGGCGACCAAGCCAACCCCCTCATTCTCCAGGTGAGGAAACAGAGACCCACCCAGATGAAGTGATTTGGTCCAGACTAAATGTAATGAGGGTCCTCATCCATTTCCTATTTTGGGGGTCTGTAGGCCAGCCCCCTCTCTGCATGAAGGGTTACTCCTCTGAACCAGACATCCTCACCATTCAATTCCCTGCCCCCTCTAAGAAGAGAAGAGTAGTTGGCTATTCCATGACTACCTCCTATGGGTTCAGTTTTAAATTTAGTCATTCAGTCCCATCCATCAAGAACTCCCCCTCCCTAATGAAATAACCAATGGTCCTTTGGAAATGTTTTTCCTTTCCTTCACTGTAGGTTCAGCACCTTAGGACTGTAAGGGACTTCCTACAAATTTAGATAGCCAGGCAACTACTGGTGTTAGAGCCCCCAAGCTCAGTGAAGATTCTGGGGTAAGGTCCCAGTCCCAAGCATCCCAGTGTTGCCATAGAAATGACTTGGCTTGCAATTAGACTTTGCCTCTGGCATCTCAAATATTCTGCTGCTGACTGCATCCTGTATCCATGGTGGAAAGGTGAGTCCTGGCCATTTTGACAAGTGCAGCCTTAGCTGGTATCAGATGGCCTTAGACCTTCATTAGTTGCCCAAATTGGTGGCATAGACCAACAGGCTACTCCAAAGGTTTGTTTTTTAGTAGGTGTGAGCATGCATCAAAGTGAGTTCAAACTTTGCCCTCTCCCATAGGCCCTAACTTGACTGCCTATGACTGCCCCTGGCCAACCCCTCAGAGCTTCTGGAAAAGTGGCCTCACCCAAGTCCTGGCTGTCTTACCTGAGAGAGATAATAAAGCAAACTAGGGAGGTTCATTGGCCTTAATGAATCATTACCCCCTGAGTTGTAAATACAAAAGACCAGAAGAGTAATGTGATAAAAGTTCAAAACCACACAAACAGAAAAGAATTCTCCCCACCCCCGCCAAAAAAGACAGAAAAGAATCCTGTAGTGGAACCGTCAGGATAATGTTCAACATCCCTGTTTCTTTGATAAGAATAAAACTTTGGGGTGGGTGAGTTCCTTTGATTAGAGGCACCTTCTAGAGTCTATGCCAGGCCCTGGTCTTTTTTGATTGACCAACAACTCTATGGCCTGCCTGCCATTGACCTCCATGGAAGTTGCCCCCATTGCTCAGGAAACCCCAGAGATAAGAATTTGCTTTAATGGGTAGCTTGCAAAGTGATCACCTCTGAGAAAGTGGGCAGCCTCAGGTGTAGGAGGAAAGAGAAGAGGGCATCAGCAGCTTCCAACTGGGTTGATGGTTTTTCACAGACATGACTCAGTTTTGGAGTAAACACTGTCCCAATGTAGGGTGACAAAGTTGTTTTATCCCTTGATATTTGAAGGCTTCTTGATTAACTAAGAAGTTTCCTATGGTTGTCCAGAATAATCTGTGATGTCAGATTGATCCCAAATCTGGGAAAGCAGTTAGTTTGTGTTTTGTTGGTGTAGCCAGAAACTGGTCAGGGAGACCAAGTAACTCATTCTGTCCCTGGTACCATGATTGAATTGATATTGAAGGAATGGAACTCATCAATAGTGGTAGGACTTGGGTGAAGGAATTAGATACCTCTAACTTATACCCATGGCCTCCCCTGCCCCCATTGGGCCAACTCCAGTTTCTCCTGTTGCTTCCAGGGACAAAGATAGAATGCTGTTTTGGCTTTTGAAGTCCTAAATAACCTGCCCCCTTCCTGTCTTTCTAACCTTCTTAACGTATTATTCAATGGGCTCTGTGACCCATTGATCCTGCTTCTTCTTTGCTGTTCCTCACTCACACACTTTGCATTTTCCTCTGGCTGTCTTCCTTGCCTGGACCTCTCCTCCTCTTCTTCAATTCCATCCCATAGTTTTCCCAGCATCCTTCAAGCCTCAGCTGCAATCCCACCCTCTATCAAATACTTTTTCCCAGTCTTTTTAATTCTAGTACCTCCCACCCTGACCTGAGACACTGACTCCAGTGAATTCTTACTAGATCTTGTTTCTGTTGCATGTTGTCTCCCTGGTTAGATTGTGAGCTCCTTGAAACCAGAGACTGTCTCTTGTATTTCATCCCCCACCCCCAGTACTTCCCACGTTGCTCAGATATGCTTGTTGGCTTTAGTGTGCATGGACGGGTTGTGGCCACACACTATCTAACCATGAGTCTCTGTTCTTTTTCTACTCCTCTCTTTTGTCCTTTGTTTTCTTTGTTTCTTCTGAGATCCTTTCTCCATCTTGCACTACTAATGAGGATCCTACAAATTTAAGTGGATTCCAGATCTGTACCTGTAGGAAAAAGGATTGACAATTGATTTTTCTTGCAAAATGCTTCCTTCCAGAGCAGTTTTTAAAGAACCATCCATGGCATCTGGCTGTCCTGCTTGTTTTTTGTCTTAGATAATGATACGTGCACGTCTATCTTTTGCCTCTTTCCCCACCCCATGCCCTCCAAGCACTTTGTATTTGCTTTGCATCTATTTTGGTTCTGTTCATATAGGCTCTTCTTTTCTTTACAACAATAGAATGTAAGCTCCTTGGGGGCAGGGGCAGGGGCAGTTTTGGTTTTTTACTTTGTATCCCCTGTACTTAGCAAAGTGCCCACCATACAGGAGGCATTTAATAAATGCTTATTGATTGATTTCTTTCGAAGTGATTTCTCTATCTTTTAGGGTGTGTTTTTATTTGAAAATTCACCTTTCTGCAGGTCGAAGCTTTTACTCAGGAGGATCCCCTGCCATACCAGTCTATGAGAACCAAATGTGGGAAATGTGTATGTATGTGTGGGTAGAGCAAGAAAGGAACCCTGTTCCTGGATGCCTGGAGAAGGAGATGACAGCTGAGATACTCTGAACAAGCACTTGCAAGATGGCGGCCAAGTCCATCCTTGCCCTCTGGATGAGCCTCCAGCCCCTCTGACAAGTCTTATCTGCCACCATGTCTGCGTCTGATATCCCAAGATGAGACAGAATCACCACACATGGGGGGAGGCTTGTGTGCCCCTGTGAGCTCTGAAGCCATTTTCACTATAGCTCACTCTATTGGGTTGAATGCATGTTATCTTATGAGCTTTTGCTCTTCATTGAAGCAGGGCTGAATGAGGAAAAGCAGACATAGGACTGTTACAAACTGTGAGGATATAGCAATCAGATGGCCGGCTATGCCTTTGGCCAAGGCTGGACCTGTCCTTGGAGAAACTTTCCAATGGAAGAAGGCCTGTGGGCATCAGAAATGGCTCCTTCAAAGCAGATAGCAAAAATGTGGCTGCCTGTTGTTCAAGAGGATATTTTTAAACTATGTAAATATTAGAAAGCATGAGGTCAGGTCATGGGTTTGCTCTCTAGGCATGTATTCACTTTGATGATCCTTTTTTACAGACTTGTGTGCAGGGTCAGGCTTCCTTGTCTAGGCCTACCAAACCGTTTTGTATAAAAGCAAGACACTGGGCATGGCCACTGCCAGTAGGATGCCAAAATAGGACAATATTAAAATATACCATTAACATCCTACTCTGGGGATTGATTATTGATATTACAATTCTGAAAAACATCATATAAAAACAAATGAAGAAAGTGGGGTGATAATGACAAGGGAACCCATCTCTAGCCATTCAGAATACTTGATGGCAGTACCCTAGCACTTAGTTACATAAGCAAGTGTTTCTTCAGACCTTAGTATCTTGTAGATGACTAGTATCTGCTGACGACAGCTCACTTTCTCTTGTACCATCCTCTCCATTGCCTTACTTCCTCATTTTATTTTCTCTTTGATTCTCTTAAATTTCCTGCCTTCCACCTGTACCTCACTCATCTCTCTGCTTATCTTCTCCTACATTATTGTTTTTGGTTTGGATCTAATGTTTCATGCATTTAGAGAGCTTCCTGTGAGGAAACAGTCTCTCCCTAGGCAGATGATAACTTAATCAGCTGCTCAGTTGTGTTGTCCTGACCTCGAGGCCAGCTCTTTCTCTACTAGACTTCTCTGTTTCTCCTGCTGCACACACTCCCTTCTCCCTTTTCTCAGTAAGTGTGCATTTCTGCCTCCTGATTTTCTTCCTTTCTCATATCCTCCCTCTTTGGATATGGTTCCCCCAGTAGTAAGCAAGGTGGGGTAAGATGATGATACATCCTGAGTCCAGAGTGCTCTGTGAATGGATCTGGATTTTGGACAACTTCCTAGCCAAAGGCTTCATCTTGGTTCTGTTGCTTGTTGTCTCCCTGGTTAGAATGTGAGCTCCTTGAAATCAGGGATCTTTTCTCATATATGCCCCCCCCCCCCACCAAGTGCTTCCCATATTGCTCAAATGTGCTTGTTAGCTTCAGTGTACATGGACAGGTTGTGGCCACGGATACATTGTAGCCACATACTATCTAACCAATAGTGTCTCTCCTTTTTTCTGCTCCTCTCTTTTGTCCTTTCTTTTCTTTGTTTCATCTGAGATCCTTTCCTCCATCTTTCACTGCAAATGAGGATCCTAAAAATTAAACTCCTCTTCCTTGGTCCAAAAAAAGGGTGATTGGTTCTGGTGGTTGTGGTGAGGCAGGCTTTGCAAACGGCTGCAGAATCTGAGAGTTGAACAGGATTTCAGGGGCCATGAAAGCCAACTCATTGCTGAAAAAGAACTCCCCATGACGTGTCTCCAATCGATGGTCACCCATGGTCTACTGTATGTGTTATTGGTTACAGAACTGAGAAGCAGGAAAAACCATGGAGGATGGTAGTGTTGATTTTTCTCTCTGACATGTTATCAGCCCAGTCCTATCACCTGGATCATTTTGTCATCTTCCTCACCTGCTGACCTGCCCTTAAACTGTTCTGATCAAGCCAGTCTTGTGCTGGCTCTGTTACTCAGAGGCCCAGCCTTTGCCTAAATTCCAAACCCAGGATTGACCCTCAGATTTTCTCCAGGATATCAAGAGGATCATCACATCACCCATTACCTGTAATCCTTTTGTCAATTCAGGTAACTACCACATTGGCCAAAGCCACAACTTGCAGGAGAAGTTTCCCTGATGTAGAAATGAGGTGGCTTCCAGGAGAAATCCTCCTGTGTCTTTCATGGCTCTTTTTTCTACTGCCTACAGCAATCAAGGGATCCCTCCTGTGGACTCTTGGGCAGGTTCCTGTAACTTTATAGTTTTCATTCTGGGTGTAAACAATGTCTCTGACATGGAGTATCTTTGAAAGAACAAGTTATGGACAGTTTGGAAGCCTGTGTGGCACTTCCCCTACCCCACATTTATTATGATTTGAGTAGCTCTGGAAAGCTCCCCTCCATAGATTTCTGCCCCTTTGACCATCTCCTTAACTTATCTGCCATACTGCCTGAAATTCCACCTTTTGAAATGAATTCTTTTGCCTAGCTCCCCTTTGAAAATGAAAACACTGCTAAGTTCTGTGATATGTTAGGTCCCCATAGTGGTTTGTTCATTTGCCAGGTTGTTCTCATCTCTGATAACTAGTGGGGAGCTGTGCATCCAGAGCAGAAGAGGAAGTCTTGACTCTGCAAGAGGCAGGAGAGGTTGCTTTAAAGCGTAGGGAGGGCAGTCTTGGTGGCTTCCTCAGTGGGTTGGAACAGTTCTAGACAACCAAGAGTGATGGGAAAACACTGGGGGAAGGAAAATTCTGAAGAGAAACTTGATTTTTACCATCTTGTTCCAGACCTGAGTCTGACTATAAAATGCATATTTGAATCTTGAATAAGCTCATTAGCATTGTATCTTTGCTTGTAGGTTTTGAATATGTATCAAAGAATTAATTTAACTTTTCAGCCAAGAAAAGAGAAAACTGAAAATCAGGGGAAAATAATTTGATTTCTCTAGACTCTCGAGTGAGGAACCTTTAGAATTTCCTGCAAATGTAATAAATAAAATAGGGCAGTGAAATGACACAGTAGAGTGTGGGGCCTGGAGTCAGGCGTCTAGTTCAAATGTGAGCTTAGATACTTAGATAGAGCTGAATGACACTGGGCAAGTCACTTCATCCTACTTACCTTAGTTTCCTCATCTCTAAAAGGATCTGGAGAAGGAAATGACAAACCACTCACTTCACTGTCTCTGCCAATTAAACCCAAATGGTGTCATGAAGAGTCAGTTAAGACTGACATGCCTAAACAACCTAATAAGTCAGCCTAATGTAACTTGAAAATATTCGATCTCTGAATATTAATATCTCTTTAATTGCTGACTGATGATGATGATGATGATGTTTTTGTCCTTTGTTCTCAAGGAGGTGATGCCGTAACAAGCACATGAATTGGATTTGAGTGAGTTACCAGTCTCGGTTTCTCCTCCAGAGCCATCTGGATCCAGAGACCAGTTATGAATCAGGATGACTGGAGATGGCCCTGGATGTGAGGCAGTCAGGGTGAAGTGACTTGCCCAAGGTCACACAGCTAGTGTGTCAAGTGCCTGAGACTGGATTTGAACTCCGGTCCTTGGATTTGATGCTACAAGACCAAGTCCCTGTCCACTGCACTACCTAGCTGCCCTAATTGTTGGCTTGCAGAGTAAAGAAAATATGGTGGCCTTGAATAGTACCCTGGATTTGGGATCAGAGCACCTGGCTTCAAAGCTTTTTGGCTATGTGACTTGGGACAAGTACATTTCAGCCTGTCTGGGTCTTGGTTTCATTATCACTAGAATTAGGAGTTTTGGAGGTAGTAGCTTTGAATAGGATCATAGGGTTTAAAAACTGGGATTTTCCTCTCCATTTTAGTTGAGGAGACTAAGATCCAACAGGTGGAGGGGCTTCCTCAAGCAGGCCCTGAATAATGGAGCTGGACTTGAGAAGGCACCTCCCAGGTCACTGCCTTGAGACTTCCCTGTCTCAGATTCCTGGGACCATAGACCTGGAAGGGTCTGTCCAGTTCTACCCGCTCATTTCTCATATGAGAAAGCTGACCCATGAAAGTTAAGTGACCTGTCCACAGTCTCACAGGTAGAGTGTCAGAGGGAAGATTTGAGCCTAGATCAGGGGGATCTTTCCATCCAGGCAGGGTAGACATTATTGTACCTTCCCTGGGCTGCTTGCTCTCAGCCTCTATCATACTGAGACTAATAATACAGGTAAGGACACCTGTGGAAATGTTCAGTGATATACAAAGGAGTTTATCCAAGCTTCTTGGATATAGGCAGGCATGAGACATAACCCTGACTCGTGTCATTAAACCCACTGTCAGTTCATGTTTCAACCATTTTCTTGAGATACAGTTTCCTGCTATGGAGCTACTGATTCCAATAATGCTGTTTCTTCTGTCGTCATGGTTTTGCAGAAATGGGTTTGATGCTAATCTAGGTGGGTCTGTATTTTAAAACTGAAAAAATATCTTAACAAGAAGAGGTTTGAGGATATACCCAAGGTGACAATGTGTGAGAAGCTTGGGGATGGGCCCATGAGCTAACTCTTTTCCATTGATCCTGTGGTTAGTACATGGGATTTTATTTTTTTTTTTAACTCTTGATGGAGTTTTTGGTTTTAGTTTTAGTTTTAGTTTAGTTTTTAGTTGTATGTTTCAAAATGACCAATAATGCTTTTTTTTTAAAAATCAGGATCTTTAAAAATTTTTTTATTTATTTAAGGCAATGGGGTTAAGTGACCTGCCCAAGGTCACACAGCTAGGAAATGGTCCTCCTGACTCCAGGGCTGGTGCTCTATCCACTGCGTCACTAAGCTGTCCCCCCCAAGCTGCCCCACCAATAAATATCCTTTTTGATAATTCAAAATACAAGACTTCTACTATCCATCCAAACCATTTGCTGAACTGAGATCATCTTAAAATATAGCTACCCTTGCAAACTGTGACAGCAAAATATTTAGGAACTGGCGCCTCCTTCATGAAATTTTTCTCATCCCACTAGATGTCTTGAGCTCTCTCCATCTCAAAAATACTTTGTATCTACTTCCTATTTACTTTTCTGGACATTTGTACCCTCTAGTTGAGGGTAGGGACTGTTCCAATTTTATTTTTGTATGTCAACGTCTTATTTAAAGTCAGTTCAAGCATTTATTAATCACCTTCTGTATGCAGGTGCTATACTCAGCTCTAAATGCCCAGCACAAAATTTGTCAGATTGGAACTTAATAAATGCTTATTAAACTGAAATAAATGAGTTTTATATCCTATTCTCCTATTAAGACTGCAGTGACAGTAACTAATGTTTTTGTGACTTTGGACCATCGATTAGGAGCTAATATACCTGGAAAATTGAATGTATGAAGTCTTTATTTCCTCATCTGTACTAATAATTATAGTTAATATTTACATAGTGCTTTTAAGTTTGCTAAGCATTTTACATACATTATTTCATTTGATCCTCCTAGCCAACTAAGACATAAGTACTATTATTATTCCTGTTTTGTAGTTGAGAAAACAGAGGCAGGCAGAGAGCAAAGAATTTGACCAAGGTCACCACAGCTACTTAAGTGGATTTTGAACTGTGGTCTTCCTGACTCTGGGTCCAGTGTTTGATTTACCATGGGGACATGAGAGCATCTCCTTCACAGGGTTGTGATGAGGATTAGAGGAGGTTATTTGGGTTTAGACGGCATGACAAATCAGAAAGAGAAATAAAGGTCCCCTGGTAAAGTCACTGCTCTGCTTCAGAGCTGAAAGGGGATCCAAGTGGAAATGAGTCAGTGTTAGTGGAATGGTAGGGCCTTCCCCATGTTTCCTTAGGAGCAGACCTTCAGGACCAGAAAGAACCATTTGTTTGGCTACCTCATTTGACAGATGAGGACACTTAGACTGTGAGAGCTGAAGGGATGTGTCCAAAGTCTCACAGTGAGGTGACACATGGTAGAGGCAGGATTTAAACTCAGATCTGACACTAAATCCTATGCTGCTTCCATTGCACCACATTGCACTGCCCAATGTTGCACATATAGGGTGCTGCTGAAGTCCCATTGCAGTTGTTTGAGTTACTCAAATTTTAAACCGCATTAAGACATGGACAAACATATGTACTGTCCCTTTTACAGATAGTTGTGAGGTGACCTGAATAGTCCTCCCTAAATCTGCGAGGGGAGGGGGGGCAGGGAGGAAAGGGAAAGAAACCCTGTTTCCTTCAAAACTGTTAAGATGATGCACTTTTTTTTTTTTTATCTGAAATGACCTTTCCAAAGTTGCCCTCTATCTCGAAAATGCAAGCATAGCTTCTAGGCCAGATGGTCTGTCTCAAAAGCCCTTGCTAATGGGTTTCAATCTGTGGTGGAGGCAGCCCTTCTCCCTCCTCCCCTACTCAGTCATGAATTGACTGGGAGGAAATTGCCTTGTAGATCCACCAGTCCATAAGCAAGCATTTAAGGCAGGCCTTACTTCAAAGTTAGTACACTATTTTTGAATAATAAAGTTCTGTGATTTTGTCATCATCAAGGTGACATCTCTCCTCTTATTTATGGGATGACTTGAAAAAGGCCTAGCCAAACACAGAGTGGGTTTGAGAGACTTATCAGAGTCAGTCTTAGTAAGTGGAAATAACTACACCTAGCGCCAACTTTTTGCTATGTTTTTGAATCAGTAAATATATAAATCATGGGATATGTGTAGGGAATATGTATTGCTATATAGGTAAGCCCTCTGAGGGCAGGGAACATCTATTTGTCTAGTACAGTCCCTTGCCTCCATAGGACCATGGAGGGGCAACTTGGATAGTGAAGTGAATTTAGAGGAAGACTCCTTGTGTAATGATCTGAAAAATCTAGATTAAAACCTAGTGTCTTTGTCTTACAGGATTACTAATTATGTCAAATAAGACAATGCCTAGAGAGCCTTGCCAACCCTTAAAAGCCTTAAATGCCAACTTGCTATTATAATTGTAAATGTTTGCTGACTGTAGCTTGGATGGTGTGTTTATTAGGTCTTCAGATGTCAAAAGCTTAAAGAGAGGAATCATAAAAAAAACACCAAATGATAGAGGCATTATCCATTACAGTTCTTGGGCTAAATCTAATAAGAAATTGTAATAGTCCAAAGAAGCTGAAAAGTTAGGGACTGAATTTTATGTCCTGGGTGAACACGAACCCTAAAAGTCTTTGGTTTTAAAAAGGTAACAAGACCCTAAAGCTGGCTGTTTGGTGGAAGGAAGATTTACAACTGTTAGTGCCTCAATGTTGCAGTATCCTTGGATTTTTTTTTTTTTTTGCTGTCTTGTTAACTTGGAGTTTGATTCCTTAAGATACATAATCAATCCATTTGACATGTGATTATTAAGGCAGAAACAGTTCCCTAGTTGACTCTGGAAAATGTAGAATCCCCAAGTTCTTTCTGAGAGCAGAGAGTCACGGGGCTGAGCTGGGGACTAATCTCCCTGTGGCCGCGTGATTTGGTTTTAAGTGACCACATCTACCTCTAATGAATATGATAGTAATCTAAATGCAAAGTTCTTTTTGCTTCAACAAAAGGGATAAATTTAAAGTTTGGGCGCATCAATACCAACCTCTCAAATCCAAGATGGCAGTGGTTTGTCTAGAGAATAATTCACCATAATGAGATCTGGGGCTTTCAGTGGACTGTGCACTGAATACCAATCAAGGGGATGGACCATCTGCCAAGGAAGCAAATGGAATTGAGACTCTATTAAGAGAAGCATAGCAGCCAGGACTAAGGATTTGATGGTCCTGTTTTGGGAGTTTGGGGACTATACCTGGACTGCTGTGGTTGGATCTGGATGTCACATTTTAGTGAGTCAATCATCAAGCTTAAGTATCCATGAACTGTGCTAAGAGTGAGCTGGGGATATAAAGAAAGGCAAAAAGAGTGCTTGCCCTCAAGAAGCTTCCATTATAATGGACTAGAAGTCTGAGGATATTGATGAGTTGGAGAGCAGAAGGACCTGCAGTAAATGAAGGTACTAGAGGCTGTTTTGACTGGAGAAGAGAAGACATGTTTGTGACTACTGGGGACAAGTGAGACATGACTGCCCTCTTCAAGGATCTGAAATGTTTAAATAGAAGAGAAATTCCACTTGCTATAAGCTTGGCCGCTGAAGGTAGGACAGGACATACCTGGTAGAAATTGGAGAGGGGGCAAATTTAGGATTGGCAACAAAAAATGACTTCATCATGAATGAAGGGGAATAGGTCCTCTTTACTGGGAGGTCTTCAAAGTGAGCAGTCATTGTTGGGTCCAATGTTGTTTTATGAAAGAAATAAGGAATGCAATTTGTAAAGCTTTGGGCTCAAGTTTGTTGCTTGATCTCTTGGGACTATAGGAAAACTGCTAATTGAACTTTATTTTAAGGGGACCCATCTAAAGGTCAGCCCCTGTGGATGATGGCAAAGATGGATTGATTTTTGCTGTAGGGAATTTTCAACTGCTTTTCTTCTCTGTTGGAGCCAGAATCTTGGGAAATAATTAGGTGAACATAGAAGTGTTGATTCCAAATGGGAAGAACTGAGAGGTCAGTATTAAAATGAATGTGTTTACTTGGCTGTTCTTTGGAAGACTTCTCCCCTGATGGGGTTGAAGACAAATTGTGTTTAATTTTTGAATAAGCAGAACGCTGTAGGAGGAAGCAGATTGCATGTGGATTATAAACATTGAACATGCAGAGCTTGTCAGAGAAGGGTGAAAGGAAGATTCTCCCAGCCTACTAGTTAATCCAGACCACTTGAAAGCAGGTATCCTCTGGAAAATGGTTATCAGAAATCATTATTATCTTAGAAAACCCTGGTGATTTTGAGAAGGTTGGGAATTTGTTTCCTTCTTCCTAGGTGGAAATGCTTAAAATCGAGTAGTTTCTTTATCTGTGTGTTCTTTAAAAAGCTTTCCCTTTTGTATCCTTTTTGGGGGAAGAGAAAGAGACCTAGTGCTGGATAGGACATATCTTTTTTCTGGGGAACAAAAAATAAAGTTGTGTGCTTAGAAAGTGCCAGTGACTCCCTCTTGGATGAAACCCAAATTCTGTTTGATTTTGAAAGCCCTTAACAAAGGGGCTTCCACCTGCCTTTCCATATCTACTTTCTTCTGTTCCCTCATGTGATATGCCATTTTCCATCTCTCAGTCATTGTATTAGCTGTCTTCCATATCTGAAATTATCTCCCTCTTCATTTTCTTGCCAGGCAACCTCTAACTCCCTTCAAGTTCTTTTCTGATCCAACCTCGCCCCTCCCGTTACTTATTCCCATAACTGTGCCCACTTCATAATCATGGCATCCATGTGGCTGTCATATACTAAGGGTTTAATAAATGCTTCCTGAGTAGATGAATTATTTTGGTCATTACTCAGAATTTGAGGAAATGCTTATAACACAATCACCTACCAATCCTCTGTGTCATTCTTCAGGAAATGGTAGTAATAGTGCCTAGTTTCAAAAACTTGATATCTCTTTTTTTAAGAACACATTTTTTTCAGAAGTAGAGATAAGGAAAGAACTTTCTCCAAGTTTAGAGGAGTGAGAATAAAGAAAATGGAGGTAGTGAATGTAGATGACTTTTCTTCAAACAATTGACTAAGAAAGGGAAAAGAGTTGTGGAGATGGTTGGACCAAGGGAGACTTCAGTTAGGTCATATTTCCTTTGATGCTTCTTGGTCTCTAGATCCTCTAGGAAGGAAGATCATAGATCCTTAGGAAATGAATATCAGTCTCTTCCTTTAAATTCTTCTGAAGTTAGATTTGCTGCTGGGAATAGAGAATAAGGACAGCAAATGGAAAAAGAAATCGAGTTAGAGGATAGGAGCCTGGAAATTTTGAATAGAACCCTAACTGTATTCATTCAATTCAGAAAGTGCTTTTTAGTAAGACTAATATTGTGATATCAGGGATCTCAGAGCTCCTCTAGAGATTGAACTGATTGAAGTCTCCTACCTCTCTTCCTTCTTTGAGCTCCTCATTGTTAAAATTCAACATTATTCAAGAGTTCTGTTTACTATCTCTAGTGGACTGGGATTTGTATAAGTGCTGCTAGATCTCTGGACTATGGTATACTAGAAAGAAAATTGGCTCTGGAGTCAGAAGACTTGGGTCCAAATCTTTCATTATTTTACAGAGTCTGTGGGACTCCTGTTCCTAATCTGTAAAATAAATGCTCTCCCTAAGGTCTCTCACAGCTTTCGTGCCTATGATTCTATGAATCTACTAAAGAAAACTTCCCTCAATTGTTTTCAGATGGAATCATAGGATCCAGTTCTGGAAGGGCCCTTAGAGACTGTCCAGTCCAACCTCCTCATTTTACAGAGGAGGAAACTGAGGCCCCATGAAGTGATGCATTTTGCTCAAAGATGCGCAGGTAAATAAAAAGCAGATCAGAGATCCAAGCCCGGATCCTCTCTCTCCAGGTCGGATGATCTTTCTCCTTTCCGTGGGTCTATAGCAGGCACGGGGAACGCCTGCTACAAGGGCCGAAGGCGGCCCGAGAAATCAATTGATGTGGCGCTGTCTCAAAATTCTCAGGTGGGACTCAAAATTCAATAAATCTAGGAGCTTTTTAGGGGTGAAGTAATTAAATGTTTGACCAAATATAGCAGGCTAATTTTTAAGCTAATAATTTTGTATGGTCTATGAATGATGTTCTAAATATGCAAATGGCTCTTGGCAGAAAAAAAAGGTTCCTCATCCCTAGTCTATAGGATGATCTGGGTGTGAGGATCAGAAAGTTGATTAGTCTTAGAGCTGGACCTTACGGTGAGGAGCCTGGCTTTGAAGGGTTGCCTTCTCCTCCAGTCTTTTTTCGATCACTTTATCTAAGCTCCACTTGGCTGCCATCCCTCCCCTTCCCCCTCATATCCTACTTAGCTGTGTATTTGTTCCAAGTCCCTCTCTTCCCTCCCTTCAAGCCTCCCCATAGATTATAAGCTCTCTCAAAGGTAGGTGCTCAGCTCTGTATTTCCCAGCTACTAAATGTGTAATAAATCCTTGTTGAAGTCTGCTCTTAAGACACATGACTGTTCTGGCCACTATATAACCAAATTGTAAATGGTAGAAGTAAATTAAGCTTGGGGGTTTTGTATGGGGGAAATGAAGCTTGAACCGAGGAAGAAACAGATCACCTCTATTAAGTTTCCAAATACAGGGTTCCAAGGTAAGCATTGTGTTAGGGTTTCTCTGTCCTTTAGCTCTAAGTATGAATAGTCACAGGTATCTCAAATGGTTTCAAAAAGATCTTTGTTGGAAAACTGTCTGTTGATGAAATGACTCCAATAAAATCTGGTGTGTTGGCAGCCTGTGGTTGTCTGTAATTTATTTTGCACACATTTTTGCAGAAGTATCAAACTGTCTCCTCAGTAGCTCTGAGCTTGGATGGGGACTTCTATGGACACTGAGCTCACACTTGGAGAAGGCTCCCTGTACACCCCTCTGCCCTCAAAGTCCCTAGGATCTCTCATTTTGACTTCTCCTTTACACTTAGTATCTTCTCCCAGGACTTCTTCAAATTTAACATCCTAGATTGTATTTGAGTCATTTGCACTTATTTCTAATTCACCTTTATCAGAGATGTCAAACGCTTGATGGTAGGCTGGCCATGTTGCCCTTCCCCCATCCATTTCCAATACTTCCAAGGGATAGAACCAGATTAAGATGTAATTGGCAAATATTCACCAAAATAAAAAAATATAATTTGTCATTGTCATCCATTCATGTCTGATTCTTCATGACCTCATTTGGGGTTTTCTTGGCAAAAATACTGGAACAGTTTACTATTTCCTTCTCCAGCTTATTTGACAGATGAGGAAACTGAGGCAAACAGGGTGAGGTGAGTTGTCCAGCATCACACAGCTAGTAAAGTTTGAGGCTGCATTTGATCTCAGGTCTTTCTGACTCCAGGTCCAGTCTCTATCCATTGCACCACTTAACTGTCTCCCAAAATACAATAGACTATAATGTTTGTTAATGGGTAATTTTCTAAGTCAATATGATGCCTCCCAGGATCCCCTTGCATGCTTTAGTGACCCATTTCTTTTGATTTTTGCAAGGCAATGAGGTTAATTGACTTGCCCAAGGTCACCCAGTAATTATCAAGTGTCTGAAGCTGGATTTGAACTCAGATCCTCCTGATTCCACTGTGCTATGCTGCTGTGATTATCATAGAAATGCTCCAGCCATTGGTAGGTCTCTTCCCCTGAATGAGGTGCTATAGGTGATGGTAAGTTTCTCATGCCTGTCCAGGACATTTAGATTATTACCCAGAAATGCTTTCCAAGTGACCCTTCATTCAAAAGGATCTCATCACACGAAGTGTTCTCTCTTAATGTTGCCATGCTTACTGAATGACCAGTTAGTGATGGATGTGGTTTGCCTCCCCATGGGGAATGCCCTGCCCTCTCGTCTACCATCTTGGTTCAGCCTGCAGGAACATAAATCATGTTTTCACTCTGCTCCTTGTCCAGACGGGAGAATTTGTTGATTTTTTTGTTCCAGAGAACTTCGCAAGAACTTAAAAAAGATGAAGAGGAAACTGATAACGAGGAAAATGAGGAGGAAGAATCAAGTTCATCGGAGGACCACAGTGTTATCCTTCACCTAATTTCACAGCTCAAATTTGGAATGGACCTCACCAAAGTACGTACACCATCCCCAGGCTCCCAGCACAGGCTTCCTTTCTGGTGTTGACCACTCTGGCAGTGGAGGGTGGGCCTGGGAAAGCACACCAGAGCGTCTTATCTCCTTTAGAAGGGGTTTCATCACTCAAGGGCTGAGGCCCCAAGCAAAGGAAGTGCTAGGTAGGATGCTGTGGCTCAGGAGGCTACAAGTGTGTTTGTTGAAAGGTTGGATTCTCATTTGGGAGTTGAGACTTGACCAGTCTCAGCTCAGCTGGTTAAATCACTTCCTTTCTTTGGGGCTCAGTTTTCTCATTCATTAAATGGGGGGTTCATCATTCTGAGGCCTGTGTTCCAGTCCAACACACCTCCTACTTCTCTTGTATCTTGGCTTTTTTTCCTCCTGCATGGAATGTCTTTCCCTGTCTACACACTGCTCATTCTTCAATTTCCCATCTCCCATAGAAAGCATTCCCAGTCTGTATTAGCCCTAAGGGATTCCCTCCCCCCATTGTTCCTCTCCTCCAACTTTCTGGGACTCCCATTCTCCAATCCCACCAACAGCCTTTTGCCTATTATCTTGCATTGTTGATTACCTTTATCATTTGTCTGCTTTCTCCTGACTAGTGCCTTCAGGGTGGACACCATCTACACCTTATGTGTCTTTGGTGTCCCCAAAGTGAACTCAGAGCCTTGTAAACATAAGTGTTTATGAGTCGACCAACAGCTCAAAGCCATCCTGGGCTTCCTGAGACTTGGAAGAGGATGGGGGATGACCAGGCTTCAGCAGTCTAGTGGTAGCATGGCATGGGGGAGAGGGGGGGGAATGGGAAAGGGGCAAGGAAGAAGGATCGGCAAAGCCCAACAATGGATGAAGTGCTTCTACCAACACCTTCTCATTTTATCCTCACAACCACCCTGTGAGGCAGGTGCCATTATTGTTTCTATCTTACAGATGAGGAAAGGAACTGAGGCAAACAAAAGTTAAGTGGCTTGCCCAAGTGGCAGGGCTAAGATTTGAACCCAGATCCTTGGATTCCAAAGTTGATATCCTATTAAATGTAAGATTTGGATGTGGGTAAAGGACCCCCCCCGCCAAATGCTTTTATATTCTGTAGGAACAAGCAATATACTCTTAGGTCCTGCATGTGTGTATGTGTGTTTTGGGGGGATAGATAGAAATAGATGAAATAGAGACAAACATGGACATAGACATTGACATAAAGACAGAGACAGGCAGAGATATAGACAGACAAAATATAGAGACATAGAGATAGATATAGGACAGATGCAGACAGAGATGTAGACATAGAGATGTAAGGAGATGTAGACAGATGTAGACCAAGACCTAAGAGATCTAGAAAGACATAGATATTGAGACAAATAAAGACATAGAGATGTAGACAGGTGTAGACATAGAGACAGATGCAGACAAAGAGACATAGATAGACCAATCTAGACACGTGAAGACAGATGTAGACAGATATAGTCAGATAGAGACATAGAGACAGAGAAATATTGACAGACACAGAGACATAGAAATATAGATGTGGACAGAGATGTAGACATAGAGATAAATACACAAATGTAGGCATACACATGCACATCATACATATAGATATCTATACATTATGAAAACATAGATAATTCTATATATATAAACATATGCATGTATTCATACATATCTATATTGCCAAACATAAACATACACATGCATGTATGTGTGTGCATGTATGAACCAGGACCCAGTCTGCTTGCACAAGATTCTTTTCCTTGATGGACATAAATATTCAATATTTTGATGAGTTTGGGAGAAGAGACATCTGTCATCCATCTGGCTCTTAAGTCTTGAACCAACTTCTGCAAATAGGCTTGAACCCTGGTCACATTCATATAGGTTTTATATATATATACACACACACACACAAAGCATGTTTATTTTTTCACCTGTATGTTTTAAGGGAGAAGTCCCTGCCTTTCCCTGGACATGTTTCTTGACTGAATTCTCTGAGGGCTGAAATGTTTAAATTGCCTGGCTGAGAAGCCCCCCAAGAGTTTCTCCTCAATCAGAATCTTTGGCCTCTGGGGAGGGATGTTCTTGAGAATGAGTTTTAGGGTGTCAGTTGATTTATAAATCTTCCATGTGACTAATGGTCCAAATAGCAGGGTGCTTCTTCCCAAAACAAATTGATGCATTTATGGATTTTTTTTGAGGGGAGGAGACTGAATAAAAAAAAATCTTAATTCTTTGTTTTTCCCTTTTCTTTGTGGGCCAGTCTATCTCTCAATAGTTTGAGGCCTTGGGCGGAGACCCAGGAACAGAGTTGCTAAATAAACTGCAGGAGTGTTCAGAAAAGTTTTTCTACTCTTCATGAAACAGATCCCCAGAACCTTGCCTTGCTCCCCACCCCAGATACAGATGTGCTGGCACCTAGAATGGAAGGACAGGATATAGTCACTATCTCTGGGACTAGAATGAAGTATACATGGGCTGCAGGTTTGCAAAGACTTCCATGCCTGAGAGAGAGAATACAAAAGACCAGCGACCAGAAGCATTTATTCATAATGAAATGGCATGTCATTTATTATGCATCTACTGTTAGCAAGTACATGACTTAAGTTGGGAGGGAGCAGCCTAATTAGAGACAAAGGTTGTCTTGACTGTGGAAGCTTCTGTCCCAACAACAGCTCTTGAGAGTTGGAGATGGATTGAAAATGATTTGAACATTTCCAGAGATGGGACAGGGAGCCATTGGTGAATTGATGCCCTTTCCAGGAACAATAATGTTGGCTTAACTGTGTTTAATTGGTTGAATTAATTAATATACTAGAAAGAGATGGGCCAGCTAGGCTCAAGGAGGTATGTGTGAGGAGAAACATAGGATAGTTAACAGAAGTGTGACTGAATCCCAAGTCTGGAGATGATAGGCAACTGAGGCAAACACCCTTGAAGACAACAGGGTCCTGTGATGACCTGGGCATGATCAGATGGTCTTTAAGAGTTTGGCTGCATGCCCATTCTGTGTATGTGGAACATGGGCCAAACCCTTTATTTGGCATGTGAGAAAACTAAGACCCTCTTCCAACATTGGGAGCATCTGAGACAGGATTTCACCAAGACTTTACACTTTTCTAAGTCTGGAGTCAGTGCATTTTTCAGGATACCCCATTGCTCTGACACAAGATTTATTTGAAGGCAGAACAGAAACCAGTGAATGGGCTATAGGCAAATCCCTTTCAAGTCTTATAAGGAGCTTTCTTCCAAATGAAGGGTCCAGAAAGGGAGCTGGCTACCTCAAAAGGTTGAATGTGTTCCATGGATGGCAGTCCTGGTCATGGTGAGGCATCCAGGACCCAGGCCTTGGAGGGGAAGCTCCCTTCTACAACCGTGAGTCTATCTCAAGGGGATGGTGAGGAGGGTGAGATCATGCCCTGGGAGGATTGTTGAAGACCTGGGAGTACTAAGCCGGAAGAAGATGGAAAAGAGAACATGAAATTAGTCTGGAAGGCTGAAGGGCTGTCCCACAAAAGAGGGGCCTAGCTTCATCCCCAAGGATAAGGAATGGGATGATGGGAGTAGGGAGGAAAGTGGCCCCTTAAAAGCCCCATAGAAAGAGGAATGTACCATGTGAGAGCTTCAGAATGAATTGGACCTTGGGCAAATCGGGGGCCCTCATTGGAGGTCTGCCAGCAGAAGCTAGGCTCAGGCCTAGGCAAGGTGGCCCCAAGGGACTTTCTACTCTTGAGATTGTGGTTCTGTAATGGGACCCTCCCCCCAATTCAGTGCTAATCAATAAACATTAAGCACCTACTGTGGGCCAGATAGCCTTGGATAAGTTTGGATTTCTACGTGTGGTTTCCAGGTAGCGGTGATGCAGAGATAGCTGTGTGATGCACATTTGCTCAAAACTATGATGTCTTGGGCAGAGGAAAGATTTGTAATATAGTGGCTAGATTTGGAGTCAGGAAGACCTGAGTTTGAATCCTGCCTCAGACACTTAGTAGCTGTGGACAAGTCATATAACTGTCTTCAGCCTTAGCTTCTTTATCTTTAAAATAATAGTAATAATAGTAATAATAATAATAATTAAATAATAATGACTAACATTTATGCTGTACTTACTATATTTAGGCACTTTGCCAAGTACTTTACAAATATTATCTTATTTGATCCCCTAATAACCCTGGGAAATTTACAGTTGAGGAAACTGAGGCAGATGGTTAAATGACTTGCCCAAGATCACATAACTTTTTTTAAGAAAGATTTTATTTATTTTGAGTTTTACAAATTTACCCCTATTTTTGCTCCCCTCCCCCCAACCCCTCACAGAAGGCACTCTGTTAGTCTTTACATTGGTTCCATGTTATACATTGATCTAAGTTGAATGTGATGAGAGAGAAATCATATCCTTAAGGAAAAAATAAAGTATAAGAGATAGCAAAATTACATAATAAGATAACGGTGATCACACAGCTTTTAAGAGTCTGAGATCATATTTGAACTCAAGTCTTCCAGTCTCCAGTATCAGAGTTCTAACCATTGCATTCTAGCCACCTTCTTAAATGAAGCATAAGAGTACCCACCTCACAGGGACATTGTTGAGGAGCAAATGAGCTCAGAGTTCTAACCATTGCATTCTAGCCACCTTCTTAAATGAAGCATAAGAGTACCCACCTCACAGGGACATTGTTGAGGAGCAAATTAGCTGATATAAAAATTGCTTTGCAAACCTTCAAGCATTAATTTTTAAATGTTCCAGATGTATTTGACCCTCATAACTAGATATAAATGGCTGTCAGCAGGACCCCTCCTTCCCATCCCACCATTGCTGATCCTGCTGGGCAGCTCACTATTGATCTTTAAGGAAGCAACTGGAAATGAGCGATTGACCCTCTGGTTGATTGATGCAGTTTTGGAGTTAATTTGCTGCTTGTTGGATCTCTGGAAAAGCCCTCTTTCATTTTCTCTGGAAAAGCCAAAGTTGATTCTGTTAATTATTTTAATGGGGGAAAAGGGGCCAGCATTATGGATGGCCCGATAAAATTGATCTGGCAGAAAGTCCAATTGGTGCCCACTTTCCCACACTGATGCTGGTGCTCCATATCCTGATGCCCAGGAAACATATAATGAAGTGACTTAATCCATAAGAAAAGAAAGATAAAAGTAATAGTAAAGCCACAGAAAACCTCTTTAAGGGGTCAGAAAAAGCAGTTTTACAGAAATTAAATTGAAAAAAGAGGGAAAGAGAGAAGATGGAAGGAAGGAAAGGAGTTAATTCCTCTTACCCTGAGATTTTCCTTCTCTTGAGGAACTAGAAGGAGAACCCCAAGGATGTCTTCAGAGATTTGAGGGGCTGGTCCATGGAAGAAAGATGAGTTGTGTTCTGCTTCAGAGGATGGCGATCTTGGGTAAATGCAGCTAGCCTATGTTTCTAGTAGGCTCTTAAGATTTCCAAAGCACTATTCATGATCACTTTCTGTTCCAAGAGAAACCCTCTGAAGTAAACCCTATAATCATGATCCTATTTTACAGATGGAGAATTTGAGTCTGAGAGGCCTCCAGGGTCATATGTGTCCACAGTTACACAGTTAAGGGCTGGAGGTGGACTGCCACCCCCCCAACTCCCCTCAGATTCGGAGCTCTCTCATCATGTCCCACGCTCCATCCCTGAAGCAACTTCTTGAGGATAAGTCCATTGGACTTTCTGGATTTGAGTCCAGGGCCCCTTGCCCAGCTCCTGGTACAGTCTAGGTGTTGATTATTGTATACAGTATGTATTGATTATTGAGTGAAACAGGGTCACTTGGCACTTTCTGTGGTATCTGCCCTGTTCTCCCTGTCATCTGATCTCAAAGCATTTTGTTCTCATACGCATTCATCCTACTGTAATTTGATGGCAGTCAGAAGGGTTAGGTCAGATGGCACAGAATAGATCAACTGTGTGACTCTGGACAAGCCATTTGATCTCTATCTGTCTCAGTTTTGTCAGCCATAAAATCGGATAAACAGCACCTGCCTCCCAGCATTGTCGCAAAAGTCAGATTGCTTTCCAGCCAAGTGCTGCAATGATTACTGCTATTATTCTTGATTTGTATCATGATTCCCTACTTGCATCATTGTAAATAGCTGACAGTGAACCTTATGAAAGAATTGAGACATTAGGGGCAGCTAGGTGGCATGGATAGAGCACCGGCCTTGGAGTCAGGAGGAACTAAGTTCAAATCCAACCTCACATTTTATTACCTAGCTGTGTGACCTTGGACAAGTCACTAAACCCTATTGTCTTAAAAAAGGGAAAAAAGAAAAATAACAAATGTAAACAAAGAACTGAAAATTTGGGAGGGGAGTGGGTTGGGCTGGATGATGTCTGAGGGTCCCCTTGGATTCTTTGGGTTTATAAATAAATCAATGTATGCTAAAAAAATGAGGTCAGATTGTCTCCCTGAAATGGAAACAAATATTAGATTTTGTGAACCCTTTAATAACTTAGAGCATCAGGGAACTCCCTCAGGTGACCGCAAGCTGCAGAATCATCACCATCATGAGAGCAAACATTTCCAAAGTACTTTTAGAACTGAGTAGTAGGGTGAATGTTTGAAAGGTGGTAAGGAAGTTGGATGGGAAGAGGAGGCCTTGGAGAGCATTGGGACAGTGACTGAGTGACTGATGATGGGCTGTTTCAAAAGACCAAAGGAAAGGGTTGGAAGGGGCTCACAAAAGCTTCTACTGGCCCTGACCCTGGCTCTAGGACTGACCAAGGTACAGCTTCTTCAGTAGGTTGATGGGTCACATTGGAACTTAGGAAAAAAAGTTAAAAACTGAAGGGATCTTTGAGATCATCCAATTCAATTCCCCTTATTTTGTAGATGAAAAAATGAAGAAGTAGCCAGACTGAGATTGGAGCTAACATCCTCTGACTTCAGATCTTTTCCCCTTTCTCCCATAGGCTGTAAAGTGAAGAAAAATCTAAGGCTAATCACTGATTAATAAGGATTTGTTAGAGAGTATTATAATATAAAGAAGAGACTTGACACTCTTTTATCTGAATAATCATCTATAAAGCCAGGGATTTGGGCTTAATATCCCTCTGTGCATGATTATGGAAAATCCATATGCAAAATTTATTTATTCTAAGGAGGTGTATTGAAGGGCACTTTTTTTTCCCCCAGCTGAGGTCTTGGATGGTCTGGAGGAAGAGGGCAGCAGGGTTCTGTCCATAGTCAAGTCTTGGACCTTTCAGGTTAGGGGGCCCCTAGCTGCCTTCAGAGTCCCATCAACCTGTGGGGTTGCAGCATCCATTCCTTCTCTGCTCTGTATTGGTGGTTTCATTGGGTTTTTTCCCATTTTCAAGAGGTTCTAGAGCAGTGACTAATGGGGAAATCAGGTGAGATCTATGGCGAAGGATCTTTGAGTCTATTTTCCCTAGCTTATTAGTGACCTTCAAATGTAGCTCAGGAGCCAACACAGATTACTGATCTATAGATGATCTGACCAGAGCCAAGACCATTGGTCTAGTACCCATTAGTCCTGACCATTTTCTCTTTCCCAGAGCAAAGAGACAAAGTTTGGAGAAAGTAAAAGCGGGAAGGGTCTGATTCTCCCTGTGGCTGGTTTTGTGGATTTTTTAGACTTACTTCTAATAGGGGCTGCTCCCCCTCATGCTCCCCAGAGGAAGCTACAACCCATTAGCGATGGGACCTCAGGGCTCAAGAAATACATTAGCAAAAGAAGAACAAAGGTACCATTAAATTTGTGGATGGCCAGAATTTCTCCTATAGCTCTTGATGGTTCTGAGCCAGACTCCAGACTCAGAAAAATGCCAGTATGGATAAAGTCAGGTCAATTTATTGAGTACTTACTGCATGTCACACACTCTTAAGTGTTGAGGAGAGATGCCATATGTTCAATCAGCACCATATGTAATAATACCCTTCCTTACATGGATCAGCTGGCAGCTACCAGGGGAAGAGAATTGCCCTAAGATGGGGAGAGAGGTTTTTAAAAACAAGGCTGAGTTTGATATGAATGTTGTGGTTGCAATGGAACCTTAGCAGGAGAAGAGAGGAAGTTTCTGATTCCTCCAATGAGCCATCACAACTCTTGCCTTGAAACGTTTGATTTCTATTTTGATAAATGTTGAAGGTCATGAGGCTTAAGATATAAAGTCCCTGATAATCTAGGATGAGTACCCAGTCATTCACTTCATTCATTCATTCATTCATAGTTTTGTTATTGTTGGCACATGACATCATCTGACATGGTCACTAGCAGAGTTCGACTAGTTGAGGGGAAAAAAGATAAAACTTATGAAATCCCACCTCTTCCCCTTGGAGTTTTTGTAACTATGGATAGGTGGGATGGAAGCTTCTCAGGGGCAAGACTGTCCCTTGGGTTTGTGTCTCTGAGTGGCTACATCGATGGAATGAACTCCAGTGACATCCCTGCCAACTACACCCCCCACTCCCTGGGGATATGCTGCCAACCTAAAGCTCCCCAGGTGGGTCACACAGCTCAGGCTTCATTCTCTGAACCTCTTGAGAAATATCAATGTTTTGATGTGGCGACATTTTCCTGCTTGCAATGGACATTCAGACAGAGCAGACCAGACACTTCCTTAATGCTGAGGTTTTTTTCCCTGTCTTCAAAGCTATGAATAATAGAGGCTTGGGGAGGGCGGGGACAAGAGAAGCTGGTGTGTTCAGAGAAATGGTTATGGGGGGGAGAGGGGATTGCTTTGACAGGAGAAGGAAAGTAGTAGACAGAGACACTATGGAGTCATAGGAAAAGCAAGGAAAGAGAATGCAGAGGATCTGGGTTCAAATTCTGCCTCAGATACTTCTCTGACCCTGGATGTTTTACTTGATGCCTGGATCTTTGTTTCCTCTTCCACAAGGTGAGGGGGTTGACATCTGTATCCAGAGAAAGAACTGTGGAGTTTGAACAAAGACCAAGGACTATTAACTTTAATTTAGGAAAAAACTTGATATCTTATTATCTGATCTTGCTCTCTCTTATACTTTATGTTTCTTCCTTAAGGATGTGATTTCTCTCTCATCACACTCAATTGGGATCAATGTATATCATGGAAACAATGTAAAGACTGGCAAATTGCCTTCTGTGGGGGGTGGGGGGAGAGAAGTAAGATTAGGGGAAAAATTGTAAAACTCAAAATAAAATCTTTAAGAAAAAAAAGATGAGGGGGTTGGGCTAATTGGACTCCAAGGTTTCTTTTAGATATAGATCTATGATCTTGTTGACTCAGTGGATTCTAAGGTCCCTTCTATTTTTAATTGTAGAGTCCCTCAGTTCTGTCTAGTGTGAATTGAGATCTTGGAGGCTATTTCCTCATCTGTAAAATAGTGAGGATTGTTTCCTTGGTCATCATGGCACCCCTCTGCCTCAGTTTCCTCATCTGCAAAGTGGGGTCCATGATGCAGGTGGTGCTCTTGCTGAGCTGCTTCGAGGTTTTACAGGGTTTCATCTGAGAACCCGGTGAGGCTGCCTCTTTGTCAGTCATTCTAACACCTGTCTGCTTCCAAACACAGGTCGTGCTTCCTACCTTCATCTTGGAGAAGAGGTCCCTCCTGGAGATGTTTGCCAATTTTATGGCCCATCCAGATCTGCTCCTGTCCATCAGCTCTGGGGCCACTCCAGCTGAAAGAGCCATTTCCTTTGTGGAATACTATCTGACATCTTTCCGTGAGGGCCGCAATGTCTCAGTGGCCAAGAAGCCGTACAACCCCATCATTGGAGAGACGTTTCATTGCTCCTGGTACATCCCCAAGGACCAGGTCAAACCTTTACCAAGGGAAAAAAAAAAGTCCCGACAGTACAGTGTCTACAGTCTTGAACCTGACTCAGAATCATACAGGCTGAGGTTCGTGGCCGAGCAGGTGTCCCACCATCCTCCAGTGTCATGCTTTTACTGTGAGTGCAAGGAGAGGGGAATGTTTGTGAACACCTACGTGTGGACCAAAAGCAAGTTCATGGGCATGTCCGTAGGGGTGTCCTTGGTCGGGGAAGGTAAGAAATCAATCCAGTTGGGTTTGGGGGTGGGGGAGGAGTATTTAAAAGATATATGGAAAAGGTTTAATAGCTTCTGAAATCCTAGGCAAGGATGTTCATACTTCTTTTTATTTCCTTTTCTTTCTTTTTTTTTTTAAAGATGTTTTCTTTGAAATAAACCCTATTCTCCGGAAAATACAATGTCAAAGAAAATTGTCAGATTTGGAATAGGAGAGTCTGTTTGCACTTTCTGGGTAACAGTGATCAAGCCACTAGGACTGTAGGATCATCATCAGTCTATAGCTGGCCTTTGAGGCTGCTGCTGAGGCCCAGGGAGTTAAATGACTTACCCAGGTTCATACAAAGAATAAGCATTAGAGTAAAATTTGAAACAGGTTCATAAGGTGAAAGCTGGAACCTTTTACACAAAAGGAATCTGAGGCCCAAGGAGATTCAGTCAATTGCCCAAGGTTACTTGGGTAGTCAGTAATCTCCAAATCCAATGACCTTTTCTCAGTCCTCATCTTCCTTGACCTCTCTGCAGCCTCTGACCTGTGGACAGCCCCTTGGTACTGTCTTCTTGGTAGATTTTGGGGCCATTAACTTTCTACTGGTCCGGAATGCTCTTCCTGGGTAGCCTTTGCTGGATCTTCCTCCAGGGCCCTCTAGTATACTATGGGTGCTCAGCCCCCATCCTTCCCCAACCCTGTCTCTTCTCCTTTGCTATTTCATTTAGTGATATCAGTGGCTTCCATGAATTCAGTGATTCTTACATCTATTTATCCAGCCCTGACCCTCTCCAGTTAGCTTTCAGAAATCTCAGACCCCACATTCCAAAACAGAACTCATACCCTTTTCTCCAAACACTCCTTCCTTGAAAGAGAGTACCTCCTCCTCTTCCTGTCCTCCAAATTTGTAGCTCTGGGGACGTCCTCATCTCTTCTTTCTTCTTCCCCATGCCCAGGCTGTTGCTAAGGTATGTCAACTTTCCTTTCATAATATTTTTCGCATGTACCCCCTTCTTGCTTCTGACCCTGCCCATTCCATGGTAATGGGCATTATTGGCAGATAGCCTGTGGGCTTGGAGTCAGCAGTGAATGAGTAAAATCATGATTGAAGAGCATTTGAGAGACCCTTATTGTCTGCCAAACACATAGGAAGATGTGTGTCCAAATTCTGCCTCTGATGCCTAATCACATGGGACTTGGAGGGACCCTAGATGTCATCTGGCACTGCCTTCCTCCTTTTATCTCTGAGAAAACTGAGTCCCAGAGAGCCCAAGTCATTCACCCAAGGTCTCCCAAGACATATCTAAGGAACTTCCCCCAGGTACTCTCTCTGACTCTTAATCCATTGTCTTTACCCCTGAGCCACCCTGCCTCCTGCATTTTATCCATGAAATCATAGACAGATTGAGATATCAAGCTGCTTGGGTGGAAGGCATTCCCTCTCCAGGATTTTCTGGTGCTAAGATCACAGGCAACTTGTGTCTATGTGGTTATTGATCTGGAGAAGGGCACTCTGTCATATATCATTGTTATGGTCAAGGGGAGAATTATGGATCTGATGGGAACACATCTCTAGGGGTACACAGAATAACTGAGAAATCAGTAGTGGAATCATTGATACCTCTTTCCTTTTCCTTTTTGTTTTTTTTAGATTTTTCAAGGTAATGGGGTTAAGTGGCTTGCCCAAGGCCACACAGCTAGGTAATTATTAAGTTTCTGAGGCTGAATTTGAACTCAGGTCCTCCTGACTCCAAGGCCAGTGCTCTATCCACTGTGCCACCTAGCTGTCCCCCTTTCCTTTTCCTTAAATCATTTTGGTTAAAATAAAAACAAACAAAAACGGATTATCCATCAAATATGAGAATGGCCTTCTGGGGACAGGGTTCTGCCATCAGAGGGCAAACTCAGAGGGGCTTAGAATAGGATCTTGGTGATGAACTAAATCTATTTCCATTATCTTAGGAGCATCCTGTCTAAGGTATTGAATTATTTTAATACACATTGATTCATAAGGATTGTGTACTAATTTTGTTTTGTATTTATATTGTATCAGTCTCCCAAGTGCTCTGAAAAGTTCAGAGGGTAGAATAAGTTGGTTTCTGTGGTCCCCAATGCTCTATGCTCATGAGAACAAAGTCTAGCTCATTCTATAAATGAAGTTATTCCTCAGGGCTAGGTTTCTCCAAATATGGATAGCAAAGGTATAATAAGCATTAAATGTAGCAATACAAAACAAATTTGGGACAGCCTTTATTTTACCCCACAACCTAATCTCTGGCAATCTCGACAATGAAGGGTGGACCTCTTTGCAGCCTGTAACTCAAAATACATTATTCACAATTCCAAGGAGATTTCCTGAAGTGCCCCAATGTGGAATTTTAGACATTTAAACCATTATAATTTTCATCCTCTCTTTGATGACCTCATCCTCAGCAGAAGACAGGCAAAGTACAAATCATTTATTCTTTTCGGTTCTGAGACTTTAAAATGAGTCACTCCATGGAAGGGTACACAGCAAAACAAGATGGCACCTCCTTCCCTTGGTGTGATGGAGGCTGCTGTGGGAAGACCCTGCTGCATAGTATTCACCCTTGCCACCTCTGCCTCAGAGTCCCTGAAGTTCTGCCTACGGGCCATCTGATTCTCTTACTCTGAATATATGTACCATGATGACAGGGACTCTCTGGTTTTGTCATAGAATTCCCATTACATCAGACAATATTTGGCACATGGTAAATTTATTTAATATTTAATACTAAAATTTATTAAATATTTAATAAATGGGTTTTCATTCAGTTCTCCTCCTATGCACAACACTTCCAGAATCTTCAAGCTGGTCATCCTTTGATCATGTGCCTTCTACATGTTTGAGTTTTCCCTCCAGAGCTGAATGTGAGCTTCTTGAGGGCAGGTACTAGTTGTCATTTTATCTTCATATCTATAACCTTCATAGCTGCATAATAAAAGATTGTTGGATCAGATTGGGCCGGGTTAAAATATGCTCCCAGGAACCCTCTAGGTCCCGAATGCAATCCATACTGATGGGCTGACTCTTATAAATGTCTTTGGTTATTTATTCATGACTAACTTCAAAGAAAAATTGGTCGTGATCACCCGTGATGGTCTTATCTGAATGAATAGCGTATATTCCTGGTCTAGAAATTGGGCGAATTTTCAAGATTCTGCTTCATGTGGTTTTAAAGAATGTGTTAAGTTGCATTTGTTGCTTTTAAAATCACTTTATGATATTGTTTTGAAGGTTCCCAAGTTAGTGGATTTGGCTTTTGGTGCACACAAATTCTCTTTTTCAATTCAGTTCAGAAATATTCAACTGCTGCTTCATCTGGTATTGAGGCTTGAGGGAGATGTAAACTGTAGACCTGAAGTTTGTAGTAGGCAGTCTAGTAGTCTGTGGACCTAATTTTGAAAAAGTGATTTTTCTTTGTTTCCCAATTACATGTAAAGATAGTTTTCACCATTCGTTTTTTTGTAAGATTTTGAATTCCTCATTTTTTCTTCCTTCTTTTCCCCCTTTCCTTGATAGCAAGTAATCTGATAAAGGTTATACATGTTCAACTATGCTAAATATATTTCCGTATTATCTGTGTTCCCTATCTAATCAGAAAGTTCTTAAATGAAAACCAGTATTAGTTTTTCTCTCCATCCGAGGCCCTGGTTCCCCTGAAGTCTGTCCACAGACCGCTATGGCTATTGGATGTGCCACTGGAGAGATCTCCTGGAGTCTCCTGGGGGACACTGGACTTTGAATCCATAGTGATATGTTCAGTCCTGTCTGTGTAACCATGGACAAGTCATTTCATCTCTGTTCCTCAGTTTCCTTACCTGTCAGCATTTCATATGATTTGTATATACATGGATGCCTGAATGTAAAAAATTTGTATATTATCAACAGTCTAGAGTTCAGAATGTCAATGATGAAAATTGTGAATTACTGGCATAGAGGTCAAGTCTCTGAGGTAAGTAATACTGATAAAGAAAAGACTAGAGGGATCCAAGAGAAACAACTAGCTCGGTACCTGGTATGTGGTAGGGGCTGTGATTATTGTTGAATTGTTGGTTGTTGTATGGTTTAATAATTACCTAAAGGGTCATAGAGGAGATTGAGAGGTCATGGTCAGAAAGAGTGAAAGAACACAAGTAGAAGGTAGAGGGAAGAGAAAACCAACATGGAGGCAAAAGCACAGTGATGATGGTGATGGTGATGGTGATGATGATGATGATGATGATGATGATGATGGAGGATTGTCTTGGAACTCTTTGAAATTCACTTTACACAAATAATTTTATTTGATCCTCACAAAATTCTTGTGTGAAGTAGGTGCTCTCATTACTCCATTTGACAGATAAGGATACTGGATCCCAGAGAGGCTATAGAAGGATAGAGCCAAAAGAGAACTTCAAAGTCATCTGGGCCAACCCCTCATTCTTACAGAAGACAAACAGTCCCAGAGAGTTGTGACTTGCTCCAGGCCCTTCAAAGAGTGTCAAAGAGAAGATTTCTTAGCCTTTTTTTTGAGCTATGCTCCCCTTTGACAGTGTCCTCCCCACTGGAGGATTACAAAGGGAAATCAGTTATATTGAAACCATTTTTAATACTTTTTAAAAACACTAATTCATAGATCTCATGTCTAAGGCAAGATTTGAACTGGGCTCTTTCTGACTCCCAAGACCTACTACATCAGGCTGCCTCTCTGAATGGCTTAAGACTACAACTCTGCCTTCCCTCCCCTCTGGTGCCTCTGACACCAAAGTATGGGGCAGATGGTGAGATAGATCTGGTTGGAGGCATGAAGGTGGGAGCATGGCCAGAAACTAATCCATGTTGCTACTGGCTTCTCTAGATACAGGTCTGGGTTGAACTCAAGCCACAAGATTTCATTCTGTCCTGTTTCATTTTGGTTTAGGTTTGTCTTTACCCAGAATTAGCTTTGCCTAAGTGTTCTAAGCTTTGAAAGTGTGAGAGAGGGTAAAGTCAGAGGCTTTTGTGCCTCCAGCAAGAGGAGCTGGTAAAATTCAGAAATGGGAAAGAGGACTTGGGGATGCTCAGTCTGGAGTCTGTGTTTGCATAGACTTCTTTGGGAAGCTGTATTCTGAGCTATGTTGAACTTTAATTGTGATGAATGAGGACCTCTCTTCTTTTCCTTATGTTGATAAAGCTTAGTTAATGGTGCATATTCATTTTGCACTTGGTTGAGTCTTCCCTTGTAGACAAGAAATTGGTATTCTGAGGGCTCAGCCTTACCTGTTTAAATTTATTATTTATTCTGAATTTTGACACAAGTCAGGTCCTTTTGAGATGAAATTACCTGGTATTCCAGAGAAGGCAAAAGCTTAGGCAATTTCTACCCACTGTTAGGGATGCCAAAGGTAGGGCTGACTGCATAGTTGATAATTCCTTTGTTTGGGGGGAAGGTGCTTTCCAGAAGGGTTCAATAGCTCTCAGAAATGAAGCCTTTGCATATATTCTAGAAAGTATTATTTTATTGGAGTTGTTGAGAGAAGAATTGTCAGCAAAAATAGCCTTGACATTCTGTGATGGTGTCTTCTTTCCTGGCTCTTTATATGTGAATATATTCGATCAGTAAACATCAAAGGCAGGTACTGGGATAAGAGCTGAGGATACAACAGGAGGCAAAAGAGAGTGAGAAATACCAAGAACCACGAAGCATGACTCCCTCCAGAACTGGATGCTCCTTTTGTTTGAGACAAACAATGGCGGGAGCTGTCCAAAATTGGGATTGGCTGCCTGGAGAGGTCTTAGGCAGAAATGGTTTATTATGGTAAGGAACCCTTTTTCGTTTAGGTTAGATTGGATGAGATTCCTTCCAACTTTCCAACCCGGGGACGGATTGTGTGATTTTGAGCAGAATGGAACACAGCTGTGAATTTATTTAAACACTGTTCACATTCTTTCATATTCTGAAGTCCTATGTTAAGCTTGTGGCCAACAAAATAACTGTTTCTTTTTTCAGGAGAGCTACTACCAAGTCAGGTCTCCTCCATTGTAAAGTATAATTGATTATTTGAATCTAAATGGAGTTCTTTACATTTCTTTCAGGATATGTTATGGGATTGTTGGGTTTTTTTTTTTATTTCTGTCTGCAGTAGTGTTCATCATGCTTCACTCACATTTTATCCTGTGAGATTCTTATCTATAATTCACCCAAGAGTCTGGTGGAGATCCTCCCAGTGGGAGCTAGGAGGGAGGGTGCATAGAGCATTGGGTCTGGAGTCCCTTAGCAGTGTAACCCTGGACAAGTCAATACCTGTTTACCTCAGGTAAACTGTACAATGGGAAATATTAGAACACCTACCTCCTAGGGTTTTGTGAGAATGAAAATGAGGAATTTGTAAAGTGTTTTGCGAATCCAGAAGCACTCATAACTATTATTTTTGTTGTTGATGTTATTTATTTCTCTAGGCTCTTCTGATTATTGTTCAATTTTGACCCTGAAGTGCAGTGGGAATTTAATTGTAGATCTTTGTGTTTCTAGCTCTACCTATCATAGTATTTCTTTGTGCTGAGAGTCATAGTCCACTCCCATTTACATAGTGATGGATAGCCTTTCCCCTAATACAGGAAAACTTAGCCTTAAGGCATCATCCCTGTCCCATGATCTGGTCATCTTGACAGTGTTCTTCCATAGTCTCTGGGGAAAGGTCAAAAGAACAGAGACCCAAAGTCTTTGTGGGAGTTTCTTTTCTGGGTATAACCATCCCACCCCAGACCTACAGCTCAATCCCTGCTCACTGAATCTCTTTTAACCCGAATTCCATCAAGGAAGATCCTCTTCATTGATCTTGTGTCTGGGGAAGAAGAGAAATGGAATCAAACCACACTAATGGGAAAGGGCCACATCTGTATGGGGAAGGCCTTTCAGTACTGAACATTTACTGGTCTATTTGCCAACCATTTATTAGGCATCTCACATAAATCAGGTACCATACTTAGGAGAATAGGAAGAAAAATCAGATCATCGCTTTGGGGATGTGATCCATGCACCCCTTATATATGCATATACATACAAAACACTCATGCATAATATGCATGGATACATACATAATGCACACACATACATATATACATTTGCATAAATGAAAAGTAATTTCAAGGGGGTATAGCATTGACACCAGGAAAGACCTGGAGTAGAATGAATCTTTTCATAAATTCCTAGAAGCATGGACCTTAGAGGTCATCTAGTCCAACCCCTTTGTTTTTACAAAGGAGGAAATTGAACCTAGATAGATGAATGACTTGCCTGAGATATCACAGCCTGTAAGTAGCTGACCTAGGATTTGAACCCAAGACCTCTGACTCCAAGTGCTGTATTGTTTTCATTGCAAGAAGAAAACTCCAATAAAGGGAGGGGCTAAGCCCAGGAAAAGGATCAAACTCACTTTGTTTGATCCCAAGGAAAAGGATTGGGAGAAAAGTGGTGCCAGTCTCAGAGAGATGGAGTGAGATTGGATATCAGGGAAAACTGTCCCCAAGGCTAATGCAGTGCTTTTGAGAGGCAGGAGGATTCTCCTGACACCTGTTGGCTCACCAAAGGAGGGATTCTTATTTTGGTGATCTCTAGAGAGCACTAAGGTTCTGAGCTGAAGCACTCTGACCCAGGAGAGGTTACCGGACCTGGAACAAATCTCCTTCAGGTCCTATTTTAATTAAGGTTTCCTAAGCTACTTACTCGCCACCTGATAAAGGCATGACTGGTTATTGGAACCAGTATTTTCTCTGACTTAATGAGTTTGAATCTTTGAATACCTGGCAATTTTGCTGACTGCTAAAGCAATTCATGAGATACCAAGGGCAGGCTCCCAGGACAATAGATGGGGATGACTGACTAATTGGTCTTCTTTCAGCTTCCTCAGAATGCATGCCAGTTAAGACAGAATGTTAATTTGCTGTTCTTTTGATGAATATAATTTGAAATATGTTTTCTATGTATGTTCCAGATGAGGACAGATTTAAAAAAACCAACATGATGAAAAGGAGGACTTAGTACTAAGATAAGAGCTTTGCTGGATGATTTAATGGGCAAATTCCATTTGTAAAATCCTAGGGATTGTTAATCCTTTTAATTTATAAGGGAAAACAATTTATAAAGGGACCCTAAGGGATGTATCCTCCTTTTAAGTCACACTGACTCAGTGAGCAGACCAAATGCCCAAAAGGAGTTTATTTCATAGCTGAATTGAAATGAAAAGGTCAGGAAGAGACTTTGACAAGTTATCAACAGTTGTCCACCCTGCCCCATTTCTTCTTCATTGACAGAAACACTAAAGTTAGTAGGGGACTACTTTGGAGTCATCTTAAACAAAGAGGAGGAACTGATCCTCTTTTAAAGACCTCCAGAAGATGTTTTGTCCTATACCTTCCTTTGCAACTCAACTGCCCAGTAAAGGATTATTGATTGAATGATCGATTGATTGAGCTCTTTCCAATGTTTAATCCTTGATACTGTTGAGGAATTCCTCATTTATAGTTTAAATCCCTCTCACTGTAACTTTGTGGCCTCTAGTTTTTCTGACCTTGAAGTTGGAAGATACTATGTCTTTTATATAATCATATTTCTGGTCTTTAGATAGTAGTGCATGCGATGTTCCCTCCAGGTATCAAATACACCTAGCAAATTATCTCTTGGTAAAAGAAAAAGTAAGGAGAGAAAAATGCAATGTAAAAACCCAAACCTCCAAAGAAAATAAAAACAACATATTTGGCATTCCAGTCAGATTAGGTTACTAGAACTCTACTCCTGATCCTTAGTTGTTTTGCCTTGATTTGCCTCTGTATATTTGCACTGGTTGTTTGGTTGCCAAGAATGAATGTATGTAATAATGGGGAAAGACCCACATGCATAAAAATATTTATAGCAGCTCTTTTTGTAGTGGCAAAGAACTGGGAATCAAATGAATGCCTATCAATTGGGGAATGACTGAATAAGTTATAGTAAATGTGAATGGAATACTATATCAGATCGGGCAGACTTCAGAAAAGCCTGGAAAGACTTGCATGAACTGATACTGAGTGAAGTGAGCAGAACCAGGAGAATACTGTATACATTATTAGCAACATTGTGTGATGATCTGCAATGGACTTAGCTCCTCTCAGCAGTTCAGTAATTAGGGACAATTCTAAAAGATTTGGGATGGAAAATGCAATCCACATCTAGAGATAAAACTATGGAGTCTGAATGCAGACTAAAGCATCCCATTTTCACTCTTTAAAACTTGTTTTATTTTTTTCTCATATTTGTCCCCTTTAGCTTTGATTTTTCTTTCACAACATGACTAATATGGAAATGTGTTGAAATGATTGTACATTTATAATCTGTATCAGATTACTCATTGTCATAGGGAGCCAGGGGAGGGTAAGGAGGGAGGTAGAAAATGTGGAAAAGAGGAAGGAACGGAGAAAAATGTGGAACACAAAAGCTTACAAAGGTTAAATGTTGCAAACTATGTTTGCATATAATCAGAAAAAATAAAAAAAAATAACATTCAAAAAAAAGAAGGTATGAATGAATGAACAAGACATTTGTTAATATTCATATACCAGGCACCTTGCTTGTAAAATAAATATAAAAACAAAACAGTCCCTGTCCTTAAGAAGCTTACATCTGGATGATAACACATGAGAGGAGTAGCAGCTAGGAAAAGGCATTTTGTGATATACTCCTTCTAGAAATGGTGGGAGTATTGAAATGATTACATTTCCAGAGCAAGAGATGGAAAGTTGGGGGAAGGTGGGTGGGTTGAAAGGCTCTAGAGGAAGCACTCATAGGTAGAGAAGAACATGGCCTAGGTGAAGGACCCTGACCTGATCTCTGAGTCAGGCTTTGGTGGCTTGGTTGGGGTCTCCCTTTTCATCAAAGGCTGTCAAAGTCCACCACTTACTTCTTGTGCCATCTTAGATACTTCACCCGTCCTTCATAAAGTCTCTCTTGAATCCCTCCCAGCTAAAAGCATTTTCTCCCCTTTCATCACTTTTTTGACACTATCATGTTCTCCATCTTGTTTTTTGCTTACTTGTTCTCCTGCCCCAGCCTGTGGTAAGCACCCAGAGAACAGGGTCTTCATTCCTTCAGTCTTTGTATGTCCAGTAAAAATTGGCATGGTGTGTTTCTGATAGATGTTTACCCAATTGCTTTCTTACTGTGTTTTACCTTGACCTCTCTGGGTCTGTTTTCTTATCTGAAAAATTACAGACTAAGGGATCGAATTTGTAATTAATGTCTCTTCTAACTCCAATCTAATCTGATGATGAATTACCTTGTTTAATGTAAGCCATCTTGATGCATAAACTGATTGGACAAACTAAAGCTTGAGCAGCTCCCCCTCATGAGCTAGATCTTAGTCTGATGTTGGATGGACTTTATATCTCCTTCCTTAGGGTATTTTTTCCTGGTTTAGTAGCCTCTGTAGACTTAGCTTTCAAAATCCTAGCATACCTTATCATGGTAAAGGGTTGACTGAAATGGGCAGAAGGTCTGGCAATGGGCTTTCCAATCTATCATCTGAGGGGCTCAGCACCAGCCTGACCTCAGGCCTCAGATCTAGCAACTCTGAAAGACTGTTTAGTATTTTTAAAGTCAGGTAATATAATAGTGAATTTGAGTTAGGAAGAGCTGAGTTTGACTCCACCCTCAAACTCTTACCCTATGTGTGACCCTGGTTTAAAGTCAGGTAATAAAATAGTGAATTTGAGTTAGGAAGAGCTGAGTTTGACTCCACCCTCAAACTCTTACCCTATGTGTGACCCTGGACAAGTCATTTAACCTCTTTAAACCTCAGTTGTTTCATCTGCAAAATGAGGATAAAAATAACATTTTACTCGATGGGACTGTTGTGAGAAAATATAAAATGCTTTGTGAGCTTTTGATCATTATATAATGCTAGCTATTTGTCATTATTATTGTTAATAATAATATCATCATCATCATTATTACTACTAAGTCATAAATGCATTTCAATCTGCATGGGTCAAGAGAATTCCCCAGTTGATGAACTTAGAGCTCCCTGAAATACTAAAGGAATATTTCCTCAGATTCTCCACCTTGAATAATTTTACTCTTTAGAGAGTATAGACTAAATCAATCCATCTGTAAGAATGGATGGATCAAAACAAGTCCTTGTTCTTTGGGGAGCCTACACCTAACGCTTATCCATGTCTTCACCCTTGAGGCATTCTTCGGCTTTTGGACTACGAGGAGGACTACATATTCACGCTGCCTAATGCTTATGCCCGCTCAATTCTGACCATGCCCTGGGTGGAACTTGGAGGGAAAGTCTCCGTGGATTGTGCCAAGACTGGTTACACTGCTCAGGTCAACTTCCACACCAAGCCTTTCTATGGAGGGAAAGTTCACAGGTAGGAGACCAGGGTCCAGCCTGCCTGGGTGTTAAAGGCCCATTTTCAAGCTCATTTTCCCGAGGCCTAGACATTGTTTTATCCCATGGTCCCCTCCCTCCTCACCCATCCTTCCTCCCTTTCCTCCATGCAAGCTGGGATTCAAGTTGGCCTAGGATGCTTCTCATCAGTTCGCCAAAGGCTGAGGAATCTCTCAGAATGAAAATTGAGATCAGATTGTTTACAGTAAGGATTCTGATGCGTGACCTAGTCTTTAACTCAAAAAGATGAATCATCTTGTTAGCAGGGATTTCTGCCAACCCCTCCATGAAATGCCATCTTTTTATTCACCCTTCGTATCTCCAAGTCTCTTTAGTTAACTGTGAGTCTATTGGGATACTCTTTTCACATATTCATCTGTTGGTGAAGGATCAAGGACACTGTCATTGAAAGTAATTACCCAGTTCTGTGGATTGTTATGGAGGAAACTCGAGTCCTTGGAGCTTGAGTGTTCTGAGGCCATCTTGTCCAACTGCCCCCATTTTAAAAGATGGAAAAATGGAGACCCAGAGTTTCTGGATCCTGGAATGCCAGGATCAGAGGCCAGACTGAGTTTCCTCATTTGTAAAACAAAAAGGATTGAATGATTCTTCTGAGTTTTTTTCCAGTTTCTAGATTCTAGGACTCTAATATATATATTCTCTTTAGGAAGTTAACTTGATTGTTAATTGCTTCCTCTAATAAATTTGGGCTTTGGGATGAGGAGGGAGAACCCTTTGGTTTATGCTGATCAGCATCTTCAGTGTAGGCCCAGAATGAGCTGGAGCAAGTCTAGGGTGACTAGAACCCAGAGCTTCCTGACTGAGACCAGTTCTCTAGTTCCTGTCTACACTGCTCTCAGTGTCTCGGGGTATTCACCTTGTGAGCCACTTTGACCGCTCCATCCCTTTGGGAGAAGGTGATGTTTGTTTTCAAACTAGAAACTAAGTCAACTTTTTGGTTGTTTTTATGAGTTTATCCTATGGAAATTGCATGAAAAGTCAAAAATGTCTTCTTCCTTGTCTTATCTGAGACAATTCATCCAAGAAGTTAATTCTTTGGGATGAAATCATTTGACTTTTGGAAATTGCCATTTTGGAAGAAGCCAGGATTAGGAGGCCCTTGTTTGAGTATGAGGGACTCTTAGTTGATGGGGTCAGCTGAATGGTGCCCTTGTGCAGAGAGTGCCTGGCCCAGGATCAGAAAGCCACCTCTTCTTGGGTTTAAATCTGGCCTCAGATGCTTACTGTGTGACCTTAGCTAAGTCATTTCACCCTGTTGGCCTCAGTTTCCTCAACTGTAAAATGAGCTGGAGAAGGAAATGGAAAACTACTCCAGTATCTCTGCCAAGAATACCCCAAAATGGGTCAGAGAGAGTTGGACACAACTGAAATGAGGGAACAGAACTCAGCTGGTAAAGAGAAGAAGAAAATTGCAAAGGGAATAAAGCATCAAGTGCTTTATGCTTACCTGTCAGTATGCTAAGCACCTTACAGATATCCCATTCAGTCTTCAAAACAATTTTGTGAGGTGGGTGCCACTATCACCCCCATTTACATTTGAGGAGACTGAGGCAGACAGATGTTCAGTGACTGACCCAGGGTTACCCACTTTGTCATGTGTTCAAACTCCGCTCTTCCTGACCCCAGATCCAGTGCTCCATCCCCTGAGCCACTTTATAATTTGTATATTTGTGTCCTGGATTTCATCAAGTCACTTTTCTTATATTTAAACTAAAGGCACTGATTTGAGCTCATACCTTCTGGTGGGGATGTGGCTCAGAGATCAGGAATTAGCCTGGGGTTATAGGATATTAGAGCAGAAGGGCTCCACAATCCCCCAGGGACTCTGAGGGAGATTTGGGGGGGGGTGATCTGGGAGCTTGGATGGGAAAAAAGTGATCTTTGTCTTTGGTTTTACCTTCTTCTGAGAAGTGCCTCCTAAGGCTTCCAGAGGCAGGGGTAGCAAAGAGTGTCTGTTACCAAGAGAACCCCTGGTCTGTATCTAGGGAGTGGGGTGCATGCAGACAACTCAGGTAGGAATTAATGAGAGACAAGAATATGGTCTTCTTGATGGTCCAGCCTGAATTTCAGGAGGGAATGTCTTAGAGGCCCTTCTGGGGGGTCAGAACCTCTGCTTGGATGATCTTGGACAAATCATTTCCCTAGTCCTCAATTTCTCAATATGTACATTGAAGGGATGGACTAGGTGACCTTTGAGGAGAACACCATCTGGTATATGAGAGGGTGAGAGAGAGAGAGAGAGAGAGAGAGAGAGAGAGAGAGAGAGAGAGAGAGAGAGAGAGAGACCAAGACCCCGACCATTTTGTGATTTAAATTGGGGACATGGGCCTTTCCTCTACAAATTGAGGACTTCCTGAAACCTTACAGAAAGATCTCTTTTAAACCTGAGTGCTGGGCTGCCCATGGACATTGGGAGAGTCACATGCAGCTGACCTGGGGTTGCCAAATTGAAATTTCCTCTGCAAAAGTCACCTCTTTTCTGTCAGGTCTTCCCATAAGGATGGTTTGGTCTGGGAAGAGGAAATGCTGGGAAGGACGGCTTTTCTCCCTCATCTCTTATGAGGTGGAATGTTGCCAACTAAGTGGTAGGAAGTTGCCCCTAATCTTTAAAACACACACACACACACACACACACACACACACTCATACTCAAAGGGGGCACTGATGAGCCATGTGGTGAAAATGGTCTTCATCTTCTTTACTTCCATGATGAACTCTTTTCAGGGCCCAGAGAGTGTTCCCGAGGGGGATAATAGTCTTAGACAAGAGAAGGGGCTACCTGGTATAAGATACTTGCCCATGGATGCTAAAGAAAAAGGACAGAGAACGTTTATGGGAGGATTTCAAGCCCATTGAATTGAGTTGAATTAAATTAACCCCAAGGTCACTAGTGGTCATAATTATTAATTATTAAGATTGGTTCCATGGATCCACCTGGCTGGGCTTTTGAACCCGTCTACTCTTATTTGATCTAGGAAGAAACAGCCTTAGCTTGGTGTCCCCAGTTGGGACACATGTGTTATGGGAAATATACTTAAAATGAGTGGACAAGTAGGGACTTTTGGTATGTGGGTTTGCTATAGAGTCAGTTGAATCTGGAATCCTGAAGGTCTGATAACTGTCTCACTGCTTTTTTAGCGGTGTCTTTGGGCTGGTCACTTAATCTGTCTCAAACTCACTTTCCTCATCTATGAAATGAATAATTAATAATAATGTTAGAAGCTCCCTTCCAAGGTTGTTGTGAGTGCTCTGTAAAGCACTGGCTGTTATTATTATCAACATTATCACCCTTGAGGTGTTTTCCCCTTGATTTGAGAAAATTATTCCCTTATGAAATTATACAGAGGGGCAGTTAGGTGGCACAGTGGATCACAGCTAGGATCCTCCTAGAGTCAGGAGGACCTGAGTTCAAATCCAGCCTCAGATACTATATGTGACCTTGGTCAAGTCACTTAATCCAGATAGACTCACAAAAATTTAGCTAAAATAATGAAGAGCAATTTTTGTTGTCTTTTTTTAATTTTAATTTTTTGTTTTACACATTACAGCTCTGCACAGATGAAAATAAAGCATCTGTAGAGTGCCTGATACCTAGTGAGAGAAATGATAGTTGTTATCGATTATTACTTTCATTGTTGTTACTGTCATTAGATTGTGAGCTCTTTGAGAATAGGGACTGTTTTTGCCTCTTTTTGTATCCCCAACCCTTCCCAGAGTGCTTGATGTCTAATAAAATTAATTAGTTAATTGATAATTTATAATTAAAAAGGATTGATTGATTTGGAATCAAGTGACCATCATTGTTTTATTAAATCTATAATCTTGGTCAATCCTTCATCTGTTTGGGACTCGGTTTCCCCAAATAAATGGGTCAGACTAGACAACCATGAAGCCCCTGTGCAATTATTGAGCAGTGTGACTCTTATAATTCACACAGAGATAGTGACCTTGTGGCCATTTTAACTCAATTTAATGAGTCTCTATTTTTTACCTAATATATGTTAGGGACAAGGCCAGGTCCTGGGGATACAGTGACAAAAATAGCCCATTCCAAACCTTGAGGAAATTATGTTCTACTGGGGGAGACAATTGGTTTTCAAATTAAGCAATGATGAGTTTGCCCTTCATTCTCAAGAAAGACTGGAACATCAGGGAGGTGATGCTGTTGACAGGCACATGAATTGGATTGGAGTGAAGGGGTGCTGTGTGAAGTCACCAGCCTCCCTTTCTCCAGAGCCACCTGGGTCTGCTTTGGAGGTGGCCCTGGATGAGAGGTAGTCAGGGTTAAGTGACTTGCCCAAGGTCACACAGCTAGTAAATGTCTGAGGTCAGATTTGAACTTGGGTTCTCCTCACTCCAGGGCCAGTGCAAAATAGATAACAAAGATTATTTTCAGGTGAATGGCAGCCCTGGGAACTAGTCATACCTTGTGAGTCTTCATCAGCAAGCATTATGATCTACACAGTGAGCATACAAAGACAAATCCAAGCCTCCAATGAGTTTATGTTCTATTCAGGGAGCACAAGAAGAACGCTTTGGTAAAAAGCACGTTTGCCACATGGCTACAGTATTTGTGATGGGAACCACTTCAGAAAAGAGAAATAGCTGTTTTTTGGTTGCTAAAGATTTCCTGGGGAGTGAGGAAGGCCGGAAGTGTAGTGTGGGACCCTTTCTAATGACCAGGAGGCTGGAGGTCAGATAAAGAGCATCGTAGTGGGATTGCTTAAGGGTATATTATCTGTCTTTTCCTCTTCTTTTAGAACCATGAACATAAAAAAATAAGTAAATAAAAGATACAAAACATTCAACAAAAGGAGGAGAAAGGAACACAAACTATCCTCTTTGCTTGGGTTATAAAAAGCAAATCTATTTATATACATGCGTTTCCTTTCTGCCCTTTGGATCGGAAAGGTTTTTATTCCCTTTACATGGACTTAAAATAAACATGACTGTATGGAGCCAGAAGTCAGTTAAGGTTCACATTATATTCCCAGAAAACTTGGTGGGGGTCCTGTGCCCCAGTGTCAGGGTCAGTCCGCTCTGGGGCAGGGAGGGGGTGGTCCTGGAACTGAGAGAAAGAGGGCATCTAAGGCAGCTGGGTGAAAGGAGCCCTGCTTCCCTCTTCCAGGGACTGCCCTGGATCCCTTGGAAAGATCTTGGGGAATAGGTTTATTTTAAACCAGAGCTGGGAATCTGGAGGAAACCCTAGGAAAAAGCAAAAGAAAGGATGGGTCAGAGAGTCTCCAAAAGTCTTTGAAAAGGCACATTTCATGGTCACATTCAGAGCTGCGTCTGGGCCAGAAGAGGCTTTGGTTGATGAGAGACCTGCCTGTGTACTGTGTTTTTGGCCCTCATTTCTTCATATGATCTTGGTCATAATTCTAGGACTTTAAGGAAGGCTATCTAACCCATCCCCCCTTTTTTCTATAGAGCAGGAAACTGAGGATCAGAGACTTAGAACTGGCAGGGACCTTAGAGACCATCCACTCCAATCCAATCACTTTATAAAAGGGGAAACTGAGTCCCAGAGAGGTCATAAGAACAGAGATTTTGAACCAGAAGCTAACTTGCTCTAGGATGCACAGATAATTAATCATTAGGGCCCATGTTTGACCCAAACTGTGAATTATTTTTTTTTTTAACAACAGGATCAGACTCTTTCCCTCTCATCTTCTATTTTGCTATTATTAAAATGTAGCAGACTCTTGGTCTGGAAGATGTCAGTATTTCAGAAGATCTGAGTTTTCATCAAAGTAGAGAGTCCTTGGGGACAGCTAGGTGGCTTAGTGGATAGAACACAGGCCCTGGAGTCAGGAGGACCTGAGTTCAAATCTGATCTCAGATGCTTAGCAATTATCTAGCTGTGTGACCTTGGGCAAATCACTTAACCCATTGCCTTGCAAAGACTAAGAAAAAAAATAGAGAGAGTCCTATGTCTGCCCAGTGAATCTCCATCCAAGATGGTGGGGCCCAGCTCTAGCTCTCCTGGCTGGTATGAATACTGGTGGGGTGATCTTTGGATCATCCATCAATGGATCACTGCACAGATGAGGGGATGGTTTGCAAGGGATAGAACCTGGAAAAAAAAATCCACGATCATCACGTCTTTCTTCTTTGTGCCCCTCCCCTTGGAGGGGGAAAGGAGGCACTTTGACTTTGGTTTCTGATTAAATTTAGAGTCACAGCAGAAGTGAGGCACAAACCCACCAATACCATTGTATGCAAGGCCCAAGGCGAGTGGAACGGCGTCTTGGAGTTTACGTACAGCAATGGAGAAACCAAATTGATTGACACAGCCACTTTGCCCATCTACCCAAAGAAGATTCGACCCATTTCGAAACAAGACCCCATGGAGTCCAGGTGGGGGAAATGAGCAGGCATATATGAGACAGCCCCACAACAATTTCCTTAATTAAGTTTTATTATTTATTATCCCCATTTTATAGATGAGGATGCTGAGGCTGAGTGGTCAGATGACTTGCCCCAGAGACTGGATTTGAACCCAAGTCTCCCTGGCCCCAAATCAAGCTCTGTCTCCATGAAGCCCCTCAGTCTCATACAATCCTGGATATAGGGTTGGGAGGGACCTCAGAGGTCACTGAGTTGGGGAAGCTGAGACCCATATTACAACAGTAATTATAGCTGTGACAGTCGGTGTGGTATGAGCAAGAAGACCTGGGTGTGAATCCTGCCTCTCACCCTGGGCAAGTCATTTATTTGCTTCAAATCTGTAAAATATGGAGAAGGTGGGAAGACATTCCCTTCCTCATCTCAGTTGCTGGTTAAAGTGGCTAACATTTATCTAGAGCTTTGTGATGAGGGCAAGTTTGAGGGATCTCCTTTGATCCTCACAATCAGTGGTAGAGGCTGCCCTTGTCCCTGTCCCCATGTTAGCCAAGCCACTTGCCTTGGGCCCTCATCTGGTCTTCGGTCCACTTCCCAGCCTTGGTCACTTCGGCCATCATGTGTGGACGAGGTGTCTGATGCGATTCAGTCCAGTGCAGCCTGGCCACCATAATGAGGCTGTCTGCTCTGTGTGGTCACTGGCCAAGGAGCCCCGGCCCTGGGTAGCTTGTGTCCTCCTGAGGTTCTCCATCTGTGGGAGGCTACTCCTGCCTTTGGTTTGGATCACTGGGTCCAATCTGTCCTTCAATTAAAGTCCAGGAGTGAGCGAAATCTTGAGAGCCAGACCCAGATTGATTCTCAATATTTCTTCTGAGGAACTCCAAGGGTTCCTCCACTGCCCTCCCTCTGTTGGGTAGGAGGCCGGGTGTGCCCATCAGCGGGAACAAAATGTTGGGGAGACCTCCCCAGAGGTCCAGGTTGTTGGAGCCCCAGGACTCACCACCCTATGCCCCTGCAGGTACCTCTGGCAGGAAGTCACCAATGCCATCAAACAAGGTGACATGCCCTCTGCCACGGAATTCAAACAGCAACTGGAGGACAAGCAGCGCAAGGATGAACAAGAGCGAGCTGCCACCAACGTGGAGTGGCAGCCGAAGTATTTTAAGAAGCAGGTAAAGTGGGTGCCCCCCCCCTGCCCAGCCAGGGGCCAGTGGTGAGCACGGGTCTTGGCAGCTTAGAAAATACTGGCCTCCACAAGGAGTCACTCCTGCCGTCACTGTGCCCATTTTACAATGGGGGAAAATGAGGCTCAGACTATGATTTAGGAATGATGTGAAACCTGGAGGGGAATGGGAGTAAAAGGGTCTTAGGATCCTCAAATCATAGATTTGGAGGCTATCAAATTCAGCCTTAGACCTTACAGAAGAGGAACAGAGGTCCATGGAAGTGAGTGACTTACCCAAGGTCCCTTAGTAAGTGGCTAGTGTGGGATTGGAATCCAGGACCTCCAGCTCTAGACTTCCTGCAGAAGGTCTGGCATCTAATGCTATAGTGTAATGAACTGGTGGTAGTGGGGGGAACAGGGGCAGGTGAAAACGATTCCAGCGGCTGCTCCAAGATCTTAGGAGAGAAGGGTGAAAGTCAAGGTGTGCACCTCCTACTGGAGGTTTCTTGTGGGTGTGGGGGTCAAAAGGGGTCAAGATGTGGGGTCAACAGCTTGAAAGGTCCTCCTAGGTCATTTAGTCTATCCCCTCAGTATACAAATGGGGGCCACGAGGCCCAGGAAATGACTTGTACAAAGTCACCCTGTCCAAGGCAGCATCCTCAGGGCTCATACTTGTCCACTGTATCCACCCGCGATGAGGCTAGGATTCCGACTCCCCCCACCCCTCAGGAGACCCTTGTAGGAGGAGCAGGACTTGTGGGCCAACCATGAGATGAGAGTAGAGGAGCCACTGAGGCGGGACCCAGGTGCCAATCTGGCTCATCGGAATACTGGGTGACTCTGGACAATTCCTACCTCTGGGCTGCCCCATCAGGGAGATGGTGCTATGGGGATGTTGGAGCGCTGGGTTCACATCCCACCTCTGACACTGACTGCCTTCATGACCGTGGCCTCAGTTTCCTCATTTGTCAGAGGTGAATGTTAGGGCACTGCAGGGACAAAGTGGCGTAGCTTGTGGCTCCTGGGCACTATGCTCTCCCTCTGCAGGGAAAGTCCAGAGATCCAGTGCCAAATCTCTTGAGGTTTGTTCTCATGTTCAGTCCATCAATTAACAAGCATTAATTGAGCTCCAGCTGTCTGACAGGCACTGAGGACTCAGTTGCCAAAAAATGCAGCCACCCCTGTTCTCAGAAAGATGCGTCGGTGGAGTAGCCTGCCTGGAGGAGTCCTAGAAGCATTCAAGCAGAGCCTTGCAGGGACGTGATGGAAGGGGTCCCTGTTTGGGTGTGGGTCCTTCTAATTCAGAGGTCCTGGGACTCTGGGAAGGGCCCCCAGGGACTGGCATCCATGAGAAGCTATGAGGCCTCCACCTATGAGCCAAAAGCCAAGCAAGACTGGGCATATCTCCTCTAGAGCCCAGCACCTCAGGATGCTGGAGCCAGAGGGTCTATGAGGGGAGCTTGGAAGCATCCCCAGTGATCCAGACTTCAGACTTCCAGGGCAGGTACCTGAGACCCAGTGAGCTTATGTGCTTGGCCCCTGGAGGCTGCCCATTCCCTCCCCACTGGCAAGGGCCTCTGCTGCCCCTGTTCACCTGGTATGGGTCTTGTCTATGTTCTCTGTCTCCTGACAAAGTGTAACCTCGCTGAGAACGGGGCCTATTTCATTTTCCTCTGACTCCTCAGGGCCTGGCATGCAGCAGGCATTAAATAAATGCTTGGTTGATAGTCAACATAAAACCCAGAAGCTCCTACTGTGTACCATCCTCCAGGGGATACAGAGACTAAACAAGAACAGTCCCTGCCTCAGAGGCACTTACACCCTCCCTAGTCCTCAAAATGAGTTTAACAATTTGAACAATAGTGTTCACATGTCCCACTAACAATAGTTTTATGGAACTATGATTTGGTTTGGAATGATGGGCACCTGGGTTTGAATTCTGACTCTGCAACTCAATGCCTGAGTGACCTTGGAAAAGACATGTCTTTGGGCCTCAGTTTCCTGATCTGTAAAGGAGAGGGGGATTGGACTAGACGTGTCTTCTAAGAACCTCTGAGCTCTACATCTATGGCAGAAGCCAACTGACCACTTGGGACTGGATTGCCCATTGAGGTCCCCAATTCTCCAGTGCTCTGGTTGGTAGATATCCTGCGACATGATTTCCTCCAGAGGCAGCAGGGCCATTCCCTTTTGTTTGTTCCCTGACTCTCCCTTGCCGTCCCCAAGGCCACCTTCAGCATCCTTCTTGTGTTAATATCTTCTTGTTCTCTTCTAGGGTGAAGGCTGGATGTATATGGAACCTCTGTTGAAAGTCCAATGAGGAGGATAAAGTGCAGTGTTCTCCAAAATAGACCTGTCTTTTTATAGGCATTAAAATGGTGCCATATATGAGGTTCAGGTGGTAGCGGCTATGTCCTGTTGGAATACTCAGAGGGGGCAACAGTTTCTTGGCTTTCTGTTTGATTGTTTTGAGTGATGCCCCTCCAACCTACTACTATGCAGTTGGATCCTCAGGAGCTATTTGGGATACATGCATCCCAATGAATGAGAGACGGGGAGTGTGTGTGCGTGTGTGCGTGTGTGCATGTGTGTGTGTGTGTGTGTGTGTGCGCGTGTGTGATTTGTGAGCTCTGTATTCATGGTTATACTCCCACATGCCCCATATAGAGGTGGAAGCTAGGCCTAATGATAAACATGTAAATATGACACATCTAGGCTACCAGTAATTAACTTGGTGATTATGAGCACCTTTTTATGAATGAGGCTCAAAGTTTTCTCCTTTTCACTTGGCCTAAAACCTTTTGCACTTAAAATAAGGAATCTTTATAGACGGTCAATTCCAAGTCCAAATGATGGTGAATTGACTAACTGATCAGGTCACATCTATTTGTTTCATATTCTTTGGAGAGAGAGAGAGAGAGAGAGAGAGAGAGAGAGAGAGAGAGACAGAGACAGAGACAGAGAGACAGAGAGACAGAGACAGAGAGACAGAGAGAGAGAGAGAGAGAGAGAGAGAGAGAGAGAGAGAGAGAGACAGAGAGACAGAGAGAGACAGAGAGACAGACAGAGAGAGAGAGAGAGAGAGAGAGAGAGAGAGAGAGAGAGAGAGAGACAGACAGACAGAGACAGAGACAGAGAGACAGAGAGACAGAGAATGAATGAGCATGTATGAGAATGCATGGGTGGATGGGTGGGGATGGGTGTGGATGTATTGGATCTGTGATTTCTCCCATGCTTCCAGACTGCTCACTTCTGCCATTCCATATTGAGTAAGCATCATCATCCTCTGACCTTGAAGGTCCGGTCATTGAGTACTTGGGATGGTCTTCCAAAGACTGGTTTTCATGCAGTACGCTTGGCTGTCAGCCTAGTGGTGGATAAAAGGGCTCTGGAGTAAGAAATCTCTGCTAGTGGGGGGGTGTAGAGTGGGCATATGCCCAGGCTTCCAGGATGAGGGGTCAAGTGGGGTTGGAGACCTCTAGTCCTCTTTCTTTACTGATGACTGTCACATTCTAGTTTGGTTTTCCATCTGCCTGTCTGATTGATTTTTGTTGTCATTTTTCTCAAGATGGAGAGAAACTGAGTCTAACCTTTCTTAGATGCAATTTTCACAGTGGAAACTCAATCATTTGAAAAACAGCTACTTTTGTGGCTTCAAAAAAGGGCTGTAGAACACACACACACAACATTGACTTTTTTTTTAAAGAATTTGGGTTTGGGGATAGTGAGGAAGGAGGGTAAAATAGGAGTCCTTGTGGGTGGTTTTTTTTGCACATTTCTAGTTTTAAGCTGGACTCTGCAAGGAAACCACTGTGATTACAAATAAATGCAACCTGGAAACCCACCAACATTTTTTAGCTTTCATTGTATTTCAGTCCTTTCTCCCATGAGACCGAAATAAAGATGGAAACGTAAAATAAAAACAGGGAGTATAGAACCAATTGCCATTTGAGGCTTTGTTTTTTACTGGACTTTTCCAATACTTATAAGAGGTATGACTGCCTACCTCTCCACAGGATGAACTCTGGGCCTTTGTATTTACTGGCCTCTGGGCCATTTGTCCGAATTTGTAGATACTGGAAAACTACATTCGGGATTTTGAGTGCATATCTATCCGTTTAAATGTTTATTTTGAGTCCTTTGAGCACATCAGCGGAGTCACCGGGCCACGCGCTACATTGTTCAGGTGCCTCTACTTGCTAACCCTCATTGGTTCCTTCTCAAAGGGACACATCTTCCATGTCACGCATGCCTAGACACCAATGGGCATCAGGTCTGGAGATAGGAAATTGAGTTCAAATTCTGCCTCAGTCACTTACTAGCTGTCACTTGTGTCTGGTTCAGTTTCCTCAACTATAAAATGGGGGTCATATTATGATCCCCCTCCTACTTCCCAGGCTTGTATAGATAATTGTCACAGGACACACAGGCAGGCTCACTATGACTGTGGCTGAAGTTCATTGGATTGACTGGGATAGTGGGATCCTTTTCCTGTACCTTGAAAAATGGCCATATTTATATCATCATAGAGCAATCTTCCTAATGCCTCATGGTACACCACAACTCAACAACCTCCTCATAAACACTTTGATGGAAATTCAAGACAATTTTTGGCATTCATTTTTACAAGATTTGCAAATTTTTCTTTTCTCCCTAAAATGGTAGGTGAT